>NC_137325.1:89816969-90455115 GCF_965287045.1 Carcharhinus amblyrhynchos
GCCACTCCCGGAACCTCCAAGAGTAGCCCACGCACGACCCACCGTGTGCATGCCCCTCGTTTGACAACGAGGTGGACCTCCACCTGCGGAATAAAAGACAAAAACGTTAATCACAAGCCTGCCTTTCCGGTGTCTCCCGAGGTTCTAACCCTTATTTAATAACCCCTACCATAACCCTCCATCCTCGTTTCACTCATGTGTCTATCTAACTGAACCTTAAACGAGTCCAACGTTCCCGCCTCCACCACCCTACTCAGTAGCGCGTTCCATACCCCCACAACTCTCTGCGTAAAGAACCTTCCTCTCATATCCAAATTATACCTCTCCCCCCTCACCCTTAAATCATGTCCTCTTGTATTTGTAACCAATCTAGGGAGCAGTCTCTCACTATTGACTCTGTCTATTCCCTTCAGTATCTTATATACCTCTATCATGTCCCCCCTCAATCTCCGTCTTTCCAAGGAGAACAGTCCCAGTTTCTCCAACCTCTCCTCGTAACCCAGCCCCTCCATGCCAGGCAACATCCTGGTAAACCTCCTCTGCACCTTTTCCAGAGCCTCCACGTCCTTCTGGTAGTAAGGTGACCAGAACTGGACGCAGTACTCCAAATGCGGTCTAACCAACGTTCTATACAACTGAAGCATTAGACGGCAGCTTTTAAACTCTATACCCCTTCCTATAAAGGCTAGCATTCCATAAGCCTTCCTGACAACATTCTCCACTTGTGTCACAACCTTCATAGATTTGTGAACCTGCACTCCCAGGTCCCTCTGTGTTTCTATACTCCTAATTTGTCTACCTTTAATCACATAGCTCCTCTCTACATTATTCCTTCCAAAATGCATCACCTCGCATTTGTCAGGATTAAATTCCATCTGCCACCTATCTGCCCAATGCACCAACCTATCTATATCCTGTTGTATCACCTCACAATCCACTTCGGTACCCGCCAACCCTGCCATCTTGGTGTCATCAGCAAACTTGCTGATCACACCACCTACGCTCTCTTCCAAGTCATTTATGTAGACTACAAAGAGGAGAGGTCCCAGTACTGAGCCCTGCGGCACACCACTGGTCACTGGAAGGATGCCCTTGCTATAGAGAGAGTACAGCGAAGGTTTACCAGGCTGATTTCTGAGATGGCAGGACTAACATATGAGGAAAGATTGATTCAGTTAGGATTGTATCCACTGGAATTCAGAAGAATAAGGGGGGATCTCATAGAAACCTATAAAATTCTAACAGGATTAGACAGGATAAGTGCAGGAAGGATGTTCCCAATAGTGGGTGAGTCCAGAATCAGGGGTCATCATCTAAGGATACAGGGTTTTAGGATCTAGGTGAGGGGAATTTTCTTCACCCAGAAAGTTGGAATTCGCCACCACAGAAAGCAGCCGAGGCCAAAACATTGTGGTCTGAATTCTCCAATGTCATGTGCCCTGCCACCACTCCCAGTGAGAACAGAGAAATAGCTAAATCTCCATTCCTAGTGTGGGACCAGATAATCTCGGCTGCAGGTGAGATGGAGAATCCTGGCCATTATGTTTTTAAGATGGAGTTAGATATAACGCTTGACATGAAGGTGGTCAAAGGATGTAGGGGCAAGGTGGGATCAGGTTGTTGAGTTGGATAATCAGCCATGATCATAATGAATGGCAGAGCAGATTTCTAGGGCCAGATGGTCTAACCCTGCTCCTGTTTTCTATGTTTCTAACCTTTTTTTTTGATACTATGCTCCCTGGCTTGAGACCCCCTCCCCACCCATCCACACACAAGGGAAAACATTCTCTCAACATCTACTGTCAAATTCTCTCAGAATCTTCCATGTTTCCGGAAGATCATCTTGCATTTTTCTTAACACCACAAAGAGCATGGGCTCAACTTTTCTTCACAAGTCAATCCCTTCATCCCAGGAATCAGCCGAGTGAATCTTCTCTGAACTGCCTTCAATGCAAATGTGGCCCTCCTTCACAAGGCAACCAAAATCACACACAGCAGTTGTCTGTGGTCTCACCAATGCTCTGTACAGGTAGCACTGAATTCCTTACTTATACATTCCATTCCCTTTGCAATAATGGCCAGCAATCCGTTTGTCTTCCTGATTATTTGCTGCACCCTCATGCAGACTTTTGTGATTCATTTACAAGCTCTCCCATGTCCTGCTCTCTTCTAGCAGCATGAAAGCGAACGATAAGTCCACTTGTGCACCCAACCATGAAGCAATGTCTGGCCAATGTTGCCGTGTAAGTCACGTGCCCCCTTTAGAGTGAAAGGTCAGATTGCTGCCATTATGGTTGTAGATTTTAAGGGTATCATAACATGCAGCACCTTGTCATCCAGAACATTGCTTATTCCCTAGAGTGTATGTTGACCTGAGGTACTGTGTATGTTTAGCTGAGAGACACAGGCACAGCCTTGTGAAAGCTGCATTGGCTCGATGGAAACTGAAGCTGCTGTCCTACCTTAGAGGATAGAATTTGTCCTCTCACTCCTAACAGAGTGAAGGTAAGGTGTGGCATTGTTAGAGAATGAAGAATTGTTGTTATAATTATAAGAACATAAATCGAGCCTGCATCATCATCCAAAAAAATCATGATTGATTTACCACAGGTTGACCTTTCTCGTGAACCTTGATTCCCTTCGTATCCAAAAATCTGCTGATCTCTATTCTGAATGTGTTCAACAACTGAGTATTCACAGCTCTCTGTGGTAGAGAATTCCAAAAGTTCGCAATGGAATCACAGAATAGAATCACTACAGAGGAGAAGGAGGCCATTCGGCCTATCAAAACTGCACTGACAGCAATCTGACCCAAACCCTATACCCATAACCCGATGTATTTTACCCCTTACTAGACTCCCTGACACTAAGGGGCAATTTACCATGGCCAATCCAGCTAACCTGTACATTATTGAAGTGTGGCAGGAAAATGGAGCACCTGGAGGAAACCCACGCAGACATGGAGATCTTGTATGTTTCAATAAGAACACCTCTCATTTTCCTAAGGGTACAGACCCAATTGGCTCAATGTTTCTTTTTCAGCCTCTCATCCCAGGAATGAGTTGATTGAACTTTTTCCGAACTGCTGCTTATGTGATTATATAATTTTTCAAATGAGGAGACTAAATTCAAAATTACGAATCCTGACAGCTACTCTGCTGTGCACTCGAGGACTTCTCAACAGTGGAAGCAGTATTGCAGTATGCCAGTTATCTGTTCCATCACATTTCATGTAGCAGTAAGGCTTCACTGTGTGCTGCTTGCACATGTCAGGCGAGCATTAGCATTCGAGCCTTGTGGTCTATCATTAACCCTTGATGCCCAGTAGCTAAATTTTGGTTTGTCTTAGTGGCTCAAATGTAACTGATACAACAGACTACCTTGACTTGACCTGCATGATTCGCTGTGTGTTTTTGATACCGAATGAAGTTTTTTTTGTTCGTCACAAGTAGGCTTACATTAATACGGCAGTGGACCTACTGTGAAAGTCCCCTTGTCACCACACTCCAGCACCTATTCGGGTACTTCTGATGCAGATGGAAGATGAGAAAGTAGGGTCCCGAACCTGTGTCCTCTGTTTGAACAGAGGGGAGTACGATAGGATGGGAGAGGAATTGGCGAATGTAGATTGGGGGCGCAGATTGGTTGGTAGGACAGCTGAGGAACAGTGAAGGATCTTTAAGGAGATCTTTTTCGGTGCTCAGCAGGAATATATTCCAATGGTAAAGAAGGAATGTAGGAGAAGAGATAATCAGCCATGGTTATCGAAGGAAATAAAGGAGAGTATTAAATTAAAAGCTGATGTGTTCAGAGTGGCTAAAAGTAGTGGGTGATTAGAAGATTGCAAAAGGTTTAAAAATCAACAAAGAATGACTAAGAAGTTGATAAAGAAAGGAAGGATAGACTATGAAGCTAAACTAGCACTAAATATAAAAAAGGACAGTAAGAGTTTTTACAAATATATAAAGAGGAGGAGGCTGGCTAGAGTGAATGTTGGACCCTTAGAGGATGAGAGGGGTGATTTAATGGTGGGAGATGAGGAAATGGCTGAGGCCTTAAATAAGTTTTTTGCCTCGGTCTTCACGGAGGAGGACGCGAATAGTTTGCCGGATATTAAAGATAGAAGAATGGTAGGAGTTGAGGGCCTGAATGCGATTACTGTCACTAGAGAGGTAGTGCTTGATCGACTAGCAGGACTGATGGTGGACAAGTCCCCAGGACCGGGTGGAATGCATCCCAGGGTTCTGAAGGAAATGGCAGAGGTGATAGTGGATGTCTTAGTAATTATTTACCAAAAGTCACTGGATTCCAGGGAAGTGCCGGAAGATTGGAAAACGGCTAATGTTACGCCGCTGTTTAAAAAAGGTAGCAGGCAAAAGGCAGGGAATTATAGGCCAGTTAGTTTAATGTCTGTAGTTGGAAAAATGCTTGAATCCGTCATCAAAGAAGAAATAGCGAGGCACCTAGAAAGGAATGGTTTGATCGAGCAGATGCTGCACGGAGTCGTTAAGGGGAAGTCATATCTGACGAATTTATTGGAATTCTATGAGGATGTGACTAGTGCGGTAGACAGAGGGGAACCGGTGGATGTGGTGTTTCTAGATTTTCAAGAGGTGTTTGATAAGGTGTCTCACAAAAGGTTGCTTCAGAAGGTTAGGGGGCATGGAGTTGGGGTAGGGTGTTGGCGTGGATAGAGGATTGGTTGTCTAATAGGAGGCAGAGAGTTGGTATCAATGGGTGCTATTCTGATTGGCGGTTGGTGACTAGTGGAGTGTCGCAGGGATTGATGCTGGGGCCTCAGCTATTTACCATTTATATAGATGATCTGGAGGAGGGGGCTGAGTGTAGGGTAACAAAATTTGCTGATGACACGAAGATGAGTGGAAAAGCAAATTGCGCAGAGGGTGTGGAAAGTCTGCAGAGAGATCTGGATAGGCTGAGCGAGTGGGCAAGGACCTGACAGATGGAGTATAATGTTGGCAAGTGTGAGGTTATCCACTTTGGCAGAAATAATAGTAGGAGGGATTACTATTTAAAGGGCGAAAAGCTGCAGCATGCTACAGTGCAGAGGGACCAGGGGGTCCTTTTGCATGAGTCACAAAAACCCAGTCTGCAGGTGCAGCAGGTGATCAAGAAGGCGAATGGTATGCTGGGCTTTATAGCGAGGAGGATAGAATATAAAAACAGGGAGGTCTTGCTGCAACAGTACAGGGTACTGGTGAGGCCGCAGCTGGAGTACTGTGTGCAGTTTTGGTTGCCGCACTTGCGCAAGGATATTTTGGCCTTGGAGGGAGTGCAGAGGAGGTTCACGAGGCTGATATTGGAAATGAGGGGGTTAGAGTATGAAGAGAGACTAAATAGATTGGGTCTGTACTCGTTGGAGTTTAGAAGGATGAGGGGGGATCTTGTAGAGACGTATAAGATAATGAAGGGGATGGATAGGGTAGAGGTAGAGAGACACTTCCCGCTTAGAAATGATAGCAGGACTTGAGGGCACAACCTCAAGACGTTGGGGGTGGGGGGGGGGGGGGGTGCAGTTTAGATCGGAGTTGAGGAGGAACTTCTTCACTCTTCACTCAAAGGGTGGTGAATCTCTGGAATTCTCTGCCCTTTGAAGTGGTGGAGGCTACCTCGCTAAATATATTTAAGTCACGGGTAGATAGGTTTTTGACAGACAAGGGAATTAAGGGTTATGGGGAGAGAGCGGGAAAGTGGAACTAATCCACTTCAGATCAGCCATGATCTTATTGAATGGTGGAGCAGGCTCGGAGGGATAGATGGCCTACTCCTGCTCCCATTTCTTATGTTCTTACACTAAGGGAGAATTTAGCATGGCCAATGCTTCATAGCAGCATGAACTTTTCAGACTGATAGAGGAAACCCATGCAGACACAGGAAGAACTTGCAGAGTCCACACAGACAGTGACCCAAGCTGGGAGTCAAACCCTGGTCCCAGGCGCTGTGAGGCAGCAATGCTAACCACCATGCTACCAATGTTGAGGGAGCGAAATCACTTTGGGTTCTAGCCGAAAACAGTTGTCATGAGTTGCCCACAAGGCAAAGCAAGTGCAATCAGTTTGCAATATGAGGAAACAGCAGTCCTATGAAATGTGATGATTAATTTGCCTGATTCGCTTGCAAACAAGAAGATATAATGTCAGTGGTCCTCAGTGAATAGCTTGTGTCAATAAATATCCTGATGCAACAATGGAAGAAATTGCAAATACCTCCAGCACCATATTGAAAGTAGCCACTACAGTTTCTGCCATTGAAGTTCTTGCCCTGCTCTGAGGTTGAAGCTGTGGCTACAGCAGATATGATGTGGGAATGCCGGCGTTGGACTGGCGTAAACACAGTAAAAAGTCTGACAACACCAGGTTTTGGTCCAACCGATTTATTTGATAATACTCACAAGCTTTCGAGGGGACTGCCTCTTCGTCAGATGAATGGGAGAGCCTCTCCATTCACCTGACGAAGAGGCAGTCCCCTCGAAAGCTTGTGAGTATTATCAAATAAATCGGTTGGACCAAAACCTGGTGTTGTCAGACTTTTTGCTGCAGCAGATGACAGATTTCTGTGCTTATGTCCTTGCTGAAGCATAGACATTGCACACGTTTTTTCTGACTGAAGCTCAGACAGGAGAGTTGCTCTCTGAGCATCCTGAGCAGATGTAGCCACCTACTGAGAGCCCTTTCCCACCACTTCCTTCCAGCAGCCTGCTGTGCTTCATGCAGCTTCTGTTCATTCTTTCTATTATGCTTTAGTCTAAGGAGACTGACAACTCGTGTACCCATATCTGGAAGCAACTGATTTGTGCAGAAACCCTAAAATAAGAAAAGGCTCTAGCACATAATTCCCTGCAGACTTTTGCAACTTTATGCAACTAGAATACGAAACCCCGTGGAATTAAAGCAATGGCCAGGGGAGATTAACCAACAATTAACTTGTAAACTGTTGATCCCGTAGAATATTTCCTGCTGCTGAATGTGTGTTCAACTGCGGGAAGTAATAAGAGAACATTAGTTGGAGCGTTGAGCTCCAAAATACCAGTGTTTGTGTCACGTAAGCAATGCATGCTGATTGGTATCAGGATCTGTCTGGCTGTGATGGCTGTTAACTATGTGTTAATGTCCTCACCAGTAAGGCATCTGGCATGACTCGCCCCAAGCATGTGCATGCATACCGTAGATGCTGTGTTGATCCACAAAAGGTACAATTAGTGCCCAAACAATGGCCTGTACCCACCCCAGTATTGTGTCATGATTGTTTAATAAAAGACCCTGGTATAGCTCAGTACAAGTGGGAAGATGATGTTGATGTTTAATTGAATGCAGTTTATTGGTGTCTCAAGACACCAAGAATAGACCAACAATAGTTGTTGTGATATGGCAGTGATATTTATAGGAGTTTATCATTCATTAATCCTTTGAGAGAAGAGTTGAGGGAAACAGCAGGTGGAGCATTGAGTTCAGTATTCTTTTATAATTTAGGAGTTCATAGCTAATCTGAACTAATCGAATGAAAGTCTTCTCGTCTTACATGAAATAAACTTGAGATGCATAATCCACTATTAAATGTGAATTAATTAGTCAGTCTCTTTAAGAAAAGCTAGAAGAATGGTGATGTAGGGAGGACATTCCTCAGTGCATTGTATGAATGTTTAAGCTTGGAACAATAGTTCCAACGTATGCCTGAAGATTAAATATTTGATTCCATTTGAGAACTTTCAGAGTGTTGTATGTCTATAGGTGGAGCAGGATTAGGTCATTCAGCTCCTTTTTGACCCTTTTCCACGATTTGGTTAGATTATGGCTGATTACTACACGAACAACATTTACCTGCCTTAGTTCCATATCCCTCAATACAGCTAAGTAACAAAAGCTTTATCAGAGTTTTGAAATGTTCAACTGACCCAGCCTTGATAACATATTGACAGGGAAGTTTTTACTCTGTTGAAGGCGTGCTTTCTCACATCACTCCTGAATGGCCCAGCTAGCTCCAATTTTAAGGTTGTCTCTTTTGTTCTGGATGTCTCCACTGGAGAAATTAGTTTCTCTCCATGCTGCTAAATCCTATCATCATCTTAAAACTCTCAGTTAGATCATCTCCTAATCTTCTGAGCTCAGGAAATGCATGCTTTCTCTGTGCAACCTATCCTGATAACTTATCCATTTTAGCCCTGGTGTTACTCTGATGAATCTGCACTGCATTCCATTTAAGGTCAGTATGTTGTTCCAGAAGTATGACCAAAACTGAATGCAATATTTGGGATACAGTTTCAAATGTATGAAATGATTTGGATTAAAGGGATACAAATAGTTTCAGAAACAGAAATCCTACAATTAAAATACTTTTATAATTGCAGGAGAGAATTGCTGTCTAACACCTAGTGCAACGGAAACAAGGAAAATGTCTTGTTGGCACAGCATCATGGGTTTTGAATGAGTGAAGTTTATAGATGCCTCATTAGCTAACTCACTATCTGTTACCAACCTTCTGCTTAGAATGTCACATGAATTTGTCAAATATTTGACTGAGGAACAGGAACTGATTAGTGAAATCTAGAAGAGATTCATTTTCACTGACACTCTTGGGCTGGGCCCAGCTACAGGAACTCTCTCTTCCTGAAACTGCTGATGTGACCCTGAGTTCATGCTGCAGCAAGTAATCCAAGAACTGCAGTGCCAACTCTCTTCCCCTCCTCCCCACCCCGTACACGGTTCAATTTTCTCTTATGGAAACCAGTGTTTAAGAACAGAAACATCATGTACATTAGAAATAAGCGCCAGAGTAGGCCATGTAGCTCAGTAGGATTTTGGCTGATCTTTGACCTCAGCTCCATTTTCTTGCTTGACCTGTGCATCCCCCAATTCCCGTAGAGTCCAAAAATCTATTGATCTCAGCCTTGAATATAGTCAATGACTAACTGTGTACAATGCTGTGGAGTAGATTCCAAAGCTATACTGGCACAGAAAAACAATTTCAACTTTCTTTGCTCTAATGATATTACTGTTTTAAAGTGAATTACCAAATGGGTGAAGAAATATTGAATACTATTATGGGCCAAATCTTCTGTGATGTGGCAATCACCATTGGATTGTCATTCCACTTCCTATTTTCTGCTACCTTAGAGTGGAACTCCACAATGGCCTTACCTAGGCCTGCTGAGAACTATTTAGCGTAGCTACTCTGGAAGTCCTTCTGTGTGTTTGTGTAGGAGCATCAGGGGAAACAAAGGCAGGCCTCTTTTGTTCAGCACCAACTGCCTTTTTCCACATATTTAAATGTTCCAGCCATTTTGACAAGTTACGGAGAAAAGGGAAGGGGTGAGGGGGTAGGGTGGGTGAGGAGGTGGTTAGACAGTGTGTGGAGGTCAGTTAGGAAGAGTAAACAGGGCCTGGTGGGAGCTAGTCAGGGGAGGAGGCTAGTCCTTGGGCACATAGTTAGAGAGTTGCTTGGGGAAGAGGATCTGGTTGGGAGAGGAGATTTTATCAGGGAGGGAGTGCTGATTGGTGAGGGGGCTAGCCAGGGCAAGTTGGGTTTTGGGGACAAATAGGGGTGTGTTAGATGGGGAGTCGGGGGCTAGTCAGGGGTTGGGGGTTCAATGGTATAGTTACCTAGTAGTTGGAATGAGCTTTTAATGTTTGTAACACTTACTGGGTAGTTATTCTGCTGAGTAAGTCAGAAAGCCTTTCACTTTGAATCAGAGTTTTGGAGGGTCCCAGATATTGGATAGTTACCCAAAAGAAGTTGAAACTCCCCAGGCAATCCCCCTAACCTGACTCCAGCCTGTCCCCACTATCAAATTATCATGGAATGGCACTGCTGGACAGGTGTGTTCACGATGTTGGCAAATCTCCCAACTTGCAGTGCCCAACTCAAGGAGGGAAATCATATCACTTGCATGGTTGAACATGGAAATGCAGGGACTGCTTTCAGGGGGTATCGTGCTGCTGCACAGGATGTGTTGATGCAGTCATCGCAAATGGAATGAGTAGAAATTGGTGATCTAACATCAACGTCAAGCATTAAACAGTATTCCTCCTAAAACAAAATGAATGAAAATGTGTAAGCCATGTTCAGTTGGTAGTAACTGAGTCTTTAATGGGATGAGATTGGGGGAATGATGGCTTGGTAGCAATGTTGCTAGGCTAGTAATCCAGAGGCCCTGACTAATGCTTTGGAGACACCAGTGGGCAAGTGTGGTGCCATCTACAGTGAAAGACGAATCTAAATCAATAAATGAAGACAAGAAACTTAGTTGGACAAGTGGGAATGATTGAAAAGAACATACACAAGATCCTCAGCTTCATTGTTGGAGGCATAGAATATAAAGATCATTATGCTAAACTTAAAAAAAAACACTAGCGCTAAAGCGAGAATTGTATAGCCAATTCTGGATATCACACTTTGGGAAGGATGTCGAAACTTTGGAAGGAGAGCACAAAGCAGTTTACCAAGCCAGAGATGAGGGAGTTTGGTGACCTGGATCGATCTGAAAAGTTGGTGTTGTTCTCCTTGGAGCAGAGAAGGTTAAGGGCAGAGTTGATAGTGTTCAAAATGTGCAAACTGTTTTGATAGAAAACATAAGGAGAAATTGTTCCAGTTGTAAACAGGTTGCTCATCATGTGACATGGATTTAAGGTGATTGACAGAAACAACCAGAGATGTTATGAGAAAATATTTTTAACACCGTGAGTTGTGATCTAGATTGTATTTTCTGAACATATGATGGGAGGAAATTAAACAGATTCAAAAGATAGTTGGATAATTACTTGAAGTGGGAAACATTGCGGCGCTATGGGGAAAGATGAGGGAGTGTGATTAATTGGATAGCTCTTTCAGAGAGCCAAAGGCATAATGGATCAGATGGCTTCCTTCTGTGTGGTATCGTTCTCTGGTTGTATAGTTGTACAATACATCCTTGTGGCAGACAAGGCCCTATGGAGCAGTAAAACGTTTTTTGGTGTCCATGTACACAAATCACTTAAAAACTCATGCACAAGTGATCAAAAAGGCAAGTGGATAGGGTTGGAACGCACAAGTGAAGAATTGATCTCCCACTTGTATCAAGCTTTGAACAGACTTGACGTGGATTCCTGTTTTCAGTTTTCGGCACCAGTCCTCTGGAAAGATATATTGGTCTTGGAGGTTGTACGGTGCTGTTATATTTCTTGGAGTTGGATACATTTAGTGATAATTGAATCAAGGTACTCAAAACAATTTGGTTGGGTAGATGCAGAGAATTTCTTTTGGAGGAGGAATCCAGAGTTAGAACCATAATAACATAAGAGTACAGTCATTTAAGAGTGAAATCACAACATACTTTTTAAACATAGAATCATAGGAGACTAAGACCTCCTAGATTTTTGTTAGGTAAGGATACGGGGGCGGGGGCAGGGGGGAAGATAGTGCAATAATGGGTACTTTTGTATTCTGTAGATATATATTTTCAAGACTTCACCAAATTCTCTGTACAAATTTACGACCTTTAACCTGACAAAGAACAGTACAGCACAGCAATAGGCCCTTCAGCCCACCAAGTCTGTGCTGACAAAGAATGCCACTCTAATATTTTCTTGCCTGAACATGGTCCATATCCCTCTATTCCCTACCTATTCAAGTATCCATCCAGATATTCCTTAAATGTTGTTATAGAATCTGCTTTCATCATCTCCTCCAGCAGCGTGTTCCAGGCATTCACCACCCTGTGTATAAAAAAACTTGCCCTTTCTATCTCTCTTAATCTTTCTCCCTCTCACTTTTAACCTCTGCCCCTGAGACCCTAGGAAAATGACTCTGATTATCCTTATCTATCCAAGCCTGTCATAATCTTGTAAACCTCTATCAGGTCCCTCCTCATCCTCCAATGCTCCAGTGAAAACAATCTATGTTTGGTCAACCTTCATAGTCCGTATCTCCAAACCAGGCATCATCCTGGTAAATCTCTTCTGCACCCTTTCCAATGCATCAACATCCTTCCGGTGGTAACCAGAATTGTATACAATACTCCAAATGTGGCCTAATCAAAGTCTTATACAGTGGCAATTCTTATATTCAACGCTCCAACCGATGAAAGTCAGCATGTCGTAAGCCTTGTTGACCACCTTGCCCACCTGAGTTGCCACCTTCAGGGAACTGTAGATCTGCACACTTAGATCCCTCTGCATGCTAATATTCTAAGGGCTATACCTTTTACAGGAATTAAAGTCTTAACTGTTTTCTGATTGTAGATGAGGATGGCCATTTAGTTGAAATACAAGGAGGTCAAGTTGCTTATAATAATGTACCCATTTCCAAGAAAGATGCAAAAAGCTCATGCAGTCACAGAGCGTGGGCAATATTCCTGCAGTTGGCGGAGCTGTCAAAAGATTGGAGACTCGGTTGTTTCACAATTGCATAAAAAGGAACTGTAAGATCATGTGATAGGCAGTGAGGGCATTGGCAAGGCAAGTGAAAAAACTGCTTTTCTCATCAATATATTTTGTTGGAACTAGACCTTCTGGAATGGAAATTAACTGCAGTTTACAAGAATCCTGTTTAACTGATTTAAGGCATGTGTTGTGTAGAAACACACAGTCATTTTGCTGCCTTCTGAAAAACTAAGATGTGTGAAACATTATCTGTATTTCTGCACAAGATTTGGTTTTGATTTGGTTTATTATTGTTACATGTATTAACATACAGTGAAAAGTATTGTTTCTCGCATGCTATACAAAGCATAGCGTTCATAGAGAAGGAAATAAGAGAATGTAGAACGTAGTGCTATGGTCATAGCTAGGGTGTAGAGAAAGATCAACTTAATGCAAGGTAAGTCCATTCAATAATCTGACAGCAGCAGGGAAGAAGCTGTTCTTGAGTCGGTTGGTATGTGACCTCAGACTTTTATGTCTTTTTCCTGACAGAAGAAGGTGGAAGAGAGAATGTTTGGGGACCTTAATTATGTTGCCTGCTTTGCCAAAGCAGCAGGAAATGTGGACAGAGTCAGTAGATGGGAAGCTAGTTTGCATGATAGATTGGGCTACATTCATGACCTTTTGTAGCTTCTTGCAGTCTTGGGCAGAGCAGGAGCCATACCAAGCTGTGATACAACCAAAAAGAATGCTTTATATGGTGTATCTGTAAAAGTTGGTGAGAGTCATAGCTTACATGCCAAATTCCCTTTGTCTTCTGAGAAAGTAGAGGCATTGGTGAGCTTTCTTAACTATAGTGTCGGCATGAGGGGACCAGGGACAGGTTGGTGATTTGGACATCTAAAAACTTGAAGCTCTCGACCCTTTCTACTTTGTTCCCATGTTCTCCTCTATGCTTCCTGAAGTTGCAGACAATCTCCTTCGTTTTGAGGGAGAGATTATTTTTGCCGCACCAGTTCACCCGATTCTATCTCATTCCTGTACTCTGTCTCGTCATTGTTTGAGGTCCAACCCACTATGGTGGTGTCATCAGCAAACTTGAAAATTGAATTGGAGAGGAATTTGGTCGCACAATCATAGGTATATAAGGAATATAATAGGAAGCTGAGAACACAGCCTTTGTGGGGCACTGATGTTGAGGATGATCGTGGAGGAGGTGTTGTTGCCTATCCCTACTGATTGTGGACTGTGGGTTAGGAAGTTCAGGACCCAGTTGCAGAGGGAGGTGCCGAGGCCTAGGCCATGGAGTTTGGAGATGAGTTTCGTGGGAACATTAGTGTTGAAGGCTGAGCTGTAGTCAATACATAGAAGTCTGACATAGGTGTTCTTGTTATCTACGTGTTCCAGGGTGGAGAGCATGGCCCGGGAATTAGCATCTGCTGTGACCTGTTGTAGCAGTAGGCAAACTGTAGTGGATCCAGGTAGTCCGGGAGGCTAGAATTGATTCGTGCTGTGACTAGCCTTTTGAAACACTTCATAATGATGGATGTCAGAGCCACTAGCTGATAGTCATTAAGGCACGCTGTTTGGTTTTTCTAAGGTACCAGGATGATGGTCATCTTCTTGAAGCAGATAGGGACCTTAGATTATTGTAAAGAGAGCTTGAAGATGTCTGTGAATACCTCCACCAGCTGATCCACGCAGGATCTGAGTGCACGTCCGGGTAGCCCATCCGGGTTTCTGTGGTTGACCTTCAAGAAAGCCCTCTGACATCTGCAGTTGTGACCCCAAATGCTTCCAGGGTGGAGGACATGCTCTCACTGACCTCTTGCTCAAAACAAATGCATTGAACTTATTTGAGAGGGGTGTGTTGGAGCCAGTGATTTCACATGCCTTCATCTTGTAGCCAGTTATGTCTTACAGATCTTGCCGTAGTTGGCGGGGGTCGGTGTGACAAGCCTGGGACTCTGGCTGAGTCCGGTATTGTCTTGTGGCATCTTTGATGGATCTCCTTAAATCGTATTTGGTTTTCATGTATAGGTCAGTGTCGCCTGACTTGAATGCCTCAGACCTGGACTTCAGCAAGCAGTGGAGGTCCCTGTTCATCCATGGTTTCTGGTTGGGGAGCACACAAATTTGTTTCTTTGGCACACTGTCGTCTACACACTAATGAAGTTGGTTTTACTGTTGTGGCATACTCGTTCAGGCTGGTCACAGAGTTAAATACTGACCAGTCCACTGACTCCAAGCAGCTCTGTAGGAGATTATCGGATTCCTCAGACCAACATTGCACGACTCTCTTTGATGGATTCTCCTGCTTCAGTTTTTGCTTGTAAGTTGGGAGCAGGAGCACAGCCTTATGTCTGATTTACAAAAGTGTGAGTGGGCGATAGAGCGGTAGATATGTTTGATATTTGTGTAGCAGTGGACTAGGGTTTGGGCTTCTGGTGGAGCAGGAGACATATTGGTGGTAACTTCGTTGTATGCTCTTGAGCTTAGCCTGATTGAAGTCCCCAACCATGATGAACAAGGCCTCGGGATGTTTTATCTCCAGGCTTTTTGTAGTGGTGTATATTTTGTCCAGCGCAATCTTCGCATCCACATAGGTTGTAAACTGCCATCAGAATAACGGAGGTGAACTCTCGCAGGAGGTAGTAGGGATGGCATTTTAGCGTCAGATATTCTAGGTCTGGGGAGCAGAAAGTATGATGTGGGTATGCCGGCGTTGGACTGGCGTAAACACAGTAAAAAGTCTGACAACACCAGGTTTTAATCCAACTGATTTATTTGATAGTAAACGCACAGCTTTCGGGGTTAGTCCCTTCGTCAGGTGAATGGAGAGTTCTGGCCTCAGACCAGAACTGAGTCTGAACTGAGCCAGAACTCTCCATTCACCTGACGAAGGGACTAACCCCGAAAGCTTGTGCGTTTACTATCAAATAGAGCAGAAAGTAGCCAGTGTTGCTACATCTAGCATCATGAGGTGTTGTTAGGAAGCAGACCCCAGCTCCCCTAGCCTTGCCTGAGGCTGCTAAACAGTCCATTCGATGGGTTGAGGAGCCGTCTGGTTGTAGGGCACAGTCCGGTGAAGCAGGAATGAGCCACGTCTCTGTGAAACAGAGAACACAGCAGTCCGTCAGCTCTCTTTGAAAAGTGAGTCTAGCTGTAAGTTCGCCCAGCTTGTTTTCCAGAGACTGGACATTTGTAAGGAATAGGCTGGAGAGGGGGGAGCCTTGGGGCCGTGTTGTTTCACTCTCACCTGCAGGCCTGCATGTTTTCCACGCTTCTTTGAATGTCTACTTCTTTTCAAACCTGGATGACGTGAGAGTGGTTTGTAATGTTAAGGGTATGGTTGTGTCCAATGAGGTTGATCGTGCTAGTCGGTGTGCAGATGGAGGATTTGTTGACTTGCAGTTCCTGTGTCAGTAGATGAGTCTGCGCAGTCGGGTGTTCTGGGTCACTGTTGGGCTGCATTTTGGCTTCGCCAATGGTGTTTGTCCAGACCACACTCGTGTGCATGGGTCAAAGGCCGGTAAGTGGGGAAATTTCACCTTGAGAATTATACTCAATTGATCACCAAGTATACAACAATTTTTTTCTGTAACACACTTGAAGCAGACAGAGGTAAAATCTGTGAGCAGCTCATGTTTGCTGTGCACAGAATTTTTATTAATGCAACATGTCCATGATGGTAAGTTTAATATTCATGCATTCAGATTTCAGAGTTTGGAATATTTTCTCACTGACAGATAAAATTTCAGCGCAGTGTAGGTTCCAAACAGCTACTATTTTTGTCTCTTTAGCATGTTGTGCTTGGAGTTTTCTCATGTTGAATGAAAGAAGAGAATTACGAAGAGTGACCACCATCCAGGGAACTGGGTATCAAAGATTGATACTGATTAGGGCTGGTGTAAAATTGATGCAATGTGGGCCATTTCTGGGTGCCAATGTTCTGAATGCCTGAAAGATATCAGGTGAGAATGAGCAGGTTTGGTCTGGGTCCACTTAGAATACTTCAGTGGCCTAATTAAATGTTTAGCTTTCCTTTAAGGCAAAGATCTCTGTGGAACCTGGAGGAACTTTGAGTTGAAAGGAGCACTGCGGTGTAAGGCTTTATGAAGACCTTGTCCTTGAGTGTTTTGAAGATGAATTGCTTGTCACTTCAGTTTAAACCCCAAACTCACCACACTGTGGTGAACTGCAGGCAGTGTTTGAATGGAACAGGATAAGGGAGAAAGAGAAAGACTGATGATGAAGCCTTGTGTTTTACAATCCCCTCGAAAAGCCCCTTGCAGATATCACCCCCACATCAGGTTGCTTACTGTCATGTAATTTGTAATTTCTAACACTTTTATTCCACAAAATGTTATTTTCACCTTTCAGTACTTGAATGTAAAAATGAAGCCATTTTCAACTCTTACAACTTTTGACTCTGTACAAAGCACAAGCCCAGTGGAGCCGGAGAGGGATAGAAATGGTGGGAGAGAGAATGGAAAGGGTTGAGAGAAGCAGAGGAAATATGAAATTGGAGTTGGAGAAGAGGGCAGAATATCCAGAGGAGCAGAAGACCAAAACATGCCTGTTTCTGGCTCAGTAGGAGTGGGAATACAAAGTAGTGCACACAGTATAGGGCAGCTTTGGTGGAGAAAAATGTACCCAGAGATGGGGCAGGTGTTTTGGAAATGGGGCTGGGACAGCGAGATAGGAAAACACAGCTAAACTAAGGTAACGTGGGAGAAAATGTAACCAATTGAGGGTAGGCATTGCTGGTGAATCCAGACTATTGATAAGTGTATAGGAGACAGGTTTTGAGTACACAGAAATGGGCCACAGCTATAGTCTGTGGTACTGCTCACCATCATTTTGTAAATTTTCAGTGAGTTTACAGGCTCAGAATTTTGGAGGTCACAAAAGCTCTAGATTTTGATTGTTTTCTTTGTATTTTGAAGTTATGGCATTGAGCAACCTGTTAAAACTATCACTGTATCTGAGCAAGTTTATTTTCCTTGGTGGTGTATAATCTAAGAACTGGTCAGTAATTGTAGCAGATTAAAGTAATAGTAAACAAAAACACAAATAAGCCATGTTTTCTCATCTGGAACTTCAGTACTCAGTTACAAGCCGTTACCTGAAGGAACAGGATTTGGATGTCCTTGCCCCTGCGGAGTATACATTTTCTTCTGTTTGTTTCTATGGAGAAGTGCAGCATTAACAAATAGGAATAAAAATTGAAAAAGCTGAAAAACTCAGCCGGTCTAGCAGCATCTGTGGACAGAGAAGCAGTTAATATTATGACTGTTCACTCAGTAATTAATTTAGTTAATGTCAACCAACAGGGTTTATTTCAACTTTCTTGCTCTGTTTCATTGTACAATGATCTGGACAATGTTTAAGCAGAAGGAATAAAGAGAATTAGAGAAAAAAAGAAGAGAAAATGCTGGAAAATCTCAGTAAGTCAGTAAATCTCAGTAAATAACATCTGTAGCGAGAGAATGGAGCTAATGTTTTGAGTCTGGACAAACCTTCATCAGAGTTCAAAACCAGTTACATTTTCGATATCTCATAGGCAAATCACATTGCAACGTATGTGCCATTTTTTTTCAAACGAAAAGACCAATTTATAATCCTGCAGACAGTCAGTATAAAATTAGGTGAGAATTAATGGAATTGATTCAAATGTGGTTTTAGAAACCATGTCTTTTGTGCTTTAATTAAAAATGATGGAAATTCTTTAACCTCAGACATTCTTTTATATTATACACTATTCCTTTAAAGTGTAGGAATTTGTGTTTGGCTTTGGTAACACAAGAATGCAATGCCCAGCTCCCTGCCTTGTTTTTGGTTGTTGACACCTGTTGAGAATGTGATTGGATATCACGTGGGAATGAAGGCTCCATAATTTTCAATTAAAACACAGAAGGTATGGTTTGAAAACCATGTTTGTAGCAAATATCATCAATTCCTATCTAATTTTTACACTGACTGCCTGTAGGATTAAGAATTTGTCTTATAAATCTTTTAAAATTTTACTACACATATAATGTATGCAAAATCTGATTTGCCTCAGAGGCAGCTACTGATGCTGGTTTTGGATTTTTGCTTATTTATCCACTGTCAGAGAAATGTGGAAGGAAAGAATTCAACAGGAGGGTTGCTGTCCAGATAGTGGAGGATCCAGGTTTGTACATGCTTCAGGTTAGTTTTCTCATGAGTTCAGTTAATCTGCAGTCTTGTCATAACAGTTGGGGGCAACCTCTGAGCCTGTCTCAGGTCACAGATGTAAGTGCATCAGCGAGACTGTTTGCTTCCATTTGTACTTTCCTTTGGAGCCTCGGGATATGTGTGGAGGTGAGGTGACAAAGATTCCAAAACTGTATTTGTTCTGATCATGTAGGGTTAAAACTACATGGTGGTGAGGATTATTCATTATCTGTGACACATGACTGGTGTAAGCCTGTAGGAAGGTCCTAATGTGAGTGCTGACTGAAGTATGAAATGAGAACAATTACAGTCTCTGGAGAACTGTTTTCAATAGTGCGTCAGTACAAAAAAAGTGACTCCTGTTTTGACAAATACACAGTTACATTGTGAAATTGGATTTTGTAATATAAATATGTTGCAACAATAAACTCCTTTCACTTTCCTTACAGCCTGATAACTCGGATGCATTTGTATGCCATGTAACCAATCCGGTAGGTAATGTTTTATTTCATCATTAATTAGAGATTGATGTGACTCATAATATCAAGTTATATTTGTCTTTCCAGCAGGAGCAGCCATTGTTAATTTATTAAAAATAATTTTCCCGGAGTGGCTGGCACTATCCTCATGGCTAAAAACTTTAAGTTCTGGCATTATTTTGTAAAGTTGATATTTTGTTGAGAGCAAGCATTCATGAATTAGAAATTTAGATGAAAATTAATAGAATATGAATCCATGTTTTCTTATACTTTAGGTTGACCTATTTGTAATGCTATTTTTCTTCACTAGTAGCTCTATTACTAAACCTATTCATTTCTGTAAAATAACGTGGAAAAACATCGTAATGCCCTGGGACATTGCACGACACTCTTTTAAGCAAACATTCCTTAGTGTTTAAAATGGTCTGTTTCTTTAAAGCTACTGCTCAGTAATTCTGTATGAAGTTCTGTATAAAAAGCACACCCTAACATCAGTTAAGGCTAATTACTGAGGGGAATTTTTGTAGATTGGCAGGTGCTCATAAATCTCCATATCCGACACTTAAGAAAATACCAAGTTACCAAGGTCAGAAAACAACCGTAGTAATTGATGGACTTTGTTTTTTTAAAGATTGTGTTATGTACCAAAATAGTATCTGAATGTTGTGGACTGGGGAGAAAGGGTGGCTGGGGGAGAGACCTTGGCTGGGGAAGGGATCTGTGCTTAACCCATGTCAGCGATTCAATTCACAATCTGTTGATACAGATGTGAACAAAATGAACTGAAACATCTGCACTAATTCAGCTGTGCTTGTGGTTTGGCTTTCCTACATAATGTGTCTAAGTATCTTAGTTCAAGGAAGTTGCTACTGTTGTTCTCTCTCACTGTTCAAAGAAAGTTGAGGGTGCTTAATCATTGTTCATTTTAACTTGTTTATTTTTGTGGGGTGGGGTGGCGGCGGCCAGTGGGGGGGGTAGGGGGCATGGTAGGGGAGGAGCAAGTGGAGTGGAGTGAAGGTAAGAAGTCTGGGTGACTGTAATTTTAGCATTTCAGCCTGAATTCAGTTTGGGCGGCTGGACTGATATTTAATGTTCTGCCAGCACTTGGAGTCCTGCGTGGTCTTGGACAACCTTTTGGGCAAGGTTTCATAGTTGGAAACTACATTCAATCTGACATTCAATTGGCAGCATCACTCCCAGTCAGTGGTGACGCTTAGAACAGGAATTGGAATTAACACTTTGCGTAACAGAGGTTGCTTTTCTGTTTGGGGCGAATTGTTGAGGTATGGTGAAGGGCATACCCCTGTAGACATTTCCCTGCTCAACCAATGTAGGTGTACCTGATTCTACTACTAGTTTTGTAAAATACAAAACGGCTCCCTTCTGTGGCAGACGGTCTTTGGCGAACAGAAGAAGTCACCAAAATCGGTCAATTTTGTACTGTTGTGCAAGTTAATTATAAACCGAAGTCTGTGTATTAAAATCATTGAATTTGGGTTCACGTGATGTATTTTTGTGAGCTCTTGCGCTACTCATCTTTCAATCCTTTTTTTAACTCCTGATGCATGACCTGTAATTATTTGATGCTGATGTATATAATCTGTGCTGTGTTCCTGGAAGATCCTGGCTAAAATTTGGTAATGGGGAGCCAAGTTAAGTCAAGATAATCCTCGTTTGATTGAGGTGTTTGGAGACGGTCAGGGTGGGGCCCAGTTCGCAGTGGCAGTTTCGTTGGTAACCGGACTGACACTTCAGGGATGTCTTAGGCATAAAAATGATGGGCGCTGTTGTGAGAGAAGCTGTAGACGATAGTCTTGTCTTCCCAGCATAGATTATTGGTGCTCACATTGATGAAATACGAGATATCTAAAAAGAATGGATAAAGCAGAGAAGAGAATCCTGTCAGTCGAGGGGGCAGTTTCCATGGTGGGGGCTCACTTTCGTTTCTTAGAAATCCTGTTGCATGGTATATTGAACATTCCAGTTGAGCCAGGGAAATGGGGCTCAAGAAGGAGTGTCCCATGCTCCTGGTCTCTTGAGGGGAGCTGGACATGAGTCCCTGATCAAATTTGAGAACTGGCAGCCGTGCGTTCACAATCTCGATTTGAGGGCTGGGTATTTTGAATCGATGTGTCTGGTGTCCAAGGGTTGGGTCTGTTAAAGACTCTGATAACACCTTCTTGCCTTCAGACAACCACACAACCTCAAACAGACCATTGTTCGCAGCAAACTACCCAGCCTTCAGGAGAACAGTGACCACAATACCACACAACCCTGCCACAGCAACCTCTGCAAGACATGCCGGATCATCGACATGGATACCATCATCACACGTGAGAATACCATCCACCAGGTACGTGGTAAATACTCTTGCAACTCGGCCAACATTGTCTACCTGATACGTTGCAAGAAAGGATGTCCTGAAGCATGGTACATTGGGGAGACCATGCAGACGCTACGACAACGGATGAATGAACATCGCTCGACAGTCACCAGGCAAGACTGTCCCCTTCCTGTTGGTGAACACTTCAGTGGTCACGGGCATTCAGCCTCTGACCTTTGGGTAAGCGTTCTCCAAGGCGGCCTTCACGACACACGACAGCGCAGAGTCGCTGAACAGAGACTGATAGCCAAGTTCCGCACACATGAGGATGGTCTCAACAGGGATTTTGGGTTCATGTCGCACTATCTGTAACCCCCGTGACTTGCCTGGGTTTGCAAAACCTCACTTACTGTACTGTCTGGAGACAATACACATCTCTTTAACCTGTGATCAGTGCTCCTTCCACTCACATTATCAGCCACTTCAGGTCTTGAACAGCAGGTTAGGTGTAAGGATTCGCATTCTAATCAGTAATCTCTAAACTGTCTGTGCTTTATATGCTCTGTCTGAGGCCAGAACTCTCCATTCACCTGACGAAGGGGCTAACCCCGAAAGCTTGTGAGTATATTATCAAATAAATAGGTTGGACTAAAACCTGGTGTTGTCAGACTTTTTACTGTGTTTATTCCAGTCCAACGCCGGCATACCCACACAAAGACTCTGATCACAGATCTTATGTTGTCTTGTCCTCTGTGTTCACCGTGAAGAGCGAGAGGTGGCCAGACACACTTGGTTTTCACCACCTGCCAGGGCTTTGGTTTCTCTTTACCAGACTTTTGGGATGACGACATAGCGGAGATGCAAGGGCTTTGGTGAAAATCTGATGGATTCTGGTTGTTGCTTGACAATTCTGTCATGGCTTTGGATTAATCCTGAACTGGTTCCCTCTTGACTATACTCCTGCTTTTGTGATTTCATTTTTCATCCTGACAGGGTGTTTGATATATGAGCACAAAGGGACTTGTCACTTGTTATCCCGTTACAGTGCAGAAATAAGAATTGTCCATTTTTCTCTTTGATGACATTCGGCCACTGGCGTGATCCAATGGTGGAATGAGGGAGGGTTCAGTTTAATGTGCATTGCCATTTGCATTCAGCCTTGCTTATGATGTGTTGTACTGGGGGAGCAGGATTGGTAAGGGCTCTGCCCACCCTACTTCTGACCCTGTGTCAAATTCTAATTCTTAGCGTTCAGTGGTTTCAATACGGAGATTTTCCTTGTTTTGGAATTATTTAAGCCTCCTTCTTTCTATTGGGGACCATGTAATAACATGAGGATTTTGCAGTATTTACGTGTTTTTTTTTGTATGCTGTCATCCTTGCATTTAGACAGAGAGATTACATTTTTGGTGCCTTTCACTTTCTTTATAAATATGATGAGTAGGCCATAGCAGGATGGCAGATTGGTCGTTTGTACGGCCTTAGACATCCTCACTGTGGGTGAAGAAAACCTGATTATAACTACTGGTGTCATGTATTTCTTTTGTACTTTTGTTATTTTGGGATTAAGGAATCCTTGCTTGTCTCCTATGAAGGTACTGACAGATCTTGTATCCCGGAAAAGACTGGATTCTTTTTCTTCAGTCATTGATGTCTGTATGGTCATTGGAGTAAGGGAGAAATATATACTGGTGCATGCCCACTCGTGTTCAGCTAATCCTTGGATATTTAGCCATTCTTGGGTTTGGTTTTCTTGGGTTGGTTTTCTATATTTATTGAGCTGTGCAGATAGTGACAGTGGTTACTTGATTACTTTGTTTAAGGAATGTATGATGGGCATATCACCCTGTTTTTACGGCCCCTCTGATGAGGGGAAATGGGTAGAATCTTGTTGTTGGCTGGATCTAAATGGTACCTCTGGGATGTCTAGAGATAGGGATAGTTTGCTTTATCCAATGAGTAAGAGTGATGGAGTTTCTTTGGCCTGTTGGCCCTCGTTCTAGTGTGTATTGATCTGAGTTTCACTCAGTCAAGTAGGATAGGGCAATAGTAACTGCTTATCCAGATTAGATGGAGAGTACGCTGGGCGGGGGAGTGGACCATCCTACCCTGAGTTGTCCACTTTTGGGGGTTCTGGATGACTCTAATTCTTAGGAGTTGGTTCCCCTGGGTGTAGTATCCTGTTGGCTGTGGGTTTTGAGTGTGAGCTGATGTGCTTTGGTTCAGCATTTTTAGTGTCTTTCTTCGGTTGGATATTAGGCTGGATGGAGGTGTAGGTCGCTCTCCTCCAAATGGTCCTTTTTAGGGACTTCCATTCTGTCATCCTCCTTGAGGCTTGGGTTCCCCTGTGGGTTGATGGGGTGTGGAGGAATTGCAGAACCTTGACTGTTTTCCATTTTATTGTCTTTTTATTCCTGATCAAACTATGAATTCCAAGTTTATGAAATTCAGTTTCCCACCTCTTAGACCATCCTCGCTTGTCAGATGTTTGCCTATATTGGACAAGCCATGGGTATCAATTACAAAGCCACTGCTTAAATCATGTTAGACGCATTGAATATTTTGGGCTCCTCGAGCAGCTGTTGGCAGCTTGTAGTTGCCTGTCATTGCTTTACTCCTGCTTGCAAACAGGAATGTTGTTTTGAGTTTTCCTCACTTTGTTTTCCCTGACCAAAAAGAAGTCTCCAGAACCTTAACTGGAGGAAATTGATTTTAAAAAACCTCCAGGCTCTTGCTGCTGCTGCAAACCCTTTTTTTGCCAGCCTGCTCAGCCTGACATTACCCAGTGCTCCTTTCAAATTAAAACAATGAACACACTGAGGGAGTTTCTGAAAATTGCTCTATTTTGATATTGTCAATCAGGTGCTGTTAATTTTATTTTGATGTAACTTTTAACGCCAGATTAATTTATAGGACGTATTGTTTGCCCCCTTACTGAGTCTGCTTTGGTAGATTTGTGTAATAATTAGTTTGTATTGAGTTGTGTTCGTAGAATCCCGACAGTGCAGAAAGAGGCCATTTGGCCCATCGGGTTGGCACCATCTCTATGACACATGATCCCACACAGGCCCTTTCTTATAATTCCTGTAGTTACCCCACTAATCCATTTAGCCTACTCATCTTGTGGCATTAAGGGGGAATTTACCCGTCAGTTCATCTAACCTGCACATCTTTAGAGTGAGGGAGGAAAGGGGAGCACCCGGAGGAAACCCACACAGACACGGGGAGGATGTGCAAATGCCAAACAGACAGTAACCCTAGCTATGATTGTAACATTACATTCTGCACTCTCTCGATTCCTTCTCTGTGAACAGTATGTTTTGTCTGTATAGCACGTAAGAAACAATACTTTTCACTGTATGTTAATACATGTGACACTAATAAATCAAATTAAACCAAGCTGGGAATCAAACCCAGGTCCCTGACACCGTGAGGCAGCAATTCTAGCCACTGTACCACCCCAAACTGGGGAGACTGTACTGGTTTCACTACAGCTAGCAAATCACATCACACAAACATATGCTGTAAGTGTTGGATTCTACATCCCTCATGGTATGATAGAAATCAACTTTTCTCTCATCTTATTGGTATGAGCAATTTACTTTGTATTAATACAATCATTCTTTGTGAATGTGCTTAGGCAATGTGTGCCAGTCAACTGTTTAACGTCACAGTTCATCTCTGACCGTGTTCTCACTGATCTTCAGTTACTAACTGAGCTGTCTGTGAGAGTCCCATCTGACTATTTCCTCAGCCCCTTCCCTCATCCCAAACCACTTCATCAAGGAGCGCTGAATGGTATATTCTTGTGTTAAATTTCGTTTTGGTTAACATTTCAAAACATTTTACAACAAAATTTGAAAACAAAATGTGTTACATTAATTCAGGCTCATCTTTTAATTTGGATGTGCCTTTTGCCCATCCCAATTTAAAATACCACAAACATACTCGGCAACCTTTCAAGTTTGGCAAACAAAGAATACTATTGAAAGTTGAATCAAAATGCATTGTCACTTGATAATATAATAATAGCAAAACAGCAAAGCAAACTGATAACACCTATCCAGGCCCCCATAACTTGTTACTTAGGTTGGACAGAAGTTAAGGAAAAGGATAGTTAAAAACAA
Organism: Carcharhinus amblyrhynchos; assembly: GCF_965287045.1. Lineage (NCBI taxonomy): Eukaryota > Metazoa > Chordata > Chondrichthyes > Carcharhiniformes > Carcharhinidae > Carcharhinus > Carcharhinus amblyrhynchos. The sequence continues at coordinate 89,842,453 of NC_137325.1, forward strand.
AAGAATGAGGGAAAGTTTGAACTTAATTTTTTTTATTCATTTATTTTAATTTATTCATTCATGGGACATGAGCATTGCAGGCTGGCCAGCATTTGTTAGTCTCATAACACCAGGTCCAACAGGTTTATTTAGTAGCAAACGCCACTGAATACCAAATAAACTTGTTGGACTTTAACCTGGTGTTGTGAGACTTCTTATTGTGTTTACCCCAGTCCAACGCCGGCATCTCCACATTAGCATTTATTACCCGTCCATAGTTGCCCTTGGATGGCAATTGAGAGCCAACTACATTGCTGTGGCTCTGGAATCACATGTAGGCCAGACCAGGTGAGGACAGCCAATTCCCTTCCCTAAAGGACATTAGTGAACCAGCTGGGTTTTTCTGACAGTTAACAACGGTTTCATGGTCATCAGTAGATTCTTAATTCCAGACTTTTTTATTGAATTCAAATTCCACCAACTGCCGTAGCAGGATTCGAACCTGGATCCCCAGAGTATCAGCTGAGTTTCTGGATTAATAGTCTAACAATAATACCACCAGGCCATTGCCTCTCCCAAATTTCCAAAATACTATAACAAGGTCCAAAGTAGAATCATTAATTTAGAATAGAAAAATGAGGTAACTTTAGTAGAAACTGAGCTTCACATATTTGCTTGAGTAATTGTCAAACTCATGTTTAGGTTGATTCCCAACATTTGACCAAAAAATCCAAATTTCCTGAACTTATTGCCCGTTCACCATTGAAGTCAAATTTGTCTGGGTGCAAAGCTACTGAATGATAGAATTATAGAATAGCATACTATTGAAGGTAGCTGCTGAGATTGATGTGCGTTGTATTCTCACCAGTCCCACCCTGTGACATGGCAGCATGCTATCAAGAAGAAGTGACAGATACACAGTCCAGTTCAAACTTCAGATTATTGAGATTGCAAAGCAGACAAATAACTGCAGTAGTGAGAGAATGCAAGATATCAAAGAAGAATGTTAGAGACTGGAGGAAGCTTCCTTCACAGCTCTGACAGGTGCCTAAGCATAAATGTGCATAGAAGTATACAGCATGAAAACAGGCCCTTAGACCCAATTTGTCCATATTGCCCAGTTTTTACCACTAAGCTAGTTCCAATTGCCTTCATTTAGCCCATATCCCTCTATACCCATCTTGCTCGTAACTGTCTAAATGCTTTTTAAAAGACAAAATTGTACCCGCCGCTGTTACCAGCTCTGGCAGTTTGTTCCAGATAGTCATCACTTGCTGAGTGAAAAAATTGCCCCTCTGGACCCTTTTGTATCTCTCCCCTCTCGCCTTAAACCTATGCCCTCTAGTTTTAGACTGTCCTATTTTGGGGAAAAAATATTAACTATTTATCTTATCCATGCACCTCATTATGTCACAGACTTCTTATGATCATCCCCAAGTCTCCTATGCTCCAGGGAAATAAAGTCCCAACCTCTTCTTATAACTCAAACCGTCAAGTCCCAGTAGCATCCTCGTAAAGCCCTTCTGTACTCTTCTGTACTAGTTTAATAATATCCTTTCTATTATATGGTGACTATAACTGTACACAGTATTCCAAGTGTGGCCTTACCAATGTCTTATACAACTTCAACAAGACATCCCAACTCTTGTATACAATCTGCAAACTTAGGAAAGCCTAGCACGTGCCCACAGTTGGAAAATTAGGTTGCAAAATAATTCACTGGACATTATTAGAATGGTTGCTTTGTTTATCATGGATCTATCTGAATCTTCATCGCGAAACAAGCAAGAAAATTAGGCATTGCAGATATCAAAGTCAATCCTGATGGTGTATCAGGTTTGTGAAGAGAAACCGTTTTGTGCTGTGACAAAAGACTAATATTTCACTGCGTCACCCAGCAGAACGTGATTTCAGGTTTATAGTATTTCAGTGCAATCATTAAACATCAACCAAAGAGTGGAATTAAAGCAAAATACTGTGGATGCTGGAGATCTAAGATAATAACAGAAAATGCTGGGAAAATGCAGAAAGTCTGTGTGGTGAAAGAAAGAGTCGGCAATTCACCCATTTTCAGGCCAAATGCTTCTGCTGGCATGAAAACGGGAGGATTTTGCTGTGAGTGTCTGTTAGCTGGGATTCACCCACCTAATGGATGCAAATTTATTCATTCCTTGTTTTATGCCAGCCAGCCCAGCTGTTCTGAGATCAGGGTGCCATTTTTAAGAGGCATCCTGATCTCCATGGTTGCAGATTGGCTGCCTTTCCTCTCTCCATCTTCTCCAAAAGAACAGAAATGCTGATCCCTCCCTGCTGACCAGGAGAACACCACCAACCCTAAGGCATTCTTACCCCGCCCCCCTCCCAACATGACACAGGCATGAGGGTGACCCCCACTTAGGACCCTCTCCACTCAGGTCCATCTGCCCTCTCCACTCAGGCCCACCTGCAGGCCATGCCTGGATGTGCCAACAGTGTTGCATTGCCCCTTGACACCCTGAGATAGCTTGACAGGGTGGGTACTGAAAGAATATTTCCCTTTGTGGGAGAGTCTAGAACTAAGCGACATTATTTAAAAATAAGGGTTCTGAGGATTGTCCCATTTAAAACAGAGATTAGGAGAATTTTTTTTCTTTTGACGGTCCATAGAATCCTGTTCCCCAGAGAATGGCAGAGGCAGAGTCATTAATTATTTTTATGTCAGAGGTAGGTAGATGTTTGACGATTAATGGAGTCAAAGGTTACTTGGGGTAGATGGAGATGTGGAGTTGAGGCTACAGTAAGATCAGCCATGCTCTTATCGAATAACAAAGCAGGCTTGAGGGCCTGAGTAGCCTAATCCTATTCCTAATTCATTTGTTCGTATGTATGTTCATATGTATAATCAAAATCAACAAAATGTTCTCCAGTAGCCTAATAACTTATTATAGACTTCCTTAATGCAGGTGAATGTCTTACCAAGCGGCAATTCTGCAGAATATTTCCTATTTTAAAAATGCAGTGGCTTCCTGCATTTTACTGCCCAGTAAAGCAAGCACTTCCATGAAGGAGACAAATCTTTATTCACATTTAATCCATGTTTCAATGTTTAAATGAATGCCGTGTGGCTGCTGCCTATAAAACCAATTTAGTCGTGATTTGGTCAGTTGCCAAATTGACCATGAGCTATCTCGCTGTTAAATTCTTCATTGTTACACCCCTTTTCATGCCTAAGGGGTGCAGCAACTTGGAATTTAGATACCTATATCTTGAGAAGGCATTTAATTACATGCTGCATTATGGATTTGTTACAACAATTAAGACACAGGGCATTAAAGAATGGAGCCACAATAACAGAGGAATTTGCCAGGGGACATATTTTCTGTCCCTAGCTTGTTAAACTCTGTCTCTGCAATGCCATTAGCAGTGCATACCCCCTAAGTCCAGCTAATTCTTCATTCGATTGTTGCACTCACTACATTCAGTCACTTGGGCTGTATGTTCTGAATTGCCCTCCATAAATCTCTTCCACTTATCCCTGCATTCAGAAACTTATTCAAAACTCACCACCTCGACCAAATCTTCCTAATCCATAAGACTGTAAAACATTGGAGCCGAATTAGGCCACTCAGCCAATCAAGTCTGCTCTGCAATTCAATCATGGCTGATATTTTTCTCATCCCCATTCTCTTGCCTTTTCCCCATAATCCTGGATCCCCTTATTAATCAAGAACCTATCTATCTTTGTCTTAAAGACATTCAATGACCTTGCCTCCACAGCCTTCTGTGGCAAAGAGTTCCACAGATTCTTCATCCTCTGGCTGAAGAAATTCCTTCTCATCTCTGTTTTAAAGTATCATCCCTTTAGCCTGAGGTTGAGCCCTCTGTTTCTAGATTTTCCTACCAACCATCCTCTCCACGTCCACTCTATGCAGGCCTTGCAGAATCTTGTAAGTTTCAATAAGATTTCCCCACTCATCCTTTTGAACTCCAATGATTACAGACCCAGAATGTTCTGAAAGAAATGGCGGAGGTGATAGTGGATGCCTTGGTGGTTATTTTCCAGGCGTCGCTGGATTCCGGGGAAGTGCCGGAAGATTGGAAAGCGGCTAATGTTACGATGTTGTTTAAGAAGGGTGCCAGGCAAAAGGCGGGGAATTATAGGCCGGTTAGTTTAACGTCTGTGGTAGGTAAAATGTTAGAATCTGTCATTAAGGAGGAAATTGCGAGGCATCTTGAGGGGAATTGCTTGATAGGGCAGACGCAGCACGGTTTCATTAAAGGGAAGTCATGTCTGACAAATTTACTGAAGTTCTATGAGGATGTGTCTAGGGCAGTGGATAGAGGAGAGCCGGTGGATGTGGTCTTTCTGGATTTTCAGAAGGCGTTTGACAAAGTACCTCACAAGAGGTTATTGCAGAAGGTCGAGGGACATGGAGTTGGGGGTAGGGTGTTAGCGTGGATAGAGGATTGGTTGTCAAATAGGAGGCAGAGAGTGGGGGTCAATGGGTGCTATTCGGATTGGCGGTTGGTGACTAGTGGGGTGCCCCAGGGGTCGGTGCTGGGGCCTCAGCTATTTACCATTTATATAGATGATCTGGAGGAGGGAACCGAGTGTAGGGTGTCGAAATTTGCTGATGACACCAAGATTGGGGGAAAGGCAAATTGTGCGGAGGGTGTGGAGAGTCTGCAGAAGGATCTAGATAGGCTGGGTGAATGGGCCAGGAAATGGCAAATGGAATTTAATGTTGGCAAGTGTGAGGTGGTCCACTTTGGTAGGAATAATGGTAGGAAGGACTATTACTTACGTGGCGAAAAACTGCAGCAGGCGACGGTGCAGAGGGACCTCGGGGTCCTTGTGCATGAGTCGCAAAAACCCAGCTTGCAGGTGCAGCAGGTGGTCAGGAAGGCGAATGGGATGCTGGCCTTCATAGCGAGGGGGATTGAATAGAAAAGTAGGGAGGTCTTGCTGCAGCTGTATAGGGCATTGGTGAGGCCGCAGCTGGAGTACTGTGTGCAGTTTTGGGCGCCGCACCTGCGCAAGGATATTTTGGCCTTGGAGGGAGTGCAGAGGAGGTTTACTAGGCTGATACCGGGGTTGAGGGGGTTGAGCTATGAGGAGAGGCTGAATAAACTAGGCTTGTACTCGTTACAGTTTAGAAGAATGAGGGGAGATCTCATTGAGATGTATAAGATGATGAATGGGATGGATAGGATAGAGGTGGAGAGACTCTTCCCGCTCAAAAAAGACAGTAGGACTAGGGGGCACAGCCTCAAGATAAAGGGGAGGCTGTTTAGAACGGAGTTGAGGAGGAACTTCTTCACTCAAAGGGTGGTGAATCTCTGGGATTCTCTGCCCGTTGAAGTGGTGGAGGCTGCCTCGCTAAATATTTTCAAGAAGCGGGTTGATAGGTTCTTGATAAGAGAGGGGATTAAGGGTTATGGGGAGAGGGCGGGAAAGTGGAACTGAGCCACGACAGATCAGCCATGATCTTATTGAATGGCGGGGCAGGCTCGAAGGGCTAGATGGCCTACTCCTGCTCCTATTTCTTATGTTTCTTATGTTTCCTCAACCATTCCTCATACAACAAACTCTTCATTCCAGAGATCATTCTTGTGAACCACCTGTGGACCCTTTCCAAGGCCAGCACATGCTTCCTTAGATACAGGGCCCAAAACTGCTCATAATACTCCAAATGGGGTCCGACCAGAGCTTTACACAGCTTCAGAAGTATATGCCTGCTCTTGTGTTCTAGCCCTCTTGGCATGAATGCTAACATTGCATTTGCCTTCGTAACTACCGACTTTAACTTTAATAGGATCTTTAACAAGGACTCCCAAGTCCCTTTGCGTTTCTGATTTCCCAAGCATTTTCCCATTTAGGAAATAGTCTATGCCTCCATTCTTCCTTCCAAAATGCCTCTCACTTTTCCACATTGTGATCCCTCCCTTCCTGATTCAGCATCAGTTATCCATTCAGGTATCTGTGAAGTATCTTGGAACATTTATTTTACACTTTAAAAATACTGTATGAATGCAATATCGTCAGGTCATAGACCAATGCATCATGGAAACAGGCTCTTCCGTGCTGACCATGGTGCCTTCCCAGCTAGTCCCAATTGCACGAGTTTGGACCATTCCCCTCTAATCCTTTCCTATCCATGTACTTACCTAGATCTTTTTTAAATGTTGATCTGGTTGATGACAGAGAGGAATAGTAAACATGTTATTCCCCAGGGAGCTGTGCAAGAACTTCTTTTCTATTTGTGTGAACAATTTGGATTTAAACACAAGATTAATGATTTCAATATTTGGAGATCTTAGCACTGAGGCCTCAACATTTTACAATTTATATAAATGACTTGGATGAAAGAATGATTAGAATTATTGTTAACTGTACTGATGGAACAAAGATAGGTGACAAAATAAATTATAAGGAGGACATAAAGAGGCACCGAAGTATTATACTTGAATAAGTAAGTGGGCAACGACCTCTTAAGTTATGAAAGATCCCTTATTTAAGACAGAAATGGAGAAGAAAATCTTCTCTGAGGAGCGAGAGTCTCTGGAAGGCGCTTCTCAAAAGGCAATAGAGGATGAGTCTTTGAATATTTTTAAGGCAGAGATAGCTTATTGATTAAGAACATAAGAACATAAGAAATAGGAGCAGGAGTAGGCCATCTAGCCCTTCAAGCCTGCCTTGCCATTCAATAAGATCATGGCTGATCTGAAGTGGATCAGTTCCACTTTCCCGCTTTCTCTCCATAACCCTTAATTCCCATGTCTATCAATGGGGTGAAAAGATAACAGTAGGTGAGAATGTGGGGTTGAAGTTAAAATCAGATCAGCCACGATCTTATTGTGGAGCAGACTCAAGGGGCCGAGTGGCCTACTCCTGCTGTAGTTTGTGTGATCTTTCAAATGGAGTAAAATGTGGGGGAAAATGTGAAATTGTTCACTTTGGCAGGAAGAATAAAAATAAGCATATTATTTTAAAAGGTGAAATTTTGCAGAGTTCTGAGAGGCAGGAGGATCTGGGTGTCCTACTGCATGAATCACAAATGGTTGCAGGTACAGCAAGTTATTAGGAAAGCTAATAGAATGTTATAATTTATTGGAGGGGAAATTGAATACAAAAGTAGGGAGGTTATGCTTCAGTAATACAGGGGCATTAGTGAGACCACATTTAGAGTACTGTGTACAGTATTTAAGAATGTAAATACATTGGAAATAGTTTAGAAAATGTTTACTTGATTAGTACTTTGAATGGGCAGGACATCTTATGAAAAAAGTTGGACAGACAAGGTCTGTATCTGCTGGAGTTTTGAAGATTAAGAGGTGACTTGATTGAAACACAAAAGGGGTCTTGACAGAATGGATGTGGAAGGATGTTTTCTCTTGTGGGAGAATCTAAATCAAGGGGCCACTGTTTGAAAATAAGGGGTCACCCATTAAAGGAAGATGAGAAGAAATTTTTCAGTTTTGTGAGTCTTTCGAACTCTCTGCCTCAAAAGGCGGTGGAAGCAGTATTTGAACATTAAGGCAGAGATTGATTGATTGATGAGCATGAGAGTGAAAAGCTTTCGAGGTTAGGCAGGAACGTGGAGTTGAGGTTGCAATCAAATCAGCCATTATCTTATTGAATGGCAAAGTAGACCTGAATGGCTTACTCCTAATTTGCATGTTCGTATTTGAAATTATGAGCTGATTTCAAACAGTAAAGAGAAAGGACGGAAGAGTTTGGAATGGACATTGATAGATTAGCAATATGGGACGATAGCTGCTGAATTTTCTGAAGAATTTGATGATGCGTGACTTCTGTTGAAGTTTTGTGACCCCAGTTGGATAGGTGAATGTGGCCAGGATTGGGTTGATCCTATCCAGTTCTCAAGCTCTCACAGGTAGGGTGGCCTCTTGGTCAGAGAACCAGCGAGCTGCTGATACTAATTGAACTATATCATTGTCTGTAGGAAGAAAGAAAATTCGAGAAAAATCTGGAGAATGAAAGAAAAAAATTATGTTCAAGTTTTTGGCCATACTTGATGAGAGCAATTTACATTGGTAGAGTACCATTCACCAATTGCAGTTTTTGTTGGTATAGCATCACTCAACATGGAAACCATTCCTAAATTTGACAGGAGGTGGAAGGGCTATGGAACAGTGGGGAACAAGGATTAGCAATTGGCAATGTGACTCTAAGGAGGCTTTGTAGATCGACGAGTACAGCAAGCGATTCAGAAAATGAATTCCAGAGTGCAGGGTCATGGTGGCTAAACTGACCCTATCCCCTTTATGTAGAAACAATCAAAATAATTGCACTTTTAAAGGCCTGAAATAAACTCAATATTTTGAAGTATTTTGGAGGGTAGCAGTAGAAGGGTGCTTTTTGGAATGGAAGGCTGTGACAAGCGGTGTTCACAGTAAGAAGTCTCACAACACCTGGTTAAAGTCCAATAGATTTATTTAGTAGTAAACACCACTAGCTTTCGGAACGCTACTCCTTTGTCAAACAGAATTGTGATCAGAACTCTCCACTCACCTGACGAAGGAACAGCATTCCAAAAGCTAGTGGCGTTTACTACCAAATAAATCTGTTGGACTTTAACCTGGTGTTGTGAGACTTCTTACTGTGTTTACCCCAGTCCAACGCCGGCATCTCCACATCATGACTAGCGGTGTTCTACAGAGATCAATTCTGGGACCTTTGTTGTTCGTGGTATATATATATATATATATATATATGATTTGGAGGGTACAAGTACACAGATCATTGAAAGTGGCAAATGCAGGTGGAGAAGCTAGTCAAGAAGACATACGGCATGCTTGCTTTCATTGGCCGAGGCATTGAGATTAAAAATTGGCAAGCCATGTTGCAACTTTATATAACCTTAGTCAGGCCGCAGTTGGAATATAGTGTTCAATTTTGATTGCCACACTACCAGAAGGATGTGGAGGCTTTGGAGAGGGTACAGAAAAGATTTACCAGGATGTTGCCTGGCATGGAGAGCATTAGCTATGAGGAGAGGTTGGAGAAACTTGGTTTGTTCTCACTGGAACGATGGAGCGACCTGATGAAAGTCTACAAGATTATGAGGGACATGGACAGATTGGATAGTCAGAAGCTTTTTCCCAGGGTGGAAGAGTCAATTACTCAGGAGCATGGGTTTAAGGTGCGAAGGGCAAGGATTAAAGGAAATGTACGAGGCAAGTGTTTTACAAAAGGATGGTGGGTGCCTGGAACTCGCTGCCAGGGGTGGTAATGAAAGCAGATACGATAATGACGTTTAAGGGGCATCTTGACAAATACGTGAATAGATAGATGGGAGTAGAGGGATATGGTCTCCGGAAGGGTAGGAGGCTTTAGTTCAGTCGGGCAGCATGGTCGGTGCAGGCTTGGAAGGCTGAAGGGTTGTTCCGGTGCTGTGATTTTCTTTGTTCTTTAAAAGTATAGTTGGTCTGATTAGTAAGTTCGCAGATGACACAAAATTTGGTGGAATTGCAGATAGTGAAAAGGATTATTGGAGGATACAGCAAGATATAGGCTGGTTGGAGACTTTGGTGGAGAAATGGCAGATGGAGTTTAATGCAGACAAGTGTGAGATAATGCATTTTGGAAGGTTCATGTCGGAATTATACAATAAATGGTAGAACCCTTAAGAGTATTGGCAGGCAGAGAGATCTGGGCATGCATGTCCCACCAATCACTGAAAGTGGCAATGCAGGTGGATAAGGTAGTCAAGAAAGCATACAACATGCTTGCCTTCATTGGTTGGGGTATTGTGGATAACAATTGGCAGGTCATGCTGCAGCTGTACAGGAGCTTACTTAGGCCTCACTTAGAATATTGTGTACAATTCTGGTCACCACACTGCCAGAAGGATGTGAATGCTTTGGAGAGGGTACAGAAGAGGTTTATTAGAATGTTGCCTGGTCTGGACGGTATTAACTATGAGGATGGCTACGAGTGGATAAACTTGGTTTGTTCTCACTGGGACAATGGAGGTTGAGGGTTGACCTGATAGAGGTTTATAAGATTATGAGTGACATGGACAGAGTGGATCATTAGACACTCTTTCCTAGGGTAGAAAAGTCGAGTACTAGGGGACATATGTTTAAGATGCACAGGGAAAAATTTAGAGGAGATGTGCGAGGCAAGTTTTTTTACATAGGATGGTGAATGTCTGGAATGCGCTGCCTGGGGAGGTGGTGACAGCACATACGATAGTGATATTTAAGGAGCAACTAGACAAATACATGAATAGGATGGGAATGAAAGGATACGGACTTCATAAGTGCCTACGGATTTAGTTTAGGCAGGCATCATGAGTGGTTCAGACTTGGAGGACTGAAGGGCCTGTTCCTGTGCTGTACTTACCTTTGTTCATGTTATCATTTCAGCAGAATCATATGATTAATTATTTAATTATTTTCGTAATATTTGCATTAAAGTAGCAAACAGTGGCATGTCCCATAACCAGTATCAGTGTTTGTCTGTCCTTGTCGAAACAGCAATTCCTAAGGCGGCAGGATGGTATAGTGGTTAGCACTGTTGCCTCAAAGCACCAGGGTCCCAGGTTCGATTCCCAGCTTGGATCACTGTCTGTGTATTGGTGTGGGTTTCCTTTGGGTGCTCCAGTTTTCCCCCTCGGTCTGAAAGATATGCTGGTTAGGTGCATTGGCCATACTAAATACTCTCTCAGTTTACCCAAACAGGTGCCAGAGTGTGATAACTAGGGGATTTTTACAGTAGCTTCATTGCAGTATTAATGTAAACCTACTTGTGACACTAATAAACAAACAAATTAAACAAACTCTTAATTCTCAAAGTTGAAAAACAGTGAGCAAATGCTGAAAACCAGAGGAGCTTTTGTTTTATCTGACAGTATAATGCTGTGATCTATACCGTTCAGCTTGTGTTGTTTAAGTTGTTCGTTACTTGCAAGCAAAGTGTGCCATATTATAGTACATGAAGATTTAAATAAGACTGTAACTATTGTCGCTAAAAGAAAAAGGCTACATTAAATGAATTTCTTTACATCCATAACTGTCCTGTCAAGTGTAGCATATTTCAAATGTACGATTTTAGAAGCAGTGTTGAACAAATCACCATCCATTCAAGGAAAAGCCATTACAGATCAGTGCATTGCAATGTCATTGATAATGAAGAATAAGAATGTGTTCTGCTTCAGTACTGGGTGAGGGATCTATATGTACTTGAAACGTTCACAAGAGAGTGTTAACTTTCACCATGTGCCTCAGAAGTTCCAGAGATGTGGCAGTGAATAGAAAAGGTTACTTAGCTAGAACAAGGAATTTTCTCTGATGTCCGTTGCAATATCTGAGTTGTTACCTTTTTAAAAGGAAAAGAAAGAGAAAAATCCTGTAAACTGTGGCATTGATTCAGTGCTTTTTGTCTGGGCTGTTCTGGGAGGTTTTATGAATGAATCCATTGTATGGAAAAATATAAAGTTCAATGCATGCTGCAAAGTGCCTCATTGATGTAGTCATCTGCTCTTCACTTTGGCTATGATGCTTCTGCTTTGCAAAATAAAGAGTTGATTCATCCTTTACTCTGTGTGGTGCACATGAAAGTTACAGCCCGCCAGAACATTGTTTACTGAATATAACTGAATAAATGGTGAAAATCCACATCAAGATTCTTATCATTTCAAAAACTATTCATTGATGCACACTGCGGATTACTTTCAACTTTGCTGCCCTAGTGATAATCAGGTGAAGCGGATCACTTGTCTTTTCCTTACTTTCAAATCACTTCAAGGCCTTGCCCCTCCTTACTTCTGCAACCTACTTGAGCTGCTCAACCTCTCTCTTATTCCTTAAAATTTACTCTTTGTCTGAGCTTTTGATTGCCCCTCCCAATATGGCTTATGACAAATTGTGTTTGATGATGCTTCTGTGACGCTTCTTCGGATGGTTTTCTATGTAAAAGTTGCTTTGCGTTGTAGTTGTCAAACTCATCCAAATTTTTGTTCAATTGAAATAATTGCCCAAGTAGGTTCCATAAAGCACATTCTGTTTTGCCAAGTTATCATTCAGGCAGCAAAGTTCAAAGTTACCTCAGTCTTTTGAAGGGAGAGAAAAATTCAGTTTGCCAGTTCTGTAATTACATTTGACATCTGTGTGTATGACACAAACTCATAAAAATGCTCTTACTGTGTTCAGTCTGCATCTGAGATCATTGCCAGATTTATAAGCTTTGAAATGATGGCTTGTGCATGCACAGCAATTTATTTTTTGTGAAAAGTGAAATTTTGAAGCAGAAAGAGAACGCTGGATAATCCAATTTTAGGGCAGTAATTGAGTGGTTGGGTACAGAAAAGCTTGTTCCGGCAGTTACCTGCCAGATTTACGTCCCGATTGATGTTTTTGGTAGGTGGCACCAGCATTAGTGGAAGTTATGCTTCAGGAAGATGGGAACTTGTACTTTCTCCCCCTAAATGCTAGACTCCGGGGTTTACCATGTTTCTCATATTCTTATGGCTTTGTAGATTCCTGACACCAGTGCAGTAAGAAGTCTCACAACACCAGGTTAAAGTCCAACAGGTTTATTTGGTAGCAAAAGCCACTAGCTTTCAGAGCGCTGCCCCTTCATCAGGTGAGTGGGGAGTTCTGATCACAAACAGGGCATACAAAGGCACACACTCAGTTTACAGAATACTGATTAGAATGCGAGTCTTTACAGATAATCAAGTCTTAAAGGTACAGACAATGTGAGTGACGAGAGCGTTAAGCAAGACTTGATTACCTGTAAAGACTTGCATTCCAAACATTATTTTGTAAATTAAGTTTGTGCCTTTATATGCCCTATTTGTGAATAGAACTCCCACTCACCTGCAGCGCTCTGAAAGCTAGTGGCTTTTGCTGCCAAATAAACCTATTGGATTTTAACCTGGTGGTGTGAGACTTTTTACTGTGTTTACCCCAGTCCAACACTGGCATCTCCACGTTATGACCACCAGTGCAGTTTACAGCTTCGCTTTTTTATATGTAATATTTTTAGCATTCATTTACATGCACCTTGTTTTAAATGTACAGCTTTCTGTGTTCCTCCGTCCAATGTATGTATTTATATGATCACCATTTCAATAGCAGACATTCTTGCCTGTCTTCTGTCCTACAAACCATCTTATTTGCATTTGTATAAAATTTCCTCATTTCTTTCTCCATGTTCTAACTCTCGTTATTCTTGATTCATTTAAATGGAGCCTGTCTCTGAACAAAAAGGACTGATACAAGAGAAAGTATTCCCAGTTATTTGTGAAGGCAGAATCGCTGCGTTTTGAACAAGTTTGCCAAATACTCCTTTCATACTCTCAAGTTTTGTTTAGAATTCCCTTCATCCCTCAAAACTAGATGTCAGCCAGGGACCTTGCTTTTCATTCTATTTCTTTGGGATTTGACACAGTCCCCTGGTATCCCTAAAGGTCCCTATATCATTTTACACTCTCCCCTGCATCCATTCCTGATCCCATCAGCATCCTATCTAAACTTTCTTCAGCATACAGTATATTACTCGATCTGCCCCACCGTGAAGGTATTGTCACTATACCACCCATGGATATCCACTCTTCTAAACAAATAATTCCCCATGAATACTATTTTTCTGTGATATCCAGTTGTTGTCTTTGTTTTGGCTGCCTCTTCGATCCTCTCATTCCCTGATCTTCTGTGGCCTTGCTTCATAGAAATTTGCAGCTTGGAATGTGGCCACTTAACCCTTTTGTGCCAACCCTCTGAAAAAGAAATGTAACAAGTTTCACTCCTCCACTCTTCCTCCACTGCTCTACAGATGTTCCCTTTTTTTGGCCAATGAGCCAATCAAGGAACATTGAATATATTCAGCATGCTTTATATCATTTCATCTAAAATCCAACAATTTCCATTTTGACAAGTAATGAAATGAGAGAAATCTAGCCTGCAACTCTGGACTTACAAAATTATACAACCTCTTAATTGTCAATACTTTATTTTCATTTTTAATTTATATTTGTTAATTCAAAAATTTTCTCCAACTACATAATTTCCAAATATAATGTTTATTCATGATTTAGTCAATAATGTTAAGATTGTTTGATGCATCCTGTGTGCAGCACAAGAACAAAAAGTGTTTCATACCAACACTGCGTAAGTGAAGTTAATAAAATCAATGTATTCAAATGCTGTATGCCTATTAAATTTTACAAGATAAGGTGCAAGTTGTTTTATTTAGTGATCAAAACATGACGGGGGGGTAAAAAAGGAGAATGCCTTGGTTGATTAGACAGTGCAAAAGAGAAGGATGCATCATTGACACTACAAATTCACAAGCTGTGAAAAGTCATAGGAAGTATTGATTGGAATTGAAGACAATTTATTTCTCAGCCGCATTATATTTTCAAGATAGAGATAGTCTAGCTATTGAGCACCATATTTTCAAATATCTGCTCCAACACAAGCGATATACATTATACATAACGTTAAGTTTTATCTACATATTAGCTGTTGCAAACTTACTTAACTTGTTTTCTTTTAATCATTCTAGGCTTCAAACAATTTTCTGAAGAGTTCATCTTTCAGTCACAATAACTCATCTCAGTAAGTATTTCAAAGGTGCTTTCTAATCACAACTAACCTGGGAGGTTTTTCCAAAATTTCAATATACTTGCGGTGTATTTGGAGCTGTGCTATCCCATTATGTATGACTTCAACTATCCTATTAATTATTTAAATGAGGATTAAGCCAGCAATTGGCCAAATCAACGTTTTAGCGCCACAAAGAATTCCATTGCATGTAGATAGAGCTACAAAATGGAATATTGTATTTTGTGTTTTGTTAATTAGTTCGGATATTACAGCAGTTGGGAATTAATGTTTAGTTCACAGAGTACTCTGCAGTTTTGGGTGCTCTAACCTGGCATAAAAGCATGTCCAGATTCCCCAGGATAATTCCTGGGGTTGGGAAACTGTAGGTAATGAGAAGAAAACTTAATCCCCTTCACCAATCCAGCCTGCCTCTCTCCCTTCCCCAGTCTCTCATTAACCATTGATGGAGGCTGTACGATGATTTTGATAGTAAGTAGATTTTCCTTCAGCACATATCCTTTGCTGTGGGTTTATTAATAACTTTTATTAATAAGAGTGAAGTTTGGAGAAATTCCTTCATGCAGGTAGATTGCTGGAATATGGAATACTTTGCCACATGAAGTAGTTGAGGCAGAGGCCATTGCAATGTTTAAGGAAATCATTGAATGTTATGATAGAGAGGGAGGACATTTGATCCACCATGCCTTTCCCAACTCTTTAGGTCCCACTCCCTGATTTTCACCATCACCCTGCATTTATTTCCTTTTGAAGTGCATATTTAGCAACAGCTTTTTGAAAATTACAATTGAATATGCTTCTCTCATCCTTTCAGGCAATGCACTTCAGATCATAACAATTTGCTTCATTAAAAAAAATTCTCTTCATCTTCCCTCTGATTCTCTGCCAATCTTTCTCCTCCTCCTCCTTACCAACTCTCCTGACGGTATGAACAGTTTTCCTTATTTAGTCCGTTGAAAGGAAGTTGGCCACCAGGATCCAGAGGGAGTACAAAACTTTGAATCTTGCATGAGTAGTACAAATCATTTTCTTAGCAGCCTCTTTTAACTGAAATCATAAATCAAAATATTGAGTGAGTCAGCGCAAGGTTTGTTATTGAGACCACTCCTGCATCTAATTTACATTAATTACTTAGATTCAGAAATCTAGTGTAAGTAGCAAGCTTGTGTAGGTGATAACAAACCGAGGAGAAGGAGTGGCTTAGAAATTACAGTATTTATACATGGGTGGATCAATGGTAGATGAAGTACAATTGCAGGCAAATGTAAAGTATGGGTAGAGTACCTCAAATCTGACTACCTGAAAACCGGCAGAGTCTGAAAATAGGACATTTCTCATGTTCCAAATGGCTTAGCGATCCTTGACCCAACCCAACCCAATTCAGGAAAAGTTCAGAGAATTGCTGCATCGTCATGCTGGTGTGCCGCATACTGATTGGCTCCGCATGCCTGACATTTAGTTACAACCACAGGCTATTTTTAACATGGCTTGTGTTTGAATGATCTTTTTTCATTTTAAACAGGGTGCATTGATGTAGGGAAGTGTGGGAGACATGAAAGTTATCAATCCAATGCATAAAAGGAAGGTGAATTAATATCAGCAGTAAAGTGGCCATTAAACTAAAGTGTTTTATGATCATAAAATTTGGTTTTCCCGTGTCCCCTATTCCCTGAGTTAAGGGATTCCAGTTTTTCTTCCCCAAAATCCATCATGACTCAGTCCTGAAGTTGCTGGATTTGAGACACTCTGTCCTGTACAGAGGAAGGAAACGGACAACACATGCATGTCATGAATGATGTTGGAATAGCTCAGGAAGAAGATGTGAATCTACAGGATTGTGGTTCAACTTGGGGCTACCAAACATTGAATGATTGTCCCAGGCAGGATTAAGCATGGCGTGTGATGGTCTGCTTATCCTCAGCTGTCCATATGAGTCCCTACTGAACTTGAATTTCACACCTATGATTTATTTAATGGAGGGAAATATTTAATGGAGGGGGTGGGTGTCTCGTCCATGAGATGGAGTGCCAGTGAGAGCTTCGCATTGCCTCCATTTAGGAAGGCATGCTGTACCAAGTGACAGCCTACCATTCAACTCAGCAGTGGTGTGTCTTCCCTGGGAGTCCCCCTGAGAGCTGCCAGCGAAGAGACTGGCAATTGGACATTGGTCGTAAAGCAGGGATAAGCAACTTCTATTATGCTGAGGCATTGCTGCCTGACAGCACCAGGGACCCGGGCTCGATTCCAACCTTGGGTGACTGTCTGTGTGGAGTTTGCACATTCTCCCTGTGTCCATGTTCTTTTGGGTGCTCCGGTTTCTTCCCACTAGTCCAAAGATGTGCATGTTAGGTGGATTGGCCATGCTAAATTGCCCAAGATGCGTAAGCTAGGGGACTTAACGAAGTAAATATGTGGGGTTACAGATCATGGATAAGATACCCTGTTGGAGAGTTGGTGCAGAATCGATGGACTGAAAGGCCTCCTATTGCACTGTAGTGATTCTAAGATAGATCGGATAAGTTAGAGAGTTTGGGGAAAAGAAGGCTGAGGGGTGGTTTGATAAAGGTATTCAAAATCACGGGGAGTCTGGGCATTGTGGATAGTGGAAAAGGATTGAGAATGTATCAAGTAATTGATAAAAGAAGCAAAAGTGGTATGATGAAAAATGTGTTCATGCAGTGAGTGCTTAAGGTCTATAATGCGCTACGAGAGAATGTGATGGAGGCAGGTTCAATTATAGCATCCTAAAGGGAGTTAAACTGTTATCGGAAAAGAAAGAATGTGTGGAAAGTCTGCAGAGGGATCTGGATAGGCTGAGCGAGTGGGCGAGGACCTGGCAGATGAAGTATAATGTTAGCAAGTGTGAGGTTATCCACTTTGGCAGAAATAATAGTAGGAGGGATTATTATTTAAAAGGCGAAAAGCTGCAGCATGCTACGGTGCAGAGGGACCTGGGAGTCCTTGCATACGAGTCACAAAAACCCAGTCTGCAGGTGCAGCAGGCGATCAAGAAGGCAAATGGAATGCTAGCCTTTATAGCGAGGGGGATAGAATATAAAAGCAGGGAGGTCTTGCTGCAATTGTACAGGGTACTGGTGAGGCCGCAGCTGGAGTACTGTGTGCAGTTTTGGTTGCCGCACTTGCGGAAAGACATATTGGACTTGGAGGGAGTGCAGAGGAGGCTCACTAGGCTGATACCGGAGATGAGGGGGTTGGCCTATGAAGAGAGACTAAATAGACTGCATCTGTACTCGTTGGAGTTTAGAAGGATGAGGGGGGATCTTGTAGAGACGTATAAGATAATGAAGGGGACGGATAGGGTAGAGGTAGAGAGATTCTTCCCACTTAGAAAGGATAGCAGGACTAGAGGACACAGCCTCAAGATAAGGGGGGAGCAGTTTAGATCAGAGTTGAGGAGGAACTTCTTCACTCAAAGGGTGGTGAATCTCTGGAATTCTCTGCCCGTTGAAGTGGTGGAGGCCACCTTGCTAAATATATTTAAGACACAGGTAGATAGGTTTTTGATAGTCAGGGGAATTAAGGGTTATGGGGAGAAAGCAGGAAAGTGGAACTCATCCACTTCAGATCAGCCATGATCTTATTGAATGGCGGGGCAGGCTCGAAGGGCTAGATGGCCTACTCCCACTCCTATTTCTTATGTATCAGATTACTAGGAAAAGGTGGAGGGAATGCCACTAATTGAGTGATTCACTTGGAGAGCTGGTGCAGACACAGTGGGCTGATTGACCTCTTTTTGTGCTGTAACAATTCTGTGGTCTGAGGTTGCTGCTGTTAATGCATCTTCCCTGAAGCCAATGTTTCCTAGAACCCAGGTTTATGTGGGTGCTAGATGATGGGTTGGGTTTGCAGGGGAGTGTCCCTCAATTAGATGCTGAGTGCCTGACAATGAGCAATTCCCCCCCACCCCCCAATCACCCATCCCCCAGAAGCCTACTTGTGTTTGCTTTTTGGGTTTCCCGTGTGGCAAGTGCCAGGACTGTTGTTGGATGAATACCAGGGTAGTGGGATTAATTACCCACTTAAGGATCTCAATGGGGCTCCCCGCCACAGACTTAATTGGGCCTGTTGCAGGTCCCCACCCATTACCCTGCCACCTGATTAAATGCAGTAAGAAGTCTCACAACATCAGGTTAAAGTCCAACACATTTATTTGGTAGCACAAGCCACAAGCTTTCGGAGCGCTGCCATTTCATCAGGTGAGTGAGGGAGTTCTGTTCACAACTGGGGCATATAAAGATACAAACTCAATTTACATGATAATGGTTGAAATATGAGTTTTTAGAGGTAATCATTCCGACCATTATCTCGTAACTTGAGTTTGTTTCTTTATATGCCCTGTTTGTGAACACGACTCCCATTCACCTGATGAAGGGGCAGCGCTCCAAACACTTGTGGCTTGTGCTACCAAATAAACCTGTTGGGCTTTAACCTGGTGTTGTGAGACTTCTTACTGTGCTTACCCCAGTCCAACGCTGGCATCTCCATACCTGATTAAATGCCCCCACCTGCTACCAAGTTCAACACAGGACGGGGCATTAAATTTTGCTCTGCGTGTCCAACCAATGCAAACTAACAATAGGTCCTGCCAAAAGAATGTTGATATACATGTAGTGCAATAATTAGAATGCAAGTAATGAATAGATCTGCTCAAGCTGTGCAGTGCTGTATTCAGATTGCATCTCAAGTATTATGTTCAGTCCTAGTCGCCAAGGCACAAAGGATGCTTTCAATTGGTTGATGTGGTGAAAAGAATTGAAAGAAACCATAAGACTAATAGTGAAAGAGGATCAGGAGTAGGCCATTCAGCCCCAGGAGTTAGTTAAAGAAACATAGGACAAATGGCCTTGTGTTGTAAATTTTCTGTCATGTCTTGCCAACCACTGAAGAGCTATCCAGCCTAACCCTGTAATCCTTTCTACCATTAAGTTAGATTGCAGCTGATCTGAAACATAATTCCATTTGCCACCTTTTGTTCCACATCACTTTTGATACAATCACCTAAAATCTACTGAGTTTACTCTTGAAAATATCAACAAATCCCCAGCCCTTTTGGAGGAATGTTCTAGATTTCCATTTATTTTATGTATTTGTATCATAAGTAGGTTTACATTAACATTACAATGAAGTTGTGAAAATTCCCCAGTTGCCACACACTGGCATGCCTGTTCAGGTACACCAACAGAGAATTTAGCATGACCAATGCACCTAACCAACATGTCTTTTGGACTGTGGGAGAAAACAGGAGACCCGGAGGAAATCTACGCAGATATGAGAATGTGCAGATACCACACAGACAGTGACCCAAGCCTGGAATCGAGCCTTAGTCCCTGTTGCTGTGAGGCAGCAGTGTTAACGACTGTGCCACCATGCCACGATCCTTTTTGTGAAAAATGTGTCATTTGATTTCATTCCTAAATGACCCAACTTTAATTTTAAGATTGTCCCCTGCCCCTGTCGAAAGAAATAGCTTTTCTGCATCTACTCCATTGACTCCATTTTACTTTAAAAACCTTGATTAGTTCACTCCCCAAGCTTCTAAACTCAAGAGAATACAAGCCAAGTTTATGTGAAGTATATAATCTAATCCTCTAAGCTTTATTATTTTATTGAACCTGGGTTCTAACCACCTTCAAGTCCAAATATACAGCACCAAAACCTGAATGCCACACTCAGGTAAGGCCTGATCAAGGCTCTGTAAGCATAACTCCATCTCCTTTCTATTCCAAGTTCCTTGCAATAAAGACCAACATTCTCTGACCAATTACAATACTTTTGTACTTGTGCATTCACTTTTACTGATTGTGTACCCAGATTGCCCAACCCCTTTGCTCTTCCACAGTGAATAGTCTCTTTTTGTAAAGAAAATATTCTGATTGGCCTTTCTTGACCTCAAGTGGATTGCCTTATTCTTACTCAGACTGAATTCAAATCCACCATATTTGTGTGTGTATGCCCCTATGTAACTGTTACTTATGCCAGTTGCGTGGCCAATCATATCAGTAGTCTTACTTCGATAGTTCATTCAAACTGGTTTATTAACTTTATATGTATTTATATATTGAATATATTTTGTTATGATCAATGTGTAATTTAAATTAAGTATATGAACAATATATAATTGAGTTTACACATATACGGAACAAATGGTTTCATTTCATTTAGGTTTTGTTTATTAACCTTGGTGCCTGGGTGTCTGGATAGACTTGTGACTAAAAGGTCATGTCCTTTGGGTTAGTTTGTATATATACATCTTAATGACGTCTTATAACCCCTGAAGTGAAAGAGATGGGTTAAAAGAGTTTGAAAGTTCAGTGATTCTGAAAAAACACACAAACCAGAAGAGCTTTGCTGTTACTTAGCAACAATGATCTAGGTATACAGACACAGAACAGACAGGAGTTCAGTGAGTTTGTGTCAGAGAGAGATGTTGGATTTTTAGGCTCCTTGAGAAGAAAAAGCTGCAAAACTAGTGGGACAATAATTAACTGAATAATCAGTTATGGGACTCAGTAAATCAGTGATAAGTTTAGTGAAGTGCTACTGGAAGACTGAGTTTAGGGAGCTCACTTTTTTGCTGTGCAGTTGGAGGAACAGCAAGTTTAAGGTGCTGCCTTTTCTCCGGGAGATAAGAGTTGAGAGGGAAATATCAAGCGAGTAGTCAGGAAATTTACTGGAAGAGAACAATTTGAAACTGTGCTAGTTCTGAGCAAGAAACCTCTCTGGCAAG
Organism: Carcharhinus amblyrhynchos; assembly: GCF_965287045.1. NCBI lineage: Eukaryota > Metazoa > Chordata > Chondrichthyes > Carcharhiniformes > Carcharhinidae > Carcharhinus > Carcharhinus amblyrhynchos. The sequence continues at coordinate 89,863,757 of NC_137325.1, forward strand.
CTGGTGGCAATTCGTCACTGGTTTATGTATCTGTGAGGATATCATTTGGATAAAGGAATAGTGATAATTTGAACAATCACCTTGCATTTGTATTAAGATCCTTCCAACTTTTTTGTCTGGTGTAATATAGTTCATTTATTTTAATAAGTATTCTATTCTTTGTATTAGAAGTTCAACAGTAGTCTTCTGTAAATTTGTTCAATAACTTCCCTCTACGGCTTCTAAAAAGAAGTTAGGATCTATCAAACCAGATTTCACTCTGGGAAATGACTTGTCCAGTATTAACTGCAGTTAGAATTATAACTCTCTTGCTCTGTCTCTTTAATATGTAGGTTAGAGAGTAGATATGTATCTCATGAGTACAGACTATGCTATCCTCTCCCAAGTGTCTTGCAGATGACTGCTGAAGTCAGTGTTCCATCATGATCTATCTCACTAACTCCTCAGCATGACTTCTCAGCTCTCTGTTCTCTGGGAGTACATCTTGGATGCATCCGAGTGCTCCTGTGGCCTGTGAAGGACACCATGATCAGTAAAATGGAACAGCAGCTTGTTAGGATGACTAGTCATCGAAGCATAAACTTCAGAACTGCTGAACTGTAAGGACCTTGGATTCTTTACTGATCTAACAGAGAAGTCAGAAGAGAAGAAATGAAAGCTTGCTCAGGAATTTTCTGGAAATAGACCAGAGAAAGACTTAGCAGAGAGGAAGGATCTTCAACTCCCATGATGATTGTATCAGCCATATTATTCGCGGCTGAAAAAGATATTGAAGATCTGTGATTTGAGTGAGTCTGATGGATGAGACGAAGAACAGAATTTCTGTAGGCATTGCAGGAAATGAAGAAGTGATGATTTCTCAATTATACTTTAGAAACAAAGCAGACAGTAATGAAATTGTCATATTTTCCTCAGTGGCAGAAGTTGGGAAGAAATTTTGAGGATAGGAAAATGAAATACCACCATTTTCAACAATGGGGTGAATCTCTTAGGTGATATGAAGATTAAATTCCTGTACAGAATTCTGAAGATGTAGAAGCTTTGAAGGTTTGGCCTCTGCTTCTGCACTGGAGACCAGCTTCAATGGGGAGAAGATCTTCAGCTGAGACATCAATCCATCTTTAGCCAAGCCAATAGGCCCTACCAACACTCTGGCAGTATGATCCTCTGCAGACTCTAGCATTTTGTTCTCACTGGACAACTCTTCATTGTTATCCAGTGATATACAAGGCATTGCATTGGTGGGTTCAGTGATACTAAGATTGGAATGCTGCAAGTCATTTATTATGCATGACAAAAGAAAACACTTGTCACATGCTGACCGTCAGAACATACTCCCTTCATCCCGAATCTGTGCCTCTTACCACCCAACCAATTTTTAAAAATTTGTTTGCAGGAGGTGAGTGTTGCTGGCTAGGCGAGAATTTATTGCCCATTCCCAATTGCCCTTGTTCAAAGGGTATTTAAGAGTCAACCACATTGCTGTGGGTCTGGAGTCACATGTAGGCCAGACCAGGTAAGGATGGTAGATTTCCTTCCCTAAAGGGTATTCATGAACCAATTGAGTTTTCACAACAATCAACAGTGGTGCCGTGGTCATTATTAGACTTTAAATTCCAACATATTTTTGGTTCAGTCTGTCGTGTTGGGATTTGAATAGGTGTCCCCTGGGTCACGCTTGGGTCTATGGATTACTAGTCCAGTGACAATACCACTATGTCACCTTCTCTCCCATGTTATCAGCTAATGTCAAGCTTTTACAGTTATGAGTTGTTCAGAAAAAGTGAAGAAACATGGACTTACCGACATTGAAAAGCAGCATCAGGAAAGTGAACTTGAGTCAGGAAATTTGTGAAATGTCCTTTCCTATTCTTGCAAGTTACTTTTAAGTTGCAAAAATAAGACAAGGCCTGCACGTTCAAACTGATGAAAGACAAAATGTAGGATGAATACCTTCTCCACACAGCATGTTATCAATGATAAGAATGGATTTCTAGGTACCATTATAGAGGCAGAAAGCCTGGAATTATTTGAGAAGTAATTTAGATGCCACAATGGAAAGACAATAGCATGCTTTTGGATAGATTGACTAAGATAGGATGAATGGTCAGTGATCTTGTGATTGAACCAGCTTTTTAACTGAACTCAAATCATTCATACAAACTTCTACATTCCAAATTACCTTTTATTGTTAAATATATCCCGGAGTCACTTTATGCATTTTTTGTATTGCTTTTAATTTATTTTAATAAGTGCATTTATTTTTCTCCTTTTCTTGCAGTGGATTTTGCATGCAAGTCATTCATTGTACTACTTTAGTGTCCCATTTACACATTTTGATGCTTTCTGTAGAATTTACAATGTTAGATTTATATTCATCTTTCATATTCAGCACTACTGTTTAAAATATAGTTTATTTCTTTTAGGAATGTTTTGCAGTAAGTTTGTTTCGTGTCTTTATAGTTTTACTTCTCCAAATTGTACTTTTGCTCAATAACCTGAAATTGAATGGAGACGATTCTCCCCAAAAAAATTCTAAATGTCGAATCCATGTAAAAACTGGAATAAATCCCATTGGTTTTTCTAAGCGGGATTTTCAAAATGAATCTCCCACACACAGTGCAACTGCATAGTGCACTAGTGTGAATCACATGTAAATAATTTGGGCAGGGCCTATTCCCACTTGAGAGCCTGGCAGCATAGCACTGAGCGGGCCGCTGCACATGCGCCAATCTGTCAGCACAAAGATTGGCGCTTGCGCAGTCACTCCACATTAATGGCCAGCTCGATCGCTGGCCAGCTCCACAACCCATAATCCCATAATCACTGGCCATGCAATCCCCCATTGCCCTGATCACTGCCCTCCTGAAAATTTCTGGCTTGCCTTGATTCCCCCCCCTCCCCCCCAACACACACACACATATACACACACACTCACAAAGGCAGCATAGTAGGCTGGGACAATTGCCCCAATATATTTGGTCAGAGAGTGCAATTCCAATACTACTTATTTGTGGGCATGGAAACAAAAACATAGAAAATAGGAGCAGAAGGAGGCCATTCGAGCCTGCTCCACCATTCAATATAATTGTGGCTGATCATGCAACTCAATAACCTCACCTTACTTTCCCCTCATATCTTTTGATCCCCTTCGCCCCAAGAACTGCATCCAACTGATTGAAAATATACAATGTTTTGGCCTCAAATATGGTAGTGAATTCCACACATTCACCACTCCCTGGGTGAAGAAACTTCTCCTCATCTCAGTCCTAAAAGGTTTACCCCATATGCTTAGACTGTGACCCCCACCCGGTTCTGGATACTACCACCATTGGGAACAGCCTTCTTGCATCTACCTTGTCTAATCCTGTTAGAATTTTATAGGTTTCTATGAGATCCCCCTTCATTCTTCTAAACTCCAGTGAACATAATCTTAACCAAGTCAATCTCTCCTCATGTGTCAGTCTCACCATTCCAGCTTTCTGCCTGGTAAATCTTCGCTGCACTCCTTCTGTATCAAGAACAAGAACAAAACATCACTGCTCAAATTCTCTCACTGTGAAGGCCAACACATACCATTTGCTGCCTTTGCCATCTGCAACACTTGCATGCTTACCTTAGGCAACTGATGAATGAAAACACCCAGATCTTGTTGCACATTCCCCTCTGTCAATTTGTAGCCATTCAGATAATAATCTGCCTTCCTGTTTTTGCTACCTCACATTCATCCACATTGACACAATTCTAATTATTTAAAATGCAGGTCTGGATGTGAATTAGTCAGGTCTAATTCTGCTCCCTTACATTCATTGGATAATGCTGATTCAAATTGTATGGCATCACCAGATTGTGGGAGACAAGACTTGTACAGTTGAGGTGTTGAGAGTTTGGGAGGAACCAGAATTAACACTCTTCCTTTTAACGTCTGAAGAATCCTGCTATGAAAGTTCCTTACTGATTGGCACACGGTGTTGCTTTGAAATCAGTGCCTTGCAGCCATGCTTATTCAGCCTTGTAATCTGTCTGTTCTCTAGCAACTCAATGACCTGCTGTCTGTGCTATACAGATCCCCAGATTACTAATCAGATTTCACTGCATGAGTAGCGTGGAACGCTTTTGTTGGGGTTTAACCTGGGAAGTTTCAAAACCATAACATTATATCTCTTCCAATTGATGTTGGATGAATTGAAGTTATTATTAGTAGAATGTATATAGGTATAATATACTGTCATCGATTAATATCTCATCATTAAATAAAGTCAAATACTTAATCTTTTGTTTTTTCCATTAATAATGATATTAATTTCTAAAAATGTATGGTTACTCCTTTCCTCTCCCTCCTCAACTCTTAATAACGTGTTGAAGTCACCAAAGAAATAATCTATGTTTTATATAAATGGTTTCATTCTTTCCCTCTTTTTGTGTGCAGGAGTGTAGAATCGGGCAACATTATGGAGGAGGGTTATGAGCTTGATCTGACTTACATTACTGAGCGCATCATTGCTGTATCTTTCCCTGCTGGCTGTTCAGAAGAGACTTATTTCCATAATCTACAGGATGTAACACGGATGCTGAAATCTAAGCATGGAGATAATTATTTGGTAAGACATTTAAGGCACTGACTTAGAGGAACTCACACCGAGCACTTCCTTGAGGGGGGATTTTGCAGATTGGCCAATATAACTTGGGTGTAAGGTTGCCAGAAATCTTGCCTGCACGTTCCATCTACGGTTTCTGCTAATCTTCCAGTAAAGTAATTACAGTCAATTGGAAAATCCCTGAAGCAAGTCCCAGTGTCTGTCAACATTTCAATAGCACTGACATTAATATTACATTGCTACTTGTGATACAGTGGTGTCATGGCGTATTGCATTATTCGTTTTTTTCCCTTGACATTGGAAACGTGTAAAGCTCACCAGAATATCTTGCCAGGAACATTTTGAGACTGCTGATGAATTATTTGCCATTGGTTTATAATGTCCCATTTTCAATAATCTTCACTGTGTCTGCAAATTTTGATAAAGAAATAGCCAAACGTTTATACAATATGTTACTTTGTTTGTAGGTTCCAAAACTTTTACTCTGCTGTTTTAATGTTTTTGAATAAATTTGTAATTTGAGAGAAATTGAATATTGATATTTCTGTAAAAGGGGACATGGAATGGCCATTAAAAACAGGGTTATAAATGAATATTTTTTTCCTTTAAAGAATGTTGATAGCTGAGAAAGCCAGAATCTGCAAAAAAGGTCAGCATTGACTCAGAGTGTGTATAGTTAGTAAAGGATTAAGATGGTGGTGGAGTGGCTTATGGATCAGAGCTATACATAAAGTTAAATTATACTGAATTTTAACTGAAATATTTGCCTGAATGAAATTCTAAGCCATCAAAAAGATGTATTTTCTTTTTTTAATTTTAATCAGTGAGCAGGTTCAGACAGGTTTGATGTTTGTAATGAAGGAAGTTGGATCACCACTTATGAAGGATGCATTCGTAGCAGGCCTCGCCAGGTGTGTCCGCATCGAAAAAAAATGCTCATTGGAGCGTTATGCAATGTAGTGTTACCAATTAAAGTAAATGCAAGGAAGTGTGGCTGTGCATGACTCAAGTGCTACTTATTATAGAATTATGACTAAAGCAGGCAGCAGGAAATGAACCTGCTTTTAAAATAGCGAAGAATTTTAATAACCTATTTGACCTTTTATGATGTGGCACTTGGTAAATTGTGGAATATGGTCCTTTTCCTTCACTGGACTGATTCCTGGGATGGCAGGACTAACCTTTGAGGAGAGATTGAGTCGGTTAGGATTATATTTGCTGGAGCTTAGAAGAATGAGGGGGGATCTCATAGAAACCTATAGAACTCTAACAGGACTAGAAAGGGTAGATGCAGGAAGTATGTTCCTGATGGCGGAGGTGTCTAGAACTAGGGTTCACTGACGATATGGGATATGTCATTTAGAACTGAGATGAGGAGAAATTTATTTACTGAGAGAGTGGTGAACCTGGGGAATTTTCTACCACAGAAAGCAATTGAGACCAAAATGTTGTATATTTTCAAGAAGGATAAAGCTCTGAGGGCTAAAGGGATCAAAGGATATGGGAGGTTACTGAATTGGATGATAAGCCATGATCGTAATGAATGGCAGGGCAAGCTTGAAGGGCCGAATTGCCTATTCTTACTTTCTGTGTTTCTATGTAATGGTTTTGTCTTGATGTTTATCTTTTCCTATCCATTCTATCTCATTCTCTTCTCTGCATCTGCTTTCACCTTAACTCTTTTCTCTATTTCTCTGTCTTTTTCTTCCTTTTGGGTTTGAGGTAAAAAAATAGTGGGAAAACAACCCTTCACCATGCCCTCCCACTCCCCTCAGAGCACAGGATAAAAGATCAGTGACCTTTTATCCCTCAAATACTTGTCCTCATGCCCTCCTCCTCTATCCTGCCCCATCCATTTCTTACAAAGAACATACTTGTTTTTAGCATTCAACTTGTTTTTGATTTTGGAAAGTAAATCTAATTGGAATGAAGAAAAAATTGGATTTTTTTAATATAGTACGTGAAAAACTTTTAATTTTCCCTTGCACAGGTTGAATTCAAAGGATGGAGAAGTATTTCATTCAGATGATTCATTCAGATGATTCTTGCCCATTTCTACTACACCGAGTGTTTAGTCAGTTTGGGCTTGTGCAGCGCTTTAAAAATATCAAATCTTAAAACAGATTCCCAGAATTTTTTTTGTGGGATCTGGGTGTCACTGGTTTGGCCAGCTATTATTAACCATCCCTAGTTGTCCTTTGGAAACTGATGGTGAACTCCCTCTACCACTGGACAATAGCAGCAATGTGTACCATCTACAAGATGCACCGCAGAAATTCACCGAAGTTTCTTAGGCTGCACCTTCCAAACACATGACCACTATTATGTAGAAGGACAAAGGCACCTGTGATCACCATCTGGAGGTCCCCCTCCATGTCACTCACCGTCTTGACGTGGAAGTATAACACTGCTCCTTTACTGTCAGTGGGTCAAGCCTCCTTGAATCGCTGCAGTCCATGTGTACATTCACAGTGCTGTTAGGGAAGAAATTCCAGGGCTTTGACCCATTGACAGTCAAGGAACGGCATTATATTTCCAAGTCAAGATGGTGAGTGACTTGGAGGGGAACTTCCAGATGGTGATCACAGGTATTTGCTGCCCTTTTCTGTCTAGATAATAGTGTAAAGTCCCACAGGTTTATTTGGTAGCAAACGCCACTAGCTTTTGGAGCGCTGCTCCTTCATCAGGTGAGTGGGAGTTTTTTTCACAAAGGGCATATGCTCTGTTTGTGAAAAGAACCCCCACTCACCTGACGAAGGAGCAGCGCTCCAAAAGCTAGTGGTGTTTGCTACCAAATAAACCTGTTGGTCTTTAACTGGTGTTGTAAGATTTTTTACTGTGTTTACCCCAGTCCAACGCCGGCATCTCCACATCATAGATAACAGTGGTCATGTGTTTGGATGGTGCTGCCTAAGAAACTTTGGTGGGTTCCTGCAGTGCATCTTGTAGATGGTACACACTGCTGCCACTATCCAGTGGTGGAGGGAGTGAATGTTTGTGGAAGGGATAGTGTTCAAGCAGGCTGCTTTGACCTGAATGGTGTCGAGCTTCTTGAGTGTTGTTGGAGCTGTGCTTACCCTTCACACTCCTGACTTGTGCCTTGTAGATGGTAGACATACTTTGGGGAGTCAGGAGGTGGCTTACTTGCCACAGAATTCCTAAACTCTGACCTGCTCTTGTAGCCACAGTATTTAATCTGTCTAATTTAGTTAAGTTTCTAGTCAATAATAACTCCCAGGATGTTGATAGTGGAGGATATAGTGATGGTTATGACTTTGAATGTCAAGGGGTGATGGTTAGATTCTCTCTTTTGGAGATGGTTCTTGTGTGATCCAAATATAACTTGCCACTTATCAGGTCAAGCCTAGATATTGCCCAGGTCTTGCTGCATTTGGTCATGACTCCTCAGATACTGAAGTAATCCACATTACTGTGTTGAATATTGTGCAATCAGTGAACATCCCCATTTCTGACCTTATGATGGAAGAAAAGTCATCGATGAAGTAGCTGAAGATGGTTGGGCTGAGGACATACGAAACCTAAATTAACACAATCACTTACCTTAAACAAATGAATTGTAAAAGAACTGTTTTAGAGAGTGCAAAAAAAAGAAAAAAAATTTTCTTGGAAAAAAGCGGCATACAATGGTCAAGACTGCATAAAAATGCTGACTTGAGTAACATCAGTGTATATTCTGACAACTGTTCCAAGTATCAATCACTTTGTAACATCCCAAGCCACATAACTGATGAAGTATTTTTAGTATCTTGCAAATTTATCCATTATTAAAAGTAAATGTCATCATTTTGATCATGGGGTTCTGCACAGTTTTCACAAGAGCAGAAAAGTGGACTTTTGTTTTAAGGGTGAGAAAAGCAAATTCTTAAACAGCTGCAAAATTCAGATCATTCTTCCAAGGCGCACACTGACATGTGGAATGAAGCAATACCTTGTGTCAAAACAGGAAAATGTGGTTTGTTTGCTGCACTTAACTGATGGTCTGGCTTGAATAAGTGTTGAATGTGGGTAGAGGTGAAAATAGTGAGGTCATTTGAATTTCAACTTGATGGAAACTTTGAAGGCTTTTAGGGACTGGAAGATGTGGCTAAATGGGTCAAATAGCCTTTTCTTGTCCATCTTCTGTTATGTTTAAAAAGTTACAAAAATATGAAGAATTGCACTAGACAATCTGTTTCAACTATGATGATAGGTGCTGAAGCCCAACTTCAGTCTGAGTTTTAACATTGAAAAAAATCCATTCGAACACAGAACATATGAGATGTTATTATGTGCCTTTCAATTCACACTACAAATAACTAAAAAGTGGCATGCAAGAGTTTTGTAATTACTTTCCAATGCTCCAAAGCGTGGGAAACCATTTGCATTCCATCAAGTGGTGATCTCAACGTCTTAATTCAATTTATGTCAAAAAGAAATGTCAGTAGCTACTGTAATCATGACCTACACTGAGACTAGCTGGGCAACCAAAATTATCTTTCTTCGTCCTGATATTTCCTTGTGCAAGCTTATAGTGCTTTTCTGAAATCAGATGTGAGAACACATGTTGGATGTTATAAATGACAAAATATTGGAGTTTAATATTCCTTTTAAGGATCCTCATTTGTCCAGAATTGAACGGAGAATTTTTAATATTTAGAGAAACTTACTTCTGGATATATACCATTTCTAATTTCACTATTATTGTCAATATTTGAGGTTTTCTATTGAAATCCGTTGCCTCTAGCCACCTCACTTCCCGCTGCCAGCTTCTTGGTGAATTGGATAAATGACCATTATAAATGCATATGACTTGAAAATGAGTACATGTAGGCTGTTCAGCCATGAAAAGTATTGCAGTAAGCTTGTTTTGCTTTTAAATAATATTCGCATGCAAGCATTTTTCAACAAGTTGATAGAGTGCCTGGCTGATTTTTTTTTCCCCCTCTTACTTCAACCAGAAGTAATCATGCTAAATTTAATACCTCAGAACTTCACTTTAACTGAGAACAACTAGCCTCAGATAGATGAGAAACTGAATTTGTCAATATGATCTGTGGCAGATGATGCCGTTGCCCTCTGGGTAATTGGACAAGCTCTGAAGAAGAATTTAACTGAATTTCCAATCAATGCTGTAATGTTAAGTGCTCAAGTGCTAATTGATGTCACTAAACAGTGATCCATGTGTAGAATCTGTTGCTGCTGAACATTACAATTTGGCTGGGTAGCAGTAAAATATACATCAAACTTTTGTGTATGACAAAATGTTCCTATAAAAAGGCTGAAGTCATGCTGCTGTAATCTTGTACAGCATACCAGCTGATGTAATTGGTTGTCATCCTAAAAGTTTAAAACAATCCCTCAAGCATTTTGGATTATGTAAATCCAGATTTAAAGTTCACAAATTCAGTTCAAGTTCTTGCTCCACTCTTCGTGGCTAGTTGTATTGAAGGTACTCTCTGGAAATGTTGGTTCATTGGATGGTTTATCTCCTTATTACAACATGAATTACTCAGGCAGCATGGTTAGTGCAGGTCCAGAGGGCCTGTTCCTCCATTGCCATTTTCTTTGTTCTTTACTGCAATTACATACTTTCATCCTAGTGTATTCACTTCTTACACACAATTTTGCAGTATTGATATATATAAAAAACATATATTTCGGACTGTTTCCAGTTGCATGATGTACTGTTCTTAATGTGGCGGAATGTTTTTCAAAGTTACTGGATGATTATTGAGTAAGTTTATAGTTAAAATGAATACCTTTAGCAGAGCAAATGATTTTCTCTTACAAATTGTGAAGTGTTAAAAACCATGTCATTAACACAGTACGTCTAGTGTTTCGTCAGAAGCGTTCTGTGCAGCTTATTTGTTCCATAATGGGCTTCCTGTTTAGACAGAATTTTCTAAAAAGAACTAATTGAATGCAGCTGTCAAAAAAATAAGCCTTGCTCTCTTTAACCATAATCCAAATCAAAGTATACTTTGTTTGATAGAATATTTATTTTGCTGGCTTGTCCAGACCCTCCAGTTTGAAGAATTTGGCAACTGAGTTCCTTACGTCCTTGAAAGTTAATAGTGGTTCCAGTATATAATAAAAGTAACAGCTTCAGCAAACAAGAATCATTCTATTTTCATTACTTTTGGCATGGGTGACAATTGGTACATTGAAAACTCAAGTGTTTGCATACCTGTTAAATCTTTAAGTGATGACTTGAGGTCTTTTCCCTTTCAGAGACGCCATGCCACGTGACACGACATATCTTTTTTTAATGGGAATATATCACCACTGTGTATCAGAATACTGGGTTCCAAACAGATAAAACAAGACTTATTTATAATATTGGCCAGAGTTGTCCAGCTGTTCACGCCAGTGGGATTCTCTGGTCCTGCTGCAGTGAACAGAAATTTGGCTGAGCGCCGAATTCACTGTCCTCGTTGGCATCAGCAGCACGGCATGAACAGCCAGAATATCCCAGCCATTGTTTATCTACCATTTCTTCAGTAACTTAACACCCAAAATAAGAGCAACTATGAACCAGCACTTCAGCTTTCAAATAGAAATTGCTTTTTGAAGGCAGCATAGTGAGAAAAGGATTGCCTTTAAGATTGTGGGTGACATAGTTTTTTTTAATTGCGATGAGCTCTCACTGTTTTTAAATTTATTCTTTGATGATGCGGACACTGCTGGCAAGGCCAACATTTATCGCCCATCCTTAATTTCCCTTGAGAAGGTAGTGATGAGCCACCTTCTTAAACTGTTGAACTCCATGTTGTGTAGACATTCCCAGAGTGCTATTGGCCAGGAGTTTCAGTTCCTAAAACTGAAGGGATGTCAATATAGTTTGAAGTTGTAATAGTGAGTGACTTGAAGGGAAGTTGTAGGTGGTAGCGTTCCTATGCATCAGTTGGCTTATCCCTCCCATGTGATAGACACCATGGGTTTGGAAGGTGCTATCAAAGGAGCTTTGGTAAGTTGCTGCAGTGCATCTTGTAGATAGTACACGTTGCTGCCTCTGTGCTTTAGTGATGGAGAAAGTGAATGTTCATCTTGGTAGATGGGGTGACAATTAAGAGTAGTGCTTTGTCTGACTGGTGACAGGCTTCTTGAATGTTGTTGGTGCTGCACTGATCCAGGCACGTGGAGAACATTCAATTACACTCCTGACTTGTGCCTTTTAGATGGTGGACTGGCTTTGGGGAGTCAGGAGGTGAGTTACTCACTGCAGAATCACCAGCCTCTGATTCTGTTCTTGTAGCTACAGTATCTATATACCTGATCCAATTCAGTGACCCCTCAGCATGTTGATATGGAGTGATAGCAGCGATGGTAATGCCACTGCATGTCAAGGAAAGATATTTAGACTCTTTCTGGTGATGGGTATACTGCTGCGAGCCTACCCTGCATACTAAGTGACCTCCAACTTTGCAAAATACGATGGAGATCCCAGTGCATTTAGAAATTCTGTCCAGTGTTATCTGAAAGAGGTCCATGTTTTTTGGAAGACTATCTGAAGGTTACTTTCGAGAAGTACATGTCACATTTCGTCAAAGTGTTTGGAGAATTCTACAGTATGTTGACCAGGAGAATGTCTTTGGTAAAAGTTCTTTTGTGTATCATGGATTAAACCAGAACTTACAAGGCTGTGGTAATCTTTCAATTAACAGCCATTTCCATTAATTTAGAAACATCTGACATAATGCATAATAGGGTAATAGTTCAAAGAATAAAATTGATGAATGACAAATAAAATTGCTCTGCTTTCTTCCAAAATCACTGCATTGTTCTGAGGCCTTTATGTTTGAACTTTTGGTGACTTCAAGGATTATAAGTGCTGATAAAATGTTATCACTGTCCTTGATTTATTGAATCCATTTGCTCTCTGCAGGTATTCAACCTTTCTGAAAGGAGATATGACCTCGCCAAGCTTAATTCTAAGGTACAAGATTATTTTGAAGTTTCCGATGGACCTAATCTCTGGTTAAATCATCCAAAACTTTCATTTCAGTTCTGTGACTGTCTCACGCTGCTGTTTGCTAATTAAAATATAGAATTACTTATCTTTTTTTCTGTCTTCCTTTATGTTTTTTGATTCACCTAACCCTGCATTCTGTCTGCCAAAGCTTCTATTTATTAATTTTCTCACTATTTGAGCTGTTTTGCACACTTCAAAAACAGAAAAACAGTTTGGAAATCAGATCTTCAAGAATTAAAGTCTTGTTGAGAAGAATGAGAGGCGAACTTGTTGAGACATCTAGGATTCCCAGGGGGCTTGAGAGGGTAGATACTGAGAGGTTGTTTCCTACTGTGGAAGAGTCTAAGACCAGAGGGCATAATCTAAAAGTTAAGGGTCTCCTATTTAGGATTGAGATGAGAAGGAATTTCTTCTCTGAGGATCGTGAGTCCAATGGACTTATTTACCTCAGAGGGCTTAGAGGCCGAATCATTAAGCATGTTCAAGGCTGAGATGGACAGATTTTAATCAGAAAGGAAATCAAGGGTTATGTGGGGATAAGGCGAGAAAATGGAGTTCAGGATTATCATATCATAGAACACTACAGCACAAACAGGCCCTTCGGCCCACAAGTTGCGCCGATCACTTCTATACCTACTAAGCCATAGACCTATCTATAACCCCCAATCCCATTAGATCCCATATACTCATCCAGAAGTCTTTTAAAAGACCCCAGTGAGTTCACCTCCACCACCACTGACGGCAGCCGATTCCACTCACTCACCACCCTCTGAGTGAAAAACTTACCCCTAGCATCTCCTCTGTACTTGCTTCCCTGCACCTTAAATCTGTGTCCTCTCGTAGTGACCACTTCAGCCCGGGGAAGTAGCCTCTGAGAATCCACCCTATCTATTCCTCTCAACATCTTATAAACCTCTCTCAGGTCACCAATGATATCAGATCAGACAGATATCATTGAATGGCCTACTTCTGCTCCTACTTCTTATGGTTAAAATAGATTGGAGAACCCCAATTCTCTATTAAAATGCAAGGGCATGTTGTCAGGAAAGAACCAGTTTTTCCCATCTGTGAATGATTAATAAAAAATTCTTCATCACTGATTAAAATATGTTTTTGTCCAATAAATATTGCAATTTTATTTAGCAATGACGGCTGTTTTTCATCTGCCCTGTTCCAAAATGGGAACAGTACAAAGAAAGATTGCTGCTAATCACTTGCTCCATGTTACTCCTGGGTAGAACTACATTCTTATGTTCCCCCATGGAATTTTTGGTTTCTGCTAAGGCCCGTGCCCAAGAAGGATGCGTCACTCTAAACTTTCCTGCAAGTGGATGTCAAAGAACTCTGAGAGCATATTTCTTGTAATGGTGCTGGATGCAATTCAGGTCAAACTGCCCTATGAAATATTGACTCTTAATCTCCTGTTCAGGTTCAGTCAGTCTTAACAGGCAAGCTGATACTGTAGAGATAGGTCTTCATATTTGATTTTGAATAACAAATATTTCAGAAGGTTGAGAACATGTTGCGGAATGCTCGGTTTACTTTACACGTCTCGATGGCAGATCTGTTTATTACTGTGTCATTTATGCCTCACCCCAGTTCTCTTGCAGCAATGTGGAGGCAGACTGGCAGCAAAACACACAAGCCTCTTGGCTTGCTATAAGCCACAGTTGAGCTGATATTCTTCATGGCCATGCTTGTGTTTTCACTTCTTTATCAACTGCTCCCACAGCCTCTACCAGCTCCTTGAAAAGCAGACTGTTCACAGTACCTGTCTTGATGCTTGGGACACTGCAGCTACCCCTAGCCATGCCACAAGCTGATTCACATATGATAGTGCCTTTAAATTAACATGAAGACCCCCAACATGAAATCACAGTTTCTTATGCACAAACCTCAAATTAATGAAACAGCAGTTGATCAGAAAGTAGCCAGATCAAGGTTCTGTCCCTGAATTTCCTTGCCTTTATGGTGCCTCCTGCACTATAGTAATGACAGTAAACACTCTCACAACACCAGGTTAAAGTCCAACAGGTTTATTTGGTAGCAAAAGCCCACTAGCTTTCAGATCGCTTGCTGCCCCTTCATCAGGCGAGCCCCAATTCTTACCTCACCTGATGAAGGGGCAGCAAGCACTCCGAAAACTAGTGGCTTTTGTTAATAAATAAACTTGTTGGACTTTAACCTGATGTTAAAGAACAAAGAACACTACAGCACAGGAGACAAGCCCTTCAGCCCTCCAAACCTGTGCCGCTCTTTGCCCAACTAGACCATTCATTTGTATCCCTTCATTCCCAGTCTGTTCATCTGGCTATCCAGATAAGTCTTAAACGATCCCAGCATGTCCGCGTCCACCACCCCACTTGGCAGTGCAGTCCAGGCCCCCACTGTGTAAAATACGTCCCTCTGATATCTGAGTTAAACCTTGCCCCCTTCACCTTGAACCCGTGACCCCTCATGATCATCACCTCTGACCTGGGAAAAAGCTTCCCACTGTTCACCCTATCTATGCCCTTCACAATTTTATACACCTCTATTAGGTCTCCCCTCATTCTCTGTCTTTCCAGGGAGAACAACCCCAGTTTACCCAATCTCTCCTCATAGCTAAGACCCTCCATACCAGGCAACATCCTGGTAAAACTTTTCCATACTCTCTCCAAAGCCTCCACGTCCTTCTTACTGTCAGACTTCTTAATGTGCTTACCCCAGTCCAACACCAGCATCTCCATATCATGACTATAGTAATGATTCAGAAGAAGTGGAAACACTGAAGATATTGGCAATGCAGCGTATACTTGTGCTCCACACTTGCTGGTCCAAAACAACACGGTTAGAAAAGCTTGGTTCCTATCCTAATGATATTTTACATGAAAGGAGGCATGCTGATCATACTTAGTATTATTTTCTTCAAGTCTTTGACCCTTTGACCTCTACATTCCTGCAATTTTTAATGTAGATCAGGTCCTCTGATGGGCATATTTCTCCTGCAATAATTAAATGGGTTGCCATTGATGGAGAAAATGGACCTGCCCATGATGTTTCAAACTATTTCATTGTTTCCATTCTCATTGGTGAAATAAAGAGGAAGATTATCAATTTTGGCTCTATATAGGAGAATGCATATCGTGTTGCTAAAGAAATACAATAAATGTAGGAGTACCAGCAAAATTTATATTTTATCTGATTTCAGCTTTCCATCTGTGCTTTCTCATACAGCACTCTGTTCCCTTCTTTCTTCCTGAATACATCTTATGATTTACAATGTTTTCTCCAATGATCTTTCACATTTACATCTTCTATATGGCAGTTAACCTTGGTGGGGGTTTTTTGTTTCTGTTTTAAAAGCTTTCTGTCTTAAAAATGTTTCTAATTTTTGACCCCTTCAGCCCAGTACACAGTCTTTGAATCACCTTTATCAATGTCCTTAATCTTTAAGACTGCTATAAGTCACCTCAATTTTCATATTTCTGTTTTTCTGTAACAGCTCAACATATTCAACCTTTCATCATAATTTTAATAGTTCCCTTGTTACACTGACTTTTACCCTTTTCATTTCTAAGAATTTGAGAAATTTCCGTTCTTTTCAATGGGTGATCAAGTTGGTTAAAACCACATGTTTTAGGAATTCCCGTTACTTTCATTGGGAATTTATGGTCATTTTTTCCATTTTAGATGTTAAACTCTGTCAACACAAATGGCCCCTTATACATTAAAGTAACCTTTTCTTTCCAAAAATGCTTTTATAAAAGCTGTGATTTTGTTGAAAGTAATGGTTCTGGTTGCAAAATGGTTAAGAGAAAAAAGTGCATTTATCTTTGTTATTTATTACTTCACACTTGGAGGTAGCTCTTTAAATGTATTCTGAAGGGTGATAAAATGCAGTCTGGCAACTGTACTATTCATGTTATTCCAAAATATTTAAAAGCATTAATGCTCTGCAAACATTCCATTTAATATTGCTAGTGAGCCCACCAGTTTTATGGTTAATTGATGAAAATGAACTTTTGTTTTTACCAACTTGAGACTCAATCCTTTAAATTTTCTTGACATTTTAATGAAGTGTTGCTTTAAAACAAGGTCCACAATCTTCATGACTGCTTTACCAGATGTCTGTTGTTAACCCTTGGAAAAACTAAAATTTGCTTTATGTTTCAGGTGATGGATGTTGGTTGGCCTGACCTTCATGCACCACCACTGGATAAAATGTGTACCATATGCAAATCAATGGAGACGTGGCTAAACAGTGACCCACTTCATGTGGTGGTTATCCATTGCAGAGTAAGCATATTCCACACTATTGCTGCACTTTTATATTTAAGTCTGTTTGTTTTGTATGTATTTGTTTTATTTAGTGGAACTTGGTTTTGTCTGATTCCGTTTTTTGAACACCTGAACAGTTTTTGCTGCTTTGAAAATTGACATTTTCTATCATGCCACAGAAATAATTTTCCAGTATTTTCTGTGATTGGAAATGTCATTCAAAATGATGGACATGGCTGTTTTGAAAGTAGTCAAAGACCTATCGTCATTGCAGTCAGCTAAGGGAAGGTAGCACTGCCCGAGTTAGTGGTGGAGGCAGAGACTCTAAACTTTTTTTAAAAAAGTATCTGGATCTACACTTTAAGTGCTGTAAGGTGCAGGGCTTTGGGCCGGATGCAGGAAAATGGGATTAGAAAGCGCATCTGAGTGACATCGGGCTGGCGTGGACAAGATGGATGGAATAGCTTCCTTCTGCACTCTAACTTTTCTATAGTACTATGGAGTATATTTTTTGTACTGTTTGTTTTAGTTTAACTGCTTCAAGCTCAAATGCAGCATGGGTGCATGAAGAATTAAGTTTTGTTTGCATTATTTTACCAATTTTTCCTGGTTACAACCTCAAAGAAATCACTTTGATTCAGGTACTAGCCAGGATTGAGTAAGGTTACAAACTTAGTTTGTGACAAATCACGAATAGGATTGTGCTAGGGACCTGTCGCTACAAAAACTGATTTGAGATAACAAGATCTTATTTCTTCTTGGATCTTTATAGATTCCAGAGGGAGGGAGGGAGTGAGAGATAGAGAATGTAATCCATCAGTCGTTGCTGCCTTCAAAGCCAAGTCTCAGAGATGAAAGGACAATTTCTTTCACCCTAATGTATCACCTAGTCCTATACAAATTTAAATTGAAGTGTTTAACTCAACATACTGAATAAAAGCAATTTTGTTGTTTACTGAACTTGATTTGATCCGTAGTGGGTGTTGAATTAGCCAGTTTCAGCACTGCAACAAAGACTAAGGTGGGTGGCGGCGAGGTGAAAGTGGCACCATGACTGGTTCCTATGTCGTAATAAAAGCAAAAACAACAAAACTGTGAATGTCAGACATCTGAAATAAAAACAGAGAATTCTGGATTATCTCAGCAGGTCTGGCAGCATCTGTGGCGAGAGAAACAGAGCTGTAGAAGAGTCATTTGGACTCAAAACGTTAACTGTGTTTCTCTCCACAGATACCTCCAGATCTTCTGAGTTCATCTTGCGCTTTCTGTTTTTATTTCTGGTTTCTGTGTTATCAGACAAGGAACAAGAAATGTTGACCAAATTATTTTCCCTCGTTGGCTTCCTGGAAGGCACACCAGTGTGGAGATGGGACAAGAAATGCTTAACATTTGAAATAATTGAATGTCAGGGTTCATAAATAATGACCTTTTTAGGTAAAGTACTGTTGAGAGGCCAACAACTGTGCAACCGTATTTGATCATAGATCACCAGTCAGGAAAGGAGGACAATACCTTCAAAAATCAATTGTGTTTATTGTTTTTGACTCTGACAAGCCAAGTGCAGTTATGCATTATATATCTAGAGTATGAAAGTATTGTGTTTGAAAGTTTTCTAAAATAGGTCCTTTTACTAAACATGAAACTTCAGAAATGTTAACTTGCGAAACGAATGAGAAAGTATTTTAGACCATGAATGTTTTCCTTGAAGTTTTGCTCTCATTCTTCTATGCCTGTCGGTTCTCCCATATTTGGAAGAAATCAAAGGTTGTATCTCAGGATGGATTGATTTTGCAACTGTATTCCATGTGTGGCGTCAGTGCTGTGGCAACAAGACAAGTTGTTTATGACAATTATTGCACGCTAACATTTGTATCAGTCCCATTATGGCAAAGAACTGAATGCCATTTACTCATAGAAACATTTGGTTCATCAATCCTGCTCCGCCATTCAGTTTGGTCATGGCTGATTCTCTATCTCAGTGCCATACTTCCACACTCTCCCCATTCTTCTGGATGCTTTTAGTATCTAGGAATACACTTCCTTATTTATCTGTGGGACATAGACATTGCTGGCTGGCCAGCATTTATTGCCCATCCCTAGTTGCCCTTGGAGAGCAGTTGAGAGTCAATCATGTTGCTGTAGACCAGACCAAGTAAGGTTGGCAGATTTCCTACCCTAAAGAAAATAGATGGGTTTTTCTGACAACGAACAATGGTTTCATAGCCATCAGTAGGTTCTTAATTACAGATAATTTTTACTAAATTCAAATTCCACCATCTGCTGTGGCAGGATTCCATCTCTGGGTCCCCAGAAGATTAGCTGAGTTTCTAGATTAATAGTCTAGCGAAAATAGCACGAGGCCATCGCTTCCCCTTGGTTTGGCCTCTATAGGCTTCTGTGGTAGAGAATTTTGTGTATCTTGTCTTTTGCACTTTTTAAAGAAATATTTGAACATTTGTGTTAGTTGTGCAATCCCTTCGTTTCTAATGATTGCATAAAACATTGCTGTTCTATCAGCTCTTCAGTGACCAATTTATGACGAAAACCTTACCATGTTAAAACCAGTTTTCTCAGCTAACTTCTTGTAACCTTAAGTTGGCAATTTTACATTCTTTTGAAAGTGAAATTTATGCTTTCACACCAGGGTAAATTGGTAGTCCTCCTGTTTAAAGTTTTTAAAGCTTATTTATTACTGTCACAAGTATGCTTGCATTAACACTGCAATGACGTTACTGTGAAAATCCCCTCGTCGCCTCACTTGGGTGACTTTTCAGGTACACTGAAGGAGAATTTAGCATGGCCAGTGCACCGAATCAGCGCATGTTTTGGACTGTGGAGGAAACTGGAGCACCTGGAGGTAACCCACGCAGAGACGGGGAGAACATGCAGACTCCGCCCAGTCAGTGGCCCCTGCCGGGAACCTAACCTGGGTCCCAGGCACTGTGAGGCAGCAGTGTTAACCACTGTGCCACCCCATGTACAAGCCCATTCAGTGAATGTTGTTGCATTTTTTGACATAACAGGCATCAAAGGCAAGCTTTATTCACTCCTTACAATATATGTACACGTGCTTTTCCTATTGGGATATTTGTTGACAATTTAAATTCCCCCTTCGCTCCCCGTTCAGCAATTGCCCAGAGATATCAGCTGTAACAATCTTATGACAACCACCAGTTAAACTCTGCCAACTGGAAGCAGGCTAAGAAGTAAGCCTGAAACTTTCTAGACTGGTTTGGTGCAACATTATGGATTGCCTCTATGCAACAGGGCATTGGGAGAGTCATTTCTCATTCATTCACAAACAAATCAGCTTTAGAGTGTTTCATATGAGAAATTCAGTTGCAATTACATTTTTCCATCGGATTCTCATTTGCAGTATTATGTAGGAAATAGAAACATAACAGGAGTAGGCCATTCATGCCATTGAGCCGATTCCACCATGACATTAGATCAAGCATGATATAAATATCTGTTCCATCCTGCTTTCATAACCTTACCCAACAAAAATCTGGCAACCTCAAGTCTTCAAAATGTTCATTTGCCAAGCAGCTCGAGGCCTTGATTTCCAACACCTGTCATGTGCTCTGCACTTTTCAAATCTTTAGGGTGTGGCTATTAAACTCTCCAAAGAATTCTGGCTCATTACAGACTGGTATTCTTTTTTTAATGCGTCAAAGTGCTGTGGAAATTTCATTATATAATATATTTGATAGCACAGCTGGAGACCGAATATGGTTGTATGAATGTGGCCACTTCACGTGGCTTAGGGCACCTGGCAAAGCATCTTGTTTGTACAGTTTTTGAAATTAAAAGAGTATTCAATGGAGTAGAATGACCTACCAAATAAAGGTCAAAATGTTCTTGTGGGTTCAACTCGCCTAAATTTAACTTTTATCGTAAGATATTAAATCCTAAGTTTCAAACTTGTTTGTTCATTACTTACCATTTTTCTAATCGTTAAAGCAAAGATAATTTCTTCATTATTCTCCTTTTATCATGCAATGAGATAGATAAATAAAGGGAATACTGTCAGGAAATCAATTTATAAGATTTCTCCTGGCAGCTGTGCAAGAGTCATATGATCCTCTCCTACTCACACACCAATCAGTCACTATATGTCAGTACCTCATAGTTTACCCTTGAACTGGAGCTGCAGATCCACCACAGTAAATAACACTAATGCCAAAGTAAATGCTGGAGATGCTGAAAATCCGAAATACAAACAGAAAGTGCTGGACATGCTCAGCAGGGTCAGCAGTGTCTGTTGGGGGCATCAAGTGAGTTAATGTTTCAGGTCCGTGACTTTCTTCAAACGGGAAAAGAAATGTAGCAGCTTTGGAGCAAGTACAGATGCAGGGAAAGGTTGAGAATCAGAGAATCCTACAGTGCAGAAGGAGGCCATTTGGCCCATCAAGTCTGAACCAACCACAATCCCATCCAGGCCCTATCCCCATGCATTTACCCTAGCTAGTCCCCCTGACACTAAGGGATGATTTAGCACAGCCAATCCATCTAAGCAGAACATATTTAGACTGTGGGACAAAACCGGAGCATCCAGAGGAAACCCATGCAGACACAGAAAGATGTCATAAAACTTTGTGTACTTTTGATTGTACGTGGCACTGGTAGAATTAAGTGCCCTAGAATCATGAACATGAAACCGCAGAACAGGCAACAAGGGTGATTAAGCATCTCCAAAGGAAAGCTCTGTTAAGAATGCTGATCACCCACAGGACTTGTAACAAAATGTTCGTGTCATGTGTTCAAGTTAATATTTGGGAAAGACTTGTAGGCATCATAAAAGGTAACTTCTGCATGATTCCAGCTGTATTCTAATTAGTTTGTGAGCAATTTTTAAATTAATTGCTGGTGCACAACATATAAAATGCTTTGGGAGAATAGGGATACAATGTAAATCATCTGATATTTGGTGGAATGCTGTACTAAAAGCGAGAATTGAGAACGGACTCGTGGGGCAAGTCTTAGATTTCTAAGTCAGTGAGATTCAAGAGGTGCAATCTTTCAAGAATGTGGAATTGTTGTATTCATCTTGGGAATAATGTTCCATTTCCTGTTCTATTGTCTGCTACAGCAAACTATTCTCTCTTTTGTGCTGGCTTTCATGGGAACACTGCGATAATTTGTTTGCAATCTCCTCTACTCTTTTGGAAGTTGTAACTGATTTTTGTCAATGCCTGGACTTCTGAGGAAAGTAATTAGGCAGTCTGATTTAAAATTTAACCCCTCTGAGACCTCACTAAAGTTGGAAGCTGGAGTACAGTTAGCTGTGACACATTTGGCTAAGTGATAGGCTGACGAAGGCAGTGTATGGAACATCAGTGTGTTTGATCTCCATTTAAAGTTAGCATATAGTGCCTTTTGTGCCCAATTAAAGCAAAATATATGAAATCACAATTTGCGTACTTCATGCTATTATTCCTTATTTTCTTCAGCACCTACAAAGTTTATAATTTGCGCACATGAGGAATGAATCGTGCAGAAGTATAGATCTGAAGATTTGTTGCTTCATTAATACATAGCATTAAATAGAAAAGTTCTAGTTTGGTTTCAATAGCAATTGGAGTGCTACCATATCAACTACAGTATCTCTGTTAATGCAAGAGTGAAAGAACAACTGGATTATGATTTTCTGGCTTCTCCTTGAAAACATGTTCATGTTCAGTGAGGGTACAGCTAAGTTTCATTGCCTTGTCTCAAAGCTGAATAATCTACTGAAACATCATAGTAAAGGCTGACATAGGAAGAATAGCAATTTGACCACATGTACTGAAGGCTGTTACAGTTGGGGATGGGTACGAAGTAAGAGTCAGTTTATTCCTTTTACTTTCTTCCCCAGACCTCTCTTTCAGTTATCCCACCATCACAGTACGTGTGACGGAGAAATAGTGAGTGATACTGCCCATTGTTTTTTTTTAATATGACATAAAAGTCTTCAGGCCCCAGAGAATCCCCCATCGCTGCCTTCCGTATGTTTATGCATCTTCAATATCAGTTTCTGAGACAATAAACTATTTGCATTGAATAGTTACTTGATAAGATGGAAAACAAAATAATTGGCAGTGTGATGATGCTATTTACTTTATTCCTTCATGCCATGTGGGCATCGCTGGCTTGACCAGCATTTATTGTCCACCCCTAAAGGCATTTAAGAGTCAATCACATTGTTGTGGGCCTGGAGTCACATGTAGGCCAGACCAGGTAAGGATGGCAGATTTCCTTTCCTAAAGGACATTTGTGAACCAGATGGGTTTTCATGACAATCGCCAATGATTTCATGGTCATTAGATGTTTAATTCCAGATTTTTATTGAATTTTGATTTTTAGTGAATTCATATTTCACCATCTGCTGTGGTGGGATTCAAACCTGAAGCCCCCAAGCATTACCCTGGGCCTTTGAATTACTCGGCCAATGACAATACCACTATGCCACTACCTCCTTTGATATAATATTTAAGTTGCATTGAATGGGGATTCTGTTCATGCACATAAGGAACTAGGCAAACACTGATGATGGATCATCTGTTCCTGGAATGCAAGACTGTCTTCTTACAATAACTCCTACTGTCATTGCGTTTTATAGAGCAACATGCATTGATCATGTCCATTCAGCAAGGAGAGATTTGGCAACGTGCCTCAGATTTCTGAACAATTGAGCTGAGATATCTCGCACCTGGCTAAGACTGGGTGTTAGGGCTTGCCGACTCAAAAGTTTGAACAATGTTTATGCTATTTTGTTTGATTGGGAAGTTTTATTAGCTCATTCTTGCCCTTTATCATTTTGAAAATACTGCGCCTTTAGATATGTGTGCTCCAGAAAAGCACAAATCCATGTTGGAAATATTAGAATTGGGAGGAAATGCTTAATTAATTTGCAAAGAGATGTTTTGTTTATAACATATTTCAATAATAATAGATTTGAATTAGAGTTGGAGAATATTTGCTTTGTTGGGAGTAGTCATGCAATTTAAGGCATTTAAACCATGAGAAGGAGCTGAATCAACATTAGGTGGGTAGCTTCTTAATCCAGTGAGGTTCTGTGCCACCTTCTTTTCACTCTGGGTTAGTCTTTTTTATTTGTTCATGGAATGTGTGTGTCACTGGCTAGGTAGCATTTTTGACCATCAGGGTCAGGGTGTGCTGCCTTATTGAACTATTGCAGTCCATGTGGTGTAGCCATACCCATAGGGCTGTTCAGAAGGAAGTTGCAGGATTTTGACTCAGTAACAGTGAAGGAACAGCAATATAGTTCTTGGCTAGATTGGTGTGTGGATTGGAGGGGATCTTGCAGGTGGTGATGTTTCTATGCATCTGCTGTCCCTGTCCTTCTAGGCAGTCGAGGTCGTGGGGTTGGAAGATGCTGATGAGGGAGCCTTGGTGAGTTGCTGCAGTGTATCTTGTAGTTGGTGCACACTGCTGCCACTATGTGTTGGAGGTGGAGTGAGTGAATGTTTATGGCGATGGTTGGGGTACCAATCAAGCAGGCTGCTTTTTCTGGATAGTATCGAGCTTTTTAAGTGTTGTTGGAGCTGCATTCATGCAGACAAATGGAGAGTATTCTATCGTACTCCAGAGCTGTATCTTCTAGATAGTGAGAGGTATTGGGCAGTTAGGAGGTGTCTACCATCTACAAAATAGATCTAATATCACCAGATGTATTATCTCTGGATCAAGCTGTGGCTGAATGAAAACAAGGCACTGAATCTGTTTGACCTGTCCATGTGTGAATGACTAGATCAGCTAGAGTACTGATCACTGTGATGCTAATGATTTTTTTTCTTAATTATGCATGGATTTAACACTTTGGCAGGTTATCAATTTGATGTGCAATTTCAAATAATGCGATATAACTTTCAGGAGAAACATGTTTTCTCTAAAGTAATAACACTTCCAAGTGTGCTGCTTTTCTTGAGGTTATTTTTGCAGGTAGTTGTGCAGTAAACGTTTTGTTAAAAGCTTTAAATGGGAGAGCTGGGCTAACTATATATTTATTTCTGCATTTTATATTGAAGCATTCCATTTAGAAGAAACCATAGCCAGAGATCTCCTAACTTACCTGCGGATAGGAGTCTCTAGTTCTGCTGCAGTGAGCAAAATTTTGGCTGAGTGCCAAATCCTCCGTTCTCGCTCACAGTAGTGGTGGGGCATCTGAGATTGGACAGTCCCGCTGTATACAGTGGATTCATCCAAAAATTTGAAGAAGTGTTTCCCTGCTCGCCTAGTAGTTAGTACTCAGCTGATGATACTGGATTTCAGTTGCTTCAATACTTCAGTTGAGGAAGGGAAGAATGGTAATTAGCTTTCAGTTCCATCTTTGATATTAGTCCCTATTGGATTTGAATACTGAAATTTGGGGTCATGTGTGATGACATCCTGGTCAAATAACCTGTTGTCTCAGTTCACACATGACGATTGGCCATTTCAATGAAGTATCACCATCCTTAGTGCTCTCTGCCGAGAAAGGCCCAGACCTTAGAGCAGACAAGCTAGTTCAAGAGGTCCATCTCCTGGCTTTGATTGAGTTTTCAATCTGAAATAACAAGGAAGGAAAGTTGACAAGTATGTAAAGTCTGACTCATATAAATACCAGAAGCTGAATAAAAGATCTGAAGCAAAGTCTCATGAGCATCTCATGAACTGGGTGGAAATGGTGCAGTTTCCCAGAATATAGAGTCATGGTCTAATTGTGTTAAAGTGGGAGTTCTTTGCTTTGACTGAAAGCTTTGGATGTTCCGTCCTGTTAAAATCAGATAGCATTTAATGCTGTTTAGTTATGCGAATACTTTCATGTCTAGTTTATTCATTTCAATCAGTTTGCAAACCAGCAGTTGGACACCTAGCATAAAACCTCTATATAATTACGATCTTAAATAACAAAGTCAACTATAATTTAGCAATGCATCTTATGGTAGGGCATTAATTTTCCTGGGAAATTATCTATTCATTTGATAAAATTAGTTTTCAGTGCTCGCTTAATCCTCACTCAATAACGATCATTGTAATGACGATGTAGACTGTTGCTTTTAATCATCATCTAGTTGCAAAAGACACTTTAAGTTGAGAAACTTTCCACCCACAATTGAACGAGGGTAAACAAGATCTCCCAGCTTGGTATTGTACATGCTCCTTTACTCTTACAGATATCACTGTGACAAATGATGGAAATAGCTTGCGCATCTTGTTTTACGGCCTTCCTTTTGGAGTTAATCAGAAACTGTTTCACTTGCGAAATTTCTTTTTTCTAGGGAGGAAAAGGCAGAATAGGAGTGGTTATTTCATCGTACATGCACTTCACCAACATTTCGGCAAGGTAACAAACCCAAACTGAACAGTGCTCTTAGTTTTCTACAGTTTGTACAGTCTTTATAATTTCAAAGGCTCGCTTTCATTCCCATCTGAACCATTGGGATGCAAATGCAAAGCTTGCTTGCAAAACTCACTAAGTTAACACTCCCTTATTTCACCTCATCTTATTTTCAAGGTTTCCTCCCTTTGTCCCTACCTGATGCTGCACAATGGATATCAACTAAAAGAGTTGACAGGCAAATGATCTATTCTAAATCTAGGTCCACCTGTGCCACTTCAGGACTAGAACATTACAAATGGCTCCATTTTACTGCCACCCATCTGAACAGCAGTTCCTCCTGACTTTCTTACTGTTTCGCCTCTTCAGTATTCATTTTGCCTTGTGTTGTCAGCTGCTGATTATTCAGCCATCACTCTGTGAACCTTTTATTGTTACAGTGCTGATCAAGCTCTCGACAGGTTTGCTATGAAGAAGTTCTATGATGATAAAGTTTCTGCCTTAATGCAGCCTTCACAAAAGCGGTAAGTGTGTGCACTTGTTTCATTTGATCCTTGTTGAGTTTTTATTTACAATTAATAGTTATCCTGTCGTCAGAGCTTTCAACCGTTACTTCAGTGTTCTCTAGAAAATTTTTAAGTGGAGGTGAAGAACAAACTTTGCGTCCCCTTGGCCTGGAGTAGAATTTAAGGCTGTAGAAAATCAAGCAGGCAGGATCAGAAAATCAAGCAGCCAGCATCTTAATCATAAAGAGAGAAGAATTCAAAGTCGTTACAGTTGTTCTATAAAGAGTTGGCATTGAATTTTGTTAAAATACATTAACATTTTTGTTTTCCCCTGTTCCCCATTAAGTGTGTTTTCAATATATAGCAGTTGTGCACACATCTGGAGAGTGATGAGAGGCGGCTGAAATGAACTCTGGAGGACTGTTCCTGTTCTCTTCCTGCTTGTTTTAATTCTCTCTGAAGGAAATGAATGTTAAAAATGTTAGGGCTGTCACAACGACTTGGAGGCATGAGTTTGAGCCATGCACCTTCTGCTCAGTAGGATTTTATGATTCTATGCACACCATCCCAAGTTTGATCTGCAGTCCATTACGTAGACTGCTTAGAATCTATAGTGCTGAAGTGGGCTAACTGAAATTAACACATTCATCTAATAGAACACTTGTTAAATGAAACTTATTATTAGAAAAAAACAAATCACTAAAATACAGTCAAATTGAAATCGTGATGTAGCATCAACACTGTTGATCTACGTGCGATAATTACAGAGGTTCTTTATTTAACAAAAAGCAGTTAAACAAATTTGCTAAATGCAATGGTTAAAAAGCAAATCCCGGAAAACCTTACCTTGTCTTGTTTGAAAGTATTTTCTGTCCCCTGATTTTCAAATTTTTTTTATCATCTATCGAAACATTGACGCTGAGGTACAGTTCCATAGGCATTATCAGCCCTTCACAGTTCACCTGAATGATTCTAGGTCCAACTTAACAAGTTAATGTTGGAAGTGTGTTCAACTGTGGTTGATGGGGAGGACGTAACATCACAATTGAATTTGATTCTGGATATTCTACCGGAGCGTGCTGTCCAGCAGTCTGGGGATAGTCTTATGTTTCCCCGCACATGCTAAATTAATGAGGGCAGTTGTAACACTTGTGTTGTTACCACACCCAAGACCAATCTCCTCGGTATGGATAGAGAATCAAATCTGGAACCTGCTGTTGAGCAATGAGATTTCAGTTTGCATTTTATATTTTTAAAATATCAGTTGTGTTTGAATCTGTGTTTCAATTTGATGAGTATGAATAAGAAGCTGGGAAAAAGCAAATTACTGCAACTGCTAGAATCTGAAACCAAAAGAGAAAATGCTGGAAAATCTCAGAGGGTCTGGCAATATCTGTAAGGAGAAAAAAGAACTGATGATTCGAGTTCAGCTGACCCTTTGTCAGATGAGAAGCTCCCTGTTTGGACATCAGGTTGTTACCTCTGTTCTAAGTTTAGCATGCCCAGCCAATCACTACTGTGGAGGCCATTTTTAAATGCATCCTTGTGTTGAATCAAATGAATAAATAAGCAGTCAATAAGTGACTATTTAAGGAAGCATGTTTACCTTGATAAAGGGCTCCTTTGCATCTTTGAAGTTGATTGTCTTGAATGGATAGCTATCCCACTGGGCCATTTCAGACCCACCTGGAATTTGGAAGTGAAACTTCTTAAACATTCCCATGCTTAGAACTGGGAAGTATACTGTTTTGCTGTAGCACTAAATTAAGTGCTGCCAGGATTACTTAAGTGACCTCATATATTACGGCACAGTTGCTATCACTAGCATGCCAATTTTGTCAGAAGTAAATCTAAGTTTGTGACATTGATATAGTTGGAATATTGTGCATGTATTGGGAGTTGTTGAATCTACCCCTTAATATAGCTTGACAGGTTCCATAATTTAAATTTCATTTAAAGAACTATTCACTTTGTAATATAAACGTGAAGATAATACTTCTGCTATTAATAAGAAAGTCCTATTTAGTTTAACTGTTCAGAGTACAGTATTTTTGCTTTATTTGCTGATGGGATGTGGGCCAGCATTTAGTGCCCATTCCTAATTGCCCTTGAACTGAGTGGCTTGCTAGGCTGTTTCAGAGGGCAGTTGAAGGTCAACCACATTGCTGCAGCTCTGGAGTCACATGCAGGCCAGACCAGGTAAGGATAGCAGATTTCCTTCCCTAAAGGAACCAGATGGGTTTTGCTGACAATTGACAATGGTTTCATGATCATCGGTAGATTCTTAATTCCAGATTTTTTTATTGAATTCAAATTCCACCAGCTGCCATGATGGGATTTGAACCCGGATCCCCAGAACATTAGCTGAGTTTCTGGATTAATTGCGATGGCCTCCCCCTTGTAATAATTAAGATGCTGGGGAACGGATAGTTAATATTTCAGACACTTAGAGCTAGTTTCAAGCAGTGCACCCAACCTCAAGAGAGCAAAATCAGGAACTGCTTTTTTAAAAAATTTCCCACACTTACCATTTGTTAGTTTCTCTAAGTGAGGAAGCTAATTTATTATCA
The DNA here is from genome assembly GCF_965287045.1 of Carcharhinus amblyrhynchos. Lineage (NCBI taxonomy): Eukaryota > Metazoa > Chordata > Chondrichthyes > Carcharhiniformes > Carcharhinidae > Carcharhinus > Carcharhinus amblyrhynchos. The sequence goes on from NC_137325.1 coordinate 89,892,985, forward strand.
TGTAGAGCAGCTTTGTGATGTGCTGTTTACCTACTCAAGACTGTTGAAACTATCAAACTCAATTCACACAAAAGCAATGTAGCTAGGAGACTCCAGTAATGTAATCAGAATTTGAAACTAAGTTGAAGGGCCTTTGCACCTATCAGTACCTCTGCATATTTTAAAGTAATGTTTATGTTGACTCTGGCTGAAATTGTGTTCTGGAAGTTTACGGACAGTTTTATAATGTAAGGATAACTATTTAGCACTATTCTGAGGAAAATGGCATCACCCTTTGATTGGATCTTATAATTTACCTTTGCTAACTAACTAGTACATGAAAAGTCTATGCCCAGTCCAGCAAGGACTTCAAAGGATAATTTGTTTTGGCAGTACATCAGAGAACAGTAGTCTTAGCATTGTGCCCTAGCTTATGAGGAAAATTTGACTCTTTGAAGATTATCATGACATTTCTATACCAGCATAAATCTAGAATATTGTTTATTTTGTTCTGTATGCAGATATATTATGATTATACATCTAAATTTCTACTCTGTAATAGACATAATATTTTACAATGCAGGTTTTTTTTTTATACTTTTAAGATTGTATGTAGGAAAAACATTTCCGACCCAGACTTCTGATTGGAGCAGATGTCTGGTTTGGCAGGACCAGTGTCTCGCTAACGTTTCCCACTGACTTTCCACCAGCTTTCCAAACCTGGGCTATTCATGTGTTGAAGGTGGGCACCCTGGCTTGTGTTCGGGCAATACACCAAACTAGTCTTCAAAGGCCTGTGACAGTACAGGTGGATCACTAAAAGATGCAAAACTCCCCATTAGGCCCTGATGCCTACATGTCCAGGCCATTTGTGGGTGATGCTTGCATCTTTGCGCACACACACTGTGTGTTGGAAACACTTGCCGAAATATTGGGCAAAGGGGGAAGAACATTCCCCCCCCCCCCAATCACCACCACCACCACCACCACCACAGAGAGGAAGCTTTCCTGAATTTAATACATATCTGTCTGCTCACAATACTTCATGCTGCTAGGCCCACCTTCTTGAGCTGTTTGCCAAGTACATTTCTAGCCACATTTATTCCTGGTCTGCCAGGTAACTAACATGATGGGCCTGGAAAACGTAAGCTGTTTTTAGCACGAACAGAAACCCATCACCATGTTTGAATTTCAAAAATAAGTTGCTGAGAAATTCATGTTAATTTGGGTTTACTTTAACTAGATACTGAATAAGTGGGGATTCTCTGACCTCACCGTGCTATTAGTAGATTGCACCAGTCCTGGAGAGCAGCGCGTGGGCCTAAAAATTCATACCCGACACCAAACAGTTTGCAAACCTCCTGGTTCATTACTAATGGCATGAACTGGATTGCACCCAAAAGGATGCAAGTCTGATTAGCATATTTAATGTAATATTTAAATATACACAGCCCATTCAAATCGCTACGCATGGAATTCACTAGCTTTAGGGCGTGTTGTGATAATGGCAAGAATCACTGCTGGTCTCCACCAGTGGTGTCCTGGCATGATGGTCATGCCGAAGTGGGGCTTGGAGGCCTCTGAAGCCCCTGGTGGTCAGGGAACACGGCTGGGTGGTGCCCATTAGGCAGTGCCCACCTGACACACTGGCAGGGCCTGAGAGCAGCCACTGGACAGCCAGGTGGTAGACTGGGCCTTGGGCACTGCCAGTGTGCCAGGGGCAGTGTCGAGGGTATAGGGCTGAGTAGGGGCTATAACTGGGGTGTCCTAGGGAGCGTAGGTCATGTAGGGGCAGATTGTGATGGGGAGACATGTTGAGGGTTCTGAAGGAGGGCCTACTAGAGGGCCCCATTGCAGGTGATCCATGTCAAGAAGGGACTGCTGGAACATACAACCGCCAGTGGGGCGGGGGAGGGCAGTATCTTGATGTCCGTGTGTTTATGGAGGTGTTCTCCCAATGCACACTTGCGATCAGAGCATCCTTGCAAAACAGTGCCCAAACGATCGGAAGCCAGGCTCACCAGAACGTTTTGGCCCCACTCCCCACCTCCCACTACCGGCACAAAACTCTCAACTCTCCAAAGAAGTGACTTGAGTGTGGGAGGATTGCAATGTAGAGCATTGCAGAGAATGGTACACATCACTCCATTATTCACGTTGTTATGACACTTTTATTTGGGAGAGCCGTTGTCTATGGGGACTGGTTTCACTATTTAAGCCTGGAAAAAATAGATTGATGCAATGTTTTTCTTCCGTACGGATGCTTCAAGAATAGGCAACATTTTAGCGAAGCTGCTGTTCCACACCTAGAAATGCCATGTCTGATATTAGACTGACTTCAGACTTACCTGAAGCTGTATTGGAAGGATCTGACCCTCAGTCTCAGATCCCATCAGTGACCAAGCCTGGAAGGTCGATCGTCAATAGCGCTTTGGAATATTCTGAACCTGCCTGACCCAGGCATCAAACTACAAGGACTGTTTCCCTCATGTCAAAATTAAACCATATTCATGTTTACAATTTACAGTAAATTAAAATTCCCCAAATTGTAATCATCACTCGCTGGCTAATAGTGCAAGTTTATATTTAGACCTTTGTCTTTTTATAGCCATTTGTAACTTTGTTGCTACTGCACCTCAAAGCATCTGTGAAATTGAAATACCACAACCAATCACAAAACTTTCAAAGATCAATGGACCATGTGGGGAGATTTGGCATTCTGGGATCAGCCTCAACAATTTCCATTTAGTTTATCACCATTCCTTGTGTGAAGGGTCACAGTTATGTCATTGGGGCATAAATCCTAAATTGGGTCATCTATACCCATTCTAGCAATGCTGGAGCTTTTGTGCGTTAATGATCTTATTGAATGGTGGGCTATGCTCAAGGCGCTGAATGGCCTGCTCCTGCTCCTAATTCATACAAAGGTATTTAATATATTTTGGCTGGAACCCAAGCAACAAATCAGTGGTTTTCTAGTAAACTTCATAGCTTAAAGAGAAAACAGAAGGATCTGTTGAGAACATGTTAAGTCTTTAGGACTATGCTACAGTGTAATGTAGCCTGTTACCACTTGAAAGTCTTTGACTCTCAAAATTGTCAATCAACTCAGGTTTTTGAAATTGGCTTTTGAAGAAAATGGATGTCTTGAGCGAGCACATGTTACAGATTGGACTCCTTACTGGCATCTGAAATGTTCAATTATAGCCAGCACGTGTTAGACTAAATTTTGACAAACGACAGAAAAACTCTTGTATGATTGTATTGAAATGAACTATTCTGTTCTAACGCAGTAAATAAAGATCCTGATGCACATCGGTTTGCATCAATGTGTGTAGTTTTAGATTGAACAAAAGTATCAAAAGGAGAACGTGAAAAGACTGTCAAACCTATGAACTTGGCTCAACACAGGCAGTGATGCAACCTCAGGCACTGTTTACCCAACTTCTCACTTCCCACCTGGGAATGGCAAAGGAACAAAATGGATTGTAGCTAATGCAAGATAAATGCCAAATTTGCTTTTTTGACTCCTTAAGCCCAACAAATACATTTCAAGAAAAATATTTGCTCATGATTCATTCCAATTATCTAGCCTTTATGACTGGAAAGGGACCTGTTCTCTCAATAATTCATTCAATTTCCTTGTATAAGGAACTGTAGTGACTGCTTACCCAGTACACCTCTCAGCTCTTAATTAAATGGCATTCCAAGTACACACATTTTTGTTACTTGAAAGATTAAAGAAAATAATAAGCGCAGCAGGTCAGACTAACTTTACAATGTGTTCTTCCCCTTAGGTATGTCCATTTTTTAAACGGCCTGCTGTCCGGTTCAGTGAAAATGAACACCACTCCCTTATTTCTGCACTTTGTCATTTTGCATGGCATTCCCAGCTTTGATACTGGAGGAGGTAATACTTTGAAATAGGTGAACATTGATATTCACTAATGTAACTGTGAAAGGGCAAGTTAAACCTCATTTGCTCTTTTCTCAGTCTCCAAATTGCCTCATTGGCACAATCGCATTATACTGTAACTCCTGCTGCCATGACTTCTTCAGCTGGTATAGCCAGGATCAGTTAGACGGAACCAGTTGATTTCTCTTCAGAAAACTGTGTGCGGCTAAATTGAACTAAAAAAGATCAGACTACTATTTGAAGCGTGATTAAAAATGCAAAATCGTTTTTTTGAGGTTTAAGCGCCAAATATTTTTCTCATGCTTAATACTGGCAAAATTGATGTATGTTCTTCAACTAAATTGAAAAGCTGAAAATACAATGAATGATACTAATGCTTTGTTAGAAGAAAGAAAAAGTTAGTTCAATTATTGGGATCCCTGGTGAGAAGGAGGCAAAGCTGATAGCAATGGGTCTCTGAGCTGGTTGTTGCATATTATCATATTCAGTGTAGGTTTCAAAGCTGGTACACTGGGACCTGGCATTGAAAAATTAATTTGCTGTTTCTAATGTGTGAAAGGACAGCCAAGACCAATGCCAACCTGTGCAGGCGGCCCCTTGCTGTACCCATGTGGTGTAGCTGCTATACTCTTTATCTCATCCCAGCTGGGCCAGTTATCGAGAGTCCTGGTGCTCATGATTGTGACCTGTGCAAATTTGGAACTTCTGTCTAGATCCTACGCTCCAGAGAAAAAAGTCCCAATCTATCCAGCCTCTCCTAATAACTCAAACGTTTTATATGAATTGAAATAAAAATAGTCTTCACTGCAATGAGAAAAATAATTACCTTACAATTTATTTGTTTTTAATTGCTGACTGAGGCCAGTGAATTATTTTGCAAAAATAAATCCTTTTTAGAGTACAGTGCATCAGGTTATTCATTCCTTTTGCATTTCTTTGCAAAATTAATTTGAGGAACAGTGTATAATATAGAGTAATATAGCTATCAATATAGTTAAAGACAATATATACTTTTCCATACCTTTAACATTTCACTTGATACAGGTAACCAACATCAAACATTCTAAATGCAAGAAACTATCACTTTTTATTTTACAGTTTGTCGCCCTTTTCTAAAGATTTACCAAGCAATGCAACCAGTCTACACGTCAGGAATCTAGTAAGTTTTGCAATTGTAAATATTATTACTTTTTTTACTTTAGTACTGTCACCCTTGTGTAAAGGTCACTGACATAGAATGCCTGCTGTGCAGAAGGATGCCATTCAGCCCATTGTGCCTGCATCAACGCTTACCCAAGCTCTCTCCCCTCCATGACGAGATGAATGGCCCCTTTTGGTGCTGTGAAAAGAATTATGTGATTCTATAACATTTTTCATTTTCTTTTTTTTTAGTAATGTTGGGCCAGAAAATCAAAGCAGAATTTGCATTTCGATTGAGCCAGCCCAGCTGCTAAAAGGTGATATAATGGTGAGTTCCGCTTTGAGTGCCACACACCAAATTGTGAGCAAAATTCTAACTCGTGGAATAAAAGGGAAGGTAGACACTTGGATAAGAAATTAGCTGAGTGACAGGAAACAGAAAGTAAGATAAATGGTTGTGTTTCAGATTGGAGGAACGTTTGCAGTGGATTCCCCAGGGGTCAGTATTGAGACCCTTGCTCTTCCTGATATATATTAGTGACCTAGACTGTGGTGTGCGGGTCATGATTTAAAAATTTACAGATGATATGAAGATTGGAAGCATTATCAACTATGATGAGGATAGTCTTGAACTTGAAAAGAACATACACAGATGTAGCAGATGCAATTCAATACAGAAAAATGTGAGATGATTCATTTTGATAGGAAGAATTTGGAGGGACAGTCTAAAATAAAGGGAGAACTTCTAAAGGATGTGCAGGGACCAAGAGACCTTGGTGTATATGTACAGCAGTCATCGAAGTTGGCTGGGCATGTTGAGAGATCAATTACTGAACAAGTTAGCATTTTGGGTTTTATTAATTGGGTCATTGAGTACAAGAGTAAGGAAGTCATGTTGAATTTATGTAATACACGAATCAGGCCTCATCTGGAGTATTGTGCCTAGTTCTGAGCACCATACTTGAGGAAGGATGTGAAAGCATTGGTGAGAATACAGGGGAGATTCACAAGAATGATTCCAGGGATAAACAGTTGTAACTAGAAGGATAAATTGGAGAGACTTGGGATGTTTTCCTTGGAGAAAGCAAGTGTGAGAAGAGATTCAATACAGGCATTCAAAATCCTGAAGGGTATGGACAGGATAAAGAGTGAGAAACTGTTCTCCTTCAAGAGTACATGAGGAACTAAAGGGCACAGATTCAGAATAATAGGAAAAATAAGCAGAAGTGATGTGTGAGGGGGAAATAAAGTACCCAGAAGGGGTTGGAGCCTGAAACAAACTCCCCGAGTAGGCGGTGGAGGCAAGTTCAAACAAGATATTCAAAAGGAAATCGGATTGCTGTATGAAAAAAAATTGCACAATTAAAGGGAGAAGGTAGAGGAGTTTGGATTTTCTTTTAGAGAGCCAGTATGGACTTGATGGCTAACTTGCTTCCTTCTGCATTGCAAAGATTCTGTGAACTAACAGCATTTAGAGTAGTGGCAATAATGTGAAAGCAAACCTTCCTGTGTTTTGAAAAGAACTGAATGAAAGCATGTTGTAATTTTTCAGATCGCGTGCACAACAATGGGACTTAATTTATATCTTTAAGTTTAAATACTTCATATTTATTTTGCTGTGGAAATGCCAGCATTGAACTGGGATAGGCAAGTAAGAAGTCTCACAACATCAAGTTAAAGTCCAAAGTTTATTTAATAGCACGAGCTTTTGGACCGTTGCCTCTGCTGAAGGGGCAGCGCTCTGAAAGCTCGTGCTACCAAATAAACCTGTTCTTTAACCTGGTGTTGTGAGACTTCTTACGGTATTTACTTTGGGAGGTTGCAAGTTTCTTCATATTCTTAGTTTCTACCCTGTCCTGTTAAAGAAACTGGCAGATTTGCTTCTGGCACTGTAATACTGACTACTCTCCCTTCAATTCTTTCCCTTCCCCTCAGAGAGTTACTTGACCCTTCAGCTTGTGACTCAAAAATATGACTGAGATAATCAAGTCATTGTGCCTTTGTCTGCCCAATGCCTGAATAATTTGTAATGAGACAAGGATTAAACATTAAACCTTAGTTGATTGTACTTTAACTTACTTTCCCACTCCTACCACACCAGTTTTGCCATAATGAAACACCCTCCCCACTCTCAACAAACCCCTGTCAATGCTTCCAAGCACCATTACTTCCCTGTGCCCTGAAATGCCACAGATTTGTTCCCAGTGTTCCTGAACCCTCATACCTCTGAGTCTTCTCTCAATCCATTATTCCAACTCAAAAAATTCACAAGGTTAGCCTCCCAGCAGCATCATCCAATACAACCAACCTTGTCTTTCTGATATTGCTCCTTTTTACTTGAAACATGGAATATCTTCTCTACCATACTCATTTGGACCTTGTACTTAAAAATGTAATAATAAAATTAATATTATTATTAAACTCAAAAGAGTAATCCAGGTCAGTTGATTTGCTCAATCACTGTGAACCAATGACCCAATAGTACAGTGTATACTGGATGAAATAATATATTGCATGACTCACCACCTTAAAAGAAATATCACAGTTACAACAAGACATGTATGCACACAATTTGCTGGACTTTTGTTCACATCTGCTATACAGCAGCCAAGAGTAACACCAAGCCAGCAGGTCAGGGGAGCTAACAACTCATCAACCACAGAATTGTTTAATCACTGTCGACTATGGTGACTTCACTAAATGTGATTAGGTGGAGACAGGGTCAACTGAAGATTTCAGATGGGGATTGTATTATTAACTGAGAAAGGAAATTTTGCTGGGCTATGGAGGAATATCAGGAGTATGACAATAAATTAATTGCTCTTAAAGAGGGCTAGCAGAGACACGACAGGCCAAATGGTTGCTTCCTGTGTGGAAACAGTGTGGGGGAAGCTTATTACGCAGAGAGTGGTGGGTACCTGGAATGGGCTGCCAGAGGAACTGGTGGAAGCAGGCATATTAACGACATTTAAGAGGCAACTGGATGGGTACAGGGGGGAATAGAGTGATACAGACCTGATAAGGGCAGAAGATTTTGTTTAGTTAGTGCATCATGATTGGCACAGGCTTGAAGGGCCGAAGGGCCTCTTCCTGTGCTGTACTTTGTTCTTTGTAAACCATTCCTTTATTTGATGATCGCTTGGAACAGTTGTCTCTATATCATGAAAAGGATATAAAAGCACTGGAGAAAATGCAAGAAAAATGTCTTAGAATTTTATCAGAACTGATCAAGAAAGACCAAGCAAGCTGGGACTTGTGTCTGAAAGAATAAGGAGTTGTGGTCTAGGTGGAGGTCTTTAAGATGATGAAAGTGATAGGATTGATGACAAGAAAACATCGTGGGCGAGACCAGAACGAGGGACGATAAATATAACATAGTCATTAATAAATCAAATAAGGAATGCAGAAAATGCCTTTTACTTGGGGAATGGGTAGAATGTAGGGCTCACTACCACAAGGAGTTTTTGAGGTGAATCGCATGGATATGTGTAAGAGGAAACTAAATAAATACATGAATGAGAAAGGAATAATAGAGAATGTTAATGGAGCCAGGTGAGGAAGAGTGAGAGAAGGTTTGTACAGAACTTAAAACGCCAGTATGGACTTGTTTCTTTGCTATAAGTACTGTGTAATAATAATATCAAGATTTAACCACCACATATTTTAAAAATATTTTTATTACCCTGAAGAAAGTACTATGATTCCTGTGTTATAAAACAGCACAAGATTTCCAGATGTCACAGCCTATTTATTCCCATTACCTTGCAGATTAGAAACTACACAATGTAATCCTCAGTTACAGCTTTGCATTTCTTGGCCCTCCTCCAGCCCAGACCAGTAACAGCACAATCTTACCACACTTATTTGTTTTCCATATGTGGAATTTGTTGAACTATTTAACGTGATGGGATCACCACTGGTCTCACTGTTTCAAGGGGAAAGGCCTTATTTAAGACTGTATAGTGGTAAACTTGAGGGTTAAATGTACTGACTCATAAAAATCATTTGAGTGAGTTCCACATGAAAAGTTATTTGCTAAGCCTGGAGCTTGGAGATTCAGGGCAAACCTTGGGCGATCAGAAACCGCATGGCACGGTAGCACAGTTGTTAGCACTGCTGCTTCATAGCGCCAGGGACCCAGGTTCAATTCCTGGCTTGGGTCACTGTGTGGAGTTTGCACCTTCTCTCCCTGTCTGCATGGGTTTCCTCCAGTTACTCCAGTTTCCTCCCACATTCTGAAAGACGTGCATTGACTTGAACAGGTGCCGGACTGTGGCGACTGGGAGAATTTCACAATAACTTCATTGTAGTGTTAACGTAAGCCTTACTTGTGACTAATAAATAAATTTTAAAACTTTACTTTTAACCAGTTGATGGCTTGAAATCAGTACATAGCTCTCAGAGGAGTTAATGTGGAAGAAGAAATGTCTGAGTGGGACACCCAAAGTTCAGCATTGGACTGTCTATTTTGAACCTTGGATTTGGAAATGGGAATTAAATTGGCTTGATCTATCAAAATAGGGTGAACAATTGACTTGAGATGATACCTTGGGAGCTACAAACTGAGCTCACCAAAATAACCAGGAGTTTCTTTACAGACAGCAATGCAGCTAGAATTTTGCAGAGTGTGTTTGTGCCCTTCTGGCTGACCCCAGCAAAATTTCTGGAGTCCAAGAGAATTCCTACCGGTGCTCACCAACACACCAGTGAACGGAGCGGGGGAGTTAGCTGCTGTTACTGAATGCATGTGGAAGCTTCATAGGGCACTCAACATTGAAAAACACAAAAGCAATTTGGAGCTTTGTTTTGAAAGGATTTTTTTTGAATGCACTCTTGGATTGGTGCTGAAATAGTTTAGGGTATTGAGAACTCTTTTGACATGAAGGAGTCACAGCAACTGCCAGAGAAGCTCTCGCACATAAAGGAAAAGGCCTTGTTGTGGTCGCAAGCCACCTGTACTTTGAGTAGAACAGTTTTTGACTAAGGTGTCTGCATGTTGAATTGGGTTCTTTTTGGAAACATGGGTGCAATCAATAACACTCTGCCCCTGAGAGAAGTCTGTTAATTGGGTAAAGACCATGGATTTCTGGGTCTGAGATACTAAATCTGTAAGGAATTTAAGGTGGTTCTCCCATAGGAGCAAACAGTCTATTAGTTGTAGCTTTGTGCTGCTGACTGGGATGTACCAAGCAGGTCTCCTCAGGATCCCTGGAAAGACCTTGAGTGTAAACTGAGAGCAGTGCTTAACTTGTCAGCCGCTGGCAAGGTATGGAGTCAATGGTTTGTAGTTGCCGCTGCATCATGTGACATATCTCTGTCCCCATTTCATGGCCTAGCTTCAGATACATTTGCAACTGGTTCTCTGTCAAATTGAGGTGTAATATCTTTGGTCTTATACTTCCCACAAGGAAGTGTTCCTCCTCCTCCTCCTTGGGCAGCAGCCTTTCCATCCTGACCTTCTGATCCCTGGCTACTCATTGTGACTGGCCTCTGTGGCCTCACTATACAAGGCTGCTATGGACATTTTCTATGTTCCTTCACAGGAATCTCTCTCCGCCTTTCTCCAGCACCTGGGTGCAAGAATCAGCAGGAGCAAAAATAATTGCCCAGACAGACTTTGGAGCCCCACCCTATTATTCCTTTGGGTCACTTCTGGGGCTGTGAATAAAATTGTTCAGTAAATTCCGCAGGTGTACCCTGCCTTTCCAAGGGCTCCCATCTGGCTGTCCAAAGAAATATGCCAAGTTCTGACCTGCTCCTATCAGGCCCACTTTGCGCATTTTGGGATCCACACTCCCTGATTTCCAAACTCCAACCAGACTGGAGGCAGCAGACAATTTAAATGGCCTCTGTAGAATTCACATGTGCAGAATGTAACAATGGGAAATGCCTTGTTCGGAGGTGGGATGTGGAGTTTTTATGCAGTTCTAGAGACTCTCTCCATCCTGGTGAAAATCTCAGCCTAAGGCTCCTTCAAAACCCACGTCTGACATTACCGAATCAGTATTGCTTAGCTTTCTTTTCTGATCTTTTTCCAACTATATTAGTTTTCTGTGCTATCGTGCTTGGCCTTTCCCTCTAGCTTTGACATAAAAAGACTAAAGGATGTGCCAGGCGATTGTCTGATATCTATACCCAGTTACAGTAAAACAACACTGTTTAATAACCAGAAGAAAAATATCCCTAAGCCTTAGTAATCCCAACTTGATATTGTAATATATACGATATTGGTTGCCATTGTTAAATATACACTTCAAGGATTTAAGATGCATCACACAGCTGAAATACAGGTATACTTAACATGAATGATGACTTTTGCATGTTAACACCTGCAAGGGTTTAACATTTTAAATGATTAATTGACGGGGTTGACATCTGAGTTTCTAGATTAATATTTTAACATGGATGAAAAACTAAGAGATGATGTGCCTGTCAGATTCCTTCTTTATAACAACTGCTTGCAGCTGTGCATGTTCACATTCTGCTAAATTGGAACGAAGGTCAGCACAATTAACTGTCTGAATGAAATATCCAGTCTGATCGCTCGTAATAGCAAATCCACAACGTGATAAGTTGTACAGGCTGTTTATCTTGTAGCTTTTGCTGCAACATTACAATGTGAATAAAACGTTGGGATGTGGGCACTGCTGGCTAGGCCAATATTTATTGCCCATCCCGAGTTTCCCTTCAGAAGATGGTGGTGAGCTTCCTTCTTGAATCACTGCAGTGGTGTAGGTACAACCACATTGCTGTTAGAGAGGAATTCCAGGATTTTGACCCAGTGACAGTGAAGGAACGGCAATATATTTCCAAGTCAGGATGTTGAATGACTTGAAGGGGAACTTCCAGGTGGTGATGTTCCCTTGTGATCTTGTCCTTTTAGATGGTAGTGGTCATGGTTTTGGAAGATGTTGCCTAGGAAACCTTGAGGAATTCCTGCAGTGCATCTTGTAGATGGTACACACTGCTGCCACAGTCCAGTGGTGGAGGGAATGAATGTTTATAAGAGGGGTAAGAATTGAATGGGCTGCTTCGTCCTGGATGGTGTCAGATTTCTTGAGTGTTGCTGGAGCTGTGCTCATGCATGCAATTGGAGAGTACTCCATCACACTCCTGACTTGTGCCTTGTAGTGGTGCATAGACTTTGGGGAGTCAGGAGGTAAGTTACTCGCCACAGGATTCCTAGCCTTTGGTCTGCTCTGGGGATCACGGTATTTACATGACGAGCATAGTTCAGTTTTTGGTCGTTGGTCAGGCTGTTAATAGTGGGGGATTCAGTGATGGTAATGCCATTGGATGAGTGAATCAGTATTGAATAAAGAAGTCACACAGTGAAGTGCTCCTTAAAACTCAATCAATATGAAACAGCATGTTCAAGTTTAGAATTGGAAATATAGTGATTGAACTACTTTTTCAAATAATCTGAATATTTTTCTAACTTGGCAACTTATATTTCCCATCTCAAGGAATGATCATTTTCATTTATGTTACATCAGCTTATTATCTTTTGATGTTGCTTCAGAAAAGCCCATTCTGCCTTAGTTCAAGCTGTTAAAGAATGTTGGAATCTTCTTGACTTGAATGACATTGACAAGTTTTTAATTCAGCGACTCGAGCCATTAGAGACAAAGTGCAAAACTACATTTCCTAGTATTCTGTTCAGACTGCACAAATGCCGGTAAAGCATTCGAACCCAAAAGAGTTTCGTGTCTAAATGATTCATTGTGCTGGTCTGCACTTCAAATTATTCATTACCAGGACTCTTGGATTACAAGCTTGGAGTCAGCAAGTCACAGTTTCCTGATTTAATTCTTCATTGCTTCGATTGCTTGTTTCAATCTTGGTGGTGTCCTATATGTGGGTTCTGTCCCATGACTGAGATTTTGCAACTTAGAACAAAAACTGTGTCATTTTATAGAGATCAGTGCCTCCATAACTATGTATCTTGACAAAGTATCTACCCAGTGCAGGATTTGGATTCAAGCTGGCCATCAATGTCCTATTAGCCCATTGCATTCAGCATACTTAGTGATGAGGTCAGTTCAGTGAAAGATAAATATTGAATTTAGACTTATGACAGAATATGTTATGTTTGCATGCTGGCCTGCAGCCTTCAAGCTCTTTTCTAGTCAAAAAATGTGTAAGCATCATCAATGCTTTTGTAACTCTTGGTTGTTATACTGTTAAAGAACATTGCTGCTTGCCCGTGCAGACAAAAAGGCGATTTATTGAGGAACCAGTGTGACATGCTGTGCGTAGCTACTTTGAGCATACTTGCTGAGTAGCCATACTTAGAATGGAATATTTTTGCTGTTTTTGCACACAGTGGCAGAAATTCTCATTCTAGGAATAAGCACAGCAGCAACCTGAATTTATAGAGCATTATTCATGTGACCGTGACACCAGGAGTCACCAGGTGGTTTCAGTCTAACACAGTGGCTTCCTCTGTCGGCTTCACCACGTACTAAACAGCATGTGCAAAGAAGTACTTCTCTGCGTGAATCAGTGTTTAGACTGCATACTATCAAGGTGCCTCAGGCAAATCAGAATTTGGGCTGTTTTGCTGTTTTGAATTCAATATTCAGTTAATGTAGTCTAACATCCAACCCCCACTTCCCCCAGTGAAACAAAAATCCTGCAAATGTACTTCTGAACTGGATAGTTGGAGCGACCGCACAGTAATTTTAAAATACTGAATGGGCCATTCTATATTCGTGTGTGTGAGTGATCAGACCTTGGTGCACACCGCAGTGAGTTTTGCCTGTACCTCTGCCAGGCTGGTTTTGAACTAAGAACAAGGAAACCACTGTACCTCACTAAGCTTCTGCTCAGAGTCTGGTACTGTGACCGTACTACAGACATCTGTCAAGTGTACGCATACAGGTTCATCTAATACTTTCCATTTACCATACATCCATATATCTGTGTGCTCTCGCTGTCACCTGTTGACATGTGCCTCTATCCAATGCTCAAATCCAGCCATGGAAAGTTGTTAAAAAAACAAACTAGGAAATAAAAAGCCAGGTTCAGTAAAAGTTGCCATGAAGATATCAGATTGTTTTAAAAGTCCAACTTTTCACTAAGGAAACCTGTAATTTTTCCCCTAAACGTAGCACTTTTTATTCATCCATGGGACATGGGTGTTGCTGGCTGGCCAGCATTTATTGCGCATACCTCGCTGCTCTTGGCTAAACCATTTCAGAGGACAGTTGAGAATCAATCACATTGCTGTGGCTCTGGAGTCATATGTAGAGCAGACCAGGTAAGGACAGCAGATTTTCTTCCGTAAAGGACATTTGTGAACCAAATGGGTTTTTCCAACAATTGACAATGGTTTCATGGTCATCAGTAGATTCTTAATTCCAGATTTTTTTTTATTGACTTTACCGTTTGCTGTGATGGGATTCAAACTTGGGTCCCCAAGGCATTAGCTGAGTTCCTGGATTAATAGTCTAGTGATAATGCCACTAGGCCATCTCCTACCTCTATGACTATCCACTAAAGTAGCCTTATATGAGTAAGCAGTAAGAAGATCCACCACCAACTTCTTGGGCAACTAGGGATGGGTAGTAAGTGCAGAAGCTCCTATCATTACTACAATTAAACAGTGAACTATAAAAGAAAAAGTGTAATATTTCAGAGGGCAGCAATAGAGGTCCAGTAACCTTGAGTTGTAACATTAGAGTTGGGGCAAAGAGATTTATAAATGACGATAAGGATTTGGAAAGCATGGTCACATTTGGAGGTCACAGAGATCAGGTTGGCTGGGCTTAGTCTGGGGCTTCACACTGCAGGTCTAGTTTGCACAGGTTAGAGTTTGAACCAGTTAGAATTGGTCAAAGGTGGAGAGGCACTGACTGGTGAGGAGAAGTGAAGGTCACATTCAGTAAAGGTAAGGTCACAGGCAAAGTTATGAAATTTAAACAGGAATACTTAAAAAAAACTTTTGCTAATATAATTCCAATTGTATTTAAATGCAAACTTGTAGAAAACAGCTAATAATTGTAATTGAGAAATATACCCAGCAAGATGATGAGAAAAATACACTCCTTGAAATAACAAATGTTGCTTGGTTCTAAAAGTAGTTTGAAAAGTTATAAGCTTTGTTCTGCAAATTGTTAGCCTTCCATGATTTTCATTTTTATGTTGTTATTAGTTATTCAGAGCTTCTTGGTATGCAGCAGTCATTATTCTTCACTCAAAGGGTGGTGAATCTCTGGAATTCTCTGCCCGTTGAAGTGGTGGAGGCTGCCTCGCTAAATATTTTTAAGAAGCGGGTTGATGGGTTTTTGATAAGAGAAGGGATTAAGGGTTATGGGGAGAGGGCGGGAAAGTGGAACTGAGCCACGACAGATCAGCCATGATCTTATTGAATGGCGGGGCAGGCTCGAAGGGCTAGATGGCCTACTCCTGCTCCTATTTCTTATGTTCTTATGTTCTTATTATGTTCTTATTAAGATGACAAAGTTTAGAGAGCCCTGCCATACCAGAGACCTTGTAAGCGCAATTCTTTTCCACTGGCTTTGAAGTGTTTGTGGGATATGATGGAAAATTTGCTCTGTGGTTTCACAATGTGAAGTTACAGAAAGGGATCCTTCATCGTTGGAAGGATTACTAATAATACCTCCTGTTTCAGTTAGAGTGAGATTCTTGAAAGTGTACAACCAGAAATATACCACGCTTTTAACCAGAGAATAGAACTTGGGGCATCACAGTGGCCCCTGGTGGCCTCACAGGGATCCAGGTTCGAATCCCAGCTTGGGTCACTGTCTGTGTGGAATTTGCACGTTCTCCCCGTGTCTGTGAGTTTCCTCCGGGAGCTCCAGCTTCCTCCCACAGTCTGAAAGATGTACTGGTTAGGTGCATTGACCCGAACAGGCGCCGGAGTGTGGCGAGTAGGGGAATTTAGTAGCAACTTCATCGCTGTGTTAATGTAAGTCTTACTTGTTACTAATAAATAAACTTTACTATAGAATTCCTACAGTGCGGAAAGAGACCATTCGCTCAGTTAAGTTTGCACTGACTCTCCAAAAGGGCATCTTACCCTGTCCCTTCCTTCTGCCCTATCCTCATAACTCTAGGCATTTACCATGGCTAATCCATCTAACCTGCACACCTTTGCAAAGTGAGAGGAAACCCATGCAGACACAGGGAGAACATTACAAACTCCACAGTCACTCAAGGCTGTAATTGAACCTGAGTCCCTGGTGCTGAGAAGTTGCAGTGCTAACCACTGTGCCACCATGCTGCCCTTTCCTGGAGACATGATTTGGGATCTGAGCATGGAGGCTGACATTTATGTTTGTAATCTAAGCTGTCTCAAACCTTGTAGTGATGCAATGCTGAGTTGTAACAGTTTCACAAGAACAAGGAGATATGGGAGTAGCTGAATCGCATACCAGAATACACACACAACCTGATGTCATGACTGCTTGCAAAATTAGAATTACTGATTGACAAAAGTTGACAGGGGCTGGCAGTCATGCAGAACAAACTTCAGTGAATCTATTATGAGTGACACAAAGAAACCCTTTCTTTTCACGTACTTTGTTGCATATAACTTCATACTTGGTAACATTTACCCGGACATGAACAGAGTGGAGAGTTTTCGATGTAGAATGTTCAGTGATTCAACAAGTATAGTTATTGAACAAGCTTATAATTGACCTTCAATTACTTTTGTAGTCTTATTGCTAGTTTCAGGTGAAATATTAAGTGAAGGCTCATAGGATCATAAAGTTTTTTTAAGAAAACATGTTTGTGCTTGTCTCTGCAACAGTTGAAACTTGTAAACATGTAGATTATTACTAGTTCCATCAGTATATTGATAGAATGAGAAAATTGTTTATCTTTGGATAAAAGATGACAATCTGAAAGAGGGTGTACAAGTAATAAGTATGTTTCTTTCTAACGTTTACACTGAAAGATTGATAGTTTGAGTGAATGACCTGGTTGTACTTTATATGCCATTTTTGGAACTGCAGTTGAGTTACCTGTCAAATATTTCCAAAATTAGAGTAAAAGCTTGTTAAAGATGTACACACCACCGCAAGGAACATAGCATAATAATCATATACAGAAAAGAAAATTTCTCCCATTCTGTCCTGTCAAAACATTCAGACATGTAATTTTTAAGTTGAAATATATTAATTTATTCAAGGGTTGCCACTGATGGCAGTTATCAGTGTTTCAGAAAAGTGTATGATCCAATGCCAAAATCATCAGTGTCTACAGTGAAGACAGCAAACTGAAATTCTTTCCCTAAACTCTGCCTCTCTCCCATACTCTCCCTTTACAAATCTCAAACATAATTTTGGTCAAATTTTAGTTGTCTTTGCCACTTTCTCCTTTCTTGGTTCAGTGTTCAATTCAAATACGTCTACCAGTATACTGCCTGAGGATGTGTTATATAAAAGCTATCTTTTCATGCTTCACTGGATGGTTAGAGAGGAAAGGTGCATTATCTGTTAATGTCTCTCCAGCCTTGGCTGTTCCCCAGCTATGGTTCTCATCCTGGATCCCTTGAGTCCAAGGATGCAAACTTAAAAACATATGTTGAACTATTCAGCCATTCACCACTGAATTTGGCTGGCTTTCCAGTCTTGTTCTCATTTGCAAAAACTGTTCATGATGTCAGGGTTGTACAGGATTGTTGCGATAGCCTCTGGTATCCATTGTTTGCTGCAAGCTGTCCCCTCTCCCCACAGTCACCTCCACCCCTGCCACCAAAAGTGCAAGATGCTCCTGGATTTCTCTGTTACCTAAACTGAGACTATCCAATCAGTTGCTGTGTCAAATCCCTTCCATCCCTTAGCCCAAATTTCCTCCAAGGTTCCCTCTCAGCATCTTTCTCTAGTTTTTTTCCTACCATCATGCCCTCTCTGAGTTTGACCTGCCCATGAGGCCCATTTCCTGCTCTCTCGAACCTATTCTCACTAAACTGGCGACTTTCCTTCCTGGCTCCTTTGTTGGCTGGCTTCGTTAAGTGTTGTCTCTCCTCAGCTTCTGTCTCTCCCTCTTTCAAATCCTCCATCAATACCCTTTTCCTCGACAAACCTACCTGTCAGTCTACTGACGTTGTAACTACCATCCCACATCCTTTTCCACTCCAGAGTCCTTGAATGTGTTGTTGCCTCTGAAGTTTGTGGCCGTTTTTCCTGGACTTCTTATGTTGCCCATATTACGGGGCATATGTTATGTATGCCCTGTCACAGTATCAAAGTCACAAATGTGACTGTGATGAAGGAAAACTATCTCTCTTGTCTTTCTCAAAGTGTATAAAACCTTCAACACAGTTAATCACTCTTTCCTCAACATTAACTAACAGTTAAGCAATGCCTCAATTTTAAAATTCTCATTCTTGTTTTCAAACCTCCGTAATGTTTCCCTACTTCTGTAATCTGCCGTATGGAGATACCAGTGTTGGACTGGGGTGGACACAGTTAAAAGTGAGACTTCTTGCTGTAATCTGCAACAACCCCAAACCTCTGGAATGTGTACATTCCTCTAATTCTGGCCTCTTCAACATCTCTGATTTTAATCAAGTCACCATGCATTCCAGTGACTAAGGCGGAAGCTCCATTCCCAAACCAGTCAACCTCTCTGCACTCGCTTTCCTCCTTTAAGATGCCCCTTCAAGCGTACCTCTTTGATCAGGTTTTTGACTATACCCCAATTTACTGAGTGTAGCTTGGTATCTCATTTTTTTATGTTGCCTCTTAAATACCCTGAAAGGTGTCATTAGGTTAGTGGCATTATTAATGGACTTTAGAACCAGGAGTGAACATGATTACATCGATTTGTATTGACTTGGCCACCTGGTTAGATGCATTGGCCATGCTAAATTCTCCCTCAGTGTACCAAACAGATGCCAGAGTATGGCGACTAGGGGATTTTCACAATAACTTCATTGCAGTGTCAATGTACGCCTACTTGTGACGCTAAGAAATAACTTTAACTCAATATATAGTTTGCACTTGTATTTGTCATACTGTAGTCGGAACATTTGCCTTTCAAAGGCAGTGGAACTGCCGGGAGGACTGTCTATCAGGGAAGCAATTGCACACTAGGATATAGTTTTTCAGCTTTTGAGATCAACCTGGTAAATATAATTGTTTTTGATTCTCCTTTATATCCTTGTGGAGTGTGTACATTATAATTTTAAGTATTGAAGTAATTTGATCATTGGTATTTATATTCAGCATGAGAAAATTGCTTGGTTACAGATTAAATGCTACCACAAGAAGTACCGTTCTGCAACGAGGGATGTTATATTCCGGCTACAGTTTCACACAGGCTCTATCCAAGGTTTTGGGTTTGTGTTTGGGAAGGATGACCTGGACAATGCCAATAAAGGTACATTGATCAAACCTCATTGTGTCTCAAATTTAAATGCAGTCTAAAAGTCAAATAGTACTTGACTGTGAGTTTTCGTTCTTTACAGTCTGGGAGAACTTTGCTACAGAGAGGAAGTAAAATTGCAAGGTCTGCGACTCTTGCTTGTTTTTTTTGACACCCCCACGTTAATCCATTAGAGAGCAACACTGACAGGGACCTGCCTGTGTCAGTATCAATCATCATGATTCACTTGCAAGATTCATTATTTTTTTAAGTCTTTTTGAGTTTGAGATTTAAAAACATAACCCTGTTAAAACAAGCATGCAAGAAAATTGAGCATTGATGTATTTAGTTGCTTCCTTTCAGCGCAATAAATGGTATGTGATATCCGCACAATGAATGGTATATGATGTTGGGAGGCCTGAGAAGTTTGAAAAATTTACAAATGCATGCATTTTGTCTAAAAACAGGGATGTATTGCTCTAAAAGTGTCCAATTGTGTGGGCAGCATGATGGCACAATGGTTAGCGCTACTGCCTCGCAGTGCCAGGGACCTGAGTTCAATTCCCAGCTTGGGTCATTGTCTGTGCAGAGTCTGCATGTTCTTCCCATATCTGCGTGGGTTTTCTCTGGCTGCTCTGGTTTCTTCCCACAGCCTGAAAGATAGGCTGGTTAGGTGCATTGGGCCAGGCTAAATTCTCCTTCAGTGCACCTGAACAGGTGCCAGTGTATGGTGACTAGATGATTTTTACAGTAACTTCATTGCAGTGTTAATGTAAGCCTACTAGTGACATGAATAAATAAACTTTTAATATTTTTCTGTTTTAAAATCAGTGCCAATCAGACAAAAAGCAATAATTCCAAAGCATCTGGGCTTTTTCCAAAAATAATTCAATATTATAAAGTTAATTTGCAGCAATTTGTATTCACTTAAAAAGGAAGATATTCCCCTTCATGCTTTCCCTTGCCTTAAGATCACAGAGCAGCAGCTCAGCCTTCTCACAGGGGTGCTTCCTGTACTCAGTTTATTCTTTGGATGTCACAAAGATCTAGATTCTGTTTGCTTTTGCAGTGTTTGCCATTTAGGCTAAAAAATCTTTTGAACACTTTGCCTAAATCCAAATAATAGAAATTTCTATTTAATTCTACAATTTTATTCCAGATGACAGATTTCCGGATTATGGGAAGATTGAGTTGGTATTCTCAGCCAGCCCAGAGAAAATCCAAGGTACATACAATGTATTTTTCCTCAACACAGTTCATTACGGAATAGACTTTAAGGTTATGTTCAAAAAGATGAAACAAGAGGTTAAATAAAGACATTTATTTTCATGCCACCATTAGTTCTTCATCCAGTTCTTTACCAGAGACAAAAGTACTTTGTTTATGTTGTCAAGGATTCACAGGAATCGAAACGCTTGCTTCATTTGTCACACTTTTGAACAAAGACTTCTTCATATCTTTTCTCCTTCAATGCTTTTCTTATCTGTAGAAGGACAGCTGGCCCTGATATTTACCTGGGAGCTTGGTGGCAGGGGTGTAATTGGCCAAATCAGCATGGTCAATGATGTGGAGGCACTGCCAGTGTTCTCGGCAGAGCTTCATTGAAAGGAACTGCAGCAATAAGCAATTTTACAGTGGAACTGGTGGGCAGAGCACTGGCTAACCCTGGACCTGGGTTCAGTTCCAGCCTTGGATATTGACTCTCTGTAAAGAATTTGCATGTTCTCCCCATGTCTGCGTGGGTTTCCTCTGGGTGCTCCAAATCCCTCCCACAATCCAAAGATGTGCAGCTTAGGTTAATTGGCCATGCTAAATTGCCCCTTAGTATCCCAAGATATACATGTTAAAACAAAGAACAACACAGCATGGGAAACAGGCCCTTCGGCCCAACGAGCCCGCACCGCCATCTTAACAAAGCATTTTCCTACACCTGTCTTGACCCGTGTGTATACGTATGGTACTCCCATTCGAAACCAGATTCAGGGGAGAATAATTTAGGGACAATTTGTTACACCAATCAGCCTAAGAGCATATCTTTGGGGTGTGGGAGGAAACCGGAGCACCCGGAGGAAACCCACGCAACCACAGAGGGAGAATGCACAAACTCCCACAGACACTGGCCCAAATCCATGTGTCTGCACAGCTAGCAGTGATAGTCACTGAGCTGTTGTGGTTCCCATCTGCTGGTCCAGTTTTAAGCACACACAATGACGCGAAGTATTAGGCCACTCTCGAAACATCCAAGAGCAGCCCATGCACGACCCACCGTGCGCATGCCCCTTGTTAGACAGCAAGGTGGACCGACACACCTGCGGAGTAAAAGAGACAGGAGGATTAGTGAGATAAATACATGGGGTTACGGGATAAGCCTGGGTAAGAGTCAGTGCAGACTTGATGGGCTAAATGGCCTCCTTCTGCACTGTAAGGATTCGATGATCTGTTCCCTTGCTCATTTATTATTGGCCACAACAGTAAGTTTGCAACCACCGCCCAAGCAGTGCATTGTCCTGGTAAGAAGTATCCATGGAGACCAAAGAAGGATAAATCTTTTTTCCCATACAAGTATCATCCACAGGGTGTGTAGAATGGGAAGATGTCTGATATTTTTCAGTCATCTTACATCTTCTTCAGTAAAACCATCTGGCCAGCAAACTTGTGGGAATGAAGCCCTTTAAAATAGCAACAGAAACCCTTTCAAAACTGAGGGTGTAGTCAATTTTGTGAGCCCTCCCATTGGAATGCCAGCCTGGGCCAGTCGCTCACTGTATCTTAGATAGTCGTGAAGTCAGGATGTGCAAAGCTTGAAGAAGTAAAGACAATAAAGATTTCTTGTTATCAGTATGAATCCTTCCAGTATAGAATGCATATAAATGGGGTGAATAAAAAAAGATTATGTAGATCAAAACTAAGCTCAATCAAATAATTTAGTGCGCAATTTTATTGTGGCAGCTAAGGTATAAGCTGTAATTTTCCTTTTGCTTTTCTGTGAAACGTTTACTTTTAAAAGTCTGTTTGTGTGACTGTAGACTGGTGTCCGGTGCTACACCACAGGGATCAGTGCCAGATCCCTTCTTGTTTGTCAGATAAACTATATGGATGCGAATGTGGGGGCATGATAAGGAGGTTTGCAGATGACACGTGGATTGACAGGGTGGTTAATAGTGAGGAAGAAGTCTTGGGTTGCTGGGTATAGACAGGTTGTCAGATGGGCAGATCAGTGGCAGAATGACTTCAACTCTGAAAGCTGCGAGGTGGTGCACTTTGGAAGGAATAACAAGACCAGGGACTATTCAGTGAGGATCCTAGGAAGTTCATGAGGGCAGAGGGATCTTTGGGTGCTTGTTCCTGGATCCCTGAAAGTGGCAGGACTGGTTAATAGGGTAGTTAAGAAGGCATACAGGACATTTGCCCTTATCAGTTGTGGTATAAATTATAAGAGCAGGGAGGTTATATTGGAGCTGTATAAAACTTGGATTAGATCATAGCTTCACTACTGCATGCAGTTCTGGGTCACCTCGTTATAGGAAAGATGGAGAGGGGACACTGGAGAGGGAGCAGAAGAGATTCACCAGGATGTTACCTCTGATGGGGCATTTGAGCTATGAGGAGAGGCTGAATAGTATTGGGTTATTTTCTTTCAAGCAGAGAAGGCCGAGGAGGACCAGGTTGAGATGTATAAGATTATGAGGGGTATGGACAATGAGGATGAGAAGCAGCTGTTCCCTTAGTTGATGGGTCAATAACAAGGGTGCATAATTTTAAGTGAGTGGAAGGAGGTTAGAAGGGATTTTAGGAAATTTTCTTCCATCCAGAGGGTGGTGGGAGTCTGGAATGCACTATCTGGGAGAAATGGGAAACCTCACAACCTTTAAAAAGTAAACAGCTGAACACTTGAAATGTCATAACATTCAAGGCTATGGGCCAAGTGCTCAAAAGTGGGATTGGTGTAAGCTCACTGTAGTCTTGTCGGTGCAGACTCAATAGGATGAAGGGTCTCCTTTACCGTATGACTCTATGTTGATGGTCTGATTTTGTGCTTAAAAACATTTCAAACTGATGGAATGTGGGGCCAACAATACTCAAGAGTTTTCTCCTGTCAACCAGCAACCTTTTATTATTTTCAAACTGAATGTCTCAAATGAGAAAGTTATATTTATATCTGTTAAACATAATTAGAGATGTCAGTTAGAAATTGTAAGTTTTGAATGTTCTGTTCTTACTGGATAAATTTGACACAAACCACAACTATGGGTGTATGCAGACTCGTGGGATTGTGCATTAAATGTATAATTAATCCAAGCTCTGAAACTTCCTTTTTTGAGCTTTCCTTTCAAGCAGTTTCTTTTTAATGCTCCAACAGCTGCAACTCTCTTTTGTTAGTCGCTCGCAGTGAATTGATGTTTCACCTTCTTGAACACAGTGTCTATCAGTTGGAGTAAGCAGAGTGTTGTCAGGAATGTATTTGCGCCAGTGAACAGCTTTTGAGAATGTAAAGCCACGTAATTATAAATGTCTCGCTAAACATATTCCCCTTTTATAGGTTCCGAGCATCTCCAGAATGATCATGGTGTAACTGTGGATTATAACACTGCTGATCCATTGATCCGATGGGACTCCTATGAGACGCTCACTGCTGATGGGGACGGTAAGGCAGGTTTGTTGCATTCAGTTTGACTGATATAAAGATTTTGTTTGAAGTTTGTTCTCATTAATGGATGGGTGTAAATAGAATGGAATAGTATTCATTTTGGATACTCGGTGTCTCAGCATATATTTCCAAATTAGTTATGGTAACAGTTAGGTGTAGAATCAAGTTTTCTATGTTTTGGGACAGTAATAATGCTCAGTGCCAGCCTCTCTGCAATTGTGCAGTGTCTTTCCATTTCTTCATCCAGCAATAATAAAAGTGAGATTGCTTATTTAGTGTTATCAATCAATGCCCACTGCAAACTGGATTGAAAATTCCCAAACTTGCTTTATGCAAAATCCTTACAAAGAAGAGTCCTAGCTCATCAGATCTCACTGAAGTGAAAGGCCAGTGCCTGACTTACTGCTCCCCCCACCCTGGCTAAAATGTTTGACCTAAGTACAGATAAAAATGCAAAATTACTTGGTAAAACACATTTTCCTCTTGATTAATCTGACCTATGGCCAGATTTTCCAGTCCATTTGGGGTTGGTCTTGGAGGTGGGGGGAGATGAAATTTCCTGCCGAAGTACAAGGTGCTGGGAGATGATGTGATGGTGCACCTTCTGATTCCCTCCTCCTCTTCAGAGGTGCACAACTATCTCCTGGAGCTGGCACCTCTCTCTTTCTGCGGCTGGCTAGCATGAGAGAGCAGAAAGATCAAAGGGTTTTGTCATTCCAAACAGGAGCCTTCACAATTGGCTGCTGTTCAGGGTCATGTACATTGGAGGAGACAAACGCCATCCGTCGTGCTCACCTAAGCCTCCCTGATGCTCGCTAAAGGCTGCTAGCACTCTTGTGACTGCACTCCTGCATGATTGTCCGTAATGGAGTTGGCATTGTTTTGCCAACCGTTCAGTAACCTCCTCCATGGGAGTGAGGATAGCAAGAAGTGAAAGCCCCACTGCTAGTTTGGGTCCTTTCTTTTGTATTGTGTGCCTTCTTCTCCTTTGGGGATATGAAACATGTGAGTTGCCCAACACAAACAGCACAAGACCTAAATGGGTGGCGTCCTGGCTGTTGCCTGTGTGGCCATTGTCTCACGTTTGGCACTGGTCCACTATGGAGTAACCTTGCGAGAGTTGCCATTGCCAGACTGCTAATGCCCCTTTAGAGATCTGCATCCACTACTTTCGAATAGGAGATTGTGGCCTTATCCCATTGCCACCAGCATGCTGGGCTCTACTTCCCCAGCAGCTGCACAGACAGTTGCTAACACTGAAGGAAACTGAAGTGTGGTTGTCATCTATATGGAGCTGAGACCTTGAACACACTTGTTACACTGGTGCTCTACTGATGTCCGCACAGCTGCTAATCTCCTCTGCCCTCTTCAGGCATGCTTGGTCAAGCAGCGCGATCACCTCCTCCTGCCCGGGGTGGAGGACCACCGGCCTACTCAGTTATCCTGGAGGAGAACATGTATTACTGAACCATCGGATCATACAGGATTTTCCTTCTACCTTGCTGACTAGGCCCTCACCATCCCTGCCTCTGTGTCCTCTTGGCCCTCTCCCAATGGCAGGGTTGCATTATTGCTGACTGAAGGCTGTGAATAAAGCTGTGCGAAAGGAAGGCTGAATCAGAATGCACACCTGCCCCTTAAAAATGGCACCATACTCTCGGACCATGTCAAGGATCAGAATCACCAGCACCACCTGCTTAAGTTCCCACCTTCCCCTCTTCAACACAACATTGAAAATTCCAGCCAAGTATTCACTACTCCGTATTGTGTGATCCTGCCTTGCATGTGTGAGTAATCTTATGTGGAATATATATCCCTTCAATACATCCCTCCTCTGTGGCAATATTTCAGGAATTAATGTAACCAGTGTAAAATCTTAAACAAATGTTGATTAAGTTGTGAAAATAAATTTGTTAAGAGAAGTCAATTCAATTAAGGAAAGTACTGAAATGTATGTATTTTTAAATCATCTTGACATGTTATGAAAATGTCTTCAAGCGCTTCATGTAATGTATTACTTTGTGGAGGGTGGTGACTGTTAAGTAGAGAAACGAGCCAGCCATTGTGCAGCAGCAACAATACCGCTTACCTACAACCTGTGTGCATCCTTTCATGAGGAAAAGCCTTAAAAACAAATGAGCAGGATTCCAATGAACCCAAATAAAAAATAAATTAAAATTGAAATGTGAAGCTTGGATTGGCACCAGTTTAAGTGAAAGATGGTAGATTTGGAGAGTTAGCTTTCTCTCTAATAGTAACTTTATTGTCAACATATGCTCCTGCCAGTGTAAACTTGACATGACCCCCTCATGTTTTCCTGGCCCAGTGTACTTTTAAGATTGTCAGTATGCTTCCAAGCTTAGCAAGTGTGAGGTTATCCACTTTGGTAGAAATAATAGTAGGAGGGATTATTATTTAAAAGGCGAAAAGCTGCAGCATGCTACGGTGCAGAGGAACCTGGGGGTCCTTGTGCACGAATCGCAAAAACCCGGTCTGCAGGTGCAGCAGGTGATCAAGAAGGCGAATGGGATGCTGGCCTTTATAGCGAGGGGGATAGAATATAAAAGCAGGGAGGTCTTGCTGCAACTGTACAAGGCACTGGTGAGGCCGCAGCTGGAGTACTGTGTGCAGTTTTGGTCACCGCACTTGCGCAAGGATATTTTGGCCTTGGAGGGAGTGCAGAGGAGGTTCACTAGGCTGATACTGGAGATGAGAGGGTTGGACTATGAAGAGAGGCTGAATAGATTGGGTTTGTACTAATTGGAGTTTAGAAGGATGAGGGGGGATCTTATAGAGACATATAAAATAATGAAGGGGATTGATAGGGTAGAGGTAGAGAGATTCTTCCCGCTTAGACAGGATAGCAGGACCAGAGGGCACAGCCTCAAGATGGGTGGGGGGGGGGGGGGGGGGGATGCGGGCAGTTTAGATCGGAGTTGAGGAGGAACTTCTTCACTCAAAGGGTGGTGAATCTCTGGAATTCTCTGCCCATTGAAGTGGTGGAGGCTACCTCGCTGAATATATTTAAGTCACGGGTAGATAGGTTTTTGATAGACAAGGGAATTAAGGGTTATGGGGAGAAAGCGGGAAAGTGGAACTGATCCACTTCAGATCAGCCATGATCTTGCTGAATGGCGGGGCAGGCTCGAAGGGCTAGATGGCCTACTCCTGCTCCTATTTCTTATGTTCTTATGTCCCAGTTACTTGGCATGGCTATATGTGGGGGCATGTAGTAAAATGACTCTTGCAGTTTAAATGGGACTGGTTGACCTTCTTGTGCTTAAAACATTTTGGGCTACCACGTAGTTTGGAGTGGCTGGTGGTTCTTGGCATTGAACTTTGATAATTTACAGACATTTCAGTTGAAGTATTGATGGCTGGAATTTTGACAAAAGTGAACTTTTTTGTGTGTGCTGAGGAAAGGAGGCCCTTGAAGAGTGTAATCTTGTTCCAGTAGGAAGCGATGTCCTTGGGAGTGAGTGTCAACTCTGACAACCAGTGCACAATTCCATAGTGCAAGAAGAAATTCAGTGACCGCTCAAGATAAGAGAAAATGATACCTTTGAGTCTTCATAATGTCAGACTTCCACCCACCTTGATGACGTATTTTAAATGCTGAGTGCTACTTCTCAGAAATATGTATGAAAAACCACAAAACCTTGTCTTCCAATGCAGGTGTTCCTTCATTAACAGACTGACATGTAGGGAAGCAATGCAAAACTTGTAGGGTATACTAATTTCACCGCGTGTATGGAATGCAACCCAGATGCCAGGAAACATACCTTTCTAATGGTATGTAAAGAGTCTTCACACATGACTCTTAAAGAGAAGGGCCATGATCAAAGTTCATGAAGTGCAATATTAGTCCCTGAAAACTTGTGCTAAAAACACAGAATGTAGCTGACCTCAGAATTGAGAAGGAGCTGGAGGGTAGGACTTGAAAGGGGACACCATTATTGACACCATGTGTAGGCACAAAGATACAAAGCAGTTAGAAAGCACAGATTTGTTCTTATGAGAATGCTTTCATCATTGGGATAAGTGTGAAATGATTCAGAACAAGAAAATGCCTGCTGGGAAGAGCAGTGGAATGTTTTCCAATTGGTAGCTTTGAAATATGTAACCAGTCTTTCAAGCAATCAGCTGGTCATAGATATTTCAGCTATTACATACAACAGAGCAATAGCAACAAGCTGGATGATGATGGCTTTGCATTATCATGTAACCGAAGTACTCAACTGCTGCGAAATGAACGTGTTGACCCCAGAAAGACACAAAATAAGATCTTTCTAGCAATTGGTACCTTGATCTCGATATAATTTTAATGTGACCACTGCCTGCGTAGAGCAGACATTTTGGAGCTGGTTGTGGGAAAGGGAAGTAAAAACAAGCAGAGCGACATTGTTACTCACCATTTTTTCAGAAGTTTCTAATGTATTTCAGGTGATTGATCTCAAAAATAAAGCAATAACTTATTAGGAACCTATTTTTTAACCATTGGATAAAATGATGTAAAAGATACAAATATCAGTGGTATAAACAAGAAAAAGAAATGTTGTCATTTTGTTGCCCATGTGCAACAAAACTGAAAATGCTGGCAAATCTCAGCAGGTCTGACGGCATCTGTGGGGAGAGAACAGAGCCAATGTTTTGAGTTAGGATGTCTCTTCGTCCGAGCTCATTCTCTCTGGTTGTGTAGTAGATTTAGTAATTCTGTTTTGTTTATCTCAGTGAGGTTTTGTGTGCAAGTTTAACCCAGTAGAGTAACAAGTTGATGTCACTCTTTTGGAAATGGGAAAATAAGTCATTCATTCAACAGTCTGTCTGTAGAGATGTCTGAATTGAATGTTGGGCAGGAAAGAATTTTTATATTTAACATAGAATGCTTCTGTAACTTTTTACTCGTTGTTCTTTAAGACTAAGGGCATATTTTGACCTTGCGTTCATGTGGAGGGGGTAGGGGCATTCATCACTTTGCTTTTTTAAAAGTAGTTTTGCTGGGAGATCATTGGAAAGCTGATTTATCTCAGTGAGAAACTTTATTGAACCCAGTGTATGCTGATTTTATTTGTGTTTGAAATCTGTTCAGCTGCTGTCTTCCGTTCCAGAAACTACAGTCTGTGTTGGGAATAGTAGGGGTATATGTGACACAGTAACAGAAACTGTTCTGATTTTGTGATACTGTTTGCTGCAAATCAACTCAAGTGCGTTATCAAGTAAGCATACTTGACAAGTAAATTTAATGGTGCCAGTTATAGTAGGGTGATAAATTCTCCACAGGATTAATAACTTTAATCAAAAATATAATTTTGTTTCTGGCTGCAATGTTATGAGAGATAAAATCACACTTTCTGCTTGAAGCTTATTGTGGATGAGTTGAAATGCCCTCCAACAGAACACCTGGAAACTGAAGCCTGTGTCATTGGCTACTGTAGAAACTCCGTCCCCTTGTCACAGATCGCAGATCCCTGCACTAAAAACAAAATGGCTGCTGGAAGTCCAAAAGGAAGACAATAAGCACTGAAAATGCTTAGCAGATCAGTCACTATTTCTGGGGAAAGATACGGGGTTCACCTTTCGTGTTGATGATCTTTCATTAGAGCTGGGTAATGTTGGACATTTAAAAAGTTTTAAGCCAGTGAAAGGCTGAGGTGGTGGGGTGGTGAGAAAAAAAAACAAAACGGGTAGGTCTGCGATGGGGCGGAGGACAGGAGAGATTAAATGACACCAGGGCTTATGGTGCATGAGTGGTAATGGGGCCAAGTAGAGAAACAAAAGATGTATCTAGAGGAGTGTGAATGGCAGAATGATGCACAAATGGCATCTGATCACAAAAACATGAGATAAATTAACTTAAACCAAAACCTGCAAAGCAAAGGAAAGCAAAATTGTGGCAGAGATTATGATGATCAGAACTTGTTGAATTCAGCATTGTGTCTGGAAGGCTAAGTCATTGAATTCAACAATTTCAGCCCACAATCTTTTCCCCCCTTTTCTATCCCTTTTTTCCTTGTAGGTTTCCTCCATAACATCACCAGTCTTTTCTCCTGTCCCAGCCCACCTGTTACTGAAACCGCCAGAACTATCTGTGCTGCTGCCAAACAACATTGGCATCTACCTGGCTGCGTGCAAAATTACCCAGGTATGTCGTGTACACAAAAAGCAGCACAAGTCCAACCAGTTAATTACTGTCCAATCAGTCTACTCTTGGATATCACTGAAGTGATGGAAGGGGTCCCCAACAGCACTATTAAGCAGCACTGGCTTTGTAATAACCTGCTCATGGATGTTCCACCAGGGTCACTCAGCTCCTGATTTCATTACATCCTTGGTTCACGCATGGGCAAAAGGGCTGAACTTCAGAAGTGAGGGGAGAGTGACAACCCTTGACATCAAGGCAGCCTTTGACCGGGTGTGGCATCAAGAAGTCCTAGCAAAATTGGAGTCAACAGAAATCAGTGGGAAACCCCTCTGCTGGTTGGCGTCATACCTCACACAGAAGAATATGGTTGTGGTTGTTGGTATTCAATCAACTCAGCTCCAGGACACCACTGCAGGAGTTCCTCAGGGTGGTGTCCTAGCCCCAACCACTTTCAGCTGCTTCGTCGGTAACTTTCTTTCCATCATAAAGTCAGAAGTGGGGATGTTCTCTGATGACTGTACAATGTTCAGCTCCATTCATGACTCCTCGTGTTTGGATGCAGCAAGACCTGGGCAAAATCCAGGCATGAGCTAACAGGTTGCAAATAACATCTGCACCACATAAGTGCTAAGCAATGACCAGAATTTAACCATTGCCCCTTGACGTTGGGTGGCATTACCCTCTCTGAGTCCCCCATTAAACATCCTGGGGCATACCATTGACCAGAATCTGAACTGGACTAGCTTCCTGACTCCCAAAGCCTGTTCACTATTTACAAGGCACAGGCGAAGAGTGTGATGAAATATTCTTCATTTGCCTGGGTGAGTACAACTCCAACAACACTCAGGAAGCTTGACACCTCTCAGAACAGCAGTCTGCTTGACTGGCACCCATCTACAAATGTTCATTCCCTGAACCACCGATGAATGGAGCAGCACTGTGTGCCATCTACAAAATTCACTGCAGGAACTCACCGCGATTCCTTTGACAGCACCTTCCAAACCCATGGTCTCCACTATCGAGAAGGACAAGGAAAGCAGGCACACCATCACCTGCAAGTTCTCTTCTGAGTTACTCACCATCCTGACTTGTAAATGTATTGCTGTTCCTTCATTGTCACTGATAAAAATTCTGGAACTCCCTCTCTAACAGCACTGTGGATGCACCTACACCACAGGGACTGCAGCAGTTCAAAAAGACAGCTCACCACCATCTTTTCAAGGGCAATTAGGGATGGGCAGTTAAGGCTGGCCGAGCCAGCAATGCCCATGTCCCATAAATGAATTCAAACATTTTTCTAAATGTTTAGATAAGCAAAATACTGTGAATGCTGGAAACTGAAACAAGAACAGAGAACCCTGGAAAATGTTATCAGTTCTGCCAGCACCTATCAGAAGGAAGATTAAGGTTAGCATTTTGTGTCATGGGGGTGAATTTTCCTGTCCCACTCACCATAGGAATCGTAGCGGGTGAGGACGGACTCTGGAAAGGCCCATTGACCTCGGGCAAGATTTTCTGGTTTCCGGGCAAACGTAGCCGGAAAATCCCACTCATAGACTCTTTGCCAAAACTGAAAGAAGGCAGAAAGTTGTTATCTTCAGACTTGGAGAGGCCTGGAATACAAAAGCAGGGCTGTACTGCTGAGGCTTTGTAAGGCTCTAGTGAGACCACATTTGGAATATTTTGGGCAATTTTGAGTCCCGTATCTAAGGAATGATGTACTGCCCTTGGACAGAGTCCAATGTTCAGGAGGATGATCCAGGAAATGAAAAGCTTGACATATGAGGACGTTTGAGGACTCTAGATCTATACTTGATGGAGTTTAGAAGGTTGAGGAGGGATCTCATTGAAACTTACAGAATCCTGAAAGACCTGGATTGAGTGGACATAGGGAAGATATTTCCATTAGTAGGAGAGAATACAATCTGAGCACACAGCCCCAGAGTAAAGGAATGAGCTTTTAGAACTAAGGTGAGGAAAAATTTCTTCAGCCAGAGGGTGGTGAATCTATAGAATTAATTGTCATAGGTTGTGGAGGCCAAGTCATTAAATGTATTTAAGACAGAAATAGATAGGCCCTTGATTGGTAAGGGGATCAGAAGTTACACAGAAAAGGTGGGAGAATGGGTTTGAGAAACTTTTCGGCCATGATTGAATAGCGGACTCAATGGGCCAAATGGCCTAATTCTGTTCCTGTATCTTATGGACTTATGGATTATCCCAGTACTCTCCTGGCTGCCTTTCCAACTTCCATAAATCTGCATTCATTCAAAACACTGCTGCCGTTGTCCAACACACATCAACTTCCATTACCCCGTCACTCCTGTGCATGCTGACCTATAGTGACCCTGATCCAACAATGCCACAAATGTAAAATTCTCTTCTTCATCAAAGGTGCTATATGAACATAAGGTGTGCTTGAAGTAATGTGAACAATAATGACACTAATCTTCCAGTCAGGGTCAATGCAGAGCTTATTGCCACTGCCCCAGAAGGTTGTGGCAAACCAACCCTCTAAGAGTTTTTCACCTTTATCTTCTGATCCCAGCTGAAGCATCAGCGGGTCAGTGAAGCTTCTCCAGAGTGCAAAAAGAGAGAACGTGCCCCTCTTTCATCACAGTGGCTACTGTATTCAGGTATGTTTTTAAAGGTTTTAGGTTTTCAGTAAGTTGGTAAGATGGTATTCATGTTAGGGGGTATTTGGGTCTGCTCCAAGGATGGGAGGTGTGGTGTAGTCAGGGGAGGATGTGGTGTTAGATCAGGAATTTGAAGGGGTGCTTGGGCCTAGTCAGAGGATGGCTAAATGGCCAAAGGATAGTTGGGTCTGGCTGGAGGAACATAGTCAGTTGCAGGGATTTTAGCCAGAGATGGAGGGTAATCAGATCTGCCCACGTGTCCATTATGGTGCTTAGTTGAGTATACTACTCAACCACTGAGTTAGATCATTTACTAAACCATGTAATGTTTCCAGGGTACGTATGTCCATTTGAGTCCTAAAGGTCTATGACTTTAGTAGAGGCCCCAAGTAGCAGAAAGCAGCCCTTTGGCAGTTGAACCTTCTGGGCAATTTCAAAGCATGTCTATGCATCATGTCTTCCGTGAGGGCCTGAAGCACACCCCGCAACTAGCGTCCTACCCCTGACAATCCGGAGACTGGAAGATTTAGGCCATTATTTAGATTGACTTCTGCTATTTTAGTAGAGGCTTAACCCATTTTCTTTTAACGATTTACCATCTTCATAAAATAATAAAGATTGAGAATGTACACGATCGCATTAAGTATTCCGACTGTAGTAGTCCATGCATAATTTCAGGGTTATTATCCTTATTAGTTAGAACCTGCCTGCTCAAGGCTGTTGAGAATTCTGACTGAACAGCTGGACTGAGTTAACAAAATGAATGCCTTCAACACAGTCACCAAATTATATGTAGTATGATTTCAATCAGTAAGCATAAATTCCATTGGTGCCTGCAGCTAGCTTGAACACACACATGAAATCCCGCCCCCTTGTTTACATTTTCCATTGCCATATTTGGCCAGTGTGAAGTCTCATGCATATCTTGTAAGACCAGTCACCTTCAGTGGGAGGAAAGCGCAGAGTGTAATGAAAAATAAGGCCCCATTCCAACACTGTTGTTGCACCATAAGCCTGGAGTGCAGTGATTGTTCCTGAAGCTGC
Organism: Carcharhinus amblyrhynchos; assembly: GCF_965287045.1. NCBI lineage: Eukaryota > Metazoa > Chordata > Chondrichthyes > Carcharhiniformes > Carcharhinidae > Carcharhinus > Carcharhinus amblyrhynchos. Next base: position 89,926,830 of record NC_137325.1, read on the forward strand.
AGTCTTTAGAGGAACTTTGAATACCTGCAGTAATGAAACACAGTGTGAGAGGTAAGTTGCTTGTATTAACATAGGTAGTGACGATCGAAGCTCGTGTGTTTGGGGGTAGGGGAGTACTAGCATGAAAAATGGGACAAAGGCAAAGTTTAAAAAAAAAACTTTCTTGCGAAAAGGAATGTAGTTCTGAACAAGCCCAGAGTTGCCTCAGTGTGCAGTCGTTCTTCAAAACGTTTGGTTTAGCTGCTTTCTCTGAACTACACACCACCTCATCGGATCAATTCTTACTGTGAGTTTTGTGCTGATTGCAAGTAGGGATAGCATATGGTTGAAGCCCAGATGTGTTTACCTAGCTGGAATCAATGTGCCCCTATTTTTACTAGTGTTGAATGAGTGGCAGAAGGAAAGCTATAGGACATGTTATCAGCTTGAAATGCCTTTATCTAGTCCTGTGTGGGTTTTGTGGCAGGACATCCCAGACAGTAAAGGATTAAAGAAAATAGGAGTACAGCACAGCAGCAAGACAACAGATATTTTTTAACTCATTTCAGTCCAATGTTTTGATGACGTTGAGGTCAGTTTTTCTAGTTGAATATGACAGACTTGTTCTGATGTTAGTTGAAATGTGAAGATCTTTGAACTTGGTTAATCTGTAATTTCATTACATGTATACGGAATTGTGAAAGTGCACATTTGGAGAGAATTGACTTGTTTCTTCATTCTGTAGAATGTTGGAATGTGTCAGTATTTTCCATGCTGTGAATATTACCTGAATATCACCTGTAAGTATAAAAGATATTAAAACTCTTGTGTTTGTCCAATATGGAATGAAATGTTTTTGGTTACTAAATGAGGGAGAGTTGTGAGATGAAATGAGGCAAATTGACTAACGTAGTTTCACTATAGAAGTACATTGAAGAAAATGTACCCGATTCTCAATATGGAAACCCATTTCCACAGGATTGTGTTATTTGTTGTGAACGCAAGAGCAGGTGAAAATGTTTTGTATGAGTCAGTATTTGTAAGGGAAGCACAAGATAGTAATTCTTGTAAAGTTCATTAACTGCAGAATAATGCCATCTAGGGGACAGGTAGCAGGTGATGTTTACAATCCACACGATTTGCAGCTCATATTGCTCAAGACCTTGCACTATGTGGCAATATTTTCTTTAGAGGAAAAGGAAACCGTGTCCTAAACTAAAAGGCTTTGATTTAATGTTTTCCTTGCGGTTTATGACAGATTAACTCTATTTGGCTAATTTTTTTCAATTTTCTCCCGTGTTTTACGATGCTAATACATGTTGTGCAGTTTGCTGGCAGCCCTTAGAAGACTGCACTCAAGTGTTTAGTCTTCCATGAGCTAGCACATTAAATATCAGCAGACACTATGGCTGTGGAGGGCATCACAGTTGAATCTTGTCATCAGCTGACTTCTAATGCACAGCAGGGCTCAGACCTTGCATCTTGCCTGCACGATATTGTTCTTTAAGTCACTCACTACGTAGCTAAATACAGGGAACATCGTGTCAATCTACTACATTTGAGACACAGCTGAAGAGTATACTGAGTTTAAGAATTAAACCAATAATTGTAAATCCCTAGAAGATAAGTCCTTTTGGCTTTCATGGTATTTGCTTGTATTTGTATGCAAAGCATAAATACTATTGATTGTATGGAATTGCAAAGGATTATCTGCTGCAGGTAACAAAATAGAAAATAAAATGCTATTTGGAAATCTTGGGAACTCTGATTAGATAAGGAAAATGCTGTACTCTTTTTGTGCAGTGCCGTAACACAATAACAATGCCCTCCAGCAAAAATATGTACAGTCATTTTGACTGTTGTAATTCCTTAACTATGGTGCCTTGAGGGCAAGAAAAGATCAGTTGCTTGTCACTTTGATTGCTTCTTTATACAAGTCTCATAGAGGATACGCCAGTGGTAAAATATGATCACTATCTCCAGTCATGAGGTTGGCTGGACAAATCACTAACGAGGAAGTCCCAAATAAATTGTAGTTAGTTACATTAGTGAAAGCATTTGTTATAGCTTGTTGCTTCCAGGACCTATTTTGTTTATAGGTACATTTTACAAAATGAATCCAACTTTTTCTATTTATGGATACCATCTGGTAGGCGCCTATGTGGAAAGTTTTGAATGATAAAACAAGTTTCAACTTATATTTTGATAAGGAACGCTCGCATAAACTATGAAACTCACTCCTGGTAAAAATATTTTTAGTATGAAATAAATTGAAGGTTATAACTCTGAGTAATGCTCCAAGCTTGTGTATATAGCCCAGCAGAGAAAAAGGTCTTCTGTATATGTCTTTTGTATATGTTGAGCAAATAGAGTAGGTTAGTGAACATTACTGATAGATGTAAAATCAGGCTGGGAAATAAAGAAAATATTCTTGATAACACAATCTTTGCACACCATTAAAATGGAAAGCATATATTTCCTTCCATTGAGTTTAAGCTAATGTTGGAGCAAGAATTCCAAACTATTTCTGGTATCATTGATAACTGGTGGTTTAATGCCATTAACGTTTGGTTAATAAGTCTTTTTTTTTGTTCTTTCTTATCCCAGTGTCACACACCCAAGGACCAATTGATGGAAGTCTGTACGCTAAGGTACGAAAGAAAAGTTCCTCTGAGGGCAACATTCCTATTGGTGGTGGTGCTCCCGCGACTACAGGACCTGACCAAATTGACCACACTCTGTCAGTCAGCAGTGACTCTGGGAACTCCACAGCCTCCATAAGAACAGATCGGACAGAGGAGCACTTGCCACCGGGTGTTAAGCGAGGCCTAAGCCTGCAAGAGAAGGCTGAGTTGGACAGGCTTTTAAGTGGATTTGGGCTGGAGAATTCTGTACAGCTGAAGGAAATGACAGAAACAAGAGTAAAATACAGTGGAGTACGTCACATTGTACCCGTTCAGGTCCATGTGAATGGTGAACTGAAAGCCAAGGACAGGGAGACTGATATTTTAGATGATGAAATGCCAAATCATGATCTGCATAGCGTGGACAGCATAGGGACACTTTCCTCTTCAGAAGGCCAGCCTTCAAACAATCTGGGAAACTTCAGTTTTCACAAGAGCAGCCAGAATTCTTTGCTGTCAGATGGTTTTGGAAGTAACACTGGAGATGATTTGCATAATGCTCTTGTACCTGACCTTGGAATAGGCACAGAAACAGCGTATGACAGAACATTTGTTGGCGTTACTGAGGGGAAGAACACCTTTCAACGACCAAGAAACCCTTCATTGTCAGCACAGCCACAGGGTTATAACCAGAGCAGCTACTCAACTCAGACCTGGGTGCAACAACAGCAAATGGTTGCTGCCCAACAGTATGCCTATCCAGCAGAAAATGACTTGAGGTTTGCTATGGTGGGAACTGGAGAAGATCAGAGTAGAACGCAAACTACGCCCAAACTTCCTGATACCCCAGCAAGAGGGTCCAGCAGTCGAGATGCTGTTCAGAGGGGGCTTAATACGCTATCAGGAGACAGTAAATTACCAGACCACCAAAGCCCCGAAGTCTTGTTTGAACGTGAAAATCAAGGTCTCAAACCTTCTGAGGTTTACCTCAAACCTTCTGAAGATGCAGGGTTGGGAGATAAAAAGCAAGATTTGTCGACTTCCCCAACACTGGACATTGATCAGTCAATTGAACAACTTAATAAGCTGATAATGGACTTAGATCCTACATTTGTCCCAATTCCAACGCGTGTTAATTCTGTAAATAAAGGCGCTCATCTCAAGAAAGATGTCACCCTGCAAGGAAACAACAGTGCGAATCCAGGGGCCCAGGAACAAACTGAAAGGGCTTCTGGAAGTGACTGCCAACAAGGTAAATTAACTGGATAGTCACCTGATAAGATACCTGGAAGCATCAAATCTATTGCAGAATACCGAGCTACCCTTCTGTAAGCTTGTCACATATAAAAATTCCTCGGATCACTATATGTGGTGATATTTTAAGTACAGTAAGGAATGTTTCTTGTTTGGTATCTCTTAGAAAAAACATAGGAAAATATTGTTGTTGGTGCAGGTTCGATGGGCCACTTGGCTTCCTCCTGCACTGTTGGGATTCTGTGATTCTTTGAACAGAAGATATTTCTTGAATGCACTTACAATATCTCTACACATAGATTAATTTTCAGATTTCAGTGTCCAGCATGGAGACTTTGCCACTATATTGAGAATTCAGGAGTATGCATCTCAGTCCATTGAGTTTAAAGTTTTATTTATTAGTGTCACAAGTAGGCTTATGTTAACACTGTAATGAAGTTACTGTGAAAATTTCCCAGTCGCCACACTCTGCCGCCTGTTCAGGTACACTGAGGGAGAATTTAGCACCTTACCAGCACGTCTTCTGCACTGTGGGAGGAAATCAGAACAGCCGTAGGAAATGCACGCAGATAAGGGGAAAATGTGCATATCCACACAAACAGTGACCTAAGCCAGGAATCAAACCCAAGTCGCTGGCACTGTGAGGCAGCAGTGCTTGCCACCATGCCGCCCTTTGGTATTTGTGGCTAACCCAACCCTTTGCCCTTAATTTTCTGTATTTTCTGTACTTTTCTTGTGGAGTTACCAAATGTCTGTAAAGCTAGAATTCCACAAGAGCCACTTGGCCTTTTTTTTGACCATGAGTGATATTACAGCTGAACATAACACTGTCCACTTACATCTTCCAGTGGGGGCCATTGTTGTCATTTTGCCTCATTCTTAACCCAGGGCATGTTGGTTATTTCTTTGCCTGTTCAGTAGTATTTGTGATAAAAAAAGATGCTATGGAAGTTAAGAATCTACATAGTGATAGGAAACAAAAAGTTGAAACAAATTTTGAGCACAATTTAATAATTTCATATCAAAGCTCCATTGATAGATTAATTACCAGCCTGTACTGTCCACTGTCAAACTAAGCTCAAGTTTACCCCTAACCTCTTCCATTAATTGTCCCTTAACTTTTGTTAATCTTAAACTAAGCGGACATATTCCAGAGTTTATGCTTTTGGTCATAATCCAAAAACCCAACTGGAAACCCACATTTTATGCATTGAGGAAGCTCACATTGGGCTCTCCTGTAATGCTTTGTAATTAATGTATCAGAAGAGTTATCCTGATGAGTAGGCACTGCTGTCAACATATAGACACTGCCTGAGTTAGTGTCATCAAGAGAGATGGAGGGAATTGTGCTTTTGAGATAATGAATAGAATTCTCTGAAGAAAAAGGCCAAGTGTCAGGTTCAATCAGTAAACTGGCATGTGAGTTTCCCAGCGAGATATTCTCATACTTTGCCAATTTTTTTGAAACGGAGCATGTTTTGTGCCGTCAGTGTGAATGGCGGGACCTAAATACACTAGCAAACTCTAATTAACTCAGGCAGTGTCTATAGCTGTAAAACTAAAGAAGCCCCGACTCCTCCCTCGTTGATGGCATGTTACCACTCCTGCCACTCTGAACATAGATTGCTGGCATCAGGGCACTCCCATTGTGTCCCCCTTCATATCCCACCCCTTTCATGCCCTGCCCCTTTGACACTGCCTCAGGCATCCTGGCAATGCAATCTTGATTGCGTCTGTCTGGAAGCACGCAAACTGTTTGGCAATCAGTGCAAACCCCATTCCAAGGCTCTGCCAGTACTTACCCGACAGCAGGATTTGTACAGGGCGCAACACAGCCAGAGAATCGCCCCCTAGATCTCTGTTTAAAGTGGATCAAAACTATTCCAGCTCTGATCTGTAAAGAACTCAGCTTTGTGACCAGTCACACAATCTCTTTTCACTTTTCAAAGATATCTGGAAACTAGTAGTTTTGTTGCACTGTCAAAAGTACCATCCGGGGTAATTGCACTGTATGTCTCAAGTTTTTTCTGTTTTGTAGGTGTGTTTAGTCTTCATATGAATTATAACTTCTGTGGTAACTCTTATATCAACTTAAAGTTGTCTAAGAGAAGCACTCTTATGTTCATAAATCAATAAATTGTCATTTAGACAATGTGGCAACTAGTTAGTTAATTTAATATCGAGTTGTAAAGTAGGAAGTTACATATGCCAAATGTTCTATATGGTTACAAATGCAGTTTGTTGATTAGTTTGTCAGGATTTACAAACTGTGGCATGTGGAGAGAAAAATGTGCAGAAGTACTAATTTTTCCAGGCACAGTATGATGCAACATTGTAATTGTGCCACAGACTTGAATGATTTAAAACAACAAACAGAATAGCCTTTCTCTGAAATCTCAAATGGGTACTACCTATATTGTTCTGAGATTGGTTGACAGGGTGGGTTCTGCTGCTTCTGTTTCTCTTTTCTGAAGGTAACATGCTATTCCTCTGAAGGGACTCATCTTGTCAGGTGGGGAGGATTAATGAGTTTACATAGTTTTACAATCTGGAGTTCAACTTGGTGCCCTGTTTTAGAGGGGAGTGAAAAATGTTCAGCACTTGGATGTTTAGGTGCTCCTTCTGGCTCTAGTAAATGGAATTTCAATATCATTCCAGTGTCGGACTGCTTTTAGGAGTGACTGATTATAAGAACTCTAATCTGGACATGAGAGAAGTCATTGACAGATATTGTTTGATATGTTGTGGCTGCAAAATTGGAAGCAGCATGCTGACGTGCACATTACATGCTGTTCCATATTGCTAGTATAAAAACCACACATACAGCTGCACCAGGTGAGTGGTTTAGCTCTTGCTTTGAGGTATTAACGTTACAATGGTGTCACATTTTCTATTTCTGGCTGTGGCATTGTGTTTGCATTAGTCAGTGATTCTGGCATTTAAATGTTGCACTCCAACAGTGCAATAATGGCATCTATTCATAAGGGCTGATACATTTTTCCGGTAATCCTTCCCAAATTATGGAGTGAATGATTCACTAGTCTGTGTCCTCAGTGACACCAAAGTTGTGGAAATTGCTTACAGTTTGGAAATGTAATCAGTTTTGGAAACCTGATGCATGAAGCAACTGTAGTTCTGAGAGAAGACATTTATGGAAGGTGGTATCTGCTGTGAGAGTAGCATTTATTGCCCCTTCGCAGCTGCACTGAAAAGATGATGGTGGGCTGCTTGAGTCACTTCTGCTGAAAGTGGTCTCACGTTGTTGGGTGAGAAGTAGGATTTTGTCGTCATAAAACGAATAATTTCTCTTGATTTTAAGTCAATGTAACTTAAATTTGTGTGAAGCTTGCAAATGGCTGAAAAAGAGACTAATAAGACTGCAGCTACCTTGAGGTGCACAGTATCTGCCGGGTAGTAAATGTGGGGGAAAAAAATCTGGTATTTAAAAATATGGTTTACATAATTAGAACGCTGAACAACTTGGGAACCCTTTAACTCACAGTATGTTTTTTGGAACTGCACATCAAGCACTTTGAAAATTCTTATAAGGTCACATTTTCATAAATGGTTTTACACAGTGGCTTGTTTATGCAATCCAAGTGCAAGTCTGTGTGCAGAATCAATAGCCTTTGCTGGTGTGGTCTTTGGAATGCTTGAATTGACATGTTTTGGGTGGTTTCTCTTGGGTCAGGTTACTCCCTTCTCAGTAAATGCTACAGATGTAAATGAAAACGATTTTTTCAGGCATCAATAAGTTATTTGCGTGTCTATGTAGATATGTGCTATAAGGTGCTCCGTCCAAGCTTAGATTAGAGTTTGACATTTCCCATGTTATTTTTGATTCAATGATAAACTGCAAAGCAAAATGCTTGTACATTTATCAGAGCTAAACTACTGTGTCCCAATGAACCCAAAGTCACAACTACCTCATAACCATTCCAAAGTTTTCTACAAATGATGATTACTTGTGTCGAAATGTAGCTCCAGCAGGACACTAGATGATGTTATAACAGATAAGTGTCACAATGTTAGCTGCTGCCATCTTGAACACAAAAGTTCTAAGGAAAAATTCTTAAACCCAGACATTCCAAACAATTGTTATTATACCTCATAGGATATCATAGCATCCTTACAGTGCAGAAGGAATCCATTGAGTCCATTCAATCCATTGAGTCTGCACTGAGTCTCTGACATAGTATCTTACCCAGGCCCACCACCCCCGCCCGATCCCCTAACTCCATACATTTATTCCTCTAACTTCCCTAATCTACACGTCTTGAGACACTAAGAAGCAATTTAGCATGGCCAGTCCACCGACCCTGCAAAGCTTTGGAGGAAACCGGAGCACCCGGAGGAAACCCATTCAGCCACAAGGAGAACATGTAAACTCCACACAGACAATCACTCAGGGCCGGAATCAGACCCTGGTTCCTGACATTGTGAGGTAGCAATGCTAACTACTGTGCCGTCTTCAAACATTTAAGTTTTTAAAAATACTTCCCTTTTTTTTAACTCCATTTAAGCTCTCTGCTGAAATAGCCTTCTCAGTTGATTTATTCCAAGTCAAACACTTTTAGATTTTAAAATGTCGTGCATGACTTCCCATCTTCCTTTTAACTTTTTATACGTGCATGAATCAATCTATAGGAACAAAGTATGTTGAGTACAAATAATTAATTTATGCCATTTATTTGGCCTTGTTGATTTGTTTTCTGCCGTTTTTCATTCCTTTACTGAAGCTACTAATCCTTTGCTGGACACAGATGTGGGTGGCCACCAGTAACACATCCAACTGCTCAACAGAATTATAGAAAACCTGAAGTACAAAAAGAGACCATTCAGCCCATCAAGCTTCACTGACAACAATCCCACCCAGGCCATATCCCTGCAACTCTACATGTATACCACTCTAATCCCTCTAATCTACGCATCCCTGGAAACTAAGGAACTATTTATCATGGCCAATCAACCTAACCCACATATCTTTGGACTGTGGGAGGAAACCAGAGCACTCGGAGGAAACCCATACAGGCATGGGGAGAACATGCAAATTCCACACAGACAGTGACCCAAGCCGGAAATCGAACCCAGGTCCCTGGAGCCGTGAGGCGGCAGTGCTAACTGCTGTGCCACCATGCCGCCCACTCTGTGGCTGTGTGTAACCTTTTAATGTGGCCTGAATTTTCCAGTCATTCATGCTCCATTGCCACTGCAAGCAAGGGCAAAGAATTTGGCAGTCAGCTAAATCCCCTTTTACTGCAGCGAGACCAGAGAATCCCGCTCATGTGAATTCTGGCCTATGAGTGTTGGCAGGCTATTTCAGCATAGGAGATATCACATCAGCTTCCATTGCTGACACCCGAACCTCACTTAGTACTGGTCACCTAATCTTCATTTAGTGCAGTTCTCCAGTTAATGGTGAGGTGTGGAAATCTTGATCCTTGCTCCATTTTCTTTTTCTGGAGCCATTTGCTGCTCTCCTTTTGTTACCCTGCAGTCAATTAACTTAGTTTAAACTGGACTTGAATTTGGCTGAACCATGAAGGGAGAATTGAAAGGTAGCTTGAAACCAGTTTGAAATGTTGCAGATTAAAAATTGGAGGCAACAAAAAGAAAATCTCAGCTCTAATTTGTGACTTGAGAACATCAAAGGGCCTAGTTTCAAGTCTCCACTAATCACAAGTATCAGGAAATTTTGGGCATACTGCCTACAAGTTTCCAAGCATGGGCAGCAAGCTATTTCCAGGAATGCCAATTTACAGTTTAGGAAATTAACAGCTCAAATTTCACTTATACAGACCTGAATTAAGGAACAAGAAAAGACAGACTGCTAAGCAATTTATAAAGAGATATGTGTTGTAAATGTAGGGTTTTTGCAATCCTTCCTAAAGCGTGGTGCTCAGAACTAGATGCAATATTCCAGCTGAGACTGAACCAGTGTTTTATACAAGTTTAACCAAACCTTCTTGCTCTTGTACTGTGTGCCCCTATTAATGAAGTCTAGGATTCTGTATGCTTTATTAACTGCATATCAACCTGTCTTGTCACCCGCAATAATGTATGCAAATCGACATCCAGGTCCCTGTATTCCAGTGCCCTGTTTAGAGCATTTGTTTTATATTGTCACTCCATGTCCTTCCTACCAAAATCCATCACTTTACACTTTTCCACATTGAACTTCATCTACCACCTGTCATCCATTGCACCAACTGGTCTACATCATTTTGGAGTTGTAGACTATACTTCTCACAGTTCACAATGCTTCCAAGTTCCGTATCATCTGCAGCTTTGAAATTGTGTCATGTACTCCAAGGTCTTGGTCATTAACGTACATCAGAAAGGGATGAATCCCAACACTGACCCCTGGGGAATTCCACTAATCTTTTCCTGCCCGAAAAGCATCCATTAATTACTACCCTCCTGTCACTCAGTCAATTCTATATCCATCTCACCACTGTCCCTTTTATTCCATGAGCTGTAACTTTGCTCACTAGTCTGTTATATGGCACTGCCTCAAATGCCTTTTTGAAATTCATGTACACCTCATCAACAGCATTGCCCCATCTGCTCTCTTTGTTACTTCTTCAAAACACTCCAGAAAGTGAATTAAGTACAATTTTCCGTGAAGAAAACCATGCAGAGTTTCCTTAACTAGCATTTGACCATGTGACTATTTTGATCTGAATTATTGTTTCTAGAAATTTTTACACCACCAAAGTTAAACTGACTGAATTATAGTTACCCTTTCAAACAATCATTTCATGTAATTCCCCCTTTCTCTGGCACCACACCGTGTCTAAGGAAGAATGGAAAATCATGGCCAGTGTCTTCATAATTTCCATGCTCTCTTTCATTATCCTTGGATGCATCTTTTGTAGTCCTGGTGCCTTATCAACTTTTAAGTACAGACAACGTATCCAATACCATCTCTAACAATTTTAAACGCTTCTCATGTCTAAATTACCTCCACTTTCACTATGAACTGGGTAACAATATCGTGCTTGACAAAGGCAATTGTAGAAGACTCATTTAATACCACGACTATGCCCAATGCCTCCATGTATAAATCCTCGTTTTGGTTCATAAGTGTTCCCACTCCTCCTCTTACCACCCTTTTACCATTTATATGCCTGTAGGAGATTTTGGGATTCCCTTTTGTGCTGGCTGTCAGTCATTTTTCAGACTCTCTCTTAGCTTTTGTTATTTGCCTTTTCACTTTCCCTGAACCTTGTATGTTCCACCAGGTTCTCAATTGTATTTTTTATCTGATGTCTGTCATAAGCATACTTTTGGTTCTTTATCTTAATTTGCATCTCTTTTGGGATAGGGGGCTCTGACTTTGTTTACCCTGTCGTTCCCTTTTGAAGTAATGTACCTTGAATGTGCCTAAACTATCTCTCCGTTGGAGGTAGTACATTGTTCAACACAGCTTTTCCTGCCAACTTTTGACAACAGTTAATTTGGCTTAGATCTTTTCTTATCCCATTGAAGTTGCCTTTTCCCAGTTAACTATTCTTATCCTGGATTGTTTTTTGTTGGCCTAAATCTTATAATTCAATGATCATTGTTCTCTCAAAGGTCTCCTGCTGACAGTTGCTTCATCTCGTTCCCAAGAAGCAAGTCTATCAGTGCCTCCCTTCTGATTGGACTGGAAACAAACTGATGCTAAAAATTCTCCTGAAGGCACACTTGGACCTCTTGCCCTTCTCTGCCCTTTATCAGATGATTAAAGTCTCCCAATATAACAAATTTATAATTTTTACAAGCCTCTGTAACATTCTTACAAATTTGGTCCTCTACATCCTTCTCACTAGCTGGTGGCATAAACACTACATCGCCAAATGTAATTGCACTTTTTTTATTTCTTAGCACTAGCTAAACGGATTCTGCCTTTGATCCCTCTGGGGCATCTTCTTTCACCGGCATTGCAATATTCTCCTTAATCAAACCACCGCCTCACCCTTTTTTCTTTCCTATCTTTTCCTGAACACCTTGTATCCGGGAATACATAACACACCTTTCTTTGAGCCTAGTCTCTGTGATAGCTGCAACACTTATTTTCAAATGGCACCCTGTACTTGTAACTCACCAATCTTATTCACCACACTCCATGTATTTACATAAATGGATAGTAACCCTGATTTGGTCTTTATTACTTTGTCCCTTAGCGTGACCCCCTCCCTCATTTACGTATTATTCATTATATGTAGCATTATCTATAAATCCTCATATCCTGTGCACCTTGGTATTCCTCTCTGATATTATCTCCTGGTTTCCACACCATTGCCAAATTAGTTCTAAACATTTCCCATGACACTACAAAATCAACCCACAAGGAATTCAGTCCTGGCTGTCTTTAGGTGCAACCTGTCTTCCCTGTTCTGGTCCGATCTCCTTCAGAGCCAGTTCCAATGTCCCAGGAATCTAAAGCCTCCTCCCTCCTTCACCACAACATTCTTCCAGCCCATCATTCATCTGGTTTATCTTTTTCTATACTGACTTGCATTTGGTTTTGGGTATAATCTTGAAATTACTGATTTTGAGGTCCTACTGGCTAATTTCCTACCTAGCTCCCTAATTTTAGGACCACACTCCTCTTTCTGCCTATGCTGTTTGTACTGTTGTGGACCATGACCATCAGATGTTCACCCTGCACACGCCTCAGGGTGCTGTACCACTGCTCAGTGATATTCTTGACCATGGCAGCAGAGAAGCAACACAGCGTCCTGGATTCATGTCTGCAGCCTAACTATCCCCCGAACTATCAAATCATCTATCAGATTGTATCACCCTCTACAGCTGAACCTCTCATACTGTCATGAAATTGGCTCTGGCTGCATTCCCCAATGAACTATTGCTCTCATTAATATTCAGTATGGAATACTGATTGGAGAGTGAAATGTACTCCGAGGATTCCTGTACTACCTGTCTGTTTCTTTTTGCCTGTCTGACGGCCATACATCTCATATCTCCCTGCACACTCTTCAGTTGTGGGCTTACCACAACTGTAAATGTGCTATTCACAAAGCTGTCAACCTCAGGGATGCACTATAGTGACCCCAACTGTTGTCCAGGTTCCGAAACGCAGAATTCAATCAGCTGCAACCGATGGCACTTTCCTGCACAAATGGTTATCCAGGACATGGGAAGCATCCTGGAGTTTCCAGGATACAATACAGCAACATGTTCAGTGCTACAAAGCAGTATGTTGCTTTCTGAAGGTTAAGGATTTTTCCGTCATTACAAGGAAACAATTTTAAGATATTTGACTTCCTGAGCAGATGAATACTTGTTGCATACCTTACCAACCTTGATTATTTAGTGAACTTAATTGGTCTAAAGCACAGTGACTTACATATAGTACAAGGGCTTCATGGCATTCATGCTTCTGGTTTTTCTATTTTAAACCCAGAAAACAGCCTGCACATTTAAAGTAACAATGCTACCGCTCGACTTATAAAGGAATGTTTCTGCATAATTATGTCTTGTATCTCAGGACTCTTAGGATTTTCCCCTTAACTTGCGTTTGTTTTGACGCATTAGGAGATTTTATCTGAAAATTCATATTTTGGTTGAAAAATGTCTCTAAATGTTTCTTGCTAGCCTTGTTGATTTTTTTTTGTTTATTATTGAATTTTCATCAGTGTTCATGGAATGTAGATGTTCCTGATTATAATACGGAGTCATTCACTACTTAATTTTAAAAAAAGCCCAAACTGGAGTATTGTACAATGAGATATTGTGTTTGGAATTACACATTTTTAATAACTTTTCAAGCCAAACATCACACGTCTTGATTTAATCATTTCTTTAATAATAGCTGGTTACAATTTTGCTTTATCAATTCAGTTTTCATGCTGTGAGCTTTCCTTTTTCTTACCTTGAATGTCAATGTTCGGAGTCCACAATTCACTTCTTTTAACTATGCATTATGATTTGATCAATAGGTATGAAGGAATTGCAACTTTTCCTCCAAATACAGAATCATAAGTTAAAATATTCTCCCAGTCACTATACAAGTGTAAGGAGTAGCATTAATTCATTATTTTGTTTATTTTCCTTGCATGCAGTATATCTGTATAACTGCCCTCAAGATCCCTACAGTGCAGAAGAAAGGCATTTGGTCCATTGAGTCTACACCATCTCAACTTCTACCCAGGCCCTCAATTTCCATCACCTCCCTGCCCCAAGTTAAAGTTACCAAAGACGGGATTTCTTTTTGGAGCTGTGATACATCAATTTTCATTGCCCTCTTTGAATTTGGGAACTCAATGTTGTTGACACTCCATCTTCTTCCTCTGTTTCTCCTCTGTATTGTTGTTTAATACAACTCATATTGCTGAGTTCCTCACCCATCTGCCCATTGCAACTGACACATATCCTGCTGTTGCTTCTCCTCCAGTCACCTGCTCCCACTACAGAGGTGCCCCATTTTCCAACCTTGACCTGCTTTTTCTCATCTTGCTGTCTTGAGATGACATTACCTGTCAGCCTGATAGCACTTCCAGTCTGTCACTTTGCTATCAAACCTGGCACCACCCAGGCATCCTCTGACTACATAAGTTTTCTCCAACTGAACCTTTTAAAGACCAAAACTATGTTGTTTAGGTCTCAACAAAGACTCAGCAGCCTTGTCCGCTAATTCCATCCTCCTCCCAGCTGCTCATTTTACCCAACTGTGCAATCTTTGTGTCCTGTTTGACTTTGAGCTGTGAAGAGTAGCAAATTAAAAGAATTCACTCTAGATCACACTTGTACAGTTGGTTAGGAGACTGGCTGATCCTTGAGACCCAGGTCATGACCTATCACTGATTGGTGAGCTGGAAACCCCCATCCTCTCTTTGCTGCATGGAAAGAGATTGAGCTGCTAGTCATGGACAGGAATTCATTGTACAGCGAGAACTTAAATATGTTACCAGCTTCACTCCAAAAAAACAGCATTTTTATTATGAAAAAGGGAAATTGGGCTAAGATCAAGTGTAGTATTGACGTGCTGCACTTCGTTGAAGTCATTGGGTTACATTTCAGCTTCATTTGAAGCAATTTTTCTAAAGCGGCATCTTGGCCTTTTGGCTAAAATGCAAATGAGAGCAAGCCTTGTAGGAGGAGCTACACCTACTCCAATCAGCTTGGATCATGTAGATCAAGCCACGACAAGGTGAGAGCCCTGTCTTGTCAGCTTGGATCAAGAATGTCTCAACTGGAATTGGACTTGGTTGGATTGAATTGGAATAAAAACAAAACAAGAAGAATAATGTTGTACTTCTGTTGGAGTCATAGTTGAGGCACATTGATAGACTTAAATAGAACTTTACTCATGATTTACTCTTAACTGCATTTGGTTTGAAAATGCTGAAATTGCCAATAATGCTGACTTTATTCATCTTGGTGAACAAAAGGTTACATGTTTGCTGGCACCATCAAAGTAGACCACTGCAAATAGTAAAATTTACTTGTATTAAGTCTTTCAAATATTGAATTCTGCCAGTCCTGCTGAGTATTTTCAGCACTTCCTGTTTATATTTCAGACTTCCAGGTGTCCAGCTAGCCTGAAAATGGGAGAGTTCTAGGTCCATTTTTTGGACGAATTTTCCACACCCCATTTTATGCATTCTGACTCTAAAATTTTAGACTAATCTGTTTCTGGCCAGAGAGGTTGTGGACGGGACTTACCTTGCCAAACAGCCGATAGTGGGAGGTATTGTGCATGTAAAGACCTCCAACACTGCACATGTGCATTAACAGTAGCAGGGTTCTAACAGATAGAGAGAGCTGTCAGGCCCCTGCTACTGCAGGCAGCCTCAAGTAGCAAACCCCCAACGATCTCGCAGGGGTTCACAGCCCAAGATGCAGCCCCCACCTCCCTCCCCTTACTGATCGAAGATGCCCCATTGGGCACCCCCTCCTTGCATTTGGCCTCCCGGGGGAGCCTCAGTGTCTTCCGGTTCCACAGTGAGGCCAATATGACTGTTTACCATTCATGGGGCGCAAGTGTTTTTCTCGCTGGAGAGAACCTCTCCCCATGAGGCCATAAAGGCAAGTGAGCTCAAACTATTGAGCATCAGGCTCAATAAATACATTAAAATTACCATTTCCATAAATTTCAATAAATTAACCAGCCTCTCGCCCACTTCCGGACACTTCCGGCGAGAGGTTGACCGCGCCAGAAATCCGGGTCTCGTAAAATCGCACTGATCGCAGAAACCTGCGCCATTCGCACTAGCCACTTTACGCCCCATTTTACGGCATTTTCCCACTGCTTGGTGTAAACCGGCAGTAAAATTCCACCCTTGGAGTCTAATTTTATAATGTTGGCAAATTTGTGCTCAGAAAGATTGATTCAAAAGGATGTGCAAAACCTGTGACGCATGGTTCCGATTTAAATCAAAGTGAGCATTTGAAGATTATTAACCTGTGTTTGAGGAAAATATTATTTCAGTCTTTCTGATTTTAATTATTTAATAGTGGAAGAAAGTTTATGAGGAATGCCATGCTGAGATGAAATGAAAGGAAACGTGATGTGGAGGCAACTTACTGTTTGCTGACTGGTGAGGTGTGCATGCTGCTGCTTGTGTTGGACTTGAGGGGATTACTGAACATGGTACTATATAGAGGTACCAATCCTGGAATGAAAAATCAGATCTAGGTAGCAGTTTTGTCATCTAAATGTGAAACGGTGATCTCTTTCAGAAGGTGAATTCCACAGACCAAGCTGCTCACACTGCTGCGAGCATTTCATCTAGGCAAGTAGTGATGATCGAGAGGGACAAGTATTTCATTATAATTTGAAGCTTTGGGGAGAGATGTGCTGTCCATCAATATGTACTCACAAATTAGTGCATTTCTTGACCACAAAATATGGTCCACTTGATCATTTCCCCAGCTCCCTGCCTTAGGGAAAGAAAGTTAGCACTGGCGCATCAGTTGTTATGGTACTGAGAGGAGCGATGGAAAGGACAACCAACAATCTGCAAGGGTATGGGGAAAAGGCAAGGGAATGGCACTAAATCACCACGCTCATTTGGGGAGCTGGTGGACCAAATGGCCTCTTGTTGTGCTGTAACAATAGTGTGATGCTGTGATAAGATGCCAGTCCAAAAAATTTTAGTGTTCTGCTTGACAGCAAAGGTGTTTATAGCTTTGGTGCTTGGATGCTTGCAGCCTGTTTTTTTCTCTCTGATGTGCCAAGCACCCAGAGCAGTTATTGTAGCAACTGTTCTGTTAGGACCTCAAGGAAATTAAGGCAGCAGAATGGGTGGCATCGTTCCCATCTCGTTACTATGCTATTTTGTGCTTGTTCTGTGTAGTGGGGGTGACACAATTACTGCTGACAGATCATGGAAGATGCAGCAAACACAAGGAAACTCCTGAAATGTGAAGTCTAGCAGGGTGGAGGCCTGCATGAACATGCTGTTGTTGTTTCCTTATTTTCCCTCTGCATAATAATCAGGAAGTAAGTTTCCCTTTGGTGCAAAGCAAAAGCAAATCAGCCCTCCTGTGTGGTCACACATTGGTTAATGAGTGAACATTAGTCAGAAATTGAGTCAGCTCCTTTTGTTTGTGGAACAGGCAGTTTGTGTCTTGATTTGATATCTCACCACCTCCTCAGCAGATGATGGGAAATCCACCTCCAGCTTGCAGTTCCCGTACATGAAATACAGGCAAGATCAGTCGGGCATCACATTGTGGATCTGATGCTAAACAAATAGTCAATATTAATTGTACAAACTAGAATGAGTCTGATAAATCACTGGTTAAATTGTTCTAGAACCTGTTCTAACGTGCTTTTCTATTCCTCACATACTGAGATGAAGAATCTGCCCTAAAGTGCTTTAGAGATAATAGAATACTGTTGAAAAGTGGTTAATGTCATAATGTAGGCCTGCACAGTAACATCCCCTGAACAGTGATGTTATTAATGACCAGATATTAAGCTTTTTAGTTCAGGGCTAAATATTGATCAGGCCCCCAGGAGAACACTCTTGTCCTTTGAGTATTACGGGGACATTGTTTACATTCAGTTAGGTGGGAGCTTAGTTTAACATCACCTCCATTTTCCAAGTTCCACAAAGGAACTGCCCCAGAAGGTCAGATTTTCATTCTAGGTGGCAGGCTTCTCTGGGAATCATACTTCTCGTATCTACCATGTGCAGATTCTCAGGACCCATGCTGAGATTAAACAAAATAAATTTCAAAGTGTCTTTTGCAGACTTTGGGCCGAATTTTGCCATTTTGATTCTAAGTACTGAATCTGGGAGTTGTTTTAGATTCAACTTTTAGACCTGTTCTCCAGTGCCCCTCTGCGCACTCTGCCTGAAAAAAATCAGTGATTCTGAGTCACATTGTAGAAGCCTGTAGATGGTGTTTATCGCGCCCGAAACACTGCAGCTCCGATCCGAGCCTTCCACTGCTCATGTGCAGTTAAAAAAAAATGCAAAAATGATCCTTTGCCACATTGCTTATGGGCAAATAATGCCTCCTCTTGGCCCCCACAACATTACTGTCCCCTTTATCTCCCACCCTCTCTCGTCACCCAGAATGATTGTGGCCCCTACCCCCTTTTCCTCCCACCAATCGCTCGCACGCAGAGTGGCAGCAGACCCCCACCTCCCCCAACACCGGACACACGCAGAGTGGCATCAGACCCTCCTACCCACCCTCCGCCCCACCAGAGAACCATCTGATCTGCTGTCCTCCGCCCCTACCAGAGTGCAATCTGATCTATCTCCCTCTACCATCAGAGAGCCATCTGACCCCCTCCTTCCTCCCAAACAGACAGCGCTCTGACCCACCTCCCTCCTGTCCACCAGAGAGCGATCTGACCATCCATCCATCCCCCCCCCCGCCCCACCGCACGTCCGCAATCTGAAGCAGAGAGCCACCGGGAGCTCTGAACTTACCTCCTCAGAAGCCGGAGCACCCGAATTGGACCTTTGCAGACCATGTCTGTTTCACACCAAATGTGGACGGGCAAACATAGTGGTAAAGAGGTAAGTGCCAGTAAAGTTGGGCGTCCAGCTCATTAATTCAGTTTAAATGCATTTTCATGCCCATTTCAAGCATGGTCCCAATAACTGCCATTTTCAGCCATTCATAGAGGGGGAACAGCTGTGGGGGTGGTCATGGATCGCACTACTCATCCCACGCCTGACTTTACCGAGTTTTCGGATCCAAAAATGGGCGCAACTTGATGGTAAAATCGGGCCCTTTGTTTTTTTTAAACTCTCAACCAAAAAAAAACTATTTGCTATATTTGCATCCCTTAAGCTAAATCCCGTTCTTCATGCCTTCTAAAAACAAGCATTGGAATTTATAGTCACCCATTAAAATAACATATAAGCATTTGGAGTCAATTGTGAAAAGGACAGAACCCCAATGGATGTTGTGGAATCAGCTCATTTACACTAATATTAAACCCTCAGGTTTGTGTCAATATTGTTTTTAAAAACTCCAACAAGATTTAAAAGACAGGAGTTTTAAATGTCTTAACATTTTGACAGTTGTTTTTGGCAGTTCATTTTAACACTTTTCACAGTTTCAAAGAGCTTGACTATTATAGGCCATGCACTTCCATGCATATTCATGCCTACTTTTAATAATCCCAAAGGGTGCTTGACATCTCCAAAGGTGATGTGGAACCATATCCAAAGAGGTAGCGTATCTCTCCAGAATGTTTCCCCATCTCCTAAAAACTTCCAAGTACAGATTGATCCTACCATATCTCATGTGCAGAAATCATGTTTCACACTTTGAGTCACCAAAGTTTGCTTTGATTTGATTTATTATTGTCGTATGTATTGGGATACAGTGAAAAGTATTGTTTTCTTGTGTGCTATACAGACAAAAACATACCATTCATAGAGTACATTGGGGAGAAGGAAAGGAGAAGGTGCAGAATATAGTGTGGTTTGAGTTAAGTTTTCAGAGCATAGAATGAGACTAAAAGATAGTATAAAAGGGTATGTGAGGGACAGCTTGCAAGAAGTCACCACTTCTGGCATCAGCTTAAAAAGTTAAACATGCGTGGATGCAGCTGCTGAGTTATATGGGTGATTGCATACACGTGAATTTTGGCCTGGATTCATTCCCACCCCTGTGAAAATGGTATGTGCTGTGTTTGGGGGTGGGAACTCTGATC
Organism: Carcharhinus amblyrhynchos; assembly: GCF_965287045.1. Classification (NCBI taxonomy): domain Eukaryota; kingdom Metazoa; phylum Chordata; class Chondrichthyes; order Carcharhiniformes; family Carcharhinidae; genus Carcharhinus; species Carcharhinus amblyrhynchos. The sequence goes on from NC_137325.1 coordinate 89,946,825, forward strand.
ATGCCACCTTCCCATCTCCACCTGGGCCTATTACCACCTGGCAAGCAGGCATTATAAACCTGTGTAGGTTGCTGCAGTCTCCCAGAGGGGTCCCACATTTAAAGGCACTCAAACTGATTGAGGAATAACACACACACACACACACACACACACCACAGCCATTACATACCTCAGGCCTGAGTCATTCCATGATTCTGGGACTCAGGTAATTTATTTCCTGCAACAGTCACTTCCCAGTGGCGCCACTGGCCGAAAGAGCTGCTGGCCTTTGGCCACTCACTTTCGATTGGCAGGACCTCTTGCCCCTCACCTGGACTGTGGTGATCCTCAGTTAAATCACTGCCAGTTAGCTCTCCCCCTAAAAGTAGGAGAGCAGCCTGTGGTCAACTGGAACTATGGTGACTTTACCTTTTACTTCCTACTCACCGGGGTCCTGATCCCGTAAAAGGCCCACTGGAGACCTCCCGATTGCTTGATTGCCTTATAATGTGGTAGATTTTCCCAAGAGGTGGCTGCACAGATTATTTGCACTCTCTGTGCTGGGGCTGAGATCTCCCGTCATCTTTACAAAATTCTCCCTAGTGTGTGTTTTAAATGAGGGAAATGTCGTCCACATTGTTATTTCATATATATTGTATACAGAGCTGTAATTCCCAAAAAAAAATTGTTGCTATTTTGTTAATTCCCTCAGTTATGATCACTGTAATATTAGGTGCAATTTATTTTCAGTCTTTTAGTCTCTGATACTAGTGCTGAATTCAGGTAGATGTCAATGGTTACTTTGCCGATATTTTTAAAGCTCAAATGAGAAACTTATTCCACAATATTTTGTGCCTTCTCCTGTTGTAATGTCTTCTCATTCTCTCTCCTCCTCCCACCATTGTGATCTGAATATTGATGCTCTCAGTTAAAGTGTAGCCTCTGGACGTTATCAGACAAACACAATCTATTTGAACTATTTTTCCTAGATGAAATAAAATGATTATCAGTCTACTGACTCCTAACCAGCATTTGCAGAGTGATTCAAGACATAACAATGATTAATGCACAATCATCCTTACAACTCACAAGTATATAAACATATTTTATGATGCTGCTGATATGTCATCTCTTTTCTTACGTAGTTTACCACCCGCTGTGGTTGACAGGGTTCTCAACCATGTTTGATCCATTACCCACACGACTGCTCTCGCTCCCCCTTCCCTGTCCTCCCAGAAGTAGGACAGGGTCGTCTTCTCACTTTTCACCCCACCAGCCTGTGCATTCAAAGGATCATCATCTGCCGCCCCCCCTCTCCACCCCGTCAGCATTCCACAGGGATTGTTCCCTCTGGGATACCTCTCCTCCCTCACACCTCACCACCTTCCCATGCAATTGCGGAAGATGCAATAATTGCCCCTTTACCTCATCCCTGCTCACCATTCAAGGGACTAAAAAATCTTTTCAGGTGAAGCAGCATTTCACGTACACCTCCTTTATTCAGGTCTATTGCATTTGTTGCGCCCAATGCGGTCTACTCTGCATCAGAGAGTGACTGCTTTGCAGAACACCTTTGGTCCACCTGCAATAATGACCCAGACCTAGCTGTTGCTTGCTATTTTACACACCACCCTGCTCTCATGTCCATGCTCAGCCTGTTGCAATGTTCCAGTGAAGCCCAATGCAAACAGGAGGAAGAACACTCATTGTCCAGTTAGGCACTTTACAGCCCTCTGGACTAAACATTTGAATTCAAAGACTTCAGACCATGAACACTTCCTTCCACCTTCACTCCATTTCCACCAATTTATTTTTTAAAATTTATTTTCATTTCTAACATTGTTTAATTTTTCAATTTTATAAATCTCATTTTCCATCAATTTTCTCATCACTTCTGCCGTTAAGACATCTGATCTCTCAATGGTTGCTATCAGCACCCTTCTTAGCCATAATCACCACCATTTACATTCCCTTTAACTTTTTGCCTATGACATCTTTGTCAATTCCACACCCAACCCCTCACCCACGTCTTCACCCTAACAGTCTAAATTTCATTTTATGTTATGTTGTCTCCAGCTCTGTCAAAGAGTCATCCAGACTCAAAATGTTAACTCTGTTCTCCACTGATGGCTGTCAGACCGGCTGAGATTTCCCAGCATTTTTTTGTTTAGTTTCAGATTCCAGCATCCACAATAATTTACTTTTATGAACATCAGACATATTAGAATTCTGATGATTAGATTCAATTTCAGTTAATTAATTGGGCACACATACTATTGATATTGGAACCATTTATTGCATTTTACAGTGGTGCATATCAATGGCCTAGCAATTTGGCCAGTCTGAAATCGCAGGTACTGACCCCTACACTTAAATAAATCCAAGGTGCCTGTAATATTGGTCCTTGAGTTACACATGCATCGAATCAGCTTTCTGCCGGCATATAATTGACATTCTCTGGCGGTGGCCCTTTGGCACATCATTAATAGGGCATTGGCAGTGCTCAGGAAAAAGGATCATGCTGGCCAGGGTTGGCAAAAGGATGACATTGATGAACACTGATGGTGGTGGTGGTGATCCAGCTTTTTCTTTGCAAAAGTATGCTTTATTCAGAAAATACCTGAAGGAGCATTATAAAACATTTTAAAATGGCCATCACTCAAAGTGCAATTGGAAGGATGTTGGGAATAAGATTAAGGTTAGGCACTGAGGCCTGTGAGGAGGACTCTTTCTCCTCCTAGCTCCACATGAAAGCTTTATATTCTTTATTTTAAAATCTTGTTGGTTGCAGCCTGCAATGATCCCTATAAGGATTGACTGTCGAGCTATATATGGAACATATTTTCCTGATTGGCATAGTTGTTGGCTGCCTCAGCAATCCAATATTCCAGAAGGAACTTCAAAGGAGTTAAGATCCTTATTTGCATATGCAGAGCTCTGGTGCATGCTACAGAAGCCTGTGGCTTCGTCTATATCGGTATGGTGGGAGTGCACTTCTGACTTGTCAAAAGCATGCACTATGGATACCTCCATATTGGGAGCTTTATGGGCTGCCTAGCACCTAAAAAATCAGGCACAATGCAGTTGAATTTCTTGGCATTTTTTGAGTTTGTTAAAACATACTCATCTCAGTCCCAGGACATTGTTATAAGGGTCCCTCAGAGTAGTAATCCTAGGCCCCAACATTTTCAGCTGTTTTATCAATGACCCTCCCATTCAACTTAAGTTCAGAAATGGGGATGATTGCATGCTTTTTCAGTACCATTCGAGATTCCTCGGATACTGAAGCCATCCATACTCATATGCAGCAAGACCTGGCCAACGCTTAGTTTTGAGCTGGCAAGTGGCCCCCAGATCCCTCTGCACCTCAGAGTTCTGCAGGTCTCTCTCCATTTAAATAATACGCTGCTTTTCTATTCTTCCTGTCGAAGTGGACAAGTTCATATTTTCCCACATCATACTGTAACTGCCAAATTTGAGCCCTCTCACTTAACCTGTGCCCTTTTGCAGATTGCTTATATCCTCTTCACAACTTGCTTTGTGTCATCAGCAAATTTGGCAACCGTACCTTTATCCAAGTTATTAATATAAATTGTATATCATTGAGGGCCACCCAAAAATGATGATTTATGCCTGTTCTCTCTTTCCTGTTAGCTAACCAATCCTACATCTGTGCTATTGTGTTTCACAGAAAAGCTAATATTAAATTTGAATGTGATTTCTTTTAAGTCAGACTGGTTTGTGGGTACAAAAGCATGAGTTCCTTAAAATTGAGTTCTAATGTTAACATTGCGATGTCCAATTCAAAATGGTGGGAGTTTTTGTTTATAAAATAGCCTGAAAAGTCATAAAGCAAGGATGTGACTTATGCCAAGAACATTTGATAAGAACCACTGCTTTTCTCTAAGTTTGTTTGCCGAATCATTGCAAGATCATTTGATCATTACTCTGAGATCAGATGGACTTCACGAGGCCTTCTCTTTCAATTTCTTCTTCTCTTCCACTTCCCATTTCTTCCCCTGTTCCATGCACTCTACATCTCCAGAAGTCAGACATTAAACATACGCTAGGTACATATTCCCGTTGTACCTCAAGAATTGTGTATTGCCCCATCCAAAAATATCTGTTACACTAACAGTCCTCCATTTAACAAAAATCTCCCAACTGATTCAGAATGGCTGACTGACAGGCAATGCCAGTTGAGAATTGATCACTTAATGAGTTAAACCTCAAGACCACACTGTGCACTTCATATAGATGTTTGATGAAAGTAGAATTGGTGCCTGCTCTACTTGACCATACATGTAAAATTAACCTTAGTATTTACAGTGTCCTGTACCTTTAATAGCATATAAGTGATGTTGCTGTTGATTGTATCCCAGTCTAAAATTTGAAATGTCAGTGATCTTGAGGCTACAGAAACTATTCATCTACTGAGAAAATATTATAGCTGCTGCATGTACATTTATTTTAAATATGTAAATCACAAGAGATTTGAGATTACTGACTCTGCGCCCTCTCAGCAAACATATGGCGCATAATAAGTGAAAGGATGATAGAAAAAATATGAACTAGCACAAAACAAACTGAATTGTTTCCAGCACTGCAGCTTGTAGGTGTCAACCATGGCTCACTGGTAGCACTCTCACTTCTGAGTCAGAAGGTTGTGGGTTCAAGCCCCATTCCAGAGATTTCAGCACATAATCTAAGTTGACATCCAAATTCAGGACTGGGGCACTGCTGCATTGTCTGAGATGAGACACTAATTTGAGGCCCCAATTCCCTTCTCAGGATGTAAAAGTTCCGAAGCACTATCTGAAGAAGAGCAGGGGCATTTGTCAAGCGTTTTAGCCAGGAACTAGTCTAATATTTCTGCCAATCACTTTGAATCTTTGCCCCCTAATCCTTGACCCCTTTACTAAAGTAAATAGGCCCTTCCCATCCCCTCTATCAAGGCCCCTCACCACTTTGTACATCTCCGTCAAATTTCTCTTCAGCCTTTTTTCAAAGCAGAACAACCTCAACCTATCCCATCTTTCCTCGTAGCTGCAATTTTCCAGTCCTGCCAACATCCTCGCAAATCTCTTTCTAACTCTTTGTGTAGAAGGCTTTTTTTAAGCATTACTCCTGAGAAGTCCAACTTTCCTTTTTATGCTCCCCAGTCCTAAACTCCCAACCAGTGGAAATAGTTTCTCTTTCTCTCCCATATCTGTTCTCCTTCACATCTTGAAATGTTCAATCAAATCACTGATTAAGCTTTTAAATTCTAGAGAATACAGCCCTAAATTCTCCTTGCAATTTAATCCTTGGAGTTAGGTGCATTCCGGTAAATATACAATTCTGTCAAAGTCAGTCTAACATTCCTGAGTTGTGGCACTACTCCATGTGTGGTTTAACCAGGGCTTTGTATAACTGAAGCGTGACTCCTACCCCTTTGTATTCCAGTCCCATAGATGCAAAGGCTAGCGTTCCATTTGCCTTTCCTGATTATTTTCTGCATCAGTTCATGATATTTATATGATCAGTATACTGAGCTCCCCTAAAAGCTTTTGGAGCTCCATGGTTTCTAGATTTTCACCATTTTGAAAATATCCTGTTCTACCCTTTTTAAATCCAAGTGGTTAACATCACATTTACCCAAATTTGAAACCTATTTGCCAGTGGTTTGCCCATTGTCTACAATGCCTGCTGTTTTTGTGCCATTTTTATTTGTGGCTTTTTAATCATTTAAATCATTAAATTGTTGTATCAGTTAAAACAATAAAGATTTCAGAGCAGCTGATGGGACTGGTGGACACCAGTGCATTCAGCCGCAATCGGATCCACAGTAAGAGTCTGCAACTCAAGGGACTTGACTCAGAGTTGAAGAGTTGGAGTCTCAGCTCCAGACACTGTGATGCATCAGGGTGGGAAAAAGTTACTTGGATACTGTGTTCCATGAGCCATTCGCACCTCTTAAGTTGCAATAAATCAGATTTTGCTCAGGATTGGAGTGTGTGAGTACAAGTGAGACAGATAGGGTGGCACAGTGGTTAATACTGCTGCCGCACAGTGCCAGGGACCCGGTTCAATTCTGGCCTCGGGTCACTGTTAGTGTGGAGTTTGCATTTCTCCCCCTATCTGTGTGGGTTTCTTCCACGTGCTCTGGTTTCCTCCCACAGTCCACAGATGTGGGAGTTTGGTTGATTCGCCATGCTAAATTGCCACTGAAGATCAGTGGGATTGGAAGTGTACATAAGCATGGTTATGGGATTCAGGCCTGGGTAGGATCATTGTCGGTACTGGTTCAATGGGCCTCCTCTGCACTGTAGGGATTCTGTGACTTTATAATTCTGTGAGATATCGGGATCCAGTAGGTAACTCTGGAGGAACCTCGGCACCTGCACTGTCTGGAAGGTTCAGGGTTCTTGCAGCTCATGTGGACAAGAACAGTGATGATTCCAAGCTAGGTAGGGAAGCAAGTTATTAGGAGGATGCAAAGAGCCTGAAAGGAGATATAGATAGGTTAAGTGAAGAGGAAAAAAGTTGATAGATGGAATATAATTTGAGAAAAGGTGAGGTTATCCATTTAGTGGGAAGAATAGAATAGCAGCATGTTATTTAAGTGGAGGGGAACTGCAGAATGCTGTGGTACAGGGGATTTGGGTGTTCTTGTACATGAACCACTAAATGTTAGCCTGCAGATGCTGTGAGAATTTAATGAGGCATGTGGAATATTGAGCTTGCAAGACAAATCCAGTATAAAAGCAAGGCAGTTTTGTTACAACTGTGCAGGATGTTACTGAGACCACACCTAGAGTACAGTTTGGCCATCTTAAACGAGGGATATACTTGTTCTGGAGGCAATTCAGAGAAGGTTCATCCATGATAAAGGGGTTTATCTTATGAAGAAAGGTTGTCCTTAAAGCTCATTGGAATTTTAATGAATGAGAGACAATCTTATTGAAGTATATAAGATTCTTATAGGGCCTGACAAGATAGATGCTGATTGGGATGTTGTCCATTTAAGGATATCTGGAATTCGGGACTCTATTTAAAAATAAGAGCTCACCCATTTAAAAAAGGAATTTCCTCACTCAGAAAGTTGTTAATATGTGGAATTCTCTACCTTGGAGAGCAGTGATGGCTGGGTCATTGAATACATTAAAGGCTGAGTTAGACATGGAGTCGAGAGTACGGAGCAGGCAGGAAAGTGGAATTGTGGCCATATTAGATCACTCGTGATCTCGTGGAATAGTGGAGCAGGCTCAAGGATTCGAGGGACCAAATGTCCTCCTGCTTCCTGCACATATTAATCTGCCCACTTATCCCATTGTTGTTTGACACCTCACTGTGCACAATTTGGTTGCCACATTTCTGGTATTACAACAATGGCCACAATTTAAAAGAACATTTTAGGTTGTAAGACACTTTGGGCATCTGGAGGTTGTTTATAAAATTGCAAGTCTTTTCCTTCCCTGTTTTTTCCGTCTTAGCAACAAACTTTGTGAACTCTTTTATGATATTAATGCAAATTACTTGCTTATACCAAGTGCTTTGGGAGGGGGATGGTTGGAAGTGTGGTCAGTTTACTCAGTTGGTTATGGTATGGCACAGAATGCTGCCAAAGCATGGGTTCAATTCCTCTATCCGGCTTTGGTAGTCAGCCTCCAATCCATTGGCTCTGACTACACTTCCTACTGCCTCAGCAAAGCAGCCAGCAAAATTAAGGAGCCGACATGCCCCAGACAATCTCTCTTCCACCTTCTTCCATCGGGAAAGGATACAAAAGTCTGAGGTCACATACCCACCGACACAAGAACAGCTTCTTCCCTGCTGTTGTCAGACTTTTGAATGGGCCGACCTTGGATTAAGTTGATCTTTCTTTACACCCTAGCTATGGCTGTAACACTATATTCTGCACTCCCTCATTTCCTTCTCTGAACGGTATGCTTTGTATAACGCATGAGAAACACTACTTTTCACTGTATGCTAATACATGTGACAATAATAGATCAAATCAAACTAGATCAGGGACCTGGGCCAACTCCTTACTTTACAGGAATGAACACAGGATACAAAAGAAATTATTGTCCTAACTTAGCAAATCAATTGCATTGCATGGACTCTTATATGCTTAATGATGTTCTGGCTGTTGTTTGCATGTCAGTTGCCAAAGAACAGAATCAAAACCAATATAATTGTAGGATTGTCACCTATTATGTATGGTCCACAGAATAAGAACTGTGTTGACATACAGAATATCAATATTCTCTTCCCTTTAACATGTTTGCCACCTACATTAGCTGCACTTTTTCCCACTGGCACCTCAAGGCTTTCTTTTTAACATTGTGTATGTAGAGTAGAATTTAACCTTTCACAAGATCTGGTATACACTTCTCCAGACAGTTGTGTGTTCTGGGTCAGAAATCTTAGACATGCCGCAATGCATTTGAAACCACATTGTGTATTTTATGAAAACGTCAACCATTCATCACTAGCAAAAAATGATCTATTATTGTTCAACTTAATTTGTATCTTGGACCCTGTACTGCTACGTTATTTTAACTGCAGACTTCAGAGATGTGCCAGGCAAGATTGTTTTTCTTTCTATTTTCGTCACAAAGCCTGCTTGGATTGAACACACTTTTCACAATTATTTTTCTTCCTCTTCTGCTTGGGTATCGTGTATGTGCTCAAAGTATCCTTTGAAAGTGACCTACTTTTGAAGTGCTAAACATTTGGCAATTAGAAGTGAGAACTCTTAGTGATTATTTTTCCCACCTCATGACCACTCTTGTGTTTTGCACTAAATACTTTTTTTGGTTTCATCACCATTACTCCTCTGGTGAGTAAACACTGTATCTTCCAAAATACTGAATGCCTTTCCTTTTTTTCGGTATATCCAGTAATGCAACAGCGAGATACAAGGATTATAACATATCATATTTTGCACATAAGTTGATGGAAAGTATTGTATACTACTACATGTTTTTTTCTCTCTGAACTGGATATGCTGTCAATTATGGATCTAGAATTCAGGCTTTGAGCGATGCTGGTTTATTTGCATGCAATATATGAATGAAGGGTTAAAAAGTACAATGATGAATGATACGTTATGTTCTTACTATTGCAAATGGCAAAGGAAGACTCAGTTTCTCTCTAAAAGCATGAACTTTCAAATTCAGACTTTATGCTGCAGAATATATCTGATGGAATTTATTGAAGCATGCTGAAGTGGGATTTGTGGCTGCGAGGGCCATGGGATTGTGATGGTGGAAACTGATGGAGGAGTTCAGCAGCAGAACGGGGTAGCAAACCTAAATGAATGTGGTAGGAAGCAGATTAAGATTGTCAAGTCAGCAGCTTGAATGTGAATTGTGGACCATCAGACCCTAACCCAGTAAGAGCTGGCAGTGTTGAAGTGAGATGGCTCTCTGAAGTGGACAGTCAGCCATTTCTCATTTGCCTTCCACAGGGGGACTGAAGGGGCAAAGTTACAGCCTGAGAGATATCGATCGAAGAAAGGGAGGACCTGATGGAACAGTTTGAGGGGAATACATCGGCAGTCCAGGATTAGCAGTTAGTGAAAGGGCTGAAATCAGACCCCAGAGATCATAAACGTGATGGACACACAAGTGGTGGAGAAACTGTGCTGTGGGGGGCACCTGAGGTGCCATTATTGGAGAGGTAGGAATAGCAAAAGAGCACAGCCCCACCATGTAATTGGACAGGTTCTGTGCAGCACTTCCCTTTATTGACCATCCTCCACATGATCGTATTCATTTCTTCCCATCCACTTACGATTTCCACTGACTTCCAAGTCTGCCAGCAAGATCTACATTCCACCCTTAGTTTCAATGTTAGCTGTTATCACCAGACTCTGTTCATACGCAAATGTAGATTATCAGTTGAATCTCACAAGTCAGTATCAGTTCTAGCATCAGTATCAAATCTAATAACAGTTTCTCATAGGAGAGCAATGACTATAAGCAGTCCATCAAAGAGGATAATGGCCAATCCACTTGGCCATTATCCCACTCTCAACTGTTTCATACACAACTGCCAACCCAGGCTAAGATCTACTTGATCTGACCCCATGGACAGAATTTTACAGCCCCGTCACAACAGAGGGGCTGGAAAATGGGGTGTGCTCTTCAAAAGCCCATCGACTTCGCAGGACTGGAAAATCCTGCTGGCAGGAGGGGGTGGAAAATTCTGCCCGTGCAGTTTTCTGTTTCTTGGTCCTGTTCCATTAAATAGCTTGAAACAAAGGTAAGGTAAATGCACTAGATTAAATTGAACACAGACAATCTTTGACAAGGATATACTTGCTTCTGATTCAATAATTTATTTTTGTCTTAATTAAATAATTTTCACTTTGAACAGCCGTTGTGTGGGTCCTGAGAATTCTGCAACTTATAGAAACTACTTCAGACAGCTCATGTGATCATACAAAATAGGAGCAGACATGGGACATTTGATCCCTTGGGCCTGCTGCGCCATTCAACAAGATCATGGCTGATCTGTTTATGTTTTGGGTTCCACATCTCCATTCATTCCGATACCCTTTATTCATCTTGCCTAACAAGAATCTGTCGCTTCTCGGCCTTTTGGCTAAGATCAAATGTAGTATTGACATGCTGTGCTTGGTTGAAGTCATTAGGTTACATTTTAGCTTCATTTGAAGCGATTTTTAAAAGCAGCATCTCGGCCTTTTGGCTAAGATGCAATTGAGATCAAGCCTTGGAGAAGGAATTATGCCTACTCCAATCAGCTTGGATCATGTAGATCAAGCCCAAGACAGGAGGTGAGAGCCCTGTCTTGTCAGCTTGGATCGGGAATGTCTCAACTTATTGAGACTCTGAATTGGAATTGATTTGATTGAATTGGAATAAAAACAAAAGAAACAATAATCCATCTACCTCCATCTTAAAAATATTCAAATACTCCTCCTCCACTGCCTTCTAAGGAGCGAGTTCAAAAGTTGTACAACCGCCAGGGAAAAGATTTCTTCTCATCTGTGTCCTAAAAGAGTAACCTCTAATTTTAAAACAGTGCCCCCTATTTCTGGATTCATTCATGAGAGGAAACATGCTTTCCATGTCAACCTTGTCAATACAATTTAGGATCTTACTTCAATCAGGTCACTCCTCATTCTTCTAAACTCCAGTGGAAACAAGCCCAGATTGTCCAAGATTTTCCTCATAAGACAACCTGCTCATTCCAGATATCAATCTAGTAAACCTCCTCTGAACTGCCTCCCAGCATGGTGACATCCTCAAGTAAGGAGACTAAAATTGCACACGGTATTTGAGATGTGCTCTGCGTAACTGAAGCATAACATTTTTACATTTTTTTTATGTTCAATTCCTCTAGTTTATATATCAGTCTATGAATATTCTTACTTATTTGCAGTACCTGCATGCTAATGTTTTGTGACTCCTGCATGAGAACACCTCGATTCCTTTACACCACAGAATTCTGCAGTTGTTCTCTGTTTAAGTAACACTCTGTATTTTTATTCTTCCTGATAAAGTGAACAACTTCTTCACACAGAGGGTGGTGCATATATGGAATGAGGTGCCAGAGAAAGTGGTTGAGGCAGGGTCAAGAGCAACACTTAAAAAGCATTTGGATAAGTACATGGATGGGAAAGGATTAGAGCAATATGGGCAACACGCGGGCAATTGGGACTAGCTGATAGGACACCACGGTCGATATGAACTGGTTGGGCCATGGGGCCTGTTTCTGTGCTGTATTGCTCTGTGACTCTATCTGCCAATCAGGAAAAGACCCATTTGTGCACACACTCTCTTTTCTGCCAACCAGCCAATCTTCTACTGTACGCTACAAGCGTTTATTTTCCACAATAACTATTGAAAAGACACCTTATCAAAAGCCTTCCAGAAATCCAAGTATGCTATGTCTTCCTCCTCCTTTGGTATTCGTTCGTTAATTAATATGATTGTCCACCTATGAAACTCTGTGTCATTGGTCATGAGTTCTGTGGGTCTTTGTGTGGAGATGAGCCTGATCCTAGAGCCACGTCTCTGACCGCGCATTTGGTAGGCATTTCCAAGCACTGGAAGTTGGTCCTTGGACACGAGATCTCTGATTTTCCTTACTCAGGCTCAATTTCTGCAACTCCTCTTACCATCGGGTGTTGTTGAAGAACTGAAAGAACAGGGGTTTCCTCAAAGTGGATTTCTTCTGAGCAAAAGTCTTTCAGACATTCATGTTACATTGCATGAAGAGGTGAGTCTTCAGAATGTCTTTGAAGCACATCCCCTGTTGGGACTCTGACATGCTAAGCACGTGGCCAGCCCAGCAGAGTTGGTTTTAGATGATCATGGCTTTGATGTTGGTACTGTTGGTTGCTTCAAGGACACTGATGTTTGCATGTCTGTCCTTCCAGTTGATGTGGAGAATCCATCTCAGACAGCGTTGGGGACCTTGAGGTCATATCGTTGGTACATAGTCCATGTTTCTGAGCCAAGTAGAAGAGTTGGCAGGATGACTGCCTTGTACACGAGGACCTTAGTATCAGCACGGATGTTGTGGTCGTCGAAGACTCTCATCCTTACATGTCCGAAGGCAGCACCTGTGGATTAGATCCAGTGTTAGATCTCTGCATGAATGCCAGCCTTAGATGAGAGGTCGCTCCCCATGTTGTGGAAATGTTGTATGTTTGGGAGAGTTTCTCTATCCCTCTTGATGAGGGGAGAGACCAGATCTTGCCCTGGGGAGGGTTGGTAAAGGAGTCAAGTCTTCTTGAGGTTGAGGCTGAGACCGAGTCTTTGGTAAGCTTCTGTGAAGGCGTCAAGCGTGGTTTGGAGATTCTCTCCCGAGAGCAATATGGTGTGGCCGTCCACATTGAAGTTCCACGATCAATGTCAATGTTGTTTTCTTCCAAGAGGAAAACAGTATGTTTACAGGTTTCCCTTACCCGCAGTGTGTGTTACTCCTGCAAAGAGCTCCAATAAAATGGTTAAACTAAAACCAAACTGGTTATCATTGCATTCTTTAGTGCCTTGCTATGTGCCAAGTGGCTGCAGCATTTGGCAACAACAGTGATTGTATTTCAAAGCACTTAATTGGAAGTACTTTGCATCATTATCAGGATGTGGAAAGGCTTTATGTTAATATAAGTTGCTTCTTTATTTTGTAATGTGTTTTCCTTTGCGAAATACTCTGTGTGATTCTGTTTAGAAACGTAGAAACACAGAAAATAGGAGCAGGAGTAGGCCATTCAGCCCTTCAAATCTGTTCCGCCACCATTCATTGTGATCATGGCTGATCATCTAATTCAATAGCCTGATCATACCTTCCCCCTAAAATCCTTTAATGTTTTTCACCCCTATGAGTTATATCAAACTCCTTGAAAACATAAGAGTGCTTTGGCCTCAACTGCTTTCTGTGATGTAGAATTCCACAGGTCCAGCACTCTCTGGATAAAGGAATGTCTCCCCACCTCAGCCCTCAAAAATTTAATCTGTACCCAAGACTGTGACCCCCGCCTCGTCCTGAACATCTTCGCCATCGGGAATACCCTTCCTGCATCAACCCTGTCTAGTCCTATTTGAATTTTATAGGTTTCTGTGAGATCCCTCTTCATTCTTCTAAACTCCAGCAATTATAACCCTAAACAACTCAATCTCTCCTTCTAAAAGCAAACAATGAAAGTTGAACTCAGAAAAAATTTAATTTCACCTCAACCACCTATATCTTCCCACGTATTACTCTATTAACCTGGAAGAGCTTCAACCTTGGGACTTTCTCATCTGAATTCCAGTGTATCCTATCGTATAATAGGGTCAAAGTTACTCAGCCATTCCAGCAGCCACTCAGTATAAGTTGTCCGTTGAAATGGCCGCAGAATCTTTGGGTGTGCCGACTCCTGCACTGATGCTGTTCTTTCTTGTGCTTTCAGTTGGAGTTTGGAACTCAGCATGCACAACTAACAATACTGATCCCCGATAGCTCTATGCAATATGGTGATCTCCCACGTAGGCTGAAGTTGCCAATTGACACAGTTATCATTAAACTTCAGGGTTCACTTCCCTTTTCAGGCCTTTTGTTGTGACTTTGTATGTAACACATTAAGATGTAATACCGAAATATGAAAAAACAGATTGCCTCAAATAAATCAGGGTTTATTTTGTTTTTGCTTGAAATCTATTAAATTAACTCTGAAAAGTATTTTGCATTTGACAATCAACAGTTCAAAGACTCCAAAGCATATTAATATCATTAGAATGTAACTTACCAACTACACCTGTGGTACCATCACCAATTTCATCATCCTGAGACTTAGAAAGCTCCACCATCAGTTTGGCAACTTGATGCTCCACATCCATCATGCTCAGAATAGTAGCGCCATCATTGGTGATCACCACTTCTCCATCCTTGGCTACCATCGTTTTGTCAAGCCCTAAAATGGAAGAATGATGACAAATTTATGACCACCATCTTTTAATGCAACAGCACATTTCGTCAATATTGCTAGCACAGATTATTTTCATCATCTAATATATGTAACAAAAACTAAGATACTTCACAATTAACAAAAAATTATAGCGAATTACGTTATTCAGATACAATCACTTGGCAATTCTTATTCTCCAGATAGAAATTAGAGGTTGGTTAGGATTTAGTTAACTGACAACAATTATGAGCCATATGAAAAACATCGTTCATAGGAGTAAGCCATTCACTGGAGGGACTTTGCATTTTTAAAGCATGTTGAGTACATTTTCTCTTCTGCTGGAGTTCATTGTTGATACCTGCTTTACATTTAAATTCCAATGCCATCTGTTTCTGATTTTTATTTTATGCCTCACTAGAATTTTTATTGCTGTTTGTGTACTGAAGTTTTCTTTCCCACAGAAACTGCTTTCCCATGGTTCAAATTGTACCTAATAAGTGCCCTGTAAAATATTTTCTTTTGCGTGAATAACTCTTAAAGGTGAGAGCTTTTCAAGAGTTCTTTGTGATCTTTCTGCAAAATGTCTTCACAATGATCTTATAATAATGTTGTTGCTATTTCTTTCTTCTTATAGCTGACCAGTACACTACATTCCATTATTTGAAAGAAAAACCTGGTTGCTAAATATATTTTCCAAGACTTGTCTGCTCCAAAAATGATTAGAACCTATGTGAAAGTTTGTTCTGCAGCAGACACCAATATGCAATATTAAGGAACAAAATATCCATTCTATTGGTGGTTAAACTGTTTAATTTATGCTGGCTATTGCAAGATCCCTGCTGTGCCAGTGGGGGAAAAAAGTATTAACCCATTAGTTGATTAGCATTTTTCTTTCTGGTGACATGAAAAGCATGTTGATTGTGAGCATTGATAATGCACATTCCCAAAAAAAAAGTATCTGTGCCATTTGGATATGATTTCATGTGTGTAGCTCTACCACACTTCTGCATCCCAAAACAGTAGTGATCTCTGTCTCCTGTTGATTTGTCACCACATATTTGGTTCTTTTTAACTCAATGGAATCGTAGAATCTCTGCTGTGCAGAAGAAGGCCACTTGGCCCATCGAGTTTGCATCAACACTGAGGAGCACCCATCCTGGCCTGCCCTATCCCCACAACCCAGTGCATCCACCATAGCCAATCCACTTAACCTGCAAGTCTTTGGACTGTGGGAGGAAACTGGGACATCTGGAGGAAAACCACGCAGACGCGGAGAACATGCAATCTCCAGACAGACGGTCGCCCAAGGCTGTAATTGAACATAGGTCCCTGTTGCTGTGAGGCAACAGTACTAACCACTGGGCCATTGTGCCACTCTTCTGATGTCTGATCTCAACTACAGCCCAGATTTAGTAAGATTAGAAAAGAGATGAGACACTTGTGTCTTTGAACAATGATGCTAATGAAGCTGATGGACTCCTTTGCTTATTAGAGAACTTCTGTGGACAAGGTTTCTCGTGAATGGATTGGGTCTGTCAAAACACCTGGAGAAATTTGCTGGGGATCTTTGTGGCTGAAACCAACTTTACTGGAAGATTATATTGCTGTATTTATTAACAAAGGTAGATGGTGGCATAGTGGTACTGCCAATAGACTGAAGCCCTCAGAACACCGCGTTAATTAGCCAGAAAACTATCATTGATTGTCATGAACACCCAGCTGGTTAATGGTTATTCTTTTGGGCATTCTGCAAGCAGCACCACACATACCCAAAGGTGTTAACCCGTTGAAGCTACTACACAGCTAATTTCTTGCCAGATAGTGAAAGTATCATGTGATAGACTGAGCTGACTGATCCCACAACCAACAGATCAAATCTCAGCTTGGCAATCTTCCCATATCCCATCATGAATGGTGGTAGACAATTAAATAACTAACAGGAGGGGAAGATTCCACAAATATCCACATCCTCAATGATGTGGGAGTCAACATGTGGGTTCAAAAGAACAGGCTGAAGCATTTGTCGTAACCTTCAGCCAGAAGTGCTGAGTGGCTGATCCATCTTGGCTCCCAAGGTTGCCAGCATCACAGATGCCAAACTTCAGACAATTGGATTCGCTCTGTGATATGAAGAAATGGCTGAAGGCACTGAATACTGCAAAGGCAACAGGCCGTAACATCCCAGCAATAGTACTGAAGACACGTGCTCCATAATTTGCTGTGCCCTTTGCCAAGTTGTTCTAATACAGATGCAATACTGCCATCTATCCAACATGTGGAAACGTGGCCAGGTATGTCATGTCCATAAAAAGCAAGACCATTCCAATTCAGTCAATTATAGTTCCAATACAATCAATAATAGTTCCAATACAGTCAATAATAGTTCCAATCCAGTCAATTACAATTCCGATCTGGTTAATTACTGCCTTATCGGCTTACTCTTGAACATCAAGAAAGCAGTGAGAAATGTTGCTGACAGTGTTATCAAGTGGCATGTACTCAGCAGTAACTTGCTCACTGAAGCTCAGTTTGGGTTCCACCAGGGTCGCTCAGCTCCTGATCGCGTTACAGCTTTGACCTAAACGTAGACAAAGAGTTGAGAGTGGCTGTCCTTGGCATCAAGGCAGCATTTGACTGATTGTGGTTTCAAGAAGCCCTTGCAAAACTGATGTCAGTGGGAATTGGGCAAAACTGTTCACTGTTGGAGGCATACCTAGCACAAAGGGAGATGAATGTGTGGTTGTTAGAAGCATATCACCTCATTCTCAGGACATATTTGCAGGAGTTCCTCAGGGTAGTATCATAGGCCCAACCATCTTTAGTTGGTTTATCAATGATCTCCCTTCTAAATATGATCAGAATTTGGGCTGTTTGCTGATGATTGCATAATATTTAGCACAATTTTCAACTCATACTGAAGTAGTCTGTGCCCATATGCAGCAAGACCTGAATGACATTAGGGCTTGGGCTGATACGTGGCAACGTTCATCCCTAATAACAGAGACTAAAATCATCTGACCTTGACATTTGATTGCATTACTATTGCTATTAATATACTTGGGTTACCATTGAGCAGAAATGGAACTGGACCAGCTGTATAAATATTGTGGTTAACAGAGCAGGTTAGAGGCTGGGAGTTCTATGGCAAGTAACTCACCTCCTGACTCCCTCATGAAAAAACAAATTGAGATAGAAGCTCACTTGCATGTTGGACAATGACGTTAGCATTTTCTGTACTTGAAATGCAGGCCCAACTGACGAACATGAACTCTTTTTAACTCTCCCCCTTCAGCGAGTTGTTTCACAGTCTGTTTTTGTCCCCAAACTGAACTGCTTGTTCCAGTCAGCGAACAAAGGAATCTTATAACCAAGGTTCCATTCTGAATTATTATCTTTATTGCAAAATGTTATGGTTTGGGATGATTCAAACTGAAATGCAAACCATTTATTTTACCTTCAATCTAACTCTTTGATTCTGCAACCCATATGAATAATTTCACACTCTTGAGGGAGTTTTACAACCCTCTTTCCCAGAATTGTTAGCTTTTGGCTACTTTTATGGAGATAACAATTGGCGTCCAGAAATAGATAATCTGTTGTTCAGTGTTACATATCTAACTCGGAAATTGAAAGTAAATATGGATTAACCTTTTATTGTGATTAACTTCAAAGCTTGTTTGAATTGTTTGAGTAGTTCAAGATTGTTTCAGTTTCTCAGGTAGATGCTCCGATTTACTTATAGTCAAATTTTAATTTCCCAAAGCAGATCATAAAATCATCGAATCCCCACCATTCAGCCCATCGATCCTGCACCAACAACAGTCCCACCCAGACCCAGGTGTCGTGGCAGTAGTATTTAGTATATACAAGATACAAGTCACGGTTAGATGGATTTCTGATAGACAAGGGAATTAAGGGTTATGGGGAGAAAGCGGGAAATTGGAACTGATTCACTTCAGATCAGCCATGATCTTATTGAATGGCGGAGCAGGCTCAAAGGGCTAGATGGCCTACTCCTCCTATTTCTTACATTCTTATGTTCTTACACTGTGGTCAATCGCTAATGTTCCCTTGACAACTCTCCAAGCTCTACCACCTAAAAGGACATGGGCAATAGATGCTAGGGAATACGCCACTTGCAACTTCAACTTCCCTTCCAAACCATACACCATTCTGATTTGGAACTATATTGACATTCCTTCACTGCTGGTGCATCAAAATCCTGGAATTCCTTTCCTGACAACACTCGGGCTATGTTTGCACCAGATGTACAGTAATGGTTCAAAATGGTGGCTTACCACCAGCTTTTCAATGGCAAGTAGGGATGGGTAACAAATGTAGGCCTTGTCAGTGATGCCCACATAACCAAGAGAGAACAAAAAAAAACTTTTGCATTTTCCATGATGCTGGAATGCTGATTTAGTAAGTGATAATAAAGTCAGTCACGAACAAGAAGGTAATGCTGTAACTAGGGTAAAGGTTGTAGCCATGTTTATGAGCTTAATGATTTGGTTTTCTCAGTTGCACTTATTTATATCCACTGTAGTTAGTTGTGCAATCAGGGTATCAACATAATTTAACTGTGTGGGGCTCCTGGCTGATTTTTGAAATGGATGCAAGCTGTCAGTTGACTTTTAATTGCCAGTGGGATAACTATATTTTGTAAACTCATCTGTTGGTGTCAGCTGTGGGGTTGTTGGCTCTGAGACAGTTTTGGTGCACGTTTTCCCAGAAAGCACATTAATAACTGCCTTTGTCAAATAATTGCCCAGTAATTGGAAAGCATTTTTCTTAATTGGCATTGTACATTGGAACAATGGAAATGGGTGGGAAATACATGAAAAGGCCTTGAAATTATAAAAGATCCTATGAAATAGGAGCAGGAGTAGGCCATTTTTAACAACTTCCTTCATGGAATGTGTACATTGCTGACTAAAGCAACAACTATTGTCCATCCTTATTGCCCTTGAGCAGAGTTGGTGAGCTGCTGCCTTGAACTGTTGCAGTCCATGTGGTGTAAGTACTCCCACAGTGCTGTTAGGGAAGGAGTTTCAGGACCAGGAACAGTGAAGGAACGGCGATGTATTTTCAAGTCAGGTTGGTGAGTTGGTTGGAGGGGAATTGGTAGGTGGTGGTGTTTCCATTGCATCTGCTGCCCTTGTCCTTTTAGGTAGTAGAAGTTGCAGATTGGATAGGTGGTGTTGAAGGAGCCTTAGTGAGTTGCTGCACTTGCACCTTGTAGTTGGTACACATTGTTGCCACTGTGCCTTAAAGATAAGGAGTGGGTGTTTAAGGTGGTGGGTGGGGTGTCTATCAAGTGGGCTGATTTGTTCTAAATGGTGTCAACTTCTTAAGTGTTTTTGGAACTGCATTCATCCAAGCAAATGGGCCCCTTAAGCCTACTTTTCAATTCAATAAGATTGTAGCTGATGATTGTGGCCTTTAATTTCACTTTCCTGCCTGGTCCCCAATAGCCCTGAAACCCCTAATAAATTTAAAATAGTTGAATGAAGCTCTTGGTTTGAAAATTTTAACGCTGCTGCTGAAAAAGAGAGTTTGGTGGTTTTGGCCTAGATCCAGATTGATGTGCGTGTATCTACAATTCAACAAGCCCTCAGGAAAGCCGAAAAGCCAATGCTATGGAAAATGGGAACTCTCCAATGGTTATGTTGCAGTTCTGGATATTGTAAGAAAACAATATAATGAGACAGAATGAAAGGATATTTCTCTTTACGCATGATTTAGAAACCATTTTATTCCAACTTGCTTATGGGGTGAAGGTGGGAAACAGTTAAAATCACCAGGGCCACTTCCTTGCCTGGAGCTGACGTTCAGAGAACTGAGCAGCTGGTGAGAACACCTAGTCAAAGCTGTTGGGATGCTTCTCAACATTTGCAAGCCAGGTCCTGAGGTGGCCATAAGACAGGTATACTAACAACACTTGCTAAGCCTTATCCATTTGTAGGCATTGTACCTCAGCCAAGCATTCATAATGAGGTTCATTTGTTTAGCTGTATCAAAAAGCCTTCAGCACTTAATACTTTAGGACCACAATGAAAGCCAATGAAACACCCTAGCCAAGCTTAAAAGCAGAGGAGCAGATGTCTGAGCTGTTATTCACTTTATCCATTAAACAATAGACTTTAAAGCACCAGAAACTTTTCAGCTTTGATAATAAGGGCCAATTTAATACTCAATTGTTCTTTAAAATCAAAGCCCACTCATTAACCGCAGTATTTTAACCTATCGTCGAACAGTACATTATGACATATGATTTTGAAGTTGCTTGTTTAAAGGTTCCTGACACCTAACTTGAAACCCCCATGGTTCATGACATCTATGGTGAACCATGTCACCTACCAAAATGGGCCCAATTCTGTGAAATAATAGGGAATCTAAAACTTACTGATTGGGCAGGAGTGCCGCATGCAAGTTTGTGACTTGCCTCGTTTCCTGCAATGGAATGGATGAAGGACTTGCATCGGGACCCACTGGCCTCCATTTTCATCTCCACGACATTGGTCTGCAGTTTGTCTGGAAGGAAAAATCTGACCCTGAGCACTAATTTAGGAACAGTAGCTGAACTTCTAACTTGAATCTGTTATTCATTGAAAAATGACCCACAGCGAATATTGGTACAACATGAAGAAAGGCATTTTTACATAGCAAGTGCATCTGGAATGCATTACGTAGATTCAAACATGGCTTTCAAAAGGGAATTGGATAAGCACCCAAAGGGGAAAATTTATTTGCATATGAGGCAAGAGTGCGTAGTGAGACAAGTGAAGCTTCTCTTGCAAATAATTGGCATGTTCCCAGGTTGATAAGGTTGTTAAGAAGGCGTACGGTGTATTAGCTTTTATTGGTAGAGGGATTGAATTTTGGAGCCGTGAGGTAATGTTACAACTGTACAAAACTCTGGTGCGGCCGCACTTGGAGTATTGCGTACAGTTCTGGTCGCCACATTATAAGAAAGATGTGGAGGCATTGGAAAGGGTGCAGAGGAGGTTTACCAGGATGTTGCCTGGTATGGTGGGAAGGTCTTATGAGGAAAGGCTGAGGGACTTGAGGTTATTTTCATTGGAGAGAAGAAGGTTACGAGGTGACCTGATTGAGGCATACAAGATGATCAAAGAATTGGATAGGGTAAACAGTGAGAACCTTTTACCTTGGATGGTGATGGCTAACACAAGGGGACATAGCTTTAAATTAAGGGGTGGTAATTATAGGACGGATGTCAGAGGTAGGTTCTTTACTCAGAGGGTAGTAAGGTCGTGGAAAGCCCTGCCTGCAGCAGTTGTGGACTCGCCAACTTTAAGGGCGTTCAAATCGTCAGTGGATAGGCATATGGATAACATTGGAATAGTTTAGGTTAGAGGGTCATTAGATTGGTTCCACTGCTCAGCGCAACACCGAGGGCTGAAGGGCCTGTACTGCGCTGTAATGTTCTATGTTCTATGTTCCTGATGGGCTGAATTGCCTCCTTCTGTGATGTAAACATTCTATGATTTTATTGTTTACTCCTGATTGTGGGTGCCAAACCTGTTTTAATGTTCCAGGACTGATTTTTAGGGTTCAAGTTTGTCTTTTTAAAAAGCATGTAGACAGTTTCTTAGGTAAGATAGCGATAGAGGGATATGGGCCAAACGCGGAAATTGGGACTAGCTTAGTGGTTCAAAAAAAAGGGGATGACTCGGACAAGTTGGGCCGATGGGCCTGTTTCCATGTTGTAAACCTCTATGACAACTGTTACTTTGGTGAACAAAATGCTTTTATCTTCTATTTCGCTGCTTCAAACAATGATGGTGACTGTTGTGAATTTCTGCCTTCGTAGATAAAAGTGTCTACTTTTATTACTGAAAAAGATGTAATGTTTTACATGTCTTTTTACTATGAGCACAACCGTCCAGTTAGCTTTAGAGCTGTTTGGAAATGAAAGAAATACCAATCAGTCTCTCTTCACATTTTCTAAACCTGAATTATAACATTAGAGCCAATCACATTGATATGCTTGAAATTATAGATATAATGGTCAATTTATTCAAGTAGTTCAATATATTTTAGTGAATCATGCCAAATGTTAACTTCTTCACGTTCAGGTGTGCAGGTGAATGAAGGTCATGTAACGTTAGGAAGGACAAGGAAATTGGGCGTTGGACAATATGAACAAGGTGATGCTCAGCTGTTGTATGATCAGAGTGGATGGATGAAGTCCCCTGCCCCTTGCCGCACTCTGCCCACTGGAACGTTCACCACAACTGGCCAGTCAGAGGAGGTAGGTTGAAAATAATAGAAATTATAGCATTGCAATATGAACCCTCTCTTGGATCTATCCCATCCCCAGGCCGAAATGAACTATTCTGTCTTTTATCCCTCATTATTATTAATTCCACTTTAAGTACAGTTGTTTTATTGTTTATGCAGTTTGAAGAGCCACAGCTTCTTGATTTCTGTTCATACGGAGGCTATGTCTTTATAGTCATTTTCTTTCTGGAATCTGTCATTGACCTTTTTTTCCATCCAAAAGAGACTTCTGAATTCCCAGTGAATATTTACCTCTTCCCTAAGCCGTATGGTCTGAGTTGATTTTGAGAATGAACATATAATTTGTTCCCATTTTTCCAATGATGCCATTGTCCGTTAGGATTCGAAGGCTCACCACATTGGCTCAAGTTGGCTAACCTATGATTAATCTTTTCAGAGTGCATTGGCTATACAATTCCAGGATCTCATAAAAGTCGTGCATTTCCAATAATTCTCACAGAATATATGTAAAGCAATTAACAGTTCCTCTCTGCTTGTAACTTTGCAGTGCTTGCATGGGTTTACACAAAACAAAGTCATAGGTATTTCTCTGTTTATTACATTTGTGCCTTTGATTGGATGGCTGAGAATTGGTGTGCACTTGTTGCTGGCTGGGCTAGCATTTATTGCCCAACCTTCGCTATCCTCCATTTCAGAGGGCATTTGAGAGTCAACCACGTTGGAATAAGACGTAGGCCAGACCAGGTAAGGATGGCAGATTTCCTTCATTATTGAACCAGATGGGTTTTTACAACAGTGATTTTCATGGTCATCATTAGGATTTAAATATTTTATTGAATTTAAATTTCACCATAAGTAAGAGGGCATGGCGTGGCAATCCAATGCTGATTGCCACTCTGAGGAAGTTATCTCAGTGAGGAGGGCATGACGAGAAAAAGCAAAAGCAAACGTTTAATAAAACATTAAAAAGACTGTTCAGCTGAGAGCAGAGAAGCTTTTATATCAAAGTGTTGAATTATAATTGGTGAATAGGCATGGTCATATTGCATGTCACTAGGAGTATTGTTTACTGATAATATAGAATATTAGTCATAAACTTGGAATGTGTTTGCACTTGCGAAGGTTCCCTTTGCACCTACATCACCATTTAACCCCAATCGGCTTGTGTATTTAATCACTACCAATTTGTACTGAGGAACTTTCTGTTCTATTTTGTTGCAGCTAAACATATCAGGATGTAGCGTTGGCCAAGACGAGGTGGATTGCAGATTGTTAAATTCTTCCTCTGGAGACGAAGTCGTTCCTCCCACACCAGCTTTTCCTATCTCACCACCAACTCCATATGGTAATGTCCCATTGCACTGAGCAAAAGACATTAAATCGGCAATTGTGTTTTTTTTTATTCAAAATTTGAAGCAGATTAGAAAATTAGCAAATTGAAATGTTGGTGTGCACCAACGTGCACCATTATTTGTAATTAATGGGAATTAATGCCAATAATCACCCTTCGTGCTGTAGGATTATTTAATCAACAGCCTGCTTATCTCAAATACTGTGATTTATTTAGCGACCTGGGGGGAAAAAAACTATGAATTTCTTCTCTTGCAGTGAAAGTTTTGAACACATTTTCTGCACTTTCTGTGCACGGAGTTGGGGAACAGAACAACAATGCTTCAGATGGCTACAGAACAACTCAAGGTAAGGAATACACCTTTATTAAAGCAAAATAATGCATATGCTAGCGATCCAAAATAAAAACGAAGTGCTGGAGAAACTCAGCAGGTCTGATAGTATCTGTGACGAGAGAACAGAATTATCATTTCCAGTTCAATATGATTCCCTGAAGACGAGTTGTATGGACTCAAAGTTTTAACTCAGTTCTCTGTCCATGGATGCTGTCAGACCTGCTGAGTTTTTTCCAGCACTTTGTTTTTATTCAGGAATACACTTATTTTGGGCTGGACATATTAACCTCAATGAAGGCACAGGATCCCTACATAATGAAGCTCTGCAGCCTCAGACCTGCATGTTACAATGCACCCCTGAGGCACCTGCAACGTTCCCACCCAGCCCAAAAATCCTTTGAATGATGGTTGTTTTATGCAGATCAGTGAACCTTTTCACAGTATTGTTGACACATCTGAATCAAGTCCTGGAAGCTTTTAGCAAAGTGGGTGGGGGATGGGGGGTGGGGGAAGAGAGAGAGAGAATGGGGTGCTAATTTTGATCCTCGGTGATAATGTAAAACAAACGATATTCCTTTCCATTGGCTTGAAATGGGGAAGATTTTGTGATTTCTTTCTACTTGTGTAAGTCTATAATTAGCTCTATCACAGCACAGTGGTTAGTGCTGCTATCTACACAGCTATAGGGACCCAGCTCCAATTCCGGCCTTGGGTGACTATGAAGAGTTTGCACATTCTCCCCTTGTTTGTGTGGGTTTCCTCCTGGTGCTCCAGTTTCCTGCCAAAGCCTGAAGATGTGCTGGTTAGGGGGATTGGCCATGCTAAATTACCTCTTATTGTTCCAAGATGTGCAGGTTAGATGGATGGTAAATGAATGAGGTTACAGGGATAGGTTGAGGGGAGAGAGCCTGGGTAAGAGACTCTGTCAGAGAGTCGATGCATTCTCAATGGGCTGAATGGCCTTTTCTGCAATGTAGGAACTCTCTGATTCAATGAAAATTGTCCTTAACCCAAATCCAGAGCAATTGCAATACTGTTTTATGAGGATAAACGCCATTTAGGAATGATATTTTATCCACAGCTATCACAAAACCTACTAGTTGTGTTATAAGTTGGAGCCTTTTCTTTGCAGAGCTTATTCCAAGGTTGGATGGTTTTTAGGGATGTGTTTTGGAAAATCATGGGGATGTAGCTATTGATTTTCCATTTGTTTAGAAGTTTCACGTTCACCGTCAATTCTTCTGGGTACACTGGTACTGGCCACTCCCAAGATTGGTCTAACTACCATACTCTAGAGCATGCTCGCACTTCCCAATATTTAATCATGTAATAATACAATGCAAGGATGCACCAGTGGGCTTTTGTTCTACTCCAAAATCATGTCTTTCATACTTTTGAGGTGTCTTTTGAACATGGGGTATGTGAAAGATGCTAGAGGATAGCAGAGTTTAGGGATTAACTAGCACAATGGGCTGGATGATAAAGATCAAAGACTCATAGGCAGGGATTTTCAATTTGGGAAATGCTAAACCAGTGGAAGTTGTTGAACACAGGAAGAATATAAATTTAGTACAGAATGTAGGAATTCAAATTTCACAGGAGCTTCAGCAGACATGGATTAAATTTTTGAGATCATTAACCAGCCCTTCAGATCATGGGATAGTTCAAAACTAAAGAGACTTACATTTCTGTATCGCTTCTTACAAGCACAGGCCATCTCAAAGTACACTGCAATAACGGAATGCTGTTGAAGTGTTGTCGTTGAAATGAAGCTGTGCACAGCAAGATCTCACAACTAGCAATGATCAGATGCTCTTTTTCTCCCCATGTTGACCATTGGGCTGGGAGTTTAATTATTGATATGGGCACCTGAGATACTTTCTTGTGCTTCTTTGAGATTGCACCACCAGATCTTTCATGTTCAGTTTAGAGCACAGTAAGAAGTCTCAACACCAGGTTAAAGTCCAACCAATTTATTTGATAGTAAACTCACAAGCTGTCAGGGTCTTAATGCCTCATCCATAAAATGGCACCTCTGACAGTGCAACTCTCGCACAGTACCTCTGCTGAACTGCAGTATCAGCCTAAATTTTTATGCTGAAATCTCTAGAGTGGACCATGAACTCTCAGCTTTTGACTTTCAGGCAAGACTGCTGAGCTATGTTTGGCACATGTCTTCTCCCCATGTTCCTCCCTCCACTTTTGTACATGCTTACGCCTTTGCACATGAATAATTACCACTTAAGGCACAATCTAATGCCACATGTGCTGAGTAGTCATTCATCATGTGTAAACAAATCTTTGCAGCTTATTCAGCTGCAGAAGCCATCACAGGTAGGTATATTGCTGCTCCTGCGCACATGCACATTGGTGCATATTCCAGGAGGTCTTATGAGACAGAAGTAGAAACCTTTGTTGATTTTTCTTTCAGGCCCTAAGGCCACTTGTAACACTTGCACTGAATGAGTGCTGAACTTAGGATCATTTAGTCTGCGTGATTTAATGCCACATAAGATGGTGCCTCAGCTCACTAGGTCACTGGAGGAAGCCCTTAGAGTCCTAATGCAAAACTTGCCTTCAGGATATAGTATCTTGTGAGTTGAATTTATGGCGCGTGGTCTGCAGAGGCAAGACTCTTGATGGACACAACAACATAATTCCCATTCTGTGTTTGCTTCTATTAAAATAAATGTTTCAGACTATAACGAATTGCAGTACTATACCAATTTATGCTAAATGATAAGTCATAAAACCATTTGTTGGAGGAAGTGTAAAGAGTTTGAACGTACAATCGAGATTTGACCAAAGCAAGAACAGAGATTTGCCAGCATTTCAGCCAGAGGCCTCTGCCAAGAACAAGAGAGTTGCCGCAGCTGCTGCTTTACATTCCATGTCCGGATTAACACAGAATGCAGTTTCACACTGTTTCTCTTTCCTGTGGGGTTCAATCACAGCCATTGTTTGTACACAGAAGGTTAGACACACGATAATCACATTGGAAAGGCTGTGGAATTATTCTTGGAGCACGATACAGCTTCTTTGTATTATATATTTGCTGACAAAAGCAAAACTCAGTTTTGTGAGGCGTCCTTCCTTCGAATTCAAACTATTATCACTACATGTTCTGCAAATAAGTTGTACAATTCTGAAGTCTCGTTGAAATCAACAAAGAGGTCTTGGCCCTTTATATTTAGTTTCTGCAAATATTTGTTCAGAGTTATTTTAGGCATTATTATTGCAGCTGTGATCTCATGGGTCTCAGGTCCAACACTCAAATTATGTCCACAAGTTAAAACACAAAAGAAATTATTCACTTCCTGTTTCTTTCTATAAAATTTACAATTTTAGCAAAAAGGGACTAAACAAATTAGCTCATTAGTTTTCCAACAAAATCAGATGATAAGTCTGATATACTAGTATAAAAGTTACATTTTTCAAACCATTTGTTTCCAAGTCAGAGGTCATGGGATTTACTTACTTGGATAATATTATCCATGGGTTGACAGTGTGCATCATTTGGGTTCCAAGTGAAAACCAAAAAAGACCATGACGATGGAATAAAGTTTTTAAAAATCATTTTAATTGGCATTCATAATTCAATAATTTTAATAATTTGAAAAGATAAAAACCTAATTTAAAATGTAGAATTGTTTGGAGTCTTTACTTACTGATGCTCATTTTCATTACTATTTATACATTTACAAGGAAATTGTAAATCATTAACATCTCCGGGGTCATATTTTCCTTCTGAAAATTTTGGACATTGATTCTCTGAAAACAAAACTAGAGTCATGTTTTACACGAGGTATATGAAACATTAGCATTTTTTGGCCAAAAATCATGATTTGAATTTTTATGAGATTGACTTACAAGTGAGTAAGTGTCAGGAACAAGCTGCCAGAAGGAATAGTAGAGATGGGTACAATTTTGTCTTTTAAAAAGCATTTAGACAGTTACATGGGTAATATGGGTATAGAGGGATATGGCCAAATGCAGGCAATTGGGACTAGCTTAGGGGTTTTAAAAAAAAAATAGGGTGGCATGGACAAGTTAGGCTGAAGGGCCTGTTTCTATGCTGTAAACCTCTGAATAGTCCCAGCTACTGAGCTGTTACTTCTGAATTTCTGTTTGCATTTTTCACTTAAATCTTTGAGTTTTGATTATTTTGGAGCAAAAGTGACATGTAGTCATTTGTTCTAACTTAGCTGTTGAAATGGTCTCTGAACATTGTAAGATGTTTAGTCTCATTAACACTTTTGTAACTTTTTAACCACAGGTAACAACTGTTTGTCTCCATTGAATTTGAGTTTTTTATATTCTACACCAAATTAATTCACATTTCCTGACCCATAAAAGCTGTCATTGTAAATCACTGACTCAAGAAGCCCATCCTGTGTTCCATCAAAACATCATACCTTAGCGAGCCTAGAATTTTTGAGAAATCAGATACTCACAATCATCAAAGTAAGCTGAGATCCGTAACGTCACAACTTTTCCTATTTTATATTAGGTAGCCTTTTCAGGGCAGAGAGTAATGGTATGCTAAGTGTCCACCTAAAACAGATGGGAGCCCCATTTTAATGTTGACTTCAGGCAGGAACATGCGCACTATTTCCAGATGTTTGTACAAGATGTTGTTCCTAAATCATTCATTAGGGTTTTTGAGATTGTTAGGTAATAAGTGTATGGAAGGTCATGAAAAGGGCACCCAGATGTTAAAAGTAGTGTTCTTCAGTCACTTTATAATTCTTTATTATCAGTAGTAAGGTTCTTGAGAGATTTTGTGCTAATTGTTTCAAAATAAATTAACTACAGTGCACCACTGTTGGCATGAGGGCTTTCCATGCAAAACCAATCTGAACTATTTGGAAACAGAAGAGAAAGATTAACTGAAGCATACCAAGCAAGGAGAGGCTACCAAAGAAATGCTCTTTGTTTACCTGTTTGTATCCACGCATCTGCAGGTAGAGTTGAGCTTTCTCACTTTGGCATATTGTTCATCATACGGGCACTCCAATTGCTGCCAGGATAACAAGTTAATTAGCACCACAAACAAGATTGCTTGCCTAACTAGAATGTTGAAGTTTCCCTATTCAGGGTATGTCATGGCATGAAGGAGGATATCTAAGGATGGTTGTATCCTGATTGACTCTACCTAGATGCTGCCAACATACCTGCAGTCCTGGCTACATCTACCCGACTGTAACAGTGGGCAATGTTCTTCATAGGGTGCAAGCCAACAAAGAGACAGATGTAGAACTAGGCTATGTCTTGCAAGGACACCTGCAGCTACTACCAAGCTGTTTAGGGCTGTCACGTGCAGGTGACAGCAATGGTCAACTCAGTGTGCAACTTAGTTCTCCCACCTTAAAGGCATGCTACAATGCTGATCTCTGGTAGGTCATTACTTCGTTTAGCATGACCTGTACTTTAGCAGTCCTCTGACAGAAGTTTGAATGTGTTGCTATCAGGTAACTAGACTTTGAGGCCTGAATGCTCAGTGTGTGTGAAAATGCCAGCCGTGGATTGAATCTGTAAGTCCCATTCCCGAACCTGACCCCCACCATTTTCATTGAGGGAAGGGGAAAGAGTCAAGGAGTGTTCTAAATCGTGGATCCGTGGTTCGCAGGGCCAGTGTGCATAGAAATCAGCAGCTGTCTCTATTGGTGTAATTTTGATGAGAAAGCCAAAGTGTGCAGATTGGACCTAGTAGGAGTAGATCTGAACCCAGGGTATCCTTTTGGAGAGGTATAGAATCCCTCTGGATATGGTCCTAGGATGCTTTTTGGAGAGGTCAGGTGCCCTTTGGGATTGTTAGAAATAGACATGAAAGAACTTAAATGCTTTGGCACTGTTAAAGCTGTCCAATAATTGTCAAGCTATCAAAGGTCTGTCAGGATGTCGAAAACTGCTAAAACTCACTGGAATTGTCATCAAATTCAAAGGATCTAATTTGTTGGGTGTTAAATTTTTTAAAAGTTTATTTTTTTAAAAAAGCACACTGGCGATTTCACTCTAACAAATGGTCCAGATAAAGGCTGGTATAAAGACACTTCACCTGAATGCACGAAGCATTCGGAACAAAGTGAATGAGCTGGTGGCGCAGATCAGCACAAATGGGTATGATCTGGTGGCCATTACGGAAACGTGGTTGCAGGGTGACAGGGACTGGGAGCTGAATGTCCAGGGGTATCAAGTGTTTAGGAAGGATAGACGGGAGGAAAAAGGGGGCGGGGTAGCTCTGTTAATTAAGGATAATATCAGGGCGGTAGTAAGGGAAGATATAGGCTCCAAACAGCAAAACGTGGAATCGTTGTGGGTGGAGATAAGGAATAGTAAGGGGAGGAAGACGCTGGTGGGTGTGGTCTATAGGCCCCCAGATAATAACTTTGAGGTGGGGCGGGCTATAAACAAGCAAATAATTGATGCATGCAGAAACAGAACGGCGATAATTATGGGGGATTTTAATCTGCATATTGATTGGATGACCCAAGTCGGACGTGGTGGGCTTGAGGAAGAGTTCTTGGAATGCTGTCGGGATAGTTTCCTTGAACAGTATGTGACGGAACCTATGAGGGAGCGAGCTATCTTAGATCTGGTGTTGTGTAACAAGGCAGGTAGAATTAGGGATCTTTTTGTGAGGGATCCTCTTGGGATGAGTGATCATAGTATGGTTGAATTTTTGATGCAGATGGAAGATGAGAAAGTAGGGACCTGAACCTGTGTCCTCTGTTTGAACAGAGGGGAGCATGATGGGATGAGAGCGGAATTGGCGAATGTGGATTGGGGATGCAGATTGGTTGGTGGGACGGCTGAGGAACAGTGAGGATTTTTAAGGAGATCTTTTTCAGTATTCAGCAGAAATATATTCTGATGGTAAAGAAGGGATGTAGGAGAAGGGATAACCGGCCGTGGTTATCGAAGGAAATAAAGGAGAGTATTAAATTAAAAGCTGATGCGTTCAGAGGGGCTAAAAATAGTGGGCGAGTAGAAGATTGGGAAAGGTTTAAAAATCAATAAAGAATGACTTAGAAGGTGATAAAGAAACGAAAGACAGACCATGAAGCTAACCTAGCACTAAATATAAAAAATGACAGTGAAAGTTTTTACAAATATACGAAGAAGAGGAGGCTGACTAGAGTGAATGTTGAACCATTAGAGGATGAGAGGGGGGATTTAGTGGTGGGAGATGAGGAAATAGCTGAGGCCTTAAATAAGTTTTTTGCCTCGGACTTCACGGAGGAGGACACGAATAGTTTGCCAGATATTAAAGATAGAAGAATGGTAGGAGTTGAGGGCCTGAATGCGATTACTGTCACTAGAGAGGTAGTGCTTGATCGACTAGCAGGACTGATGGTGGACAAGTCCCCAGGACCAGATGGAATGCATCCCAGGGTTCTGAAAGAAATAGCAGAGGTGATAGTGGATGCCTTAGTAATTATTTATCAAAAATCGCTGGACTCCGGGGAAGTGTCAGAAGATTGGAAAACGGCTAATGTTACGCTGCTGTTTAAAAAAGGTAGCCGGCAAAAGGCAGGGAATTATAGGCCGGTTAGTTTAACGTCTGTAGTTGGAAAAATGCTAGAATCCGTCATCAAAGAAGAAATAGCGCGGCACCTAGAAAAGAATGGCTTGATCGAGCAGACGCTGCACGGATTCGTTAAGGGGAAATCATGTTTGACAAATTTATTGGATTTCTATGAGGATGTGACTAGTGCGGTAGACAGAGGGAAACTGGTGGATGTGGTGTTTTTAGATTTCCAAAAGGCGTTTGATAAGGTGCCTCATAAAAGTTTGCTACAGAAGGCTAGGGTGCATGGAGTTGGAGGTAAGGTGTTAGTGTGGATAGAGGATTGGCTGTCTAATAGGAAGCAGAGAGTTGGTATCAATGGGTGCTATTCTGGTTGGCGGTTGGTGATAAGTGGAGTGCCGCAGGGATCAGTGCTGGGGCCTCAACTATGTACCGTTTATATAGATGATCTGGAGGAGGGGGCTGAGTGTAGGGTGACGAAATTTGCTGATGACACGAAGATGAGTAGAAAAGCAAATTGCGTGGAGGGTGTGGAAAGTCTGCAGAGAGATCTGGATAGGCTGAGCGAGTGGATGAGGACATGGCAGATGGAGTATAATGTTAGCAAGAGTGAGGTTATCCACTTTGGCAGAAATAATAGTAGGAGGGATTATTATTTAAAAGGCAAAGCTGCAGCATGCTACAGTGCAGAGGGACCTGGGGGTCCTTGTGCATGAGTCACAAAAACCCAGTCTGCAGGTGCAGCAGGTGATCAAGAAGGCGAATGGAATGTTGGCCTTTATAGCGAGGGGGATAGAATATAAAAGCAGGGAGGTCTTGCTGCAACTGTACAGGGTACTGGTGAGGCCGCAGCTGGAGTACTGTGTGCAGTTTTGGTCGCCGCACTTGTGGAAGGATATGTTGGCCTTGGAGGGAGTGCAGAGGAGGTTCACTAGGCTGATACCGGAGATGAGGGGGTTGGACTATGAAGAGAGACTAAATAGACTGGGTCTGTACTCGTTGGAGTTTAGAAGGATGAGGGGGGATCTTATAGAGACATATAAAATAATGAAGGGGATAGATAGGGTAGAGGTAGAGAGATTCTTCCTGCTTAGAAAGGATAGCAGGACTAGAGGGCACAGCCTTAAGATAAGGGGGGTGCAGTTTAGATCGGAGTTGAGGAGGAACTTCTTCACTCAAAGGGTGGTGAATCTCTGGAATTCTCTGCCCTTTGAAGTGGTGGAGGCTACCTCGCTAAATATATTTCAGTCACGGGTATGTTCTTATGTAAGCCTGAGGGCTTTCATTATAGGGTTTGTGTTGCATGAGTGATTTTTCAACCTTACATTGTCAAAGGGTGTGTGTACCTGTTAAATGAACAGCTTGATTGACAGTTCTAAGTGGTTATAGTTTAGAAATGTCTTCATAAGAGATTAAGTATATTTAAGTAAAATGTTATTTTCATAAGGGATGGGATTAAGAATTTAATGAAATGTTTGTGTTCATAAGAGATTAATTGATGATTTTTAAATCAGTCAGTACTTTTTTGAGTCATATTATCAACAGATGTTATTTTATGTCAGTATAAGCCCTTAGGTTAGTTAATGGTGAATGCTAGTGGAGTTGGCACAGAGGGTAAAGTGTGATGAGTAGGGGGCATTGGTTGACGTGAACTGGCACCAAGTTGACATATGGGCTAAAAGGGCCATAGGAATGAATGGGAGACATGGTATGGGATAGGGGGTCTGGGGGGGTCAATGGGGGTTGACATGGGTATGGGGTTCATGGAGGGTGAGTGTAAGTGCGTATGTTGGCATGTGGGGTCCGTGGGGGTGGGTTCGGATGGTGGTTCTGGGAAAGAATGGAGGGCATAAGGTGGAAAGGGTGGGACAAGTGAGGTATAAGAACATAAGAAATAGGAGCAGGAGTAGGCCATCTAGCCCTTTGAGCCTGACCCGCCATTCAGTAAGATCATGGCTGATCTGTCGTGGCTCAGTTCCATATTCCCGCCCTCTCCCCATAACCCTTAATCCCCTCGCTTATCAAAAACCCATCAACCCGTGTCTTAAAAATATTTAGCGAGGCAGCCTCCACCACTTCAACGGGCAGAGAATTCCAGAGATTCACCACCCTTTGAGTGAAGAAGTTCCTCCTCAACTCTGTTCTAAACCACCCCCCCCCTTTATCTTGAGGCTGTGCCCCCTAGTCCTGTTGTCCTTTCTGAGCGGGAATAGTCTCTCCACCTCTATCCTATCCATCCCATTCATCATCATATATGTCTCAATGAGATCTCCCCTCATTCTTCTAAACTCTAACGAGTACAAGCCTAGTTTATTCAGCCTCTCCTCATAGCTCAACACCCTCAACTCCGGTGTCAGCCTAGTAAACCTCCTCTGCACTCCCTCCAAGGCCAAAATATCCTTGCGTAAGTACGGCGACCAAAACTGCACACAGTACTCCAGCTGCGGCCTCACCAATGCCCTATACAGCCGCAGCAAGACCTCCCTACTTTTATATTCAATGCCCCTCGCTATGAAGGCCAGCATCCCATTCGCCTTCCTGACCACCTGCTGCACCTGCAGGCTGGGTTTTTGCGACTCATGCACAAGGACCCCAAGGTCCCTCTGCACCGTCGCCTGCTGCAGTTTTTCGCCACGTAAGTAATAGTCTTTCCTACCATTCTTCCTACCAAAGTGGACCACCTCGCACTTGCCAACATTAAATTCCATTTGCCATTTCCTGGCCCATTCGCCCAGCCTGTCTAGATCCTTCTGCAGACTCTCCACACCCTCCGCGCAATTTGCCGTTCCACCAATCTTGGTGTCATCAGCAAATTTCGACACCATACACTCGGTTCCCTCCTCCAGATCATCTATATAACTGGTAAATAGCTGAGGCCCCAGCACCGACCCCTGGGGCACTCCACTAGTCACCAACCGCCAAAGGTGGGTGAGGGTGTCAAGGGCTGGAGAGGGTTTTTTTTTCAATCTTATACACAGTGCTAGAGCACAGGCCTTAATTTCAGCCAGCTTGTCTCTGCACCCAATAACCTCTGCACTTGTTCCAGAGGGCCAAGTCCATCTTCTAATCCAGCCTCCCCGCTCCAAGCCTCCTCACACCCCTGGAATGGAAATCCTGACTTTAGGTTTCTTTTTCCCAGGTTGGGTTCTCAAAATTCTGAGGACCACGTACCAACTGACTTAAAAACAACTCGTTCCCTGCTGCCTTCAGACGTTTGTAAGGACCTACCTCACACTAAGTTGATCTTTCTCTACACCCTAGCTAAGACTACAACAGTTCATTCTGCACCTTCTTTCCTTCTCTGTGAACAGTGTGTATAGTTGGCTGTATAGCAGCACACAAATGCTGTCACCAGTAAGAGACACTAATCACTGCCCCTTGACATTCAATGGTGTAACCATCACTGAACCCCTGACTGCCAACGTCCTTGGGGTTACCATTGACCAGAAACTCAACTGGACTCGCCACATAAACATAGTGGCTACAAGAGCTGGTCAGTGGCTAGGAATACTGCGGCGAGTAGCTCACCTCCTGACTGTCCAAAGCCTGTCCACTATCTATTACACACAAATCTGGAGTGTGATGGAATACTCCCCACTTGCCTGGATGGGTGCATCTCCAGCAATACTCAAGAAGCTTGACACCATTCGTGACAAAGCAGCCCACTTGATTGACACCCACATTCACGAATAACCACTCCCTCCACCAGCGCTGCTCAGTAGCAGCAATGCGTACTATCTACAAGATGCACTGCAGCAGTTCACCAGTGATCCTTAGACAGCACCTTCCAAATCCATGACTTCTTCCATCTGGAAGGCCAAGAACCGCAGTACATGGTAACAATACCGCCACCTGCAAGTTCTCCCCCACATCGCTCACCATCCTGAGTTGGAAATATATCAATGCTCCCTCACAGTCACTGGGTCAAAATCCTGGAATTCCCTCCCTGACGGCATTATGGGTCAACCCACAGCACATGGACTGCAGCAATTCAAGAAGGCAGCTCACCACCACCACCTCGAGGGCAACCAGGAATGGGCAATAAACGCTGGCCAGCCAGTGACATCATGTACCACAATTGAATAAAGAAGAATCCAGCCTGAGTGTTTTTTGTGTGCATTTTGCTTGTCACTTGTTTCCTTCCCGTCAGTTTTAACAAATGGTGTTAATTGGTTGAAAGACTTCTAAAGCCTTTTTAGAGGCTTTTAATATTTTTGTCACTATGATGTTGCATTTTCATTAAGCCCATCCCTTCAACTCTAACTTACTTGGATTTTTTTTTTTTGCTGCCTGCATCCATACAGATCTGTGCTTGCAACTCTGCATAATAATATTAAACTAATCTCAGAAATTTAAACTAAATTGTTAACTTCCATTCACGTCACTGCAAAATGCTTCCCTATGCTTTCCCATGGAAATGCACCAATGCTAGCGAATTTAGTCAGTCTTGAGGCTTTGTAGTCATTTTCGTAATTGCTCAATATAATTTGTATAAACACAGCAGCATACTGACCCCAATCATTTGCTACCATATGGTGGTACTCGCATTCTTCACTAAGCATGAATGACTACTTCAGCAACTCCACAACCAGTAACTGATCGTTCAGGCACAATGGTGCTGTTCTTCTGAACCCTCTCCTCACAGTTCTCTGCTTCAAAATCTCTTGTCACTGCATCAAAAGCCTTACCATAATCTTTGATATAATATGTTTCTCCCAATCTTGAATTTAGCATTCTCCTCTTCTACATGAGAAAGACCTTACAGTATAGAATACTGTTTTGGAAATCCTACTGCAGAAAGGGCATTGTAAGCCAAAAGAGAGTGTGTGCAGCATAGGTTCACGAGGATGATCAAAGGGATGGGAAACTATAGGTGGAGCAGACACTTGAGATACTGGAACTACTTACAGTGGAGCAGAGCTTTTAAGAAAGAAAGATTTGCATTTATGTAGTGCCTTTAAAGACTACCTCCTGCTTGAAAGCGTTTTACAACCAATGGAAACCATTGAAGTGTA
The DNA here is from genome assembly GCF_965287045.1 of Carcharhinus amblyrhynchos. Lineage (NCBI taxonomy): Eukaryota > Metazoa > Chordata > Chondrichthyes > Carcharhiniformes > Carcharhinidae > Carcharhinus > Carcharhinus amblyrhynchos. The sequence continues at coordinate 89,983,707 of NC_137325.1, forward strand.
ATCACTATTGTAATACAGGAAATTAAACTGCAAAGGAAGCAGCAAAAGCCTCCTATCCATTGAGTCTGTCTACACTTGCCTTTGCTTCAGAAAAGCAGCCAGCATAATCAAGTACCCCACGTACCCTGGATGTTCTCTCTTCCACCTTCTGTTGGGAAAAGGATACACAAGTCTGAGGACACGTACCAACTGACTTAAGAACAACTCGTTCCCTATTGCCATCAGACTTTTGAATGGACTCACCTCGCATTAAGTTGATCTTCCTCTACACCCTAGCTAAGACTGTCACATTACATTCTGCACTCTTTCCTTTCCTTCTCTATGAATGGTGTGCCTTATCTGTATAGCGTGCAAGAAATAGTATTTTTCATTGTATACTAACACATATGACAATAATAAATCAAATCAAATTTTGCGCACTGCAAACTCCTGCAAAATGCAATGATAATAATGGCCAGATAGTCTGTTTTTGTGATGTTGATTGAGAATTAAATATTGGCCAGCACACTGCTAATAAACCCTGCCATGGGATCCTTCACATCCATCCCTAGAGGAAGATGGATAAAGAGAGGCAAGGAGAAAAAATATCCAAAATATTGTTAAAAGTATGGATTGGACCTGAATAATTTACTGATAGCTTACTTTCATTCATGATCTGTATTTGAAGGATGATGTAATGTAACTTTTTCAAGCAGTCAGGATGTTTAGCTATGTTACAAGCTTGTCCTTGTCAATTGTGTTTTTTTTAGACAATTTTTTTCCTGATTCGCTCATTGGTTTCCTGAGCCTGCAACAGATGTGTGGCGACTGTTGAAAACGAACAATATTTCAGCTGATCGGTGGTGTGATCTGAAAGCTGCTTGTTTTATTTTTGACTCAGTCATTACTGACTTTGAAACTTCATTTGCCCAAGGTTATGAAAGACTGCAAGCCAATATAATCTAAAATATGATACCAGTTGCTTTCTGCATTTCAACATGGTACATGTCTCTTCCACAAAAGTCAGTTTAACAGTGGAAGCACTTAAGGATTGTGTACCTTTGGGCAGTGAAGAAAATGTGCACAAAGTATTTGTCCTGAGGGGCACTTTGACCTTTGACATTTGCTAGCACTTCTTCATTGGGTAGAAGCAGACTGGGAGGGTGCAAAACAAAGCTGCTGTGTAAGTTAAAAGTTGAATGTAAATGAGGCTCCAGTTAGAGCATGAATACACTGAATGAACAGGCACGCTGTGGCTGTGAGAAGTCAAATTTAGCAGAAACAATTGTTGAATTATTTTCCGTATGGGCAGAGTGGATTGAGCTGCTGCTGACCAAACATCTTCATTTAGAACGTAGCCCTTGCACTCTCCTCTTTCCAGTGTTTGCGGAAGTTTTGCTTTGGTACTGGGTTTATTACAGACTGTAAGTAAGAAAGAACGGAAAACTGAGACTGGATAATCTCTTGAATGAAGTCACAGTTTCTGTATGTGGTGTTCCTGCTGTGTTGCTTTTAAACTGAAGTCTGGCAGTCGAAGCAGCAAGCCAAAATACTCTTGGCTCTAGTAAAATTGCAGCATTTCAACACATTCATCATATAGCTGCTGTTATGAAAGTTTTCCATCATGACTTCTTCAATTGGCAGGTAAACTGTGGTTTCAGACTGATATCTATTGTTTCTAACCAAATCCTTAAATATTTAGCAATCTGTAACAGACTGGCACTGAAACACTATCTGTAGAATGTGAGCAGAGTACTCGAGTGGAGCTTTGTGCTTGTAAGCACGCCTGTCTGTTTGCTAATATACAGAGGAAGTTTTAAATGCATTGAGGGTGTAACTGGAATGCATTTATAGTTGAAGTGTTGAATTTGCAGGCTGCTTGCCGACATCTTTGCCATATGCTTGTAGGATCCGGAGATTTCTGGAAGTGCTTCTTAAAGGTCTCCATATATGTTAGAACAAAGGGTTTTCAGTGTTTTGGAGGCTTGTGTGGTATTGAAATTTGTTTGGTTGCTTTATTCCGGTGAACTAATACTCTTTGCATGATCTGGAGACGCATTGATAGCTCTGTTTTTTAACATGCAGATATACTGAGGCCACATACTGAAGCAGTAACAGCTGAGCACATTCCTGAGGGTAGCTAGGACGTGCTTGGGTCATTGGCAACTTTCCACAAAATTCCTCTATAATACTCCATTTATATTGCAGTAACTGTCTCCGGAGGCGCTCCTGTAATAGAAATGAGGCAGCGTGCGTGACCCCAGAGACAGGCAAGCTCTCCCACGCAGAGTAGTAGGTTCATTCATGTCTGTTCACCTCTCAAACCAGAGGGCCCCAGAAACCCTTTGTGTGAGATAGCAATTTACCATGTAATGTATTTCTCAACCTGTGGAACTGTATTTGCTGTTCATTTTACTGCCTCTTCTGCATCGGGGGAGCAAAATGCAGGTTAGATGGTGTCTTTGTTGAACACCTTCAGTCTGTGTGTAAATGTGATCCTGAGCTCCCTGTTGCTTACAGATTCAATTTTTCATCCCACTCCCTCTCTGCGTCTTTGTAATAATGCAGAAAGCAAATGTAATAATGCAGAAAGCATTGAAGCTTGATATACACACAAGAAGCTGCTCTTTATCTTTCGTGGTATTTTGCAATCCTCAAAACATCTCTGATTGTAGTTAGCTGGCATTTTCAAGGATAAAAGGAGAGAACACACTGTTACTTGGGTCACATTTTAGCACACTACTGACTGGGTGACCTCGACCCTTAGTGTTCCACCCAGCCACTTTTTCATGCTCCTGTTTCTATCTATCCCCATTAGCTACTCATACATTCCCCAATGTTCATATATGTCTCTTATTTACTAATTATGGTCCCGTTTTGTTTCTGACTATCACTTCACGTCATCAAGACCTTTGGTCGCTTAACCTGTTAATTTTTAAATGCTTTTTTTAAATAGCTTCCAGTCCTAAGTGGCATGATGGCACAGTGGGTAGCACTGCTGCCTCACAGTGCCAGGGATCCGGGTTCAACTCCGGCCTTTGGAGCAACTTTGTGTGTGGAGTTGCAAGTTCTCCCAGTGTCTGCGTGGGTTTCCTCTGGGTTCTCCAGATTCCTCCCACAGTCCAAAAGATGTTTGGATTAGTTTGATTGGCCATGCTAAATTGCCCCTTACTGTCACGGGGAACTAGCAGGGTATATACATTGGGTTACAGGTGGAATTGTTGTTGGTGCTGGCTCAATGGGCTGAATGGCCTCCTTCTGTGCTGTAGGGATTCTTTGATTAAAGGAATGGTCTTCGACCTGAAACAGTTTCTAATGGACTTTCTCCATTCTCCGTTTAATGGTATTTCCAGCTATTTCTGTTGACTTTCATTCCTTTCGGTGGGAGTTGGTAATGCCAGAGGTAAATCACGAGGGACTCTGTTTGCTTTTAAATGAGACAGTCTTAATATCACCAAGTTGGCAACAGTGCAATTTTTCTATTATTAATCTATATCCACGTTTGCTGTCCTTGAAGAAAATCTGCTTCAGAGTATAATGAATTGCTTTTAGTCTCCGAGCTTTCCCTGACATGTAAATGGGGTGAATTTGGGACCATAGAGATCTAATTAGATGGAGTATGAGACAGGATATGATCAGAGTAGAGGAAAAGTGAAATCATGTGCACAGGAAGCTTATGAATGGTTGAAATTACAAGAAAAGCTTCTGCTATCAAGAGCTGATTAGAATGAATAAGACAAGAAACCTTTGAGAGGAAGCAAAGTTACATGTCTTAAATAACTTGTTCCAGTCCTGATGCAACTTGCAAGGGGAAACTGTTGAACAAAATTCATGTGAAGACCCTGTGTGTCAATCTGAGTTAAGCAACTGAACTGTATAACTGGATTGAAGAGTTGCAGCGTTTTCATGTTAGAGTTGTACAGTTATTCCTTGTTCAGCAAGAAAACAATGTGCTAAATGAAAATTATTGCCACATAGGAAAACATCTAATAAGGGGAGGCTGTGTTCCTGGCTTGTAGTTCTTATGTTGAAAACTTATTGGATGCCTTGAACCTAATTGGCCCACAAATCATGTTAACTTACTAACTTTTGCTAAATTACTAACTTCCTATTTAAATCCTGCTTATCACTTCCTGCCTCTGCCTTGCTGTTTCATGCCTCCTAATCACCACTTCCTTCCCATGACTCCTCAGCTCAGCCGCTGATTCTCTCCTGCTCGCCTCTCTCCCGACCCCCTCATTCACCGCATTCCCTCTCACCTTCCTGCTCACCACTTCCTTCTTCCAAACACCCCCCACTTGCAGCTTCCCCCTCCTGCTTGCCACTAACCTACCCCAGCCTACTTGCTCACTGCTTTCCTCCATGACCCCCTCCATCTCCCATTCGCTGCTTCCCGCTTCTGACTCTCCCACTTGCCGCTTCCGCCTTTTGAAACTCTTGCTCCCTGCTTCCATCGCCTAACCTTCCCATTCACCACTTTCGTCCTCGATTCTCCCACTCACTGCTTCCCTCTTTCGAATCTCTTCAGTCGACAGTTCCCTCTGTCGACATATCTGCTTGCCGCTTTGCTCCCTTAATTACTCGGCGGGACCTTAGTGTCCGTGTGCATCAGTCGCTGAAAGTAAGCGTGCAGGTACAGCAGGCAGTAATGAAGGCAAATGGTATGTTGGTCTTCATAGCGAGAGGATTTGAACATAGGGATAGGGATGTTTTGCTACAATTGTATAATGCATTAGTGAGGCCACACCTGGAGTATTGTGTGCAGTTTTAGTATTCTTATCTGAGGAAGGATGTCTATACTATAGAAGGAGCACAGTAAAGGTTTACCAGGCTGATTCCTGGGATGGCAGGTCAGCTATATGAGGAGAGACTAAGTCAGTTAGAATTATATTCATTGGAGTTTAGAAGAGTGAGAGGGAATTTCTTGGAAAATTCAAACAGGATAAGACATGGTACATTCAGAAAAAATGGGGGCGATTCTCCCATCACGACCCGCAACATTTCTGACAGGTTGAGCTGGCCGATGCAACCCTTTCCTGGGATTTGCGCATGCGCTGGGGACGCACGTGCATCTCCAAGTGCCAGAGATCACTCGGAGACCAGACCATGCTGGAAATCAGTGGAAAGAGAGGTAGCTCATTTGAATCTTTTTTTAATGTAGTTTAAATATGTTTAGCATTTCGTTATCAGGAACTTGCCAGTCCTGATTGAATCTCCCACCCTGCCTGGAGTACTTCATTCTGGCAGAGTTTAGAGTAGCTCCCCACATTCAGGGAACTGGCCAGAGACCCTGCTGGAGTGATGGGGGGGTTGGGGGATCGCCACTGCTGTGGGGAGTGGGCTAGACATTGGTCAGGGCGAGCTGGGAATTGTTATGGGGGCTACTGTCGGGCCTGGGGGAACAGCACTGCAGGGGACCCGGGCTGACAGCATGACGCGAATATGCACCAACACCACCGCCACTGACCCCCAAGAGTTTTTAATGATATTCACAACTGAGACCTCTGCAATGCACAGAGAGGGGAGATTCATATGTGAAGTTGAACTGTGAAAACAGTCGTGATCTAGAATGGTTTTCACACCAGTTCAGCACTTCTTGGGAGAATCACCCCCAGGATTCCCAATGGTGGGGGGGTCAAGAACTAGGGGTCATAGTTTGCGGATAAGGTGTAAACTTTTTAAAACTTGAGGTGAGGAGAAATTTCTTCACCCAGAGGGTGATGAATATATGGAATTCTCTACCACAGAATAAGATTGAGGCCAAAACGTTGTCTGATTTCAAGAAGAAACTAGATATAGGTCTTGGGGCTAAAGGGTTCCAAGGGATATGGGGGGAAGGGATATTGGAATACTGAATTCAATAATCAACCATGATCAAATGAATGGCAAAGCAGGCTCAAAGGGCCATGTGGCCTCCTCCTGCTTCTAGTTTCTATGACCCTCTCACTCACTACTTCCCTCTCCCACCCTACCTTCTTGCCGCTTTCCTCCATGAAGGCCACTCTTCATTCTTCTGTTCCTCTTATTTGCCACCTCTCCTGACCCTCCACTTGCCTCTCCCCACTGTCCACCTAACACTTACCTCTCCTGCCCTCCCCACCACTGCTTAGCTGTCCTGACTCACTTGCTCACTGCTTCCCACCCTTTCCCGCTCCCTCCTCCCTGCAAGGGCTTGGGAGAGGGATAGCAAGTGAAGCGATGGTTTGCTTTTAAAAAGACTGAGTATTGATATTAACCACACTAAGATGAAAAAGGAGTCAGTGCTTTTTGGGGAACTTCCCTAATTTATAAACTGCGCTAAACTGAAAATGCAGTATTAGAATGGACTTTAAATAAGGGACACCTGTACTACCTTAACGTTAGTTAAACACATTAAAAGTGTTAATGCCCACAGTTCTTACTGAGCAACATTTTGTTTTATATTTTTCAAGTTAGCGGTCAGAAATGGTGGTGACAAGTAGAAGGCAAAAATGTGTAAAGGGAAGAGAAATGCAAGAATTAGTTTATAGACATTGCAGTCAGGTTGGATTATTTAAAGGCCACTAGCATGTTGTTTGCTCACACTTTATAATCTTGCTAAATAGTATCTAATAAAGGTGATGAGCATCAGCACAGGCATTTCTATGTAATATTTCTCATCTTCTTTAAGAATATAAGCAAAGCAACATTTATAGTCCATTCCTTGTTATCCAGCTATGGTGGGGGCAGGTTGACTTCCAATTGGAACCTACACATTTTAACCATAATACTATTTTAATCAAACATGATGAAATTCTTAATGCGTTGGGCTGTCAAACATTTGCAGTTTGGCAAATGGCTTTTTTATATTTGGTTTTGCTCTTTAACGATTCTTTTTGTCTTGATTTGAAATTTTTGGTAAATACTGATCCATAAGAGAAATATCAGCTGAGGTTTTTCCAAAAAAAGGTTATTCGCAGGAGCAGCTGTGTATACACACTTAAATTACATGTTTTCCAATTGCAGTCATTAATCTTCTTGAGTGACCACATTCCTGTCATTTGCATGCCGTATCTTTTGAAACAAGAATTCCATCCCAGTATTGCTGCAAATGCACATAAATTTAAATAGTGCGTGGAAGTTGTTTTTCAGTGTCTGTTGTGCTTTTAATAATTGCATTGTGCTCTTAAAGTGCAACCATCATACACCTGTTACATTGAATTAACACTACAAGGGGTTAACATCACGTTGTAGTGTTAAATCAAAGTAAATCCACCTTTGATTTACTTGTGTGGAGTAAATCAAAGGTAAAGCAGAGATAGATTCTCTCCAGAGTCTTGACCTACCTCCCTTTTGGTTTAGGGCTGGGCTCTGAGTCTACCTTCAGGCTACACTAACATTATAAATGAAGCGTCCAGAAATAAGGAGTGAGAAGGTATTTGTAGCTGTCCTCATTGGAAACTAGTAGTATGTTGTTGGAGATTCTCCTCCACTCATGCAAATCTTTTCAAAATAATGCATCCAGGAAAATTGTCAATAACTCAAATGTCTAAACTGCCTTTTTCCCAATAGGCATGGCAGTTAACATGGTAGGAGTCAGGCCATATTTATGTTATAGTGATGTTCCAATTTGGCAGCAGGATCATAATGCAGAAAAGAAGGGGGAGAAAAAAACTACGTGCTGAAGGTGCCAATAAAAAATCACAAAATTGTTACATGCAGAGGGAGGCCATCTGGCCCATTGTATCTGCATCGGCTCTCCAAACAAGCATCATGGCTTGGTGCCATTCCCCTGCCTTTTCCCCATTTCCCCTGAACATTGTTTCCATTCAATAATAATCCAATACCCCCTTGAATGTCTCGTTTGACGCTTGGTTGCTGATTTTCTAAACTCCTTTGGAAATAGCCATGCTAGTAACACCATGGCTATTGCCAGCACTGCTGGTCAGCATTCTTTACCAGCTGCAGGCAGGCTGAACATTTCATTTAGCTGAGCCCAGCAGCACTTTTTCACAATAGTGGGGAATGCCTGCATTCAAAAGATGGTAGGCACAATTATCCCAAATATTACACATACATGGTTATGACCCACTCATAGATGTAAATCAGACAAATTCCATAGCCCCAGTATATTGTACAAGTTGTGCTGTAATAAAATGGATGCATAACACTGTTAGGTCATGCTCGAGACTTGCTCATAAATGACTGAGCCCATTTTTTTGAAAGAACACTGCTTTCAAACATTAGTTTGGCCAAGCTTAGAAATTAGTACATTCCCCAAAACTGAGAGTGGTGTGTCCTTTCCTCCCTTCTTAAATTTATGAAAGGATGGAATTCAGTGAGTGCTTTTACTGCAGTGGTGAGGGAGTGTTGGAAAGAAGCCCGTTCACTTTCCAGCTCTGTGGAATTTTTTTGTGGCCCTGTGAAGATACATTGAACAAATGCTATGTGTCGTGTGGATGCGCAGGAGACAAAAAAAAAAGTTGCTTCTAATTCACAAATATAAGAAGAAATGTTTAGGTGTTTCCCGTAAGTTGTTCCACATAATCTAAATAATTGTCCCTGTCCCATGTCTCTATCTTTTCGGAGCCAGGCAGACAGATCTGCCATCTTCATAGATAAAAGGGTGAGCAATTGATATGAAATAGACATACAAGCTTATGCAAGCCCCTGTTTGAACAATTTCCAAATCCTCTTGGAGGATAGCCTCTGATGTTAGCAAGTCATCCTCGCTATGTAAGGAATCTGGGCGGTCTTCATGTTCCACTGATTTTCAGATAGCTTTATCTAGTCTTTGTGCTTGTGTCAACACGTTTGCAAGATTTTGCTCCAAAGAATGCTGTTTAGTTATGATTTTACTTTTTCTTAATGCTGATTTTTGTCAGGTAGATAGATGTCTGTCTCTTTGCATTTGAGAATTAACTCTTTGGATGCTTGATGAGGCTTTTCGTTTAGAAAATTTAAAACCAAAGTACTCCCTCTCTTGCAACATTTATAGAAGGATTTACTTTTGTAAAATTCAACTTCAGAGTATTGGGCATTCTAAGAGTATAGAGAACCATGGGTTATTTCTAAATAGTCTGAGAATAAATCAAGATCTGGGAAGTGGGTTAAGCACTTTGAGCAGCAACTTGTACTGTTGTTATAAATAGATTTGACATGTTATCAATACCAAACAAACTGGTAAAGCAATCCAAAATTTACCTGAAGTAACGGAAGAAGTGTTGTACATTTTTATGAAATTAAGTGAACAAAATGCATCATTATTGGCTTTCAGAATAGAAGCTTAGCTGATCACCAAGTAAGCAGCAAGTTCCATGCTCCAATAATTCAGTGGGTAAATACATCACCTAATGTAAGCTGTGCAAACTGGTTAAGTTCCAGGTCAGGACACTGGCATATCCTGAGTTTATCAGTAACTAGCCTCTTGCTGCAGTGTAGCAACTTGTCATTCCTGGTTTTTAAAACACACAGATCCTGTATTGAACTCAATCATTCCTTCTCATTGTGTAAAATACTGTTGGACTTGACGGTAAAACTGACCATAGTTCATTAACCTAACACCAAGCGTACCTTTATCCCACAGAGCCCCAAAGTTACATGGAAGGCATCAACCATTCAGTAGTGCGATCAGACAACGCTGTGGTGGCAACCCCTATTCTGTACAGCCGTGATACTTCAGTGACTAATCCATCTTACCAGAGAACTTTTGGCTCCGTGTGCTCTGTCTCTACCAGCAGCCAAATCCCCAGGACAAACAGGTGGGCCATCTTAAACACTACGCTTAGATGGATTGCCTATTTACCTGTTAACAGCTGTCAGTTAAAATGCCCTGTAACTTCTGTCATATTAATCTATGTGGGGTACTGAAAGACTGAGTCCAGAATCAGAAGCATTTTAATCATTGGTATCATTTTTAAAAAGTTAATAAATATTATAAATTTCTTCTGGAAACGTATTTCACACGGCAGTTGGTTCTGTTGTTGCTGCATTCTCCAGAACCAGGAATTGGGACGGTGGCTATTATTTGTTCTTTGGTGGGGTTTTTTTGAGCCTTGAAAATATAAATCAAATATTTTTATATAAAAAAGATTGCTTCTTCGATGCAGCTTTTTGTTAAAGCAAGTACTTTGAATGTTGAAGGCTATTTCTGGAGTTTATAATTCTTGATATTCACTAAAGACATATTCAGTCCATTCATATATCCTGAAAAAAAAATTCAAATGCTGCTTATTTTTACAGTGAATATTTTTACTGAAGCAGAGTCTTGTACCATTTATGCGACTAAGCTTGGTGCCAGGATATTATACCAGAGTTCTGTGTTGCCTGTAATGGTGAGGAAGATTAGTGAATCGTTCTGGTGTGCTGGACCAACCTGTATTTACAGTGTTGAAATATTTTCAGACAATGTGCAGCAACTGTGGTTGTCGCTTTCTCAGGAATAATTTAACAAGTATGGGGAGCTCATGCTTCCAAATGCAAGCTAGTTGAGTTAATAATTTGATCGAATATAAACACAGAGTAACCTCTGCTGAATTTAAATTTATTAGGAAATGTGCTTTCTTCTGCACAACACCTTCTTCACACAAGACAGAATTTAGCCTAGCTCAGTAAATTGTAAGGTGTCCGTGGATTTATGTGTAGATGAAGATATTGTTGTAATGTTTTGATTATGCACATTGATAGGAGGCCAGCAATGTTCCCTGGTATGGTCCCTTTCCACCTTGGCACAGGTTGGCACCATGTCAAGGTGGAAAGATGCCTGTGATCAGTGTGGAGGTTGGGGGTGGGGGGGGTGGAAGGAGGAGGTTAGAGGAGTGTTGACTCCAATCAGGGGTGGGGAAGGGGGCCCTTGAGACCTCTGTGATGGGCTGACAGGAAGGTTTACTGAGGTTATGATTGGGGCACCCTTTAAAGATGGTGTCCCTAATCTCTCAACGGGATTTTGCTGCATGTTGAGCACCCACTCCCCCTTGATGTTTTTTTTGGCAAAGCGTTGCAAGATCTGTTGAGAAAACTGATTGATTGGTTTCTCTGGAAAGAACATGCCAGTTTTCTCGCTGGAAGCAACATGCCACCCACCATTCTTAGGTAAGATTTTTGCCCTTGGAGTTTAGATTTAAAACCTGCTGTACACAAAATGGATTTAACAGTATAAACACAAAGAGTACCTTAATTAAATGACAGCTCAGATCTACTTTTTCTAATTTGATCATTCAAACAGGCTAGTTTCTCATACCTTTATTTTTTGGAATGATCAAGCACAGGGATAATCCGTTTGGTGTGGCTATGCCAGTTTTTGAAACAGCTGTCTAATTCCTTCTGTCACTCTTTCTCCTGTCTCTACAAACATTTCCCCTTCAATTACTTATCCTTTTTTGTTTTTAACCTTTCTATTGAATCTGCTTCCACCATCTTTTCAGATAGGGCAAATGTCGCATCTGTCTTTTTTTTCTTTGAAATCTGTCAAAACAATTTCTCCCTATTGACCCTATCACTGCCACTCATGATTTTGAATACTGCTATTAAACCCCCACCATCCGTTCGAGAAAGAATAATCCAATTTTTGCCTTGTAGTTAAAATCCTGCGCCTCTGCTACTATTCTAGCAAACAGGAGTGTAGTGGTTGTGTTACCGTACTGGTAAACCTGAGGCCTGGACAAACATGAGACAACATGAGTTTAAATCCCATTATACCAACTGGAGAATTTAAGCTTGGTTAATTAAATAAATCTTGGTATCAGCAATGGTGAGCGACAAACCACTGTCTTGGATTTTGTGGTTAAAGCACAAAGTGTTATTGTGCTTTAGGGAATTAAATTTGCCATCTGCACCAGGACAGATCTATGTGTGATTTCAGATTCATAGCAATGAGTTTGACTCATAACTGCCCTCTGAAATGGCCTAACAAGCCACTCCGTTATCAAAAAGGTGGCTTTGCCAGTGACACCCATGTCCTATGAATAAATAAAAATTTTCCACATGTTCTGGAAGGCTTTGGCATCTTGGCCTAAATTTTCTGGTCAGCTGTGAAGGTATGCACTCATTGTTCATTATGGTTGGCACTGTGGATGTACCAACCCAACACTGACTGTAGCATTCCACAAGGCAGTTTACCACAGACTTCTCGAGGGCAATTAGCTATAGCCGATAAATGCTGGCCTTTCCAGCAACAGCCATGCCCCATAAATGAATAAGGAAATGGTCCCTAAAGACTGTTGGCAGAACTTTGAGTGACATTTTAGTTTCTAAAGATCATTTGCAGCACAACATTCTCTATATCTGGTGGAGAGGGTTATGGACATGTATAGAAACATAGAAACTAGAAGCAGGAGTAGGCTATTCGGCCCTTTGAGTCTGCTCCACCATTCATTTTGATTATAGCTGATCATCGAATTCAATATCCTGATCCTGCCTTCCTCCCATGTCCCTCGATCCCTTTAGCCCCAAAGGCTTTATCTGACGACTTCTTGAAATCAGACGTTTTGGCCTCAGCTATTTCTGTGGAAATGAATTCCACAAATTCACTACCCACACGTTGTAAACCTCTATGACTCTATATTTCTCCCTCTCTTTAGCTATGAAGGAAATACCCGCCTGAGATTTCTGTTGTCAGACTCTCACCAATTCCTTGGTAGGCAAGGTGATAGATTTCCGGCCTCTGTTTCTTTCTCCACAGGTGTTGCCGGACCTGCTGAGATTTTCCAACATTTACTATTTTTATTGCTTTGTTTTAGTGTTCAGCTCCAAATCCATTTATCCTTCTGAAGAACACTGATAACTTATTCTCTCAAACAGGGCGGCACGGTGGCTAGCACTTGCTGCGTCAGAGCACTAGGGACTGGGTTTGATTCCCAGTTTGGGTCATTGTCTGTGTGGAGTTTGCATGTTCTCCCTGCATCTACGTGGGTTTCCTCCAGGTTCTCCGGTTTCCTCCCACAATTCAAAAAACATACAGGTTAGGTGCACAGCCGTGCTAAATTCTCTCTCGGTGTACCTGAACAGGTGCTGGAGTGTGGTGACTAGGGAATTTTTCATGTTGTAGTGTGAATGTAAGCCCACTTGTGATTAATAAACAAACTATAAACAATTTATTGTTCAATTTCTGAAGGTTAATAAATATTAGCTAATTATCTCAAAATGTATATATCGTACAGTAATGATCAAATAACTGATGCATACAAGTAGGGCACACAACAGCAAAGCTCTGCAAATGATCAGAATTAATAGGTCCTCACCGAAGAATGCAGCACGTAAGGATGTATAAATTAGAATATTTCATTCATTTCGAAGCCTCTTGAGAAGGCGAAATTTTTTAAAAAAGGATTATGAGAGAGAGTTGCAAGGTGAAGAGTCATTTAAAACAATTTAAATCTCCAACAGTAATTGCTTTCTAAATGAATGAAATTCCACAATTGTAAAATTACATTTTCAGTAATATGTTGTTCCCAGTAATTAACACTTTATATAGTTAAAACATTCACTCACTCTTGAATGCCCAAGTCCTCTCCTTTCTTGGTGATACATTCTGACACATTTCAGTGGTGTATTTATCAATGAGATGCTAATGTAATGAGGTTTATGGGGGAGGAGGGTAAATTGAATAGTGATTCCTGTATTTAATCATGCATAAGAAACTCCAGAAGTTGCCTTCAAGTTTATTCCATAAATAATGGTCCTGTTGATCTCAACATTATTTTTGATACAAAACCTATGTCTGTTTCTTCTTGGAATTTTAATCGTGTTTAGGGTTGAAAAAAAAGTGTCTGGCACTGGTCATGATCATCGTTAATCATGAGTGCATATTGTATTTTGTATAACTTTTTTAAGCCTTCTGTGGATTTGGCAGGGGCCTGCTGATGCAACAATGGAAGCACTTAGTTTACATGGCTTTAAGTGATGTGTTTCATGGCTTTGTGCTGAAGGACTCGCTATATAACGAGAACATTGCTGGGGCACATTCTTTGCACTCACTATGCCTTTCTAATCTTTTTAGCTCTTATGTGTTCTTGCTCTTGTTTGTTTCTGTCTACATTATTTGCAGTCTGAATTACTATCTAGGGAGCATAAAATTAATCACCAGTGTCATCATACCACTGAAGCAACATAGCGCTTCTTTGTTCTGTGCTTGCCCTGAAACAATCTTAAGTTTAATATTTTCCAGAGTCCATTGATACTTTAGTTTCCTAAGGAACCTGAAAAAATACAAAAGCTCAAATATGCCTGATATATTAAGACTCAGCTTCAGTATTACTGTGTCCTTTCCATGACTCCTCATCTGGTTGCCAGGTAATGGTAATTATAAAATGTGCAAGGATTTAGAAATGTCATTGGAGGTTGGGGAGTGGTATGCAAGATGCTGTGCCCTAAATTAATGTTCAAATAAAGCTCCCATTTGTTTGGGCAGACGCTGCCAATAACAGCATTCGCAGCCCACAGGAAATTATGTGCGAAAAACAGTTGGCCGAGATCCAGAGTTACAGATCTCTACTTGTTTTGCAGAATGGGCAATTTGTGCTCGTGTATTTGATAACACTGATTCGAAAATCTAGACTTAGCTGCCAAGGTGAGATACAATCTGGTAAAGTGCTCATGAACTCCTTCAGTGTTGTCACCAGGATTTCTGTCAAATATAACAGTTGATGACACTGCCTGAATGGGTATCCCTTTATACAGTGACAAAAAGACAGAATGACCCGTTTGAGACTATGTGTATGCTTCATTTCTTTTTATCTCTTTTTGCCAGGGTAACGAGCTCTCTTATTTTGCATCTTACATTCCAGGTTCCTTTCTGAGCAATTTCTAACATCACCACCTTTTTCTATCATAAATTACTTTGTATATAAAGTGTTTACATGGTGGGAGTGAATGTTCGGGGGGTTTGCAACTCGCCCAGTGTAAATTTAATGGAAGAACCACAGAAACTCTGAAAGAATGCCATAAATGCCTTTTGCTGTTCTGGCAGATCTATGGCAAGAGAACCACTACGCAGCTTCAACCCAACTATTCTGTGCTAGATAACAGTTATATACCTCACCCAACATCAATTTATACTACAAAGCAAAGGCAACCATGATGCATGGGCCATTCCCCCCCCGCCCCTGCACACACTCAAGCTCAATGCAAATGTGTTTTTGTATAAAATACACATAAAAACAGGAAGATTTTCTTCTTGTATAAACAGGGTGGAGCTCCTAAAACGCAGTAAATAAAGTACATTGTCAATGGCAGTCACATTCTGTAGTTTCCCACAGCACAACAGAAAACAGATAAATGGTGCTCCCTTCCCACACTCCAACATAAAACCCACAAAACGACTGCAAAATAAAACACACTGCACCCATCAAACAAAAGTTTAAAAATGCCCACAAAAAAATTATAGGATTTAGAACTTATATTTAAATGGATTTAATTTGAACCCAAAATTCAGTCCTAGTTAATCTCTCTCTCTCTCTCAAATCTATTCCAGTCCTCTTTGTCAACCAACATGCCAGCTTTCTTCCCTCTTTCATGCTCACTATGCAAATTCAAGTCAAGTTTTTTGAACCCAGGACACTGATACTCCTGTCAGTGTCAGCAGAACCAACAAGTCCTGCAAAAAGACTTGAGCATTTTGAGGCAAGGTTGTGGCAACGCAAGGACTGGCTACTCTCTGGTAAACTGATGTGCAATGGAGGCTGAAAGCTAGTGACGTTTGCTACCAAATAAACCTGTTGGACTTTAACCTGATGTTGTGAGCCTTCTTACTGAGAGAGAGCACAGCAGGAGATAGCAACTTTCAAATCATTGTGTGGAACTTAAATGACGAGGCAGCAACAAAACATTATGAGGACTTCATTTGGGCAGCCAGCGTTCTGCATCATCCAGTCAAACTGTCCTTCACCCAACATGACTGAAGATTAATTTTTAAGAATGATTTGCAATCCATTTTAACAGTAGAATTTACAAATAGACAGTGCTAAATATAAATACAAGTTCTTACTAGTAGATTAGTCTGGACTCTGCGTCCAAATGCTGATGGTCAAAAATCACCATTATTGCAACATAATGTTGAGCTGAACCCTTGCTAACTACAGATTCCGAGACACAATAGCTTACAGTAGTTTTACAAAGTTAGACAATGCTAAATGGTTTTTCAATCTTTCAATGGATTTGTTCATGATCAAATGATTCAGATTTATCCTCCATGTTTAGGAGGCTGAATTTAATCAGTGATTAAAACTATGAATGAGATGTTAAATATTCTTCAAAAATGAAGTGGTACTGAATTGTCATGTAAACCACAATACTCAAACCTGGTGACCAAAGCACTGGACAGATGAATAAGATTGATTCTCACACATGATTTTCATTCATTTTAATAGTAGATTTTAACAATACATCACAAAATAGGATGTTTGCAAATACAGTGCTTGAGAGAAGATTTGATCTAGCTCTTCAAAATTTGAAGATACTAAGATAAGCAAGGTTTTGTACTGGGTTTATATACTAATAAATGTTTTATTCATACTTTATTTTCTTTCTCCCCAATAGCCCGTCTACCTGGTCGGAGAATGCCCAGAAAGGAGTACCACCAATAACTGGAGTTAGCCGATTCACAGAAAGCTATCCTGGTTCCTCAAAGTTTGGTGTCAACTCGGGAAGTCCGTCACGTGAAGTCTCTATGCTGTCACAGTTTTCTTCTCCGGAATCACAAGTTGCCTCTCCTAACAACCACTCTATTCACATGAGTAATTCTGAGAGTCTCACTTCAAACCTCCAACAAGAAGGTGCTGGAGGAACCCCTGGATTGCATCTGTTGACTGCCGATTCCAGTAACCAGGGTTACCTACACTACACTGTCAACAGTGGACCTCAGTATGATGGAGAACAAGCCATGTTATCTGGTCTTTCTACAGGATCAAACAATACTGCTTCAAACATGAACTCCCCAGCGACCGGTTTCCTGGGTAATGGTAGTCTGCAAGAGGGAGTGCTTACAGCAGTTAGTGGACGGCAGGCACAAAGCAATTCAGCACTAATGAATGATGCTTTGAGTCTGAACGTGCATCCTCCATTGCCAGAAAAGAAAAGGATTTCTGAGGGAGATCATTCAATTGCCTCCATTTCACCAGCTTCAAGTGGTTTTTCAAGTCCTCACAGTGGAAGTACAATCAGCATTCCATTCCCCAGTGTCCTTCCCGACTTTTCAAAAGTCGTAAATACTTCTGTTGTACAAGGTAAATGCTGCGAGTTTTGTTTTTCCAACATTAAGTCGTTTAAAAGATTCCATATCTAATCGTGTTTACGAAAATGAATGATCCTTTTATTTGCATACTTGACTTTTCCCATCCAATTGTGTTTACAGTGATTTAGTATTCTTTTTCTTTATATAAATGACTTTCACTTGTGGTTACTGACATTTTCCTTAGCAGCCTTCTAAAGGGTAGCAATTGGAAAGCTACATGCTGAGCACACAGCCCACCCACTGCCAGAAATCAACCTCCTATAGCGGCAGCAATTCTACCTTGTTCACATTGCTGCTGAAGTTGAGGCTGTCATCAACAATACTATTGTAAGATAACAACACCTGATTTCAGTTCCTCGCTTACTTGTTTCTCCCAATATATTGAGTTGACAATTAAACATGGCTGGAATCCAAAACAGGGATAACTACTTCCAATCTGTGCTGTGCTTCCCCAATCATGTCTGTTAAGATGCAACACTCAGTGCTGATCCTCGTGTTCACTATGAAGTACTGCAATTGTTTTAAACAAGTGCCCAGTTTAGGAGCTGTTTAGGATTTGGAGAATTACCAATGATCTTGAACTTTGAATCATTATAGTACCACAAAATTTGCAGATATTTCCTAGCTCTTTTTTCTTATAGTTTGTAGAGTTGGAACTAAAGTTTTGAGCTACTAGGTTTATTTGAGTAACACATGCCTGTGATTGCTTTCTGCTAGCTGAGGATTAGAGTCCAAGTGTGCACTCTCTTTTATGCTGAGGGTGGTCCTTGACATTTTAACATTGGTTGTCTGAGAAAACAAGTGTTCCCAGTCACTGCAAATTACAAGAATCTTTATTGTAGAATTTCATTTGATAAAGCCCAGTCCAGCTTCCCGTCCATTCACTCTGCCTACACTTCTGCTGCCTCGGAAAAGCAGCCAGCATAATCAAGGACCCCGCGCACCCTGGACATTCTCTCTTCCACCTTCTTCTGTCGGGAAAAAGGTACAAAGTCTAAGGTCATGTATCAACCAACTCAAGAACAGCTTCTTCCTTGCTGCCATCAGACTTTGGAATGGACCTACCTTGCTCTAAGTTGATCTTTACATCCGAGCTATGACTGTAATACTACATTCTGCACTAACTCATTTCCTTCTCTGTGTACGATATGCTTTGTCTGTAAAGCATGCGAGAAACAATACTTTTCACTGTATACTAATAAATGTAACAATAATAAATCAAATCAAATCTCTACGTGGGGAGTTCCAGGATTTAAGAATTTGACCCAAAGACAAGGGTTACATCCAATGGGATGAGCAATGTGTCACGCTTTTCTTTTTGGCAGCTCTGAGCAATCACAATTCATACAAAAAAAAGTCTCCTGGGGTGTTTGAAATAAAACAAAAAATGCTGAAAAATATATAGATCAATCAGAAATGGTAAAAAGATGAACAAGCTCATGTCCCTGGTAGATACCCTTTCATCTGAACTTTTTGAATGCCTAAGCTTGCATTTTTAACGGTTGACCTAAAATGACAAGGCGTAAACCTCTTCTACTCATTCATCATTCAAATTTAGAATGCAGTTTTTAAATTATGTATTGTGGGGGTATTTTGAAGGTCAAGAAGGTAACTTAATTCCCCAAAACATTAACTGAGCCAAGTCGGAAAGATATGGAGTTGGTGCTAAGTTTAGACTGTATGGGTTATTCGGTACTGATGCTAAATCTGGTTTAACCAGAGGAGATAAAACTTTGAAACGTGGGAAGGTGCTTTGTGCTGCCTGACATGAGATTGAATCAGTACTGCAGTGTAAAATAGACAGCTATTCTGTTACTGTGACTTGCAGCACCTAAAGCTGCATCACAACATGCCAGAAATATGATCTTAATTTGTTTCTACTATAATGTTCTGCCTCTAGCAGTGGCAGTCCTGTGCTAATATTGCTTGTAATACTGTATTGTCAGTTTGACCTCTATATCATTTTCTCCATTTCTGCCTCCTCATCTCCAGAAACTATTGACTCCATTTTGGGTTATGGTTTCAAAGATGCCTGGATCCCTCTTACCCCGTTTATATGGTTATCTATGTGCGAGTCCTTGCTGAAAATCCAAATGTACTTTCAGAGGGCAGTGATATGGAGACAAAAGAGTGGTTAGGTTCTCCCTCCTTAATTCAATGAGTGTAAGACTAATTTGTAAAGCCCTGTTACTGTTCTGGTTGAGATTGGTTAATGCAGCATAGAACAGTGGTTGCATGTGAACTTTCCTGGTTTTCAAGTCTTATCAAGTCTTTACCTTTAGGACCAGGTAAATAAAAGTTTGCATTTTACGATAATATTTTAAAAATCTGTTCGCAGTACCAATCTTAATGTTTTCTATTCCTCATTAAATGATCTTATGATAGTTATGAAGTTCACACTAAGATGCGTACAAGTTAGTGCCATATTGGTGATTATTTGTTGAAGTTAAATAATGGTAAAGAATTATGAAAATAATTTTGTTATTGTTTTAATGCTGATGAGACATGTCAGATTTTGTCATTCATGACTGAAAATGCTGGAAATACTTAGCAAACCTGGCAGCTTCCGTGGAGAGATTCTGTGAAGCCTACGAACAGGAGACGTAGTGTGCAGGATGACTTAATCAGGTGGAATACAAGATTTCAATTTCCCAACAGAGGGTTGAGATGCAGAGATAAAACTGGCAGCATGTTTGTGATGTGTCGTGCATTAAGCTGGCCCGCGGTTGGTTCATAATTATAATACATTTATGTACCATGAATACTCATGACTGTGAAACAGTTTTTGATAAAGTTCGACTCTTGAGATGAAGTTAACGATGCAGAGTCTTGGGGCATCCGGTTGATAGTCATTTAATGGTGACGTGCACTAGTCAGCTTTGTGCAGCTATGAATCAGGTTGGTGGTATTCCTCGTTAACTCTACAGTATAATGGAGGGGAACAAGAGAATGGCAGCTTGCATGGAGGCTCGGGACCAGCATGGGTGATTCACTGGTGGTGGGGTCTTATGGAGTGGTATTGGGGGCATGGAAGGGGGGTTCTGGGAAGGATAGCGGGAGGGTTCAGGGGTATAAAGAATGAAGTGGGAAGGACCTGGTCTCACGTGTGTGGAGGCACGGGAGAGGGGGTTGGAACAGCCAGTCAAGGTAAGAAAACAAGAGGCCTAAAGAGTGGCATCAATGCTATCCAGATGTGTGTCCATCTCTGTGTATGTGTGTGCTGGCGGGGTCATTGTAGGATTTTGAATTCGCCTATAACATTTCAGTTGTTCCCACTGAGTGATCCTGGACAATGCCCTTTACAATACATAGAAGGAAGAGCCAGCTGAGCCTGCAAGTTCAGCCATGTCCACAGAATAATGAGTACAACACTGAAGGCTAACGTGAATATTCAATAAACAATTTTTAAAAAAGCTATTTCCTCCACAATAAAGGAAATGGCCCTGACTTCTCCATAACCATCAATGTGTGCCAGCGATGAGGCTTGCCAGTTCACTTATCTCTCCAGCTAAGCTAGTCTCAACAAAGAACAATGATTCACATATTGATAAAGTGTGAAACCAGTGCAATGTAAAATATGTACAAGATAAATTTAATTTGGACAAAGCACCCATGACACCTTCGTGCTTCTGATATCTTATGTTAATGATAATGGAGTTGGACAAGATGCTGAGCCTCCTTGTTTGGCCAGGAGGCTCTTTTATAAGCCACCCATAGCTGAGTGTTCACAACTGACAGCAGGTTTCACCATCAATTAGCTTCCTTGGCCACAAAATCGCACATGTTTATATGCATGTCCTGGGCACAGAGAATTTTAATTGGAATTGCATGGAAAATGACAAAAAGAATGTGGTGCCCAGTGCCAGTTACAACATCAGGAATGGTGCACTGTTGACAAAAGCCTGGCCAATATTTCAGATCAATAACTTTCATCATTTCACCTGTCATGATTTTGTAAACTGTTGTAAAATGAATCCACCTCATTGTTGTGACTATCATGTTGTGTGTCCATTTTAAAGTATAGAGTCAGAGTTTAAATTTGAAAGTAGCACATTTATGTGTATATATTGATTTTTTTTTAAATCTCTCTAATTGCAGATACTGCATTCTCATCTGACAAACATGTGACTGTAAAATTTGTGCAAGACACTTCCAAATTTTGGTATAAGCCAGAGATATCACGTGAGCAAGGTGAGGGAGAGATACTTCAATCAATTCTGAATATGTAAAAGAAGTTTTGTTATTGTGAATTACTCCAGGGGAAACGTACCTGGGAAAATTAGATCCCAGACAGACTGAAGCGATCAACGTCTCATCTGACAGGGCGGCATGGTGGCACAGTGGTTAGCACTGCTGCCTCACAGCCTCAGGAACCCTGTTTCAATTCTGGCCTTGGGTAACTGGTTGTGTGGAATCTGCGCATTCTCCTTGAGTCTGCATGCATTTCCTCCAGATGTTCCCACAATCCAAAGATGTGCAGTTAGGTGGATTGGCCATGTTAAATTAGTCCTTATTGTCCCAAGATATGTAAGTTAGATGGATTAACCATGTTAGTTACAGGGATAGAACAGGGAAGAGGGACTGGGTAAAATACTGGACCAGAGAGTTGGTGTGGATTCTGGCCCGAATAGCCTTTTCTGCACAGTAGGGATTCTATGACCTAAGTGCAGTTGTCTTTTAATTCCAGTGTTTGAATTGATGTAAGCCACTGTACAGTGTTGGTTTGCAACTACGAATTTATCACGCAAAAGTTTCCTAATCCTTGTTGGATTACTGGAAAGGGAAGTGAAGGTGAAGTTTTTCCTCAGTTTTTTGCCTTTCCCCATCATTAGCAATAACAAATTAGGAATAGTTAATCCAAATTGTGTTTGGGTATTGTGTCATGGTCGCAGTTACAAAAGACTTGCGAATGATTCCTGTTCATTGCTTCAGGGGATGTATGCTCAGTGCTCCTTCTGTTGAATACTGGGCACCATGATCAGCCTCACAAATACCATTAATTGGCCAGGAATTATTTTTAATTGATCACCAACAAATTGCATCTGCAATGTGTTCAGTGCGATCACCTTTTTCTCTCATTCCCTACGTGTAAATCTCATAATATTGTGCATCTGTCACAATAATGATGTCACTGGGAATATGTCAAAGGAATTAAAGACTGAGGAAAAACAATAAGTTCATGTTGATTTCACCTGACCACAGTCTGAGAACTTATCAGTCTGAATACTTGCCACACCACAAGGTCTGTCCACTTGCAAAGTGGTGTGTTGATTTAAGAATCCAGTTAAAATTCAGTACAGTCCTGGTCCTGGTTAAGCAGCTGAATAATAAACAGTGCATTATTGCTGTGCTAGTCACTCAATGCTCAATTATAAAAGAGTATACCATTTTTCTTCTGATCGACAACTGGCAGTGGACTGGTTTGCTTGTTTATTTGGAAAATCTTTGGTCCTAATTATTTTTCATGTAATTCTTTATTAATAAAATTGCAATGCTAAACATTCTGTTGCCAACAGTAGATGTCACAATGACATTTGAAAAAACAACAATGATGATGTTCTGAGAGATTTGAAAACTTTAATTACTCAGGCTGTGTATTCACCAATTTTATTTCAAACACTAGTCACCTTTCAGATCTCTTTTCTAAAAGTATTTTGCAGTCTGTAAAAACGCTTCTAAATTCAGCTTCAGAAAATTCTGGCACAGACGTTTGAGGACTGAAGATCTCTAATTATTGCAAGGCACTTCTGCTGTAACTGCTGAAAGCTTGGTTTCAAGAGAGAGGCTGGGCATTGAAACAGCAAACAAGGAGCTGACATAACTGTGGCCTGGGATATATCAGGGAAATTATTGGCACTCAGTAAAAGCAAACATATTGACGGTAGCATGATAGATCTGATGTCCACCTGGAGACTAAGGGTGGGACTTCCTGGCCATGCCCGCCCCAAGGCCAGAGGTTCCTGCCCGAGGTCAACAGACCTTTGCAAGATCCGTGTCCCGCCCTCCATGATTCCTGTGGCGGGCAGGACTCTCCAAATAAGTTTTGGAGACAGAAGGGGAGAGGAAACCCTGTACCATAATGGTCACCTGAATTGAATCCTAATAATGCAGATGCCTATAATTGATGCTATAATGAGATGGTGTCATCCAGATCCTTTCAAATCTTAGCAGTTTCACCACCAGTGATGGATGCACCTCAGCATTAACGCCAGGCTCAAAGACATAATGACTGTGAAAGTTTTATGCTTAAGAATAATCAGCTTCTCCATAAGTCTCAATGTAAGTTAATGAAAATTATGGAGAAGAGTTCAGTATCATCACATTTCATATATTTGGAATCGGATATGAAATAATATAAAGCCTTTCTTGCATGATACAAATTATTCCTACCAGAGTTCTTTAGTATAATCTTGGGAAACAATCCACATTCTGTGAATTCTGTTAAGAAGTTTAATTATTAACAAGAACCCATTCTACTTGCAGCCATCGCATTACTTAAGGACAAGGAGCCAGGGTCATTTATTGTTCGGGACAGCCACTCTTTCCGAGGTGCCTATGGATTGGCAATGAAAGTCGCCACACCTCCAGCTTCTGTGCTTCAGCAAAGCAAGAAAGGTACTTCCAAATGGTCCCCACAGTCTTTGTATTTCATCAACAACTTGGAATTTGTAAAGTTCCTGTCATGCCTCAGGTGCTGCTTGGTGACTTTAGAGAATTAATCTTGAGACATGAAGAGGGTGATTAGGAATGGTCCAAAAATTGGAAAGAGAGAGGTGGAGGGCAAGGGAAAAAGTGCAAGAGAACAAGACTGGTGTGATTATAGAATTCTACACTAATGGTGAGATGAAGAAAGGATGGTCCTGAATAGAAGAATCACGGGGATGGTCACTTCAGAGGGGTCGCAGTGTTGAGAGCTTGGAGAGTTTGGGTGTGACAAGGCAATAAATGGATTTTAAAACAGGAATGAAAATTTAATATGTTGTGTTGAGTCTGTTGAATAGTTATGATGATGAAATTAGATGCAAGACAGGGCAAAACTCAAACAGCAGAGCTTTTGACAGATTGGAATTGATGAAGAGGATGGGTGGCAGTAAAGGGGGCATTGATGGGGGGGGACCATGTGGTAGGGCAGTCATGGAGAATTATGCAGCTGTTGAAGGAGGAATTTAAAGATTAGCTCAGAATTAAATCTTACAAAGAATCAAAAATGGTTTGGCTTAACTTGAGATAATGGCCTGGGTCAGTGGGGGCTGGTATTTCAATCAGCAACAAGAATATTGAGTCTGCATCAGGGTCAAAGTCTTCTTAAGAGTGAGCCTTAGCTGTGGCTTTTCCATAGCTTGATATCCTGGAGATTAGAATATTCAAAAGGCCAATGAAAATGGTGGTAGGGACAGCAGCTAAACCCAGCCCTTGAAAGATGTCATCAAGTTGCAGTATATAGAACGAGAAAAGAATAAAACCAAGGAAAGACCATTAGAGAACTGCAAAATTGACGTTGTGCAGAAGGAAAGAGTGATCACTGCTGGATCTGGGATGACTGCATTTGGACGGATGCATAGAATCCTACAGTGTAGAAGGAGGCCATTTGGCCCATCGAGTTTCCACCAATTCTCTGATAGAGCATCTTCCCCATCCCTAACCCCATAATCACATGTATTTACCCCACTAGTCCCCTAACCTACACATCTTGGGACACTAAGAGGCAATTTAGCATGGCCAATCCACCTAACCTGCGCATCTTTGGACTGTGGGAGGAAACCCATGCAGACACAGGGAGAATGTGCAAGCTCTACACAGTCAGTTAACCAAGGCCAGAATTGAATCTAAGTCCCTGATGCTGCTAACCACTGTGCCACTGTGGCTGTCCTAAAACAGCAAAATAAGTAGGAATGGAACAGTGTCAATTTCTATGAGATGGTCATTGCGATGGAGAGATGACAATGAAAGAGAATGTCCATGCAACAGATAATAGGAAGAGGGCAAATATCAACAAGACACTAATTGCAGTGGGCATCATTCAAGGCCAAAACAAGGTCAGTTTTGATGCTGAGGAGAGGGGGTGGTCAAAAGGGAAAAGATTGTAGTTGAGATCCATAATAGCTGTTTTGAAATCTGTTCAGTCTTCAGTTGCGAAAATTGATGCCAATTGCACTAAGTGCTTTACGCCTAACTTTACCGCTGCATCGCACTGAAAAAGGGTGCAACACAATGGCAAAATCACCCCAGAGAGACAAATTATGTTAAACTTGTATGAAGCACTGGCTTGGCCTGGTTTTGAAAGCATAAGAGAGAGTGAGGCATGCAAGATGATCAGAGGGTTAGATAGGGTAGATAGTGAGAGCTTTTTTCCTCGGATGGTGATGGCTAACACAAGGGGACATAGTTTAAATTAAGGGGTGGTAATTATAGGATGGATGTCAGAGGTAGGTTCTTTACTCAGAGCGTGGAATGCCCTGCCTGCAGCAGTTGTGGACTCGCCAACTTTAAGGGCGTTCAAGTGGTCAGTGGATAGGCATATTGATAACATTGGAATAGTTAAGGGTAAAGGTAGAATAGTTAGATTGGTTCCCCTGGTCGGCACAACATCGAGGGCAGAAGGGCCTGTACTGCGCTGTAATGTTCTATGTTCTATGATCTCCATTAAGATGGATAGATGGGAGAAGTTGGGACTGTTTGTCTTGAAGCAGAGAAAGTTGAGAGGAGATATGAGAAATGCATTCAAAATCATGAGGTGTTTACATAGAGTAGATAGGGAGAAACTGTCCCAATGGTTAAAGGGTCAAGAAAGAGAGGGCATGGATTCAAGGTAATTGGAAAAAGAAACAAGGGGAGACTTATTTACATGAATGGTTACAATCTGGAATCCACTGCCTAGTGGTGAGCTGGAGCAAATTCAGTCAAAGCGTTCAAGAGAGAATTGGATTATTATCTTCAAAGGAAGAATGTGGGGAGAGGGCACAAGGTGAATGCTTATTCGGAAAACTGCCACAGACACAATGGGCCAAATGGCCTCTTTCTGTGCTGTAACAGTTCTGTGATATGTAAACCTATGTTCCTTTATTTGACAGCAGTGGGAGACTTCTCGAATGAGCTGGTCAGGCATTTCCTGATTGAATGTACCCAGAAAGGAGTCCGATTAAAGGGTTGCCCCAATGAACCATACTTTGGTATGCTTTTATGTTTACCCTTCAGAAATAAAGTATATAACTGAATTTATTTCTATGCATCTAATATGCAATACTGTGTTTCTAATCAGGGAGTCTGACTGCGTTGGTTTATCAACATTCCATCACACCACTGGCACTGCCTTGCAAGTTGCTCATCCCTGACAGAGGTAAATACATAAATTGGAAGAAGAACACAGTTGAAAATTGCACTAATGAATAATCTCAAATGAATACAATTGTAATTATTTATAAAATGTATGTGGCATGAAGTATGTCAGCTTTTTTTATTAGTTTTGTTGTAAAATAAATCTTTCACTCTGAAAGTGTTAGTTACCATGTTAGCCCAAACTTCCCCTTATTAATGTGGTTTAGACCTGAATGACAGTTGGCAAGCTTCAGACACACTCGAATGGAAGTGTGATCTACACAGATGTATAGAGTTCCTCTGATTGATAGCAGGAGTGAAATTTGCACAAAGGGAAAGGACAGGTTAAAGCAAAATGTCACAGCAGATGAACAAAAATGCAGAAAATCTCCAGTGAGCCTCAGAAGGCATGAGTCAGTTAGTAGGACTGACCAAGAGTAAAATTGTAAGGGGCTGAAAAATGAAACGATGAAGGCACTGGCAAGTGATGGCATTTCTTAGAATGTTTTAATGGCTTCTGGAACATTTAATGAAATGTTTTAATTCCAGTCCAAAGATGTGCGAGTTAGGTTGACTGGCCATGCTAAATTGACCCTAGTATCACTTGATTAGCAGGATAGAGAGAGAATCATAGAGGTGTACAGCATGGAAACAGGCAATGCCGCACTTTTTTTTAAACCCTGAAGCTAGTCCCAATTGCCTGCATTTAGCCCTTTTCCTTCTATACCCATCCTCGCCCTTAGCTGTCTAAACGTTTTTTAAAAGACAAAATTGTACCCACCTCTACTACTACCTCTGGCAGCTTGTTCCAGACACTCTCCATCCTCTGTGTGAAAAAATTGCCCCTCTGGACACTTCTGTAGCTCTCTTCTCTCACCTTAAACCTATGCCCTCTAGTTTTAGACTCCCCTACCTTTGGGAAAAGGTATTGACCATGTTGCTGATCTGTGCCCCTCATTATTATATAGACTTCTATAAGTTCACCTCTCAGCCTTCTGTGCTCCAGAGAAAAATGTCCTAGTCTATCCAGCCTCTCTTTATAACTCAAACCATCAAGTCCCAGTAGCATCCTAATAAATCTTTTCTGCACTCTTTCTAGTTTAGTAATATCCTTTCTCTAATTGGGTACTCCAAGTGTGGCCATATCAATGTCATGTATATCTCTTCCGTAGCCATGTTTCAGTAATTGGTATAATATCCCAGTGCCATATATCCATCCATGCCATGAGTTCACCTGCCTTGCCTGTCAGGTGTCTTGCATTGAAATAAATGTTGTTTTATCTGGACTTCCCTTGCTCTGTTTCTTGCTTTTGCCTGATCTGTCAGGTACTAGGATTGCTGGCACTGCCTTTATTACTTAATGTGCTCTCTTTAATTTCTGTGCTGCCTCAGCCTTCTCTTCTGTCTCCCTACTGCTTTGGGCCCATCCCCCTGCCAAACTAGTTTAAACATATGTGGGGTTATGGGAATAGGGCCTGGCTGGGATTGTGGTTGGTGCAGACTCGATAGGCTGAATAGCCTGCTTCTGCACTGTAGGGATTCTATGAATTATGGCTGTTTAAGTAAAGCTGCAGAGGGTCAGTTAGCTCAACTGGCTCGATGAACAGAGTGCAGAGTAATGGCAGGAGGTTCAATCCTTGGACCCGCTGTGGAAGTTTATGGAGGCCTTCCATGCTTGATGATGATGAAATGGTAACAATGTAGTATATGTGCTTTCCAGTGGCCTGATTATTTACTGAAAGCCACACATGATTATTTCCTCTGATTGGTGTGGTGTAGTAGAAGTCTGAATAACACTCCATTTTGAAAGACTTATTTCACAGTCCTAAAAAAAATTTTCAGGATACAACAAAATTATTCACCTTTTTTTTAACTTTTACACCGTTAATTTGTTTTTTGCCTGATTATTGATGGTTGTTACACCAAAATACACAGCTCCTGGATGTGTAGGATCTATGGGCCTATATTCAGTTCTATTTTATGATAAACCTCAGCTAAATTATTGTTGTTGATGACTAGCTTACAGAAGTAGAAAATGGGAACTGGACAGCTGAATGCGTTTTACATTTTTTAATAGATCCTTTGGAAGATGGAATAGACACTTCTGCACTAGCTGCTACAAACTCTGCTGCAGAATTATTAAAGCAAGGGGCAGGTAAGAGAGTGCTTCTGAGACAGATCATTACAGTTGCTGACTTAGTTATCGTTGTTAAATAATCTGCCATGTTAAAGAACAACTCAGCTAGTTAAGACCCTTTGCCAATTTTGTTAGATGTGGTGTAGTTCATTCACATTGATAAATGTTCAGTACTCCTCTTTGCATCTGCTGCTGGTCTCTGGAAATACGCTTTTGTATCTTTGCTGGCTGCACCATAATATTCACAAATATTAACATACTTCGTGTAAACTTATTTATATTTGTGAGTATTAGGAAATTTGGTTATTTAACAAAGTAGGTTGTGTGACATAAAACATTATGGGAGAAGTGTGATTTTAATACTTTTCCTTATGTTTTTTTCTCAGCATGTAATGTGTGGTATTTAAATTCTGTGGATATGGAGTCTCTGACAGGCCATCAAGCAATCCAGAAAGCAACGTCTGAAACGTTGATACAAACTCCATCTCCAGCCTCCACTGTTGTACATTTTAAAGTGTCTGCCCAAGGCATTACTCTGACTGACAATCAAAGAAAGTAAGTTTATTCTGTATATCTAACTTGGACTTGGACAGAAACAGTAAAATTAATCCCTGCTTAACATTTTCTTCATTTTGTCCTTGCCTTTCCTAAAATTAATTATTTCTCATGGTAAATGCTCATATGTTTATAGCTCAGTGCATAGGGAAAATGGACAATTAAGCCCTTGCATAACAAATCTATTAGGGTTTTGAGGCAGTAACTGAGTTAGCAGATAAGAACTATACAGGGTAATATGCTCGGATTTTGGAATATTTTAATTAAAATTGGGGTTCATGAAGTAATGGTAAAATCGGTATTTAATCTGAGAAGTCTTGGCATTGAATGCAAAAGATGATGATAAATGGATATGCTTCGTTTGGAGTGACAGAATTTTTTAGTGTGTTGTTCTGAGCCCTATACTGTTTACATCAGTGACCAATATGGAAAGGATGACCATTTGGAGCATTGAAATGATCATACAATGAACAGAACAAGAATGTGATAGCATCCAAAAGAACGTGGGTTAACCAAGTGGCTGGATTGAAGAGTGGCAATAATTATAATGAAATGTATGCAACAAAGTATTGTCCATTATTAAACAAGAAAAGCAACAAATATTTGATCTAAATGAAATAGATCGATCAGTATGATGCAGCTTTAGTACAACTATCCTTAAGAGCATCTTAAGGATAGTTGTTTTCACAAAGTGGGAGTATGGCGGTTTTCTACTTTGGATAAGCACTCCAAAATTATTTTTTATTTCTAATATTCAGTCTAGTCTTGCAGAATATCTTAATACAAGAATTCAGAAGTGTTCAGTTTCTTTTGTGCTACTGGATATATCACATGTATGTTATGGAAATAAATATTTGTGTACAGATTCTCGAAAATCCAGAAGTTGTGATTGACTAGAATTTTTGACATGATCAGTGATGTTGGACAGTGGTTAGCACTGCTGTCTCACAGCCTGCCAGGGACCTGGGTTCAATTCCAGTCTCGGGTGACTATCTGTGTGGAGTTTACACATTCTCCCCATGTCTGCGAGTGTTTCCTTTGGTTGCTCCAATTTTCTCCCATAGTCCAAAGATGTGTAAATTAGGTGGAATAGTCATGATAAATGTGTAGGATTATAAGAATAGCTTGGGTGAGTGGGCCTTACGATACTCAGAGAGAGTTGGAGCAGGCTTGACGGGCCAAATAGCCTCCTCTGCACTGTAAGGATTCTGTGATGCTATGTAGGAAGGTACCCACAAAGTATGAAATAAGTGTCTCCTATTAGTGGCCATCACACAAAAAAACAAGTACAACGAGATTCTGGCTGGTAATTTCCTCGGAACTGTTTCAACACCTTGCTGGAAGTTCCGTTAAAAAAAAGCCTAGTTACACATATAAACTTCCCTCCTGCACTTCTGACTATGTTTAGAGCAAGGGAATAGGAGCACTTCCGAGGAAATGCCTGGCTGTTGAATCTCAATTGAATACATTACTCCAATCCTTAGCCAAGGTCCAGGCTTGTGCCTCTCAGATACTAGGGGGGCTAATCTTCCATCCTGCTGTACCAATTTATTAGTGCAGCAGGCCAGGAGATAGCAATAGGGCCAGATTAGCACGATCTGTGCTGGGCGTCTGGTCCCAAGCGTCTCGCTATCAGTTCTGAACTGGAAATAGGTGTGGAGCTGCATTATGCATTTAGGGGTAGTGGGCCCAGGACTGAAACCTCCACGCCCGCTAGCCTCTCACCCACCCCCCCCCCCAACCCCCTGCCCACACTCCCTCCCCTGCTAGGAGTATTTCACTCTGCTAGGGTTTACGGTAGCTCCCCACTTTTGAGGAGCAAGTGGCCCGATCCCGCTGGAGAGTAGGAGGAGGGGGCAATTGGAGGCCCCCCCAAGGGGTTAGGCAATGGGGCCCCTGAGCATTGACATCTTGGCAGTGCCAGCCTGGGGCCCCAGGCAGTGCCCAATGGGCAACATGCCAATGTCCAGGGGGCACCTTGGCACTGCCCATTAGGCATCGAGCAGAGCCAGGGGAAGGTCCTAAAGTGGGCCCTGGGACGGGGCCTAGGGGATGATCGGTGGGGAAGGGGTTCCTACTGCCACTATGTAGTTAGGATCAGTGGAGAAAGGAGGGAGGCCAGCAATTGGGGTGGGCTAGGGGTTGGTCAGCCTGATGGACAGAGGCTCAGCAGTGCTGGACCGGGCAGGCAGGGTGCTGGAGATTGGAAATTGGGATGGGCTGGAAGTGGGGGGTTGGGGCTAGGCCAGGAATGGTCGGGGGCAAACAAACAGTCAGAAGGCTAACAGTGCAGGCCCACTGTGCCTGTGCTGATCTTGGTACTGACAGATTGATGCATGCGCAGTGGCCCGCTCAGTGCGCTGATTTAAGCCTCCTGGGCGGTAATAGGCCATGAAATTTAATAACGTACACTGTGGTGGCCTCAGCATTGCACAGTGCGAGAGATTCGTCTCTGAACTCCCACTGAAAAAGAAAGTGTGAATTCCTCCAGTTTTCATGCAAATTTGGCACCTAGATTTTTTTGGGAGAATTTGGGCCTATATCTCTGCTCTCTTGAGACACTCTGTCACTTCTGATTGTTGCGTAATACCAACCTGCTTGTTGCTTCATTAACGAAACCCAGGCTAATTTTCAGGGGAGATTATTTTGGAAAGGTAGTGAGAAGGAATGAATTTTTTAATGTTAGATTTGTAATTTTGAGATAAATTAGAAGCTGTAAACTGGCAGGAAATCTGCAACAACAGGTTCTTATTAGCAACTGTTGTTGAAAAGAACAGATAGTTAGCTCTGGATTGTAAAGCAATCATTTTCTTCTCTATTAACTAACAGAAACATCAGGAATAATATATAAATAATAGAAAGAGTCAGTATAATCTGGTCCTAAAATTTGTTTTTAAGATTTTTGTTCTTGTATTGATGTACACTCCCACGAATGCTACTTATCATCCAGTATTTTCCCAGCACGCCCAAATAATTGTTCACTTTTGAGCTTTTGTAGGAAGACCTACAAACAAGAAGGACATCAAAGTTAAGATCATTTTTGTACATCCAAAATCCGTAGTGCTCAATTTCCAATAAGTCTGATTTTTCCTTTTCCAATCCAAGACAGGACGATGAGGTATAGGCCATTTAGCCCCTCAAATCTGTCTGCTACTCAGTAAGAACGTGACTGATCTGCAAGTGAACTCTGTATATTGCCAATGCACCATTCCCTTAATACCTTCAGCTACCAAAAATCTATTATTGTCCATTATTAACATTTACAAATAATCCAGCAATTGCAGCAAATCCAGCGCAATCATTCCATTTCCAGATGAAAAAAATCATTTCACTGTTTCAAAATCAGGCTGTTATCTATCTTTTGTGCAGATATGCAGAATTTTAGTAGGATTTTACCAATGTTATGTAATTTAAGGCTGTCCCAATCACTTGCGTTTTTGACAATAGCTTTCATTTTTCTTTCAATAGGCTGTTTTTCAGAAGACATTATGCTGTCAGCACAGTGATTTTCTGTGCCTTGGACCCACAAGAAAGGAAGTAAGTTTCTGTTTGTTTTAATCTGTATTCTGTTTCGATGATGTGCTGAACTGTGTGTGAGGTTCTAACGGGTCTCTCCTTTTCTCTCTTCCCCTCTGAAGGTGGACAAAAGACAGTATCTCAGCAAAGTAAGCATTTAAAACCTTTGGAATCTTACAGAAGAGTTTTAAGTTAACTTGGTGTTCCTTGTGTATGAAAACTACGACTGATGTGCTTTTGTTTTGATAGAATCTTTGGATTTGTGGCACGGAAACAAGGAAGCACCACTGATAATGTCTGCCATCTGTTTGCTGAACATGACCCTGAGCAGCCTGCCAGCGCTATTGTGAACTTTGTATCAAAGGTCATGATAGGATCGCAGAAGAAGTAAATAGACTCCATTG
The DNA here is from genome assembly GCF_965287045.1 of Carcharhinus amblyrhynchos. Classification (NCBI taxonomy): domain Eukaryota; kingdom Metazoa; phylum Chordata; class Chondrichthyes; order Carcharhiniformes; family Carcharhinidae; genus Carcharhinus; species Carcharhinus amblyrhynchos. The sequence goes on from NC_137325.1 coordinate 90,016,798, forward strand.
CTGCCAGACCCCACGTTGAGGAGAATTACCCCTCTTTTTAAAACAAAATGAGAGAAAAAAAATAGATAAACTGCAGGATGACAATAAGTTGGAGCAATAACAGGTCATGTTTGGAAGGTTTGTATATGTTGAATAATGGTAAGAGCAGGTTTGATTTCCATTAGAGTGGAGCAGGGTTGTGAACTTTAGAGAATAACTGATCTTAGTTCAGACAGTCAGAAAAGATATTTGGCTTCTGTGATTATTCGTTATCGTTTGGTTTTATTTGTTGAGGTGAAGGGTCAATGCTTAGTTTTATTTTTTTACTGTCTTGAGCTGAATGAGATAAAGCAGTTTGAAAAATAGACCAATCAGGAAAAAACACTCATAATTTATATTTATTTGACACAATATCCTGAATAGATGGCAGCTAACCTGATGATTGAATGAAACAAATACATTTAGATAAATGTACTCAATCACATTTTGGCTGTTGATTTTGTGTTACTAGGCATTCTTGGAGGTGCAGGGCATTCTATATTGTGTGCAACACCTTGTGTATCATTCCAGAATCACTGGCATTTTAGTACAAGTAGCTTAGATATCAAGGTTTATGTAGAACTATTTTATATCACTACAATTTTTTTTACAACCTACACAACTATATACAGTTGGGTTTGAAATTCTTGCCAAAGACATACCATTTAACCAGCACTTTGAGCTACTGTGTAAACATGAGTTCAGTGAATGAATTCTACCCTTTCCCTCCTATTAAACCACTGTATCCTACCCATGTGTTGCTTCCAGTGTTAACTAATTGTGAAAATGCCAAAATACAAGTATGAGTTTTCACTTTGACCAATAATCTGTATTATCAAAATTATCGTTTTACTCATAACTGTCTGCTTTGGCTATTCTGTATTTTGTAGTATTCTTTTAAGCATTCTGTAAAAAAAAAACTTGTACTCATTATGTAAATGAATTATGTTCTATAATTCTTTGTATAGTCCTTTTCCATCCTTTGAAACACAATCTATTAAAATTATAATAAATACAATAAATTTTAGTTTCTGCATTCACTTATTCACAATGTGGATCACACAACATAATAAGGTTAATTATGAAACAGTTTATAGCAATGGTTTAAATTTGAGTTCCATATGGATTATTTCCTCATCCATGTTATTGATACCTGATAGACCAGCAGCAATTTGACTTAAACATTTCGACACTTCAGGACACTCCATGCTATGCAGTCTCTTGAAATATAAAAACCCATGGAGTGAACCGTAACACAACCTTAAGTAATAACAACAGAAAATGCTAGAAAACTCAGCAGGTCCAGCAGCATCTGTAGAGAGACACAGTTAATGTTTTGAGTGTATGACTCTTCAGAGTGAAAGAGAAGAATAAACTTAAACTATACAGTTTAAGAGCAGGCAGAGCAAAGTAAAAGGTGAGGGATAGGTGGGAGCTCAGGAGAGATTTATAAGTTTATTTATTCGTCTTAGTTACTAATGAAATTAACGAAGAAGTTACTGTGAAATTCCCCTAGTCACCACAGTCCAGTGCCACAAGTGCGGGTCAATGCACCTAACCAGCATGTTTTTCAGAATCTGGGAGGAAACCGGAGCACCCAGCAGAAACCCACGTTGACATGGGGAGAACGTGCAGACTCTACACAGACGGTGACCCAAGTGGGAATTGAACCTGGGTCCCTAGTGCTGTGAAGTAGCAGTCCTAACCACTGTGCTACCATGCCAGGCTGATTTGACGAAGGTGACAAAGACTCAAGAAAGTGCTGATAGGAAAATAAGCACAATCTCAAGGTTTGTTTACACTTCAGCTTCAACTCCTACTTCAACATTAAAGCTATAGGCTATGGAGAAAAGGGCTAAGAAACCTCTCAGCCATGATTGAATGGCAGAGCTGGAGTTGGGGCATGACCTGAAGCATTCTGGTAATCCTTCAAGGAGGAAATCTCACTTTGCTTGGGTTTGCCACCATACACCACAATTCCAGTGTAATGTTTGGCCACATTTAGAAATTACACATGCACTGCTACCTGCATGTTCTAACTTGAGAGTGGAGCTCAATTTGTCGTGTTCAGCGTGTCACAAGGAGATACAGCCAAATTTGTGAGAAGGTGTGGTTAGGATGCCTGCTAAATCTTAATGAATCATTTCATCAATGCAAGAGTGACAGATTGTCAAAATGTGATGTTAATTTTAAAGAAGGTTTCATTAAGTTCCTTTTGCAGCCTTTAATGAATCTCCCATGACCTATTGAACAGGTGAACTTTTGCGAAACCTACCATGATTAATATCTCAGAATTTCAGGCTGGCAACATCATTTGTCCTGTTTCACTAGCGGCATTAAGCCCTCTCACCTCAACTTGAAAAGTCATGAGCAAGCCCACCTCTGCAGAACTGGGAAGCCACAGTCAGTTTTGATGGTTGTTAAGTGGCTACGGTTTTCGCTTCTGTCACCATTAGAGGGATTTTCCACCTTCAAGAGTTACCAGCCAATCAGATGGCCAGTGACTCTCCAGCCGCAGCTGGAGTTTCAACACTCAAATACAAGGAACCTGGATGGAGCCTGGACTCGAAAGTAAATTCGGCTGGTTTTGCTGGGGCCAGTCAGACAGGTCCCAGTGAGTAAGGGGGTGTGGGCACATGGAGAACAGGCAGGGGCAGTCATCATCATTGCAAACGGTTGTACGTCGAATCCCCTTCCCAAGCCAGCAGCCAGACCACCCTGGCCTCATGTAACATGGGCATATGCTACCAGTGGCAGCAGGAGGAGGTACTTTGGCCACCTGCTCCTGGGATGGGATGGGATGGGGGTGGTTGGTGTAAGAATTCGGGTTATTATTCCAGTAGCTGGCGCCCGGAAGTAGAATTTCATAATAAAGTATGCAGTGGCAAAAGGTCATTCAACCAGTCAAGCCCAGACCCTTTACATGTAATCCAATCCCATGGTTTTAGCCCTGTATAGTTATAAATACTTTTTGATATCAGAAACAATCTGATACAAGAAAACCTATGCACCAGACTTAATGCATATACACACAAAATGTCCATGCACTCATGGTTTCTGGGCACTTTGCACAGTCATTCAATTAACTAACAATAGACTGTAAGGTAGTAAATGTTTTAAGACACTTTTACATATGTGAAATGGGATTAAGGGGTAGCAGAAGAAGAACTAGAGAAGTTGATTAAAGATATGGCCAGAACAATAGGTTTGGAGGAGGCTTTGAAGGTGGGAAAGGCAAATAAAGACCAGAGGCAGAAAAGCACATAGTCCACATGGCCAAATGGTGAAGGAGGTTGCAGAGATGGGATAGAGTGAAGCAAACAATTAGCACTTTGAGATGAATATACAGTGAATAAGGAGACAGCAAGTGATGAACACTGTATGGCTTCAATGTCCACGTATAGTCTGTGACTATCTTCAATGTTAATTATATTTTATTCCTGGCAAACTTTGACATTGTGCCCTATATATGCAAAACCAAGTTAATAATACACATCAAAAGGAACAGTGGTCCTCATACCAAACGCTGGAGGTCAGCACTGCATACTTCTCTCAAGCATGAAAAACAATCATTCACCACTATTTTGTGCTAGTCAGTTATGTATGTATACAGACACTGCCTCTATAATCTCATGGGCTTCAATTTTGCTGGCAGGTTTTTATTCGGTATTTGCATCAGATGCCTTTTGAGAATATATAATATATACATCAACCAGACCATCTTCATCACCTCTTCATTAAATAGCTCAATTCCAGCAAATAGTTTTATTTTACATACTGAGGAACTTTGTGCCAATAATGTGATCAATCACAATATTGGGGTGTTTCAAGTGCCAGCAGCTACCCATATAATTAGACACTTAGTGCCTGCGACATGCAGCTCCAATGTGGCTTGAAGCATTGCAAGGATATTTTGGCCTTGGAGGGAGTGCAGAGGAGGTTTACTAGGCTGGTACCGGAGTTGAGGGGGTTGAGCTATGAGGAGAGGCTGAATAAACTAGGCTTGTACAAGAGGTTATTGCAGAAGGTCAGGGGACATGGAGTTGGGGGTAGGGTGTTAGCGTGGATAGAGGATTGGTTGTCAAATAGGAGGCAGAGAGTGGGGGTCAATGGGTGCTATTCGGATTGGCGGTTGGTGACTAGTGGGGTGCCTCAGGGGTCGGTGCTGGGGCCTCAGCTATTTACCATTTATATAGATGATCTGGAGGAGGGAACCGAGTGCAGGGTGTCGAAATTTGCTGATGACACCAAGATTGGGGGAAAGGCAAATTGTGCGGAGGGTGTGGAGAGTCTGCAGAAGGATCTAGATAGGCTGGGCGAATGGGCCAGGAAATGACAAATGGAATTTAATGTTGGCAAGTGTGAGGTGGTCCACTTTGGTAGGAATAATGGTAGGAAGGACTATTACTTACGGGGCGAAAAACTGCAGCAGGCGACGGTGCAGAGGGACCTCGGGGTCCTTGTGCATGAGTCGCAAAAACCCAGCTTGCAGGTGCAGCAGGTGGTCAGGAAGGCGAATGGGATGCTGGCCTTCATAGCGAGGGGGATTGAATATAAAAGTAGGGAGGTCCTGCTGCAGCTGTATAGGGCATTGGTGAGGCCGCAGCTGGAGTACTGTGTGCAGTTTTGGGTGCCGCACCTGCGCAAGGATATTTTGGCCCTGGAGGGAGTGCAGAGGAGGTTTACTAGGCTGATACCGGAGTTGAGGGGATTGAGCTATGAGGAGAGGCTGAATAAACTAGGCTTGTACTCGTTAGAGTTTAGAAGAATGAGGGGAGATCTCATTGAGACGTATAAGATGATGAATGGGATGGATAGGATAGAGGTGGAGAGACTCTTCCCGCTCAAAAAAGACAGTAGGACTAGGGGGCACAGCCTCAAGATAAAGGGGAGGCGGTTTAGAACGGAGTTGAGGAGGAACTTCTTCACTCAAAGGGTGGTGAATCTCTGGAATTCTCTGCCCGTTGAAGTGGTGGAGGCTGCCTCGCTAAATATTTTTAAGAAGCGGGTTGATGGGTTCTTGATAAGAGAGGGGATTAAGGGTTATGGGGAGAGGGCGGGAAAGTGGAACTGAGCCACAACAGATCAGCCATGATCTTATTGAATGGCGGGGCAGGCTCGAAGGGCTAGATGGCCTACTCCTGCTCCTATTTCTTATGTTCTTATGTTCTTATGTCTCAAAATCATGCAAATTAGGACAGTATCCTATAAGTAGAAGATCCAGCACACTAAAACATGTACCAGCTGCTAAGTGACTATACTAAAGGGGCACTGGGACAGAGGCCATTTCAACAATGTCTCTTCATGTGACCTCTTGCCTCTGATACGAACAATCAACCAAATGCTAACTTTACTGGCAATGTAGCTGATGGCGTTGGTCCAGGTAAATTGATATTTGATGTAATCAGTGAAACACAACTGAAAAATTGGCTTTACATTCCAAGATATTATGGTATGTTAAGCTTAGACAGTTACACTGGTAAAATGGGTATAGAGGGAAATGGGCCAAATGTGAGCAAATGGGATTAGCTCAATTGTTTAAAAAAGAGGGCAGCATAGACAAGTTGGGCCAAAGGGCTTGTTTTCATGCTGTAAACCTCTATGGAGTGCTGCAATGTATTCCTACATGGAAGCAGCTAAATGTGTGAGTGAAGAAAAAAATAGAGAATTATAAGGAAAGGGTTGTAGAATCCTAGTGTTTTAAGAGAGATCTCCGATCACACTTTCATTTCCTTCAGACCTAACAATTCCAGAGCCCCCTCCTTATAAAGTGTGAAGCAGCACATGGTACGTGCTTCCCTTGCCCAATATCCCTTCACATCTATGAAATGTGACATTCTCCTGCCATCAAATAGAACAATGATACGTCTTGGAATTAAGGATCTGAGAGATTAAGATGGTCCAGGTTCCAGACCTGCAGCAAGCCACCTTCTGTTCATGTGTCAATGTGTGGGTATATGCCTGGCATCATGTTTGTTTGCCACTTGATGGATCACCTTGTCCTGCCGACCATACAGCGGAAGAAAGGACTAGCTGCAGATTTGCAAAGTGCACAAGCAGTCATTAGAGTGAAGAACAGTTAATATGCAGCGTAAGGCTACAATTGAAAAACAGTGAAATGGGAGCAACATATTTCAGCTTTCCAAATCTAACAAGTTTCTGCCTAGTCTCCCAGTTCTGACAGCAGCTGACAGTGCAGTATTTCTATCACTTCACATTATCAGGTAAGATCAGCTGTATACGTCACCACCACTCTCATTATCAGAACCTTTATTTATTAAAGGAGCAGATTGTTATGGCAAAGTAGGGGTAGTTTTACATCTGCTTTAATTATGGTTTATATTTGAACAGCAATCCCTGTGATGTTCGGTTGACGTAAAATGAAACTAAACAGTTTATGCGATTCTTTATTGTGGTGGTGACAGGCAAGCAGTACCTAGGTGTGAGCGGTATTTCCACTGACCAGAAATTCACTGCAGCAGGGCAAAAACAAAGTAGGGATTCCTGTTTTTGAAATTTTAAAAATGTTTAACATTTTTGACATTTTTAAAATTCCCCACAATCTGTAACTTGAAGGAATGAGAATCGTATTTTTCATAGTTCACTTCTGGGAGATGAGTTTGGCAGTCATTAACAATCATCACTATAAAATGGGTACTTATTCTGTTAATTACTAATTATTAAACTTAACATTGGTGAGTTTTTTGGATGAATGATGGGGGGCGGTTTAGAACGGAGTTGAGGAGGAACTTCTTCACTCAAAGGGTGGTGAATCTCTGGAATTCTCTGCCCGTTGAAGTGGTGGAGGCTACCTCGCTAAATATATTTAAAACACGGGTAGATAGGTTTTTGGTAGACAAGGGAATTAAGGGTTATGGGGAGAAAGCGGGAAAGTGGAACTCATCCACTTCAGATCAGCCATGATCTTATTGAATGGCGGGGCAGGCTCGAAGGGCTAGATGGCCTACTCCTGCTCCTATTTCTTATGTTCTTATGTGCAAAAAGAGCAACTTCATGAGGAATTGAGGAAGGTTTAAGGCCAAGACACCATTTTCTAAATTGGTGGGTGACTGTTCCTCCCCACAAGTTGCTGGCCAGATTTCACACTTTTTTGGCTAACTAGGCCAATAGTCATATTGTGTGAAGCCTTCATATTTATTTTTTGGGGACACTTTTGGAAAACTTCAAGATAAGAATTAACACATCAAAAAGTGTAAGTTTAAACCCATCCAATTTCCAGAACCACTTTGTTTGTGTAAATGTAATGTAACTTTCCATTGGTGACACAGTGGTTAGCATTGCTGCCTCAAAGTGCCAGGAACCCGGGTTTGATTCCTGGCTTGGCTTACTGACTGGAGTTTGCACATTTTCACCATGTCTGCATGGGTTTCCTCCGGGTGCTCTGGTTTCCTCTCCAGTCTGAAAGTTGTGCCGGCTAGGTACATTGACCTGAACAGGCACTGGAGTGTGGCGGCTTGGGGAATTTCACAGGAACTTCATTGCAGTGTTAATGTAAGCCTTACTTGTGATTAATAAATAAACTTTAAAAATTTTTAGGCCTTTCTGAATGTACAAGTTAAGTGCAGTGGATACGAGATACAATCACATACATGCAAATGGAAAGTTCCCGTCATGCTGTAAACATAAAGTTCAGTATCTGTTGAGGGCAAAACTCAGATAAATTTGATTAAAATTCCTTGAAGCCTTGAACCCACTCAATCAGAAACATCCAGGGACAGTTTCCAGCTCATTTGAATTCAAAAGGAACAAGTACTCTGATGAGAGAGAGTCTGTAATCAAGTATGGTGTACATCTGATAAAAGTTACTGCGATGTCAAGTTAATCTAAAGATACAGAATCGCGTCTAGTCTAACCGGCTGCTTCCATTATCAAAGGAAGCCAGAATCCCTTGTGAGAGGCACAATTTCAGTCTGCTAAAGGTGATGAATGTATGCATCAGGCACAATGTTATTTATTTTTTGACTCCAGGTTTCTAATTTTTTTGATCAAGGTGACAGATGATTCCTTTGTAAACATTTGTTAATGTTCTTGAATTATTTGCAAAGGGTTTCACAAATGTCATTGGAGGTTTTCAGGAGTTAATATTCTCTCCTAGAACTCTGTAGAGAAAGATATTGGACAGGATAACACGGACGGGGTGAGAAGGGGTAGTCAAACACGCTTCTCCATTCTGCTCACCCCGCCCCTACCAACCCTGGAAACAACGTTGATGTGGTTGTGGCAGAAGGACGGATGAATGAGGGCCAAGTGGGACTTCCACCCTCACTGGGGCAGAGGCCCTGCCCTCTAGAGCTGCTGGCCAATCAGTGCTAGCAGCAGCAGGAAGGAATCAGCTGCCGGCACCACAGGAGATAAGGTAATCAAGGCCCATGGATTGTGAGAGCAGGTGAGCCTGGGGCCTTGGGCCAGGAGTGTTTGATTAGATTAAGGAGGGAGGTAGGGGGTGGGCTTAAGGAACAAAGTGAGTTGAATGATTTTTTGAGGGGGGGAAGTTCAATCCAAGGAGCAGCCCCTGAAAGCCCATCCCCCCAACACCCCCACCCCTTCCTTCCCACCCTTTAAGAGTTTGAGTTAAAAATTGACCTTCCTGCTCCCACCCATCTCCCAAATGTGTTATGGCGTTAGCAGCACATTATCAGGATCAAATTGTTTGATAACGAGCCTAATCAACCCTTAATTAATAATATAAATATGGCTGGTGGGCTGCCAATTTTGGTGCCTGTCTGTGTCCCCCACCCACCATCGCACACCACCACCTCCCCTTCCCCGCCCCATATAGTGGGGGATAAGCTCAGGAGTGGGCAGGAAGATAGTAGGATAGATGCCCTATGCAAGAAACATGCCCACTAGAGGCACATAATATTCAGCCCATAGTTTCTGCTCTACACATCTACCTCATGGATTTTGGATCTCTCAGTGCTGCAATTCATGGTTTAGAACTCACTTCTTCTCTTTGAAGCATACCATCCAAACACGTGCCCCATGCAAGATGAGATTTAGGCCAACACATTTGGGCATATTCCTATGTAATTGAGATGACACATTAAAATAGATGCTGAGAGGATGATTAGGCATTCAAAACTCTGCTGCCTATGTTTTGCATCAAGTTCTGTTCCCTTATCACTCCTCTACTGACTGACCTACGTTGGCTCCCAGTCAAGAAACGTCTTAATTTTTGACATTCTCATCCTTATTTTCAAATCCTGCCATGGCCTTTAGCCCTCCCATCTCCCCCCTCTCACATCATCTCTCTAATCTCCTCCAACTCCTCCTTCTGAGGTATCTGTGCTCATTTCATTCTGGTTTCTTGAATGTTCCCAATTAAAAGTGCTCCATCATTGCCGGCTATGTCTTCAGTTGACTAGACCCTAAAGATGTGGATTTGCTTCCCGACATCCCTATGCCTCTCCACCTTCCTCTGTTAAGACACTCCTTAAAAACCAATCCCTTTGAACGGGCTTTTGGTCAACTGACCTAATATTTCCATATGTGGTTCAATGTCACAGCCTGATGATGCTCCTGTGAGCCTTCGTACATTTCTCTGTGCTAAAGATATTATTTATAATTTGTTTTTGTAAAAATGGCTTAGCAGTCCTTATGTCCAATAACATGACTAGGACAATTAATCATTGCTAATATTCTGCATGGATAATGGTGATTTTTATTTCATTCATTCACAGGATGTAGGAGCCTCTGACAAAATGAGCATTTATTGCCATACCTAAATGCCCTTGAGAAGGCAATGGTGAACCCCCTTTTTTGACAACTGAGTGATTGGCTAGGCTGTTTCAGAGGACGGTTAAGAGTGAACCATGTTGTCATTCTGTAAGTACATATTTCAATATTTAATATTGTAAGTACTGATGCTTACTTTTTAATTCCAGATTTTATTTAATTAATTGAATTTACAAATAGTAAAGTGCTATTAGGGGATGTTCACAGTTACTTCATTGCAGTGCTAATGTGGCATTAATAAGTAAACTTAAATTTAAATGCTCTAGTTGCTATGGTGGGACCTTATTCAAGCCTCCAGTTTATTAATCCAGGCCTTTGGATTACTTATCCTGTAACATAACCACTCGGTTACCAATCACAATGAATAAATGCATTTGCACTCAAGATAGTGCAACTATAGTTTGATTGATAAGCTTCAAATGTTTAAATACTTAACTTGCATTTTTGTGTATAAAATGATCTAGAAATTTCATTACGCTGTGCATTTGAAAAAAAAATTGGAATGGGGAGATAAGGGTCATGTGGAGATGCCGGTGTTGGACTGGGGGAACCACAGTAAGAAGTCTCACAGCACCAGGTTAAAGTCCAACACTTTTATTTGGTAGCAAAAGCCACTAGCTTTCGGAGCACTGCTTCTTCCAGCGCATTGAAAGCTAGTGGCTTGTGCTACCAAATAAATCTTTTGGACTTTAATCTGGTGTTGTGAGACTTCTTACTGAGATAAGGGTGTCCAGGGAAGATACATTGACTGTAACTGAAGAAAATTGAGCACTTAACACAGTGTCAGAGAATTCAAACATCTAAAACTGGATAAATTAATTCAATTAAATAAGAGTATTAATAAAATATTTTGGTCCCTGTGTATAAAAGTTGACTAACCCCTCTCTGTCAGAGAACTGTAGATTTGCCCTCTTTGTGTTATTTCCTTTCAATATGTCATAATTTACTAACAGCTCCCAATTAGCCTTGAGGACAGCATCTGGTGGATTAAGTCAATGAGTAAACAGCCTCAGGTCAAAAAACCTAACTGTTAGGGCAATACCTAAGAATAAAGCCTAGAAATAACATTAACTTCACGTAGACTAGACAGTGGTTGGGAATGTTGTGGTTAAGCCAGTAACTTTGCTCACTCTAATTGCAGGCTCAAATCCAAGGATGGCATCTGCTCCAGCTTGTTATTAAAGTCATGTGTGCATGCATGTCTGATGAAATCTTAGCTGGATCCAAGTGAGCCCTTTTCCTGGGGATGATAAACTCATTCTGAAATTTCAAGTAGCCCCCTTACTCTGTTATTGAATAACTTCTGCTGCTTCAGGAGCCTAGCAGCTGAATCATCTGAGGTTGAGTCATCTGAAGGAAGTGGAGTTTAGTCACTAATGGGAGGCAAAATGTATCTAATTAGGTGGCTATAGAATTAAAGTGAGTGACCAATAGTAGTTTGAAAATCATGTATAGAGCCTTATTTAACTAATATATGCTAAATGATTGGATGTAATATGTACCATATTAAAATATTTTTCTCCTGCGCTCAGTGGATTACCGTAGTAGCATTAAAACAGGCTGCATCATGTAACTCCTGGCAGTTGAAAGTAGTTCTGTATGAAAGATAGAGACACTGCCACATCTCTAATCAGCAGAATCATTAAAATGGTCATAGGCCATACTGAGTTAGCCCAGGCAGAAAATACAGGAGTATGTGTGTATTAGGATAAAGACATTGGGGGATGTAAAGGGTTAGTATAAAGAGTGGCTGATATTGGTAGAACTACTGATGTTGCAATGTCGTATGACTAAAAGACTGTGATCAGGTGGGAACCAGAAATGCAATCTTGTGTAAAATACTGGGATGTATATAGTTCTATAAATAAGTGTTTCTTTAAATAACAAGCCTGAATGACAGCTATTGAGACAAGGTCAACTATGCTGCTGGAACATGAACCAGAAAAATGTTTTTGACAAGATCAAAAATCTCATAATTTCACTAGAAATTCTTGTGCGTTATGATCAGAGTTGCAAACAATTGTAGCAGTGGATGTATCATCTACAGGCTTGGGCACATTACTGTTTCAAGTTCAAAAAGATGGACACTTTATTATGCCTCAAGATCGCTCATGGACACAGAGAATGGGTATGCAACCATTGAGAAAGAAACATTAATAGCCATGTGGGTCCGCGAGATGTTCTCTGATTATGTCATGGGATTAAAGTTTATAACTGAAACTGAGCACAAACCTTTGGTTACTCTTCTTAACAATAAGAAAATTGCAAAAATACTTCCAAGAATTCAATTTTCAGGACTGGGACTTATGAGAAACAATTTAGTTACTGAGTTTGATCAAGTGAAGTACCAGACAGCAGCAGATGCAGTATCAAGAATACAATAGAAGGAGTCAAGCTGAGAGATTTAAATTTTATTGAGGAACTGGGAGTATATGCTTAACTCATTACAAAATACTTGCCAGCTCCTGAGAAGAGATTGCAAGAAATTAAGCAAGCACAACAGCAGGCTTGCAGGTGCCTCAAAATAAAAACATATTTGCCGAATGGATTGCTGGAGTTTACCCTTGCTAACCCATACTTTGCCAATAATTTGAACAGAGAAAACATCTCACAATGGTTGATGATTTCTTAGTTTTTGACAATAGAGTTTGTGTCTTTATATGCCCTGTTTGTGAACAGAACTCCCACTCACCTGATGAAGGGGCAGCAGTCTGAAAGCTAGTGGCTTTTGCTACCAAATAAACCTGTTGGACTTTAACCTGGTGCTGTGAGACTTCTTACTGTGCTAATCTGTTCCAGACTTTTCCTTTTACTCCACCTGCCCTCTTCCCTTTTTCAAAAGCTTAAAACCCACCACATTTCTATCACTGTTTAGTTCCAAGAAGTCATATTGGATTCAAAATATTAACTGTTTCTTTCTCCATTGATGCTGCCAGACCAGCTGAGTTTTTCCAGCATTTATTGTTTTTATTTCAGATTAAAATAAGAACATAAGAACATAAGAAATAGGAGTGGGAGTAGGCCATCTAGCCCTTTGAGCCTGCCCCGTCATTCAACAAGATCATGGCTGATCTGAAGTGGATCAGTTCCACTTTCCTGCTTTCTTCCCATAACCCTTAATTCCCTTGTCTATCAAAAACCTATCTACCCGTGACTTAAATATATTTAGCGAGGTAGCCTCCACCACTTCAACGGGCAGAGAATTCCACAGATTCACCACCCTTTGAGTGAAGAAGTTCCTCCTCAACTCTGATCTAAACTGCCCCCCCCTCCGCCTTTATCTTGAGGCTGTGTCCTCTAGTCCTGCTATCCTTTCTAAGCGGGAAGAATCTCTCTACCTCTACCCTATCCATCCCCTTCATTATCTTATACGTCTCTATAAGATCCCCCCTCACCCTTCTAAACTCCAACAAGTACAGACCCAGTCTATTTAGTCTGTCTTCATAGTCCAACCCCCTCATCTCCGGTATCAGCCTAGTGAACCTCCTCTGCATTCCCTCCAAGGCCAACATATCCTTGCGCAAGTGCGGCGACCAAAACTGCACACAGTACTCCAGCTGCGGCCTCACCAGTACCTGTACAGTTGCAGCAAGACCTCCCTGCTTTTATATTCTATCCCCCTCGCTATAAAGGCCAACATTCCATTCACCTTCTTGATCACCTGCTGCACCTGCAGACTGCGTTTTTGCAGCTCACGCACAAAGACCCCCAGGTCCCTCTGCACCGTAGCATGCTGCAGCTTTTCGCCTTTTAAATGATAATCTCCCCTACTATTATTTCTGCCAAAGTGGATAACCTCATACTTGCTAACATTATACTCCATCTGCCAGGTCCTCGCCCACTCGCTTAGCGTATCCAGATCCCTCTGCAGACTTTCCACACTTTCCACGCAATTTGCTTTTCCACTCATCTTCGTGTCATCAGCAAATTTTGTCACCCTACACTCAGCCCCCTCCTCCAGATCGTCTATATAAATGGTAAATAGTTGAGGCCCCAGCACCGATCTCTGCGGCACTCCACTAGTCACCAAGCAGATTTCCAGCTGCTGCAGTATTTTGCTTTTATAATACCCAGACAGTTGTATTTGTAACTATTATTCTGCCCTGCTTTTTAAACACAAATACTTATGCACCTCCAAGAATACTTGAGAAGCTAAGCACTACCCAAGAGAAAGCAGCCTACTTGATTTAAATATTCAGTCCCTCCACCACTGGGCCACTGAAGTGTTTACAAGATGCAGTGCAGCAAATTGTCAATGATAATTTGACAGCACTTTCCAACCCTGTAACTTTGCCCATTGCTGATTCTTCATTGTCACTGGGGTAACTCCTGGAACTCCCTCTCCAATAGCACTGTGGGAGTACCTCCACTAGCAGTTCAAGGCAGCAGCTCACTCCTATCACTGCAATTAGGAACAGAAAATTAATATAAAAGCAAAATACAGCAAATGCTGGAATCTGAAACAAAAACAGAAAATGCTGGTGAGACTTAACAGGTCTGACAGCATCTATAGGGAGAGAATAGAGCCAACATTTCAAGTCAGGATGATCCTGACTCAAAATATTCTCTCTATATTCTCTCTCCATGGATGCTGTCAGACTTGCTGAGTTTCTCCAGGATTTTCCGTCTTTATTGTGATGGAAAATTAATGCTGTCTTCACCAGTGATAAGAACATTTTTTTCTTATTTTTATGAGTGGCTATGTTGCTATCTTCATATCAATCTTCAGAATGCTCCTATAAGTAGTGCAGGAGAAAAATTATATCATTAAAAAGTGTTTTTTTTTTCATTTTCTTGAACTAATTAATCATGAGAAACTTTATTATATGCTTATTTTGATAAGTTGAAATTGTTCCATTACACCATCTCAATTTTTGCCATTTTCATACTCCATCACTATCAACTTTTCAAAAAGTGGTAATCTCAAAATCATTTTATGTGACTCCTGTGTTGCCATTTTAATAAGCTGACTTGTTCTGAGCTTTTCAATCTCTACCCTTGTTTGCAAGTAGTTAGGAAGACAAATGTCATGTTAGCCTTTATTGTGTTTTGAGCAATGAGTAAGGAAACTTTGCTGCAGTTGTGAAGAGCCTTTGTGAGACCACACTTGGAGTATTGTGTGCAGCTTTTGTCTCCTTACCTAAGGAAGGATACTGGCCATAGAGGGAGTGCAACAAAGGTTCAACACTAATCCAAGGGATGGCAGGATTTTCCCACAGGGAGAGATTGAGGAGACTGGACCTGTATTCTGTAGAGTTTAGAAGAATGACAGTTGTTCTCATTGAAGAGCACAATGTTCTTGCTGGGCTTGACAGGGTTGCTATAGGAAGGATGTTTACCTGGTTGAGAGATCAGGAACCAAGGCATACAGTCTTAGAATAAGAGGTGATTTGGGACCGAGATGAGGCGAAATTTCTTCATTCAAGAAGTTGTAAATCTTTGGAATTCTCTACTCCAGAGGGCTGTGGGCTCAGCCATTGACTATGTTCAAAGCAGAGCTCTTTGACCCAAAATGTTTCATATCTTTTGACATCATTTGTTTTCAACAGCTCTCATTTGAAGTCAACTGCTCTCAATTGCAATCAGTTTGCTATCATTTGATATCACTTTTTCTCAATTACTATCACTTTGTCATCATTTGATATCATTTGCACTCACAAGCAATCATCTGCGATCATTCTGTTCCATTTTCTCTCAGAACTGACCAGGTAGCTATCATTTTCACATAGAACATACTTGCAATGTCAAATGATAATTATCAACTGACATCATTGCCATCAATTTTCCATCCTTAGAAGTTAAAGTCAAAATTTATTTATTAGTCACAAGTAAGGCTTACATTAACAGTGCAATGAAGTTACTGTGAAATTCCGCTAGTTGCCACAGTCTGACGCCTGTTTGGGTCAATGCACCTAACAAATGCACGTTTTTCAGAATGTGGGAGGAAACTGGAGCACCCAGAGGAAACATACACACACAGACACGGGGAGAATGTGCAAACTCCGCAAAGACAGTGACCTGAGGCCAGAATTGAACCTGGGTCCCTGACGCTGTGAAGCAGCAGTGCTAACCACTGTGCTACTGTGCCGCCCCAGGAGGAGGCCTGCATTGATCACAATGAAATGTGATTATATACAGCCAAAATTTCCGGCCCCAGCTGATTACAAACGTATACATCACTCCACAACCTCCATAACACTCCTTATCCCCTCCCTACACGCCTCTTACTTCCCTCCCTCTTCTTCCCTCCTACTGCTCTCCTCTTCTTTCCTCCTCCTTTCTCCCCTCAGCTCCTCCTTCCTCCTCTCCACCCTCCCCAGCTGAGGGTCATCGTTTACAGCGTCAGCCAGAAATTGGAAGTGATGTTTTCCATGGTGACAATGGGAAAATTTGAAATCAGTGCAGAAGCAGCATCTGGACTGAGCCATGGGGACATCAGAGACCCAGTGCCTGGCTGGACTTTGGAGGCCTGGCACAATGAAATGCCTGGTGTGAGGCCCCAAGACTTGGCAATTGGAGGGAGAGGAGGGCTGGGGGAGAAGGGAGGGAGAGTGGCTAGAGGTTGGAAAATTTGAGAGTGTGGAGATTGCAGACAGAGATGGTAGAATGTTTAGACCCTGTGACTGGAGCCAGGAGATGGGGTTAATTTAGACAATAAGGCCTGGAGTGCATGGAATGAAAAGTACAGACTCTGAGACTAAAATGAATTAAAAACTGATGGGGATCAGCTGGTGCTCTCAAACCTTTACTGTACAACTGAACAATTCTTACGGACAAAGTGAAAAACTGAATATAGTCAGATATTATTTAAATAATTAATTTCCTTGTATTTTTCAATATTGATTGCTGAATGCTCGGGAATAGCTTTGCACATGTGGGATAGCTTTCAGTGTATAGATAGCTTTGGGCGTGCTGTCAAATTTGTATCAAATTCATTTAAGATTAGAACTGTTAATGTCAAATGGTAAGTGAAAGAATTGAATAGAAATTACAGAAAAAAATGAGTCAACATTTTGAGTCAGGAAGACATAGCATTGATGTCAATGGATTAAAGGGTAGTGTGGGAAGATGGTGTTAATATAGAAGATCAGTCATGATCTAGTTAAATCTCAGGGCAAACTCAAGGAGCCAAACGGCTAACTCCTGTTCCCATGTTCCGACGTTCTTTAGGGTATCTTCAGTATTCATTTCATACAGTGCTGAATCAAATATTAGTATTCTACTTCTTACATATAGCTGTAGTTTTCACGTGAAGAGGTTTATTGCATGATATAGCCTGCTGGTCTCAAGTAAACTAACTGCATTACAAACTAATGAATTAAGCCCTTTCACACATTCTGCACGTTTCTAGTCCAGTTCGACCTGTGGAACACCCATACATTTCAACACAATCACTTACGTATTGCTGTACAAGTGGTCCTTGATGATGCACTTAACCTTTTTCAGTTCCTCCTTAGAGAATTTCTGTAGAAATGTAAGTCATGAAATATGTTATTGTCTAAACTGCATGCTTCATATTCCCCAAATATATGAAATATGTGAAAGAAAAGTAGGGGAAGCAAGATTCATGTGAAAAGAAAAACCAACTATTGAAAATGTGAATAAAATTCAGAAAATCCTAGAAAATATATAATTATTAATACCTAAAAGAGAAACATAGATTTGTATAAGCCAGAGAAGACAATTGGTGAATCTTGAGTTTGTTGATCTCAACTACTAACGGATATTCATCGCTCCAGCGTTAGATAGTGGAAATTTATCCTCTGTTCTTCCTTATTGCCAGACAAATACCAATTGGAAGTTTGTTGTGTAACCTGGGTATATGATATAGTAGCAACAACTGTGATGCCCTGCAAACATTCCTCATAACTTCCTACATGAACAATCATCTTTGGCACCAGGTGCCTGTGAAACTGCAACTGAAAGAAACTGTAGTTAATGTCTTTGAGAGGAGGGGTAAAGGAACTTGATTGATGTTTTAGATTTAACGTTAGTTAGAACAGTTCTAATAAGGATCATATCTGAAACGTAACTCTCTCTGGCTTTTAGATCCTAATTGTTCTACTGTGTACTCTTCCATTTTTTAAAGAAACCGCAGATCACTAATTAAAAAAATGTGTTCATAATTAGATTCTTCATAGTCATAGCTTTTAATTAAAAAAAGAGCCAACAAAGTGTGATTAATTTTCATGCAGACTAGATTTCATCTACAATCTGTGTTGAGTTGCCATTTTTCACCATCCGTGGGCTAGGTGTTTCTGATTGCTCTAGTGACATCTGCTGGTAGGTACCAATGTGTAGCTATCAAGTAAGGACTGGATGGGGCATGGTTTGACATCCCTGCCTCTCCACTGATCTGGTATTCGGGGCACAACAATTGATTAAATAACTAGCATTTGGACATCTACATTTGATCAGAATCAAAGTATGGTCACCTGGCCACTGGGTCAACATCGACCTGGGTGTTCTGCTACAAGAACACCCGTAAAAGAGATATGAAGATGTTGGATAGAACATAGAACAGTACAGCACAGTACAGGCCCTTTGGCCCTCGATGTTGTGCCGAATTATGCCCAAACCCAAGATCAAGCTATCCCACTCCCTATCATTCTGGTGTTGACACAACCAGGAGACAGCTGCCATCGGCTGGGATTTCTGGCGACTGACTATGCAGAGGATCAACAGAAAAGGCAAAGAGAAACTCAGCTGGACAAGAAACGGGGCCAGAGGGAATGGGGGCCAGTGAATTTTGCACTTTCTCAGCTCACTGTCCTCATCTGCAGTGAGTGCAGCAGAGGCTGTCATGCCAGAGAGGTAGGGCTCCTGAACCACACAAGGTGATGTTTAACACAGAGTTGACTACAGCATAAATCAATCATCTCACAGGATGGAAGGCTGCCAGGAGCAATGAATACAAAGCTGTGCTCACAGTAACAGAGAGGACTGACTGCTTCTGCATTGAAGAATTGCTCTTTTAATCCTGTTTTGTAAAAAGGATCTTCTCAGCAATTTCCTCCCTTCACCTATATTGCTTTGCTGGAAATGTTTTCACAGGCATCAATCATCCAGCCTAAGTTATCTCAGCCAGATGACCTTTTTTTAAATATCTAATCCCTAATCAGGTGCTAGAAATTTACTTGCAGAAGATGTCACAGCTAAATCCATTTCCATTGTCATGGTGTACACTCTTCCTGCAATGGTCAATGGATAGCTATAGATTTAATGAGGGTTATGAGCTATTTACAAATGAAAAGAAAATTGATCAGAGAGATAACCCTATCTGTCTGGTTTGGGTGGCATGGTGGCACAATGGTTAGCACTGCTGCCTCACGGCGCCAGGGACCCAGGTTCAATTCCAGCCGCAGATGACTGTGTGGAGTTTGCAAATTTTCTCCTGGTCTGCGTGGGTTTCCTCTGGGTGCTCTGATTTCCTTCCACAGTCCAAAGTCCAAAGATGTGCGGGTTAGGTTGATTTTGCCACGCTAGTTTGATCCCAGTGCTAGGGGATTAGCGGGGTAAATATGTGGGGTTACGGGAATAGGACCTGAGTGGGATTGTGGTCGGAGCAGACTCGATGGGCCAAATGGCCTCTTTGTGCACAGTAGAGATCCTATGATTCATTTAAAAGACACACAAGTACTTCTCTTGTGGACTCAGTGTTTCCTTCCTTAGAGTGATATAGGCAGAGAAATTGAGCACAGTAATACCTGATCTTCAAGCATTATGAGGCCTCAGGTTTAAAAATGATGTCTGTAATGGGTGTACATATTTACAGTATGAAGTGTGTGGTGTAGAAGAGTTTGCAGGCATACATTTAATGACTTCCAGCAGCATGCAAAGCAGGCTGGTTTTGATGTCCGTCAGTGTGCTATGCTGATTTCATGCCAGTGCTGCCATTTTCAAACTCCACATCATAGCCTACATCCTCTTTTAACCCCACATAGCTGGACATGTCATGAAGGAATCTCCCTCCACCTCACTACCAGTGCTATTTGAAATAATCATCAACTACTTACAGGTTAGCTTACAATTGATTCCTTCTTGCAGTATGTGCAATTTTGTACTTACCTAAAATTTAAATAGTCTTCAGGGATTGGTCTGACTGGTACTAAAGTACTTTATTGATGATTTAAAGACTAATGTTAAATCAAGTCACCCGCAGGCATGGAATCAAGCATGACTACAGCAGTGAAGAGAGACCACATAGTTGAGGATCAGCTGCTCAAGGTAGGAGAAGGTGAAGAGCTCTTAGCAGAGGTTGCATGTGCAGAAGTTGTTGAGGTAGCAATTTACTTATCTAAATTTCAGTGGTGATCAATGTATTTCTGTGCCACACTAAAGAGACTGTCACTGAAATCTGCCAGCTGCAGTTGCCACAACTCCAATCTCAGAGCAAGCAAGGACAACATTGCCTGTAGCTATGGCTAGTTCGCTCCAGGTTTCAGCTGGAGATAGAAATGACATTGTGCAGTTTGTAGACTACTACGTGAGGGAGGTGATTGAGGCTCTCAATACAAAGAGATATCTTTGTCTTTGGTAAGTGGGAATGAGATAACCAACTAAAGTGAGCACAAGGGTCTGCTCAGATTGCAGGTCCTCCCGTGGGGCAGGGTACCACTGAGAGAACTACATTCCTTTGCATGTGCCATTTTCCTGAAAGTACAGGCTTCACATTATGCAGGTCAGTTTCTTGGCAATAGTCACAATTTGTTCATTCTCTACTGGTTCTCTGTTCCAGCTAACTTTGTCCCACCAGAGCAAATCAAAGGGTGGCTATTGGGTGTCAAGGATCATCCACTTATGATTTGATTCATGACCCAGGCCCAGAACCCACAGCCACCTGCACGGCAGGGATTCAGTGAGGACTGTGCTGCCACAGGGAATATTTCAGAACACACCACTGGCAAGTAATGTTTCCACTGCTTGGCAAAACTGGACAAGACCTTCAGTAGTCAGCTGAGTGGGTCTCAGGTTTTATGGTGGTGTGCTGCATGGCACACAGCACTGGCATGTCTATGCTCTTGTTAACAGCTGCCAGATGAGATATTGAAGAACGGGCACAATGAAGAGAAAGAAGTGGAAAAAAAGGAAGGGTGTTTGTCTGGGTTCATGGTGATCAAAATAATTTACAAATGATTCTAATAACTTCAACGACATCTCCCTACTTATTAACAGCCCGAGGCTCCTTACTGTTCTTTGTTCACTGCCCATCTAATTGTTCTCTTTTTCATTATGCAAAAATAAAAGCTAACGTAAAAGAAATTGAATCATATAATAAAGCAAACAAAAATAAACTCATCGCTTTTGCACAACTTCCATGTGCCTCTCCTAGTTCTTAGATGAGGTGCTTCCTCAGTGGCTGCAGTATGGCTGGTGAATGTTGTGAACTGCGGGACTGAAGGTAGCCAAGGAGGGCAACCTTGAGAATCTATTAGTTTTGGAGGGCAATTTTAAGACTGCAACGGCTCAGCATGGGTTGTAGCAGTCTGAACTGGTTGACTACTGGCAACAGCAAGAGCACTGGCGGACTTGCAGGGATGGGAGAACGCATGTTGTCATTCTGAGAGAGAATGGCAGACTGTTTTGGACTGAGATAATCCCAGCATATCTTGCTTTTAGACCAATTTCAATGTCAGTTTTTATGTCATCTTGCTATGCTAGTATTTCTGGCCTGCTGTTGTCTGCAGTTAGTTTCCTTTCAATGATTCTATTTTACTCAAGCTGTCATGAGCTGCTACAGCATCCATAGCAGCATCCAGGCATTTGTTGCAAGTTGCTTCAGCTGCAATGGATCTGATATTGGCTATCCAACACTATCATGGCAGCTTCCACAGATAGGAACTAGTCGTTTCCATGTCAGAAAGGATGGGCTCTAGGCTCTGCACAAAGTCCTAAGGGTGTGCTGAGTGTGGTGCCAGAATTCCTCAATGTTCCTCTACATCATATCGAAAAATTTGACAGGGTTCCCAGTATAACAGGTATTTTGAGCATATACAGCCAGCAGCCTTCTTAGACTGTAAAATGTAGGAGTAGAATTAGGCCATTTGGCCCATCAGGTCTGCTCCGCCATTCAATCATGGCCGATAAGTTTCTCAATCCCATTCTCCCTTTTCCCCGTAACATTTGATCCCTTTACCTATCTCTGTCTTCAATACACTCAATGACTTGGCCTCCACAGCCTTCTGTGACAATTAATTTCACAGATTCACCACCCTCTGGCTGAAGAAATTCCTCCTCATCTCGGTTCTAAAGGGTTGTCCCTTTACTCTGAGGCTGTGCCCTCAGATCCTAGTCTTACCTACTAATGGCATCATCGTTTTCACGTCACTCTATCCAGGCCTTTCAGAATTCTACAATTTTTATTGAGATCCGCCTCGTCCTTCTAAACTCTGATACGGATCCAGAGTCCTCAAATGCTCCTCATACATCAAGACCTTTACTCCCAAGATCATTCTTGTGAATCTCCTCTGGATCCTCCCTAAGGCCAGCACATCCTGCCTTAGATATGGGGCTAAAAATTGCTCACAATATTCTAAATGTGATTTGACCAAAGCCTTATAAAGCCTTAGCAGTACATCCCTGCTTCTGTTTACCAGTTGTCTCAAAATGAATGCTAACATTGAATTTGCCTTCCTAGTTGCCAATGGAACTTGCAAGTTAACCTTAAGAGAACCCTGAACAATAACTCCCTCGTCCCTTTGTGCTTCTGATTTCTGAATTCTGTCCGTATTTAGAAAATAATTTATGCCTCTATTCTTCCTACGAAAGTGTATAACCTCACACTTTCCCATATTGTATTTCATCTGCCACTTCCTTGTACACTTTCCTAACCCATCCAAGTCCTTCTGCAGCCTCCCTGTCTCCTCAATTCTACAGTCCCTCCAGCTATCTCTGTGTCTTCTGTAAACTTAGCCACAATGCCATCAGTTCCTTCATCTAAATCATTGATGTATAAAGTGAAAAGTTGTGGTCCCAATACTGACCCCTGCAGAACTCCACTTGTCATTGGCTGCCATTCTGAGAAGGGCCTTTTATCCCAATACTCTGCCTTCTGCCAGTCAGTCAGTCTTCCATCCATGCTTTTGTAGCCAGGATCTTCAAAGGTGGCAACTGAGTCCGATGCAACTGAACTAATGTGTGATCTCACTCTCAGGGAGCTGACACCTGTACTATCCTTTCCCTACCATGGCTTCTGCATCCCTGTGCCTAGTATCTCATTATGTGCAGATTGCTCCTCAATGCAGTCTCCAGAATACACACAGTGCCAGTTTTTGATCAGCTGACTGTGTTTCGGGATTGATAGATTGTGGGTGGAATTCTCCAATTTTGAGACTAAGTGCAGTGGTTGGCTGCTCTGCTGGCGCCTTTCCTGCTGGTCAGAATTGAAGAATACTGTGCTTGGAACCTCATTAGTTATGCATAATCCAGGTCCCCTCCAAATCAGCTGATTTGTCTACCTGCACTCAGGTGTCAGGTTTGATAGTCCAGGCGTCATGTGTAAATGCCAGTCCAGCACATATAAGAACAAAGAGCAAAGAAAATTACAGCACAGGAACAGGCCCTTCAGCCCTCAAAGCCCGCACCGACCACGCTGCCCAACTGAACTAAAATCCCCGACCATTCCGTGAACCATATCCCTTTATTTCCATCCTATTCGTGTATTTGTCAAGACGCCCCTTAGAAGTCAGTACTGTATCCGCTTCCACTACCTCCCCCGGCAACAAGTTCCAGACACCACTACTCTCTGTGTAAAAGACCTGCCTCGGACATCTCCTTTAAACCTTGCCCCTCGCACCTTAAACCTATACCCCCTAGTAATTAGCTCTTCCACCCTGGGAAAAAGCTTCTGACTCTGTCCATGCCTCTCATAATCTTGTAATCACTCTCTTTAGCTTACCTGTCTTTACCAGGCCATGCAGGATGTCCAAAACCCAGAGACAAAATGCTAATAACCTCAAGAAGAGGTCTACTTCTCAATGCAGCCACCTTCTCCTTACCACCCCTCCCCCACTCCAAGCCCATCACCTACAAGAAGCCCATGCCACAATTGGGCCTCTACCCACCAAATCTGGAGTCTTTGTGCATCACTTCCAGTAAACAATGTGGTATCCTTTAGACCCTCTCGTGTTTGAACTTTTCATACAGTTTTGTCAGGGTCCCCTTCCCCTGATCTCCCCTTTGCCTTCCATTGTGCACCTTCATCCACCTCCATGTACCTCTGCCTGCCCTCAAGCCCTCTTGAAATTCCAACCACTGTCCTTGCACAGCTCCCCTTCCACATTTCTCCCTTTATCTTTATCAGCCCCTTCCCTCACATCACACCCCATCACAATCGAACTTTGGACTGTTGGAATGGAGAATCTATGAATCCGGAAACACAGTGCTGCCCATAAAGATTAGCTTGGCATGGAGCTGGAGGGCACAAAACCAGTCTGCCTAACAGAGTGGTATTCAGTACAACAGCCGTGGCACAGAATTATGACAAATAAGCTACGTTGCACTTACCTCAAAATCTCGAGTGAACTGAGGTCCACCTTGTGTGTGGCACTTTTTTTCAAACAGGTTTGAGGCCGATGTGATTTCCTGCTGGTCTGACAAGATTGTGGCGATAGCTGTCTTAATGAGTATTCATGAGATGCAAATGAATGCAAACAGCATTCATGCCAACAGGCAGCAGGAGAACTGACCCGCCACGGGGAGAATTGCAAACTGTCTTCACGCTGGCCGGTGTCCAATATTTTTCTTCCGCTGGATTCTCCACTCCTGCTCGCAACCAAAGCCACCCAGGGGTGGAATGAGAGAATTCTGCCCATTGTCTCTTTACTTTCATTTTCTTCTTCCTTTTCTTCACAGTCTGGGTATCTGAAATGAAAATGGAAGAAGGATTTGGTTGTGATGAGAGGAAAGGTAAGAATTGCTGCTTTTATTCCCTTCACAGTCTAAAGATATATGGGTTATGTTGATTGGCCATGTTATATTGACCCTTAGTATTAGGGGGATTAGCAGGGTAAAGATTGGGGTTACAGGGATACGGCCTGGTTGGGATTATGGTCGATGCAGACTCAATGGATTGAATGGCCTCCTTCTGTAAAGTATGGATGCTGTGAAATGAAATACAGTGCAATGGCTAATAATAACACAAGCTAACTCATATATGCCACCTAGAGGACATATGAAAAATAAATGAATGTTTTTTATGACATAAATCTTCCTGTAAATCAGTTGGGATTTTTCATCAGCAATGTTTACTATATTCTTTTTGCACAGGAGTTTTTGTTTGAATCTATGTATCTTCATGTTGTGATTTTAATAAAGTTGATTGATAGATGATAAATTGTATGGTCAAACACTGTGCTTCTTATTCTATTTAAAAGCCAGGAAGACACAAACACTGGGAGTTTCCTCAGGGGTTTTCATGATCACTGTAACTAAAGAAACAATTATGCACGTGCACTCAGACCACACTTCAGCTCTCGGGATGTGTGCAATTTCTGAATGCTGGCGGCTGGGTGGAGGTTATTAGGATTACTGTATGAAATCTGGTTTTGTGAAGCTGTCTAATCACATCAACATCAGATGAGTGTTAGTGCTATGATTGGCAATGGGTGTATTATTAGAGCTTTGCAATGATATCAAGGTAGAGAAAGGCCTGCATCCAGAGAGAGATCAAATTCTCCACACATAACACCAATTAACTAGCCTCAATCTATAATAGATCAGACTATGAAAATAAACAAATGCATGACTTCGATTAAATGTTGTCCCCTCATGCTGTTAGGCCCTGCTGGGCTTTATGCAGGGAACACCTCACAGTCCAGGTAGCTCAGTTGGATGATAGTAAGACTTCTAATTTATATGTGGTAGTTTCAAATCTTACTTGAGGTGATATATTTCTTCTTGAGTATTTTATTTAAAAAATTTTTAAGTTGGTGTTTAACAAACAATTACAATCATTTTTCTATGATCTCTGAGCTAATTGGAAGTTGGGAATATCCTTTGTTGAAATTTCTTGAGTCCAAAGATATGCAGATCATGTGAATTGGCCAAGCTAAATTGCCCCTTGGTGTCCTGACTCAGGAACAGCTTCTTCCCTACCGCCATTGGACTTTTGAATAGACTCACCATATATGTTAAGCTGCTTTTTCTCTGTACCCTAGCTATGACTGTGACATATTCTGCACTCTCTCCTTTCCTTCTCCCCTGTGTACTCTATGAATGGTATGTTTTGTCTATATAGCACGCAAGAAATAACACTTTTCATTATATCGCTATACATGTGACAATAATAAATCAAATAGATCATAAAAACCCTACAGTGCAGAAGGAAGCCATTTGGCCCATCGAGTCTGCACTGACCACAATCCCACCAGGCCTTACCCGCACATCCCCACATATTTACCTGCTAATCCCTCTAACCTATGCATCTCACAACTCTAAGAGGCAATTTTTAACATGGCCAATCAACCTAACCTGCACATCTTTGGACTGTGAGAGGAAACCCAAGCAGACATGAGGAGGATGTGCAAACTCCATACAGACAATGACCCAAGCCGGGAATCAAACCCAGGTCCCTGGAGCTGTGAAGCAGTACTGCTGCCCACTGCGCTACTGTAAGGGGTTACAGGAATAAGGTCTTGGTGAGATGCTGTTGGAGGGTCAGTGCATGGTAGGGATTCTATTATTTGTTCATCATTCGCTGAATGGTCAAATTTTTCAGAGGAACAGTTGACAAATAATAGGTAAAGTAGTTACAGGGATTTGCAATTGGTTAAGGATGGCATAGTATTGTTAGTAGATCAGCCATGATCTTATTGAATGGCGGGGCAGGCTCGAAGGGCTAGATGGCCTACTCCTGCTCCTATTTCTTATGTTCTTATGTTCTTATTAAGTCAATTTGTTCATTTTAATACAGCAACCGACATATTGAGATTACAGGAAATTCTCTCTCTCGTATTGGGGCCCAAACATACGCAGCTATCAGGAAAAACATTAGTTCTCAGGAACCCCATTATATATCATTCTCCAGCCTGAAAAGCAATGTTCACAACTACTCTCAGTTTCTATCACTCAGCCAATTTTGTATCCAAGCTACTGCTGTCTCTCTTATTCCAAAGGCTCTAACTTAGCTGCAACACTTGCTATGTATCATTTTATCAAAGAACAAAGAAAAATACAGCACAGGAGCAGGCTCTTCAGCCCTCCAGCTTGTGCTTATCATGGTGCCCTAATTAAAGTAAAAAAAAACTTTCTGCCCTTATACGGTCCTTATCCCTCTATTCCCTCCCTATTCATGTACCCATTCAGGTGCCTCTTAAATGTTGCTAATATACCCACTTCCGCCACCTCCTCTGGCAGCACATTCTAGGCACCCACCATTCTCCCTGTACATCTCCCTTAAACTTGCCCCCTCACACCTTGAACCTGTGCCCCTTTGTAATTGACGCTTCTACCCTTTTGGAAGTTTGTGTGTCCCACATCAATTATTCTGATCAAGCTGCTGTTACCTCATCAACAAAACTCATCAAATCAGCTAAACATCGAACTATAGAATCCCTACAGTGCAGAAGGAGGCCATTTGGCCCATCAAGTCTGCACTGACTCAATGAAAGAGCATTCCACCCAGACCAACTCTTTGGTCCTATCCCTGTAACTCCGCCCATTTTACCATGGCTGATCCACCGAACCTACACATCTTTGGACACGTGGCTTTCCCTCAACAAATCCATGCTGGAATTCCTTAATTAGTTATCTGTGTGTCCATGTGATGACTAATACTGATGGCAATATCCTGTTAGTGGAAAATACCACTTGTGTAGCCAAGGCGTATTAGTATGATGAACTGTTTGCTTAACCTGTTGTTTGATTGGCCAATTGAATCAAACAGCATGTTCCTTTGGCTGTCCATAATTGGCAGAGGACAGACTGTGCCCAACCAGACCACACTTGCAAGATCTATAACAAAATGTCCACTGTTAGATGTGATTCTGTAACTGGGCAGCACTTGCTGAGTAATCCTGAGTGCATCAATAGCTACACTAACAACCAATTTAAGATAACCAGTCACGTTCATCACGTGGCTCATTTACACTTGCTGGAAGCGACTTACATTTGAACAGAAGGACCAGTTCTCTACAAACAAAAGGAATATTATCAAGCCTTGCGTCAGTTTTGAATGATCTGAGAGCTTGGGGAACCTATAGTTCCTCACTCTTTTCTCTATGACAACACCTCAGCCAATTGGAGTCAACTTGCCAATAAATCAACATCCTTTTTTCCTGTGGGATAAATTGTTGCGATTATTTGAAAATGTTCTTGTGTGTGTCTGAGTGCAAGAAAAAAAGCTCCAGCAACATATTTAACCTTTCCCAATATTCAAGTTCTATACTACCCAGAGACTGTTTATAACTACTCCATGCTTTTTGTACCTCTCTATAATTTCCTTGAAAAATTGTTCCCCTCTTTCTGATTTGGACCTAATGCTCATTCTTGGAGGCTAAGAAAGAAAAGGCTAAGGATGCTTTAGTGATTATTTATCAAAATTCACTGGACTCCGGGGAAGTGCTGGAAGATTGGAAACTGGCTAATGTTACGCCGCTGTTTAAAAAAGGTAACAGACAAAAGGCAGGGAATTATAGGCCAGTTAGTTTAACGTCTGTAGTTGGAAAAATGCTAGAATCCGTCATCAAAGAAGAAATAACGAGGCACCTAGAAAAGAATGGTTTGATTGAGCAGACGCAGCACGGATTCGTTAAGGGGAAGTCATGTTTGACGAATTTATTGGATTTCTATGAGGATGTGACTAGTGTGGTAGACTAGAACTGGTGGATGTGGTGTTTTTAGATTTCCAAAAGGCGTTTGATAAGGTGCCTCACAAAAGGTTGCTGCAAAAGGTTAGGGTGCACGGAGTTGGGGGTAAGGTGTTAGTGTGGATAGCTGTCTAATAGGAAGCAGAGAGTTGGTATCAATGGGTGCTATTCTGGTTGGCGTTTGGCGACTAGTGGAGTGCCACAGGGATCGGTGCTGGGGCCTCAACTATTTACTGTTTATATAGATGATCTGGAGGAGGGGACTGAGTGTAGGGTGACGAAATTTGCTGATGACACGAAGATGAGTGGAAAAGCAAATTGCGTGGAGGGTGTGGAAAGTCTGCAGACAGATCTGGATAGACTGAATGAGTGGGTGAGGACCTGGCAGATGGAGTATAATGTTAGCAAGTGTGAGGTTATCCACTTTGGCAGAAATAATAGTAGGAGGGATTATTATTTAAAAGGCGAAAAGCTGCAGCATGCTACGGTGCAGAGGGACCTGGGGGTCCTTGTGCATGAGTCACAAAAACCCAGTCTGCAGGTGCAGCAGGTGATCAAGAAGGCGAATGGAATGTTGGCCTTTATAGCGAGGGGGATAGAATATAAAAGCAGGGAGGTCTTGCTGCAACTGTACAGGGTACTGGTGAGGCCGCAGCTGGAGCACTGTGTGCAGGTTTGGTCGCTGCACTTGTGCAAGGGTATATTGGCCTTGGAGGGAGTGCAGAGGAGGTTCACTAGGCTGATACTGGAGATGAGGGGGTTGGACTATGAAGACAGACTAAACAGATGGGGTCTGTACTTGTTGGAGTTTAGAAGGATGAGGGGGGATCTTATAGAGACATATAAGATAATGAAGGGGGTGGATAGGGTAGAGGTAGAGAGATTCTTCCCACTTAGAAAGGATAGCAGGACTAGAGGGCACAGCCTCAAGATAAGGGGGGGGAGCCAGTTTAGATCAGAGTTGAGGAGGAACTTCTTCACTCAAAGGGTGGTGAACCTCTGGAATTCTCTGCCCGTTGAAGTGGTGGAGGCTACCTCGCTAAATATATTTAAGTCACGGGTAGATAGGTTTTTGACAGACAAGGGAATTAAGGGTTATGGGGAGAAAGCGGGAAAGTGGAACTGATCCACTTCAGATCAGCCATGATCTTATTGAATGGCGGGGCAGGCTCGAAGGGCTAGATGGGCCTACTCCTGCTCCTATTTCTTATGTTCTTATGTTTGAAAAAAAAAGCTCGATACTTTAATTTTGGTAGGTAGTTATTTGTTCTTAGAGATTTTAAAAATGTTACACTTATTTTCTCATTTTTCCTTTCTGTCTGTTTTTTCTCTCTCATAATCCACTTTCTTTCATCCGCCTCAATTTATTTTTCTGTATGTAATTTGACATTAATTTGTCTTATCTCATTTAACTTTTCTTTCTCAACCTTTAAATTTCAACGGTTAAATACATAAAAGATTGGACCTGACATCCATCAGTCTCCAGATGCCTGTTATCCTCATCATGCTGTTATCAATTCATACCTCCAGAAACTAGGGTACTAAATCAAGGGTGGGTGGCACAGTGGTTAGCACTGCTACCTCTCAGCACCAGGGACCTGGGTTTGATTCCCGGCTTGGGTTACTATCTGTGCAGAATCTACCTGTTCTCCTTGTGTCTGCATGGGTTTCCTCCGGGTTCCCTGGTTTCCTTCCACACTCTGAAAGATGAATTGGCTATGCTAAATTCTTTCTCAGTGTTATCCGAACAGGTGCTGCAGTGTGGTGATGAAGGGATTTTCACAGTAACTTCATTGCTGTGTTAATGTAATGAGACTAATAAATAAACTTTAACTTTAAAAATAAGACCTGAGAAAGGGTGAGGTAAAAATCAAAATCACACTCTTTGTTGCAAGATACTTACTCCAACAATTTCTGGGCCATGTTTGTAAACATGGGCCTAAATCCTTACACATTTTGCTCCACGTTTGTTCTGAGCAGATTGGATGGGGTCCTTGACTTTTCATGGTGCTTAGGGTCCTGTAAATTTTTGGTCTGGCTCTGGTTACTATAGATGATTGGAAGATTTCCATATGAGTCTCTGCTGACCATTTCCAACTGATGATTTACAGTGACAAATATTTGCTGTTCATTTGTAGGCAACGTTTCCCCTGACATTGTGCCCCATTTTGGTTTGTAATGAGTGAGAGTTCTAACCCTGGAATGATCAATTTTGCTGAGTACAAACAAAATGCCTGATGCAGTTGCAAATCGTAGCAACCAGGAATGCAGAGGCACTGAGTGGGAGAGCAGCACATTGATAGTTTGATTTTGTTCTTCAAAAGCCCAATATCTGTGCAGAAGTGTCTGAAACAAAAGATACCTCATAAAATAGTGAGGTTTCACCATTCTTTCCAGATGAATTGTGAACTTGCTAACTAGCAGCTTTCACCTTAGATGTCATCTGTCAGATGACAAGCCATTGATTGCTACTTTCTTTAGCCTGTGATTTTACTGTGATGGGTAACCCAAGGCTAGTGAGTGGGCCGCTTGAGTGGCCTTCCTTCATTTCAGTGGACATCAAGAAGGAACTCATGCACATGTACTAACCAAGACACCTTGAATCAGCGTAAAATATATTCAATATGCACAAAATATTTCATAATGTGTTACAGAGAATGCTTAATCATTCATATATTAGAGCAGTCTTCAACTCCAAATGGTAAAAATAAAAGAATTATTTTCGCTTACCTTTTACGTTCCAGAGGACAATTGCCAGTGAATAGGGAATTGTGACACATGAACAAGAACAGATCACTGCTTCAATCTGCAGATTCAATAAACTCAGTACTATGACAGTGAGGGATACCCAATTGACAGACAGCACCACATACCTCTGAGCTGTGAGTCATGGTATTGGAAAGAGACGGAGCAGCTGTTTCGGTGCATTGTATAGCAGGTGGCATGTTAACATGGTAGAAAGCTACAGTGAATGTGCTTAAAATAGAAAATGTCTCAGCGACAACACTCAGAACCCTGATAAGCTGCATATGGCCCATGGGTCACAGGTTGTTCATCAGGTGAGTATTAATTTCAGTATTTATCAACAAATGTATTTTAGATTTAGATTTGATTTATTATTGTCACATGTATGAGTATACAGTGAAAAGTATTGTTTCTTGTGCATTATAGAGGCAAAGCATAACGTTCATTGAGAAGGAAACGAGAGAGTGCAGAATGTAGTGTTACAGTCATAGCTAGGGTGTAGAGAAAGATCAACTTAGTGCGAGGTAGAACCATTCAAAAGTCTGCTGGCAGCAGCGAAGAAGGTATTCTTAAGTCAGTTGGTACATGACTTCCGTATCTTTTTCCCAACGGAAGAAGGTGGAAGAGAGAATGTCCGGGTGCATGGGGTCCTTGATTATGCTGGCTGCTTTTCTGAGGCAGCAGGAAGTGTAGACAGAGTCAATGGATGGCTGGCTGGTTCGTGTGAAGGATTGGGCTACATTCATGACCTTTTGTAGATGTTACTCCCAGATTACACATAACATATCATCATGAAGAGGACACATTTTGGATAATTTCTACAATTTCAGATTTTCTTTTCTTGTTACAGGTTTTATGCATACTTTTGCAGCCAAGGGGAAATGTTGAGAAACTGATTCCAGCCTTCGTCTAATGCCAATTGGACTCAACCATCCACTGGAAAATTATAGCAACACAAATACAATTTTTGTATCCCCACTGAGGTCAGTGATCATTAATATTAAATTTAGAGCCTCCTAAAATAAAATGATTAATAATTTCTGAGACATTATCCATTGAAAGAGAAAGTTGGGCAAGAAAGCTCTGATTCTACAGGTTTTATCCCTTGAAATGGCTTTAGAGTTTGTAGGTTTATATACATGACAGGTATTAACAGGATGGTTTTAAACTATCTGAGGTTGTAGAAAATTCTTCCACTGCAAATTATGTTTTAAAAAAGTCATATTACTAGTTGCCCTTATTTGTTCGATTGTTGAGTGAAAAACACTTCAGAAGAATGCATGTTATTTTCTCTTCCTTTCCTGAACGTACAGACGTTTGCTGAGCATTGGGTGCAGGAACATTGACCAGCTTACAGTATCTTGTGCAAATGGATATTCTTTCTGTGTCAGTTGACAGCCAGCAAACTATTTCACAATGAAGGACATCACTGCCTAATCCTGTCAGCTGAATCTAGTGGCACCACTGTTCCTGACCAGACTTGGGATGATTATGTCAATCATGCCTGGAGACTACACTCTTGTAAGTCACTGGGGTTGATTTTATGCACATGATTTGCATTATATAACTGCCCTGTACTCACTGCATTTGGTTGGTGAAATCACAGTGGATTTAGTGGGCGATAGTGCTGTAATTACTGTCATGAGTTCTCTTTGCCATAGTTTGTGCAGACTGTTTAAATAGGCTGCTTACACTGTTTGCTATAGTGAGCTGTTTAAATAGACTCTTTTTGCAGACCTTCTGGGTGGGATAGTGGAAGGGGACAGCTGCTATTATTTATTAAACTAATGAAATGAATGTTGCTCAACAGAATACAAAAGTGTTTCTGCTTTGGGTGCAATCAGTGATGTGGGAACAAATTGAGTCTAATGTTGTGCCAGGTTTAAAAAGCATCTTATACTTGTATCTATCTTCAAACTCATTTACACTGCAACTGCAAGATCTGGTGTGATCCAGTACAATCGGGCAGTGTTTTAAGACATGATTTTTCAAAATTCCTTTAAAAATACTTCTTGACATATTTTAGAGTGGTGCAGTTAGTTTGGTTATAACTGAAAATCAGTTGATCACTAAAAAAAGATTTTTAATCACAATGACAAACGCACCTGGGAGTAACCTGATTTTGAGTTATAAAACTGGCTTTTCAAAACTATACAATGACACTCCCCGGGTTATATTAGGGTGTAGCATTGGCTTCTGAGTAAGTTTTAAAATGCTACATGCAAGGGATTCTAAAAGCATCTATTAGTATTCTTGGGGCAAAAGACCAACCTTAATTTTTTTACGGCTGCTTCAGAATACTGCAAATGAGTACATGAATCAAAGTCATTAATCAGAGCCAAGCGATCCCGCAACCAATGGGTCAGATCAATGTGCTGCAGTACTGAGACCTCCAGTGCTGACCCCACAGAAGTTTGTGGACTGGAGGAGTATCTGGGCCTAACCTAATTTGGGCACATTCCACTTCACTGTGGTAAGTTGTGTCAAGGCTACTCTGAAAGGACTATACATTTTCAGCCCAGTGTGTTTAGTTGTATAGACGATGAGGCAATAAATGTACAAAATGCTCATTATTACTGACAGGGACCTTATGAAGACTTGGAGTGATAATGAAGCGTCTTGTATTATACTGACATTCTTCTGTTTTGGCCCGCAAGTGTTTTCTGAAAGTCTTTTAATTTCTGACATGAGAATGTATACATCTTGAGGTCTGCATTCCTTCTGGCTGGGTGGAGAGTTCGATCTACATAGTTCAGTTCTACACCATTTCAGTGATTGGGGTGGGCTTATTGGCTGGGTCCTCTGGGCATAGATTAGAATTTTAAAATTATACCTAGTATGTATTAGCTGAAAAACGCTTTTAACATTTTAATGTATACTTCCAACTGAGTCCTCAGGTTTACATGCTTTTTTATTGTAAATAATTCCATTTATCTGAAACTTGTATTGGAGCTGAGGCTAACAATAGAGGGCAGTGTTGCATTAAGTACAGGAAGGGGCTCAAACAGCCCTACCTGATCTGAAAAATGGAGCAATATTTTCATGTCAGTGAGATGCCACTGGAGGAAGAGCTATTGACAAATCTCATGAATTCTCAAGACTTGTAAAGGAAGCTTCACCTGGGCCACGCTGAGCTCAGTATGATGACTTCCATAATCAGCAAGCCACCTATCGAGCAGATACCTTGTCAAATTGGCAACATTAAATAATCACATCCTGCTCAGTTGTACATTAATCAGCTTGTCTGCAGAAAGACACAATCCTGGATTAGCCTGCAAGTTTCAGTATAGCTCTTCAGCATGACCATTTCAATTGAATTCAAACTATATTTTTAATAGTTAGTTGTCCAGTTTTGTTTGCAAGGTCAGTTTAAAACTACTCCCTTTTCTTGAATATTAAGGTTCAAAAGGATGAAACCCTCTGAAAGTTAAGCGATAAGGATGATCTGGGCATTCTGGGGTTAAAGGTCCTCTGAGGCAGTCAAGATGGGGTCTTGAGCTAAAATATCATTTCAGTGCCAGAGACTATCTTTATGTTAGAATTGAACATGTGTTAGGAGCAGTCACCCATAGGTACGCCATGGGGCTGATTGTCACTTAAAATTCCTGTGAATAGTTATTAAGGAGAACAAAGATGTGCGGGTTAGATGGATCGGCCACGCTAAATTGACCCTAGTGTCAAGGGGATTAGCAGGATAAATATGTGGGGTTATGGGAATAGGGCCTCAGTGGGATTGCTGTCAGTGCATGTTTGATGGGCCAAATGGCCTCCCTCTGCACTGTAGGGATTCTATGATTCCATGAAACTGCATGGCATTTTGGTGCCTTGTGCTAATCCTAATGCTTCTTTGTAATGACCAGCTACTTGGGAGAAAATACTTGTTATAGATTTTAAGTGTTATTGAAAGGGATTCTTATCATTTTGTGTTCACTTTCTTTTAAATCTATCATGGGATGTGGACTTCACTGATAAGACCAACCATTTGTCATTCATTTTTAACTGCATTTGGTAGCAGTCAGCTGCCTTCTTGAACCACTACAGTCCATATGGTGCAGGCACACCCTCAGGACTAATAGGGAGTCCCAGGATTTTGAAACAGCAACACTGAAGGAATGATGATATACTTCACAAGTCAGGATAGTGTGTGTCTCAAAGGGGAACATTCAGGTGGTGGTGTTCCCATGTGGCTGCCCTTGTCCTTCTAGGCAGAGGGGTGATGGATTTGGTGGGTTGTGTCAAAGCAGGCTTAGTGAGCAGCTGCTGTAGATGGTACACACTGTTGACAGTGCTGGAGGGAGGGAATATTTAACATGATGGATGAGGTGCCAATCAAGCAAGTTGCTTTGTGTTCAATTGTGGAAAGCGTCTTGTGGGAGTTGTGCTCATCCATGCAAGTGGATATATTCTATTGTTGTCCAGATCTGTGCCTGGTAGATGGCAGCAAGAATTTAGGAACCAGAAGGTAAGTTAGACTGACTGTGGCCGCACTACTTATGTGGCTGCTCCCATTAGGTTTCTGGGTCTCCCAGGATATTGATGATAGGGGTGGGATTCACTGAAAGCAGTGCCAATGAAAGCACGTGGGATTGTTTTTTATTAGCTGAGACATAGAATATAAAAGCAAAAAGTTTATGCCATAACTGTGCAAAACACTAATTATACCATAGTTAATATACTAGACAACCTGGTCACTGCATTAAA
Source organism: Carcharhinus amblyrhynchos (assembly GCF_965287045.1). Classification (NCBI taxonomy): domain Eukaryota; kingdom Metazoa; phylum Chordata; class Chondrichthyes; order Carcharhiniformes; family Carcharhinidae; genus Carcharhinus; species Carcharhinus amblyrhynchos. The sequence goes on from NC_137325.1 coordinate 90,052,824, forward strand.
GAAAGGATGAGATTAAACTAGGCAGGCTGCAGAGATTTATGAGGATGTTGGCAGAAATGGAGAACTTTGGCTATGAGGCAAGATTGGATAGGCTGGGGTCATTTTTTGTGCAACAGAGGGGGCTGAGGGAAGATAAATTAAGGTGAATAAAATTATGAGGGACCAAAATAAATTAGATAGGAAGGACCAATTTCTATTAGTAACCAGATTCTGCAAATTTACAGTAATTTGTGCAAGGATTAGAGAGTGGTTGAGGAGTAATTTCTTTTCACACAGAGGATGTTGGGAATCTGGAACTCACTGCTTGAAGGAAGGGTTAAGGCAGAAGTCCTCATCACATTTAAAAAGCACTTGGATGTTACTTAATGTACAAGGTTATGGAACAAGAGTTGGAAAGTAGGATTCCGTTGGATAGCATTTTTTTGACAGGCATGGACCAAAAGGCCTCATTTTGTTCTACAATTTTTTTGCTGTATTTCTATGTTTCTTTTAATATCAAGGGGAGGTGGTTAAATTCACTCTTATTGGTTATGGTCATTGCCTATCAATTGTGTGACACAGTTGTTGCATTTCTCTTATCAGCCCAGGCTTGAATGTTGTCCAAGTCTGCAGCCTGTGGATATGAACTGTTTCATTATCTGAGGTCCATCTCTGACACTTCGCTCCTTTTCCTTAACCTCTCTGTCCCCATTTCTGGTAAACACTGTCTACCAATTCCCACAGTGACCTTGACTACAATGCACCACACCATGTTTTCTATAAGGACTTCATCCCATTCTCCATGTTTCTCTGTCTCCATTGCATCTGTTCCATTGATGCTACCTTCCACAACAGTGCTTCTGACATGGAATTTCATTTTCCTGAACCGAGGGTTCCCATCTTGTCACTGCCCACCGCTCCCCGCCCCCCCAAACCTAACATGGTTCACAGAATACTTAAGCATCTCCGATTTCACTCTCAAACCTCTGCTCTCACTGTTTTTGCTCAATAACCATGGTAATGGCTGTCGAAGTTACTGGCACACTCTATTTCCAGAGTGGACTTTCTGGACAGAATTTTCTGGCTTCGCTTGACCCAAAACTGGAAGATCCCACCTGAGGTCAACAGACGTTTCCATTGTCTGCTCCGATTTCTATAGCAGGTGGGGACCAAAATTCTAGCCTCTGACAGTGCCAACACAGTGGTTAGCACTGCAGCCTCAAAGCGCCAGGAACTGGGGTTTGATTCCCGGCTTGGGTCACTGTCTGTGCGGAGTCTGCATGTTCTACCCAATTCTGTGTGGGTTTCCTTCAGGTGATCCAGTTTTCTCCAAGCCTGAAAGATGTGCTGGTCAGGCGCATTGGCCGTGCTAAATTCTCCAGCAGTGTACCTGAACAGGCACCAGAGTGTGATGACTAGGGAATTTTTGCAGTGAAATCATTGCAGTGTTAATGTAAACCTATTTGTGACACTAATAAATAAACTTTAAAAAATATTTCTCAGTTTGATTTCTGCAACAAGATGGTTGCCAAGGCTTTTATGCCTGGAGAGGATACTTCATTGTCTTCTCTCTGAGCAAAAAAAAGCAGAAGATGAGATGCTGTTCTTCCAGCTTGTGCCAGGCTTCACTGGAACATTGCAGCAGGTACATAGTGTAATCATGTTAATAGGCTTCCTAATGGGGAGGGATCTATAAGGTTTACACATGTACCTCTTGTGAATGCCACATCGCAATGGGGAGATCTATCAAGATAGCAACGTATTCCAATCCCTGAGCACGTACATGGTGTGTGGCTATGCACAGAGCATTACATTAGTGAATTCCTGCTATCCTCGCAGCAGTAACAGTGTTTTATTCTGCGTCAATTAGCTGTTCCTGTCATTTCCATGCCTCCACATTGAATTAGAGGGTGGTTGCTTGAGAACAAGGGCTACCCACTCTACATGTAGCTTTGGAATTTGGTGCCAATTTTGTGACAACACCTATGGAATCAGCTCTGATGCAGTGTTTGATAGTTGGTGTACCAGCTTCCCCTGCATCACAGGTAAAAGCCACCTGATGTCCTGAGTGCTGGGACGGAAGTTCAGATTGAGATAATGAAGTCTCTGCTTGTTGCCAATCAAACTCAGTTGGTTTTATGCAACGAGAATACAGGATTCTGGGAAAACTCAGCATGTCTGACAACATCTGTAAGGAAAGAAAACAGAATTAACATTTCGAATCCTTTTGGCCCTTCATCAGAACTGAAGAGAGGGAGAATGTATTTGATATTAAAGTGTAGCTGTGAGAGATTGCAGCAAAAAGTACCAACTTTAAGAATAAAAGACAAATAGGCCAATATATGAAGTGAGGTGGGGCAGGTGGGATGGGAAATGTGTTTGCATTGAGACAATACATGATGGCTGGGACATTTAAAAAGAGGGGTTTAAGATGGAGAAGAAAGGGCACAGTCTAAAGTTGCTGAACTCAGTATTGAATCTGAGGGCTGCAACATATCTAATTGGAAGATGAGATGCTGTTCTTCCAGCTTGCGCCAGGCTTTACTGGAATATTGCAGCAGGCCAAGGATTGACATGTAGGCAGGAGAGCAAGATGCTGAGTTAAAAAGACAAGCAACAGGAAGATTGGGGTGACACTTGCAGACTGAGCGAAGTTGTTCCACAAAGCAGTCACCCAGCCTATGTTTAGTCTCCCCAGTGTAAAAGAGACCATGTGCAGACTCAGACTGCTGCCATCTTGTCTACAAATCTTAGGGATATGCAGCCTTTCACAGCAGTCCAGTGCTACAATTGATGGCTAAGGTTGCTGAATACTGCCTTGGGGATGCGGTAGTGGTTTGATGGTGCATGGACCTGCAATCCTCTCTTGGAATGTCAGTGTTCATGCTTCCAGCACTGACACTACACTCATGCCCTTGCTGCTGCCTTTCAGCTAGCCAGCCTAGGCTACTGCTACCAATGCCCAGTGCCGTAGTCCAAAGCTGAGATTTCAAAGCGCAGATCTGCTCGAGGTTGTCCTGCAAGACTGTCTGCTATCTTCCCCTGTGAAATTCAGCGGATTTCCACCCACCATGCTAGAGTAGCACTGTGTGGGAACACCAGGACAGCAAAGACAGCTAAAGACAGACAGGAAGGGAATATGCAGTTTATTTTTTTATGTAATTTTGGGGATATGTTGCTGGATAAAGTTATAATGGAAAGACTCCCTGTTGGTGTATTTTATTTCAGGATTTTGGCTAAGATATGGCTGTGATGGGACAGAGCAGATGGCTTGAAAGGTGGGGAATTGTGGAGCAATGCGGTGTTGGGAATCAGTCTAAGAAAAACTGAAGCCTCAGTAGCCACTCACAGAAGGCAATCTTCAGCAAAGAGATCCTAGATACCTTCTTCCTGCCACCTCTTCCTTTTCTTCCCAGGTTTCTTCCGAATGCCTGATGACAAGGCCTGTGCCCACATGAAAACAAACTGTGGAAGATTCAACAGACCAGCTTGAATTTGGACACACACTATTTTAAGTGCTGGATTTTATTTTAATTCATTCATGGGACATGGGCATCTCTGGCTGGCTGGCATTTATTGCCCATCCCTAATTGCCCTTGAGAAGGTGTTAGTGGGCTGCTTTCTTGAATCGCTGCAATCCATGTTCTGTGGGTTGACCCACAATGCCGTTAGGGAGGGAATTCCAAGTTTTTGACCCAATGGCTGCAAAGGAATGGCAATATAGTTCCAAGTCAGGATGGTGAGTGGCTTGGAGGGGAACTTGCAGGTGGTGGTGTTCGCATTTATCTGCTGCTTTTGTCCTTCTAGATCGGGGTCTCCAAACTACGGCCCGCGGGCTATATCCAGCCTGCAGTGGGCACATCTGGATCAGAGTTTAGAGACTGCTGTTCTAGATGGAAGTGGTCATGGGTTTGGAAGGTGCTATCTAAAGATCTTTGGTGAATTGTCGCAGTGCATATTGTAGATATTACACACTGCTGCTACTGAGTGTCGGTGGTGGAGGCAGTGAATGTTTGTAGATGTGGTGCCAATCAAGTGGGCTGCTTTGTCTTGGATGTTGTCAAGCTTCTTGTGTATTGTTGGAGATGCACATATCCAGACAAGTGAGGAGTATTTCATCATAATCCTGATGTGCCTTGTAGATGGTGGATAGGCTCTGGTGAGTCAGGAGGTGAGTTACTCACTGCAGTATTCCTAACTTCTGACCTGCTGTTGTAGCCATTGTGTTTATGTGGTGAGTCCAGTTGAGTTTCTGATCAATGGTAACCCCAAGGATGTTGACAGTGGGGGATTCAGTGATGGTTACACCATCACTGTTAAGGGGTGTGGTTAGAGTGTCTCTCATTGGTGAAGGCCATTCCCTGGCATTTGTGTGGCGCAAATGTTATTTGCCACTTGTCAGCCCAAGCCTGGATATTGTCCAAATCTTGTTGCATTTGAACAACAAGATCTGGATTCCCTGCAAGCATTCAGGTAGCAGAATCAGGAGGTCAGGAAGGTGCTCCATAGTATTCTATGTAACTGCTTGGCTCTTGTTATTGACATTGTCACCCATGTGTAATCTAGTGGCAGAGGAGTGTTATCATCCAGATGCCCCTTATGACCAGCAGCCAGACTGTAGTTCATTGTGGTAGCTCCTAGATGATGGAATAGCTGACTGCCTCAATATGCTGCCAGGGTGATGGGCATTTACCAACTTGAAGTTCTGTACATGATCACATAACAGCTACTCAGTGATGGAATGGGAGCTTTTGAGGTGTTGTAAATACATTGCCTGCAGCACCACTTGGTGCAGTTAATGACTTCACGCAGCACTGAGAATCCCACTGTCCCAGCAAAGTCATATACCCATTCCTCCTGCTTCTCTCTGGTAAGATGATGAAGTCCCTTCTCCAGGCATTACCTCTGAGACACAGCAATGGGCAGTGAATGGGGAAATGTTAACTCTGTTGTTTATTCCTGTTTGGAAGTTGAGGGTGATAGTGATCTTGAGGGCCACAGCCAGAGCTGTTCTCAGCCTTCCTTATTGCTGTGAGTTCCGTTGAAGAATGTGGCACAATCCAGCCACAAGTTGCTTGTTGTATCATAGACATCTTGTTATTATGCCTGGCTGAGGCAGAGGTAGAAAAAGTGTTCCCTCAAGATCCTTGGTAAATTGGGCCTCCATTAGCAAACTCTCCTCATTCTCCCTCTGTCCACAACTTTCTTTCTGCTGCCCTGCTCCATGTCTCTCTCATATTTATGGCCAAGAGTAACTGCAACTAGAGCTCCCATAAATCTAACTGGTTTACTGTTGACAGGATGTAAAATTCCTCTGACCTCTCAGTTAGGATGCAGCAACATTCCCTTCAAAATCCAGCAAGTCACTAAAAATCCTCCAAGAATGCACCACAATACTTTCACAAATGTTGCAGGAGCGAAAGTAGGTTGAAGTCACTATACCTACGAGCTGAATGGGTATCACTTTAAGAAACACTTATGCGCCTCAGGCAATTGAATGTATGTTCAGCTCATATGTTCAGAGAGATTAGGAGAGGGCATTAACTGGACCTACAAAATCCAAATTAGCAGAGTGTGTGTCAAATTAGAGATTGCAAATTTGCCCAATTTGTGTGCTTCAAGTGCTTGCACATTATCTTGCTCATGTCCTTAACAAGCATGGTGAGCCATGTGAGGTGCTGGATGAGGCTGGAAGCACTGCATCCACCACTTTCAACGTCAGTAGTTTTTGTAGCATCGACACTAGTGGTGCTGCAAAGAAGAATTTTGTTGCATTGAACTTGGCAACATTTAACGTGCTACTTGGGAAATATTAAATGAATATTATTTCAAAGACTCTTTTTTTCAGCAAATCCACATGATTGGGAAAGTTTGGGTTTCCACATTAGTGGGTGGTGAATTGTGATGATGAATGGATATTAATTTGGATTTTTTGAAATGATGATCCCTAAATCTTCACTTTGCTCGTTGACTGTTCTTCAGCAAGTGTGAGTTTTCATTTGCAGAACATAAAGTACCCTGCATATTAAGCAGCATTCAGTAAATTCAATGGCTGCTTACGTGACAGCCATCACGATTAGTGAGTAAACTGAAGACTGATAAGGGCTGCCTGCGTGACCATCCTTGAGCTCCTTTTGTGTGAAGCTGAAAAGGCATGAGTGTCAGTGCATTCCTTGGTTTACTCAATGCAAATGTTTGTTCAAGCTCAGAGTAAAGGCATTTTCTTTAATTTCAATTTTGTGCTTCTTTTGAAAATATATTGCCAGGACTTCCTGTAACAAAATAAACTATTATAGCCAAGTAACATTTTCAACTTTTGTTTCTTGCTATCGGTTGCTGAATTTCCTTTCCTTTTATTTCATTTAGCTTTGTGAAAAGAATGCAATCAATGCATCTATCATGCCAGCAAAAAAAACCATCGGGGAATTGGCACTTCTAAAATACATCTTTTGTTATATTCTTTAAGTTATTATTTCCCTAAACATCTGGGAATCTCGGCTCAGATTTCTGAAGTTTTGATCAGCTCATTCTGATAAGAAATGTTTATAAAAGCTGGAGGATTGGCAATGGATACCATTGCAGTCATAATTCCATTCCTTTCTGCCTCACCTCCTATCTCGTGCTCTTTTGTTTTTTTAAAGTTCACTTATTAGTGTCACTTGTAGGCTTACATTAACACTGCATTGAAGTTACTGTGAAAATCCCTTAGCTGCCACACTCCGACATCTGTTTTGGTACACTGAAGGAGAATTTAGCACGGGCAATGCACCTAACCAGCATGTCTTTCAGGCTGTGGGAGGAAACAGACGCGGGGAGAACATGCAAACTCCGCACAGTGTCCCAAACTGGTAATCGAACCTGGCTTTGTGAGGCAGCAGTGTTAACCACTGTGCTATCGTACTGCCCAATAAATCCACTAGTGTATAATGAATCAGCTGAAATTTCAATAGATACCTTAGCATAATAACTTTGTGACCTGATTTCTCTATTTTAGTCTCTTTGCTCCAATGTTGTGGCTGTGTTCGAATTTTCTAGCCTGAATGTTTTGTCCCACATTTACTGCATCCCCTTTAATACATTTTTGTTATATTATTTCAACCTCTGACATCTTGTCCTTCAGCTTTCCCTCACAACTCTCCTTTGGAGCTCACTTTTCTGATCATTTTTATATGGATAAGATAGGTATAGAGGGATATGGGCCAAATGTGGGCAATTAGGACTATCTTTGTGGTTAGAAAAGGGGCGGCATGGGCAAGTTGGGCCGAAAGGTTTGTTTCTATGCTGTAAACCTCAATGACTCTATTTTAAAGTCAGTTTGAATTTCTTCATTAGGAAGGAACATTTTGAGCTTTTTTTTGTATTCAAGCCACTGTGAAATCCTTTCATTCATTTCCAGATAAGAACGCCACCTTTTTTTTTAGTTTAGTTAGAGCATTATGATTGGCACAGGCTTGGAAGGCCTGTTCTTGTGCTGTAATTTTCTTTCTTCTTAAGTGCACTGCCTTCAGTGCTCCTGTGTTAGGCTGATGCAGTGAACCCTGTTTGTTAATATCTTAACTTTTTTGTTGCTCAGGCTCTTAAATCTCCGAGCCCTGTGCTGACCTGTCTTGGTCTCCCCTCCCCCTCAGCAATATGAGAGCCATTATGAAGAGTAAGTTTGTCTGCAGCCTGCATTATTGACACCACCAATGGATGCGTGAATGGATTGAAGTGATACTTTAAGTGAGCATGACTTTTACAGGTTTCCCTCTATCTGAAAGGTCAGTGCTAAGCCATTTGTCTGGCCTCCATCTAGACATAGCATCCTTATCCCATCCTTCCAGGTGAAGAATGAACTGGAGGACCAGATATGAATATTCCTCCTGTTCATAAATGCCTTTGCATGGAGACCAAGGCAAGGAAGCTTCCCTCTGACACTATTCCACATGCCTCCTCTACCTCAAAACTCCTTGAGGAGAGCATTACTTAGGCAGCATAAAATTATAATGTTAATTGAACTCTGTCCTTTAATCTTTACAATGATTGACAGCCATCCACCTGTTCAGTCTTTGAAGCAATGCAACTGTTGCCCTACTTCATGGGTGGAAGAGGGGACAACGTTGAAATGCGGCGCGGGCTCGTTGGGCCGAAGGGCCTGTTTCCCGTGCTGTGTTGTTCTTTGTTCTTTGTACTTCAATGGCTCTAATGTATTCAGCTGTCAAGGCTTTTTGATACAATTGTGCGATGGAATATCATTATGAATGCTTGGCTATGTCCAAAACCAACTGATGGAGGACCCAACCCAGCAATGATTGTTGGTACAACTGTCAAGGAATTTGTGAACTTTGATTAGACTAACAGCTTTATAAGTGCTGTGGTGGATTATGCTTTTTGAAGACGTTTTTGAATGGCTGTATTTATTTTATTTTAATTTAATGAACATCTCAAAGATTCAATTCGATGAATTTTCCCTTTCCATCTGGCATGGGAATTGTAAGGTTGTCCTGGCAAAGGTGGACCATGGAAAGGTCTATTGACATTGGGCAGGATTTTCTGGTTTTGGAGTGAGCACAGTTGGAAAATCCTGCTTTATGGGTTTTGACCATGGTGAATTGGATAAGTGGAATGGGGCCTGAGGGTGAATACGGGTTATGGAGATCAGGATGAAGGTGGGAGGATGTTGCCTGGTATGGAGTGCATTAACTATGACGAGAGATTGGAGAAACTTGGTTTGTTCTCACTGGAATGATCATCACACCAGATCAGTCATGAACTACTTGAATGGCGGAGCAGACTTGATAAGTTGAATAGTCTACTTCTGCTCTCTTTCTCTTAAGGTCTATGGAGTGACTTTTCTTGTTTTAACTAAAAATTTATGTTGTAACTTTAGGGATGACCTTCTAATCCCACATCAAATATAATGCTCAGCCTGGGTTTAAGAATCAAGACAACGATAGTCTAATGCTAGCTTCAACTCACGCTCTCTTTCTGACTACAGCTGCTCCATTAGAATCATGGAGTTACCATTTGGAAGATAAGTTTTTAAATGTTTTTGAAAAACAATAGTATGATTTAATTCTTCACACATTTTGATGTTTGTTGGGATATCGAGCTAGCTTTGTTACAGGATTTATAAAATAAACTGGTGGAGCTTTATTTATAACATTTTATGATGCTGTACTGCCGAATTACAAGGTGAATTCTATGTTTAAAGCTTTTTAGTCTGATGTGATTTTGCGATGCATTTCTATTTTCTCCTGAGGAGAGACTTGGCAGATAGAGTTGACCTGGAAAGAATCAGGAGCAGAGGGGAAAGGATAAATTAAGACCAGGGATGGAATTTTCCCATCCCACCTGCCATGGGAATCGTGGTGGGTGGGGATGGAACATGCACAATTCTCTTGACCTCAGCAGGATTTTCCGGTTTCGGGTTGAGCACAGCTAGAAAATCCCACCTCCCCTGTCTCTAGGCTTATCAATTGGAGAGAAAGTCAGGAGCTAAAACGGACTGTGTTGGAATTTCAAAATATGACAAAAATAAAACTAGCTGGGACATCACTCAAAGATTGTAAGTTGATTGGCTGGTGAGTGTTTCAATTTTGTTTTAAAATTTATACTGCATCAAATGACCAAAGGTAATACTATTTCTGGACACTATTTTTCTTAATGTAGGCCGCTTATACTTCAAATTATAGGATAAATGGTTCACACATTGTACTCTCCGTAGACTTACCATTCTCATTGAAAACAGTTCACTGGTTCTTCCAGCTTCCAATGAGTTGCTTCTTTTTTCACATTCACAGTTGGGTAGCCTACATCCCAGAACTATCTTTCATTTTGAGGGTTACACTGTTGACTTCTTCTTCTAGATTCAAGCTAGGCAAGTCTCCTAGGCTCCTTTAACTCCTCACAAATTCAATCTTCAAATGAAGCACCAGCTTCCAGCTGCATTCTGTGTGAATGACAGAGCCAGAATTTTCTCTGCTTAAGGTGCAGGCCTGGTTGATTGTATTTCTTGCTCTCTACTTAGTTTGCTGAAGACTACACAAGAAAAAGCCCTAACTCAGCCTATTTCTGATAATCATTGATTTATAGGGAAGTCAGTTACCGACTTCAGAATGATTTCTCCCACCGTCTTCCCCATGGCAACAGGAAACACATAGCTTTGTATCTAAGTGGAACTGCTAATCAGTTATTTCTGAACCCAGTCCTTACATTTTATAAGTAAAGGGGTAATTCACAGTGCAACTATTCACAACCTAATAACTATAACAACCCTCTTGGACTTTGGGAGACATAGGGTGAAATTTTGTCAGTGCCACAGAATTCCCGAGGGCAGATCCTGAAGTGTTTATCGCTTCTGGTTCTGGCCTTTTCACTTTGTTTATATAGCTATAATGAAAATTTAAAGTACAGGCAGCATGCATGGGAAACAAGTATGATTCCACAGTGAGGAAAACTGCTCAATGGTTAAACTTGCCATCAGTTGACCATAAAAGAGCATCCTAGTCAAACAGGGAGGCTCTGCATCATGGCCACAAGTTGACTAGTTCCATTGCAATTAACAGAAGACTTATGAGCACAAAGGTGGCATGGATGTTTTTCAAAATTAAATTTCATTTGCAAATATTTTGCAATGCATTACTTTCATTTTATTCATGTTTGCGTCATTACTTTGTTGAGATTAGCTTAGCCAGAGAGCTCATGTTTGACACATAGATACGTTCGATAGTTACAGGGGAGTTAAGAATCTTTTCTTTATTGTGAAAGGAACAATGTTGTGTTATTCATTGATGCTTTATTGAATGTTCATGTTAGTGTCCAGAGTTGTACATACCACTCGGTGGACGTGGCTGAACTTGCAGGCTCAGTTATCCCTTCCTCTGACGTATTGTAAAAGACATAGTTTGAGATCACTCTGAGTGGGGACAATTTAAATGTTATAATTGCATTCAAATTCAGCCAACATTGGCTGTACTGACACTACTGGGCAGCACTGTGGCTAGCACTGCTGCCTCAAATGCCAGGGACATGGGTTCGATTCCCAGCTTGGGTCACTGTCCTTGTGGAGTCTACACGTTCACCTTGTCTGCACGGATTTCCTCCTGGTGCTTCAGTTTCCTCCCACAGTCTGAAAGAAGTACTGGTTAGGTGCACTGGCAATACTAAATTCCCCTTCAGTGTACCCAAACAGGTGCCAGAGTGTGGTGACTAGGGGATTTTCACAGTAACTTCATTTAAATAAACTTTTTTTAAATTTAAACTCTTCAGGCTCCTTATTTTCTTAAATATGCAAAGTACTGCAGATGCTGGAATCTGTAACAAGAACAGAGGATGCTGGAAACACTTAGCAGGTCTGCCAGCACCTATTAGGAGAGAAACAGAGTTAATGGTTCAAGTCCTCTGACTCTTCCTCGGAAGTGAAGGGAGGGAGAATGTGTTAGAACTTTAGAAATTGCAACGAAAAGTAACAACTTCAGTAACAAAAGACAGACAGCCTGGCATGTCAGGGAGGGGTGAGGTTTGTATTGAAGCAAATACATGGATGGGTTATTAAATATAAAGGGGGTTTTAAGATGAAGGAGAAAGGTCAAAATCTCAATGAGTAGAATGGTGCACACTTCAAAAGGCCAGAGTAAGGTTGGTGGAATTGATGGACATGCAACAGATGAAATTTAACTCAGAAAAGTGTGAAGTGATTCACTTTAGTAGAAAGAATGCGGAGAGACAATATAAAACAAAGGGTACAATTCTGAAAGAAGTGCAGGAGCAGATGGACCTGGGTGTAAATGTACGTAATCATTGAAGGTAGCAGAACAAGTTAAGAGAGTAGTTAATAAGGCACATAGTATGCTGGCTTTCAGCAGTACTGGCATCAAGTACAAATGCAAGAAAGTTATATTAAACTTGTGTAAAACACTGGTTCGGCCTCAACTGGAATATTGAGTAGAGTTCTAGGTGCCACACTTTAGGAAGAGTATAAAGATGTTAAAGTGGTCAGATAGATTGGAGAAACTGGGACCTTGGAGAAGAGAAGGTTAAGAGGAAATTTGATGGTGATATTCAAAATCGTGAGGGGTCCGGACAGAGTGGATAAAGAGAAAGTATAAAGGTGTAAAGCATAAAGGGAAACCATTGTTGGAAGGATTGATAACCAGAGGGCACAGATTTAAGATAATTGACAAAAGAAGTAATGTAGACATGAAGAGAAACTTCTTCATGCGGTGAGTAGTTAAGGTATAGAATGCACTCTTTGACTTTGTGATGGAGACAGATTCAATCAAGGCATTCAAGAGGGAATTGAATTGTCATCTGTACAAGGCTATGGGGAGGAGGGGGTGGGGGGAGTGGCACTCGGTAAATTGATCCCCTACATAGTCAGCGCAGACATGATGGACTGAATTGCCCCCTCCTGTGCTGTAATCATTTTATAATTCTAAGATTTTATTATGGTTTAATATTTCACTGATCTTCCTTTTTCTCCCCTGTTGATCACTCTACTTCTGTCTGAATTTTTGCAATTCGTGTATTTCTTTGATTCAGAGTAGGACTTTGAGGGACGGAACATTGAATCTCACTTTTCTAGCCATTCAAATTGACATTACTTGTAAATTAGGGGTGAATTTTCACATTTATGGCTAAAAGAAAATATTGCCAGAAAACTGATTTTGAGTGACGAAAGTGGGCTAGTGCATAAAATGAGCAACAGATCTGCCCCTGATCACATCATGGGGCAAGTTAAAATTCACACCTGGCAGTTTACTCAAATCCAAACCTTTTTAGTTCTTTTGCACTGGTCTTTCACCTGAGAAATTTTCACAATAGAGAATAACAGGATTTCATTTCTTTCAGCAGCTGTATGATAGGAACAGTTCAGAAAATCCTAGCATCCTTCAGCATTGAAGCAGTTAATTTGAAAGTGGTTATTTGTTTGACTGCACAGTGCTGCAGGCTCAGTCTTGGTACTTCGGGCTGAAGAATAGATGAAGTATCAACCTTGAGAAAGCATCGCACTTGAACCTGCTGTTAACTAAAATATTCGTCATTTTGTGGGTAAATCACACTGAGATAAAATGAACAGTATGTGAGTGCATTTGTGGATTCTATTCACCGTTGCCATGGTACCAACCAGGCAACAGCTGTGGCTCATTTTTTAGGTAAGCAGAAGTGTTACCTCCAGTTAGTTACATGAAGAATGCAACAGTGACTTTATTATCCTGGAACAAGGGTCAAAAGCACATTTACAAGATTAAGGGAAATTCTCAGAGTGCATTTTGGACACGTTGGAGGAACATTTTCCAATTCCCATTGCCAGTGTTACAGAAGTGAAATGAGTGTGTTGGGGTTGGAAAATCAGGCAGACATTGATCTTGGTGGACCATGATGTTGTAGCATGTTGGCTACTGTTTGATAAGTTAAAATAAGTCTTTTAATCATATGTAGATTAATTGTAAGTCTTTACTGACTCTCAGAACTATTTACAAATATACAATAAAGGATACAAGCTAGGATATGTCTTCTTTCTGTCTGACACACATGGCTCTTTCAGATACTTGACTGAGCCTGGGCCTGGGCCATGTTCTCTCTTACATCACTGTGTAGGTGGTATTGTACTCAGTCCTACATTAACGTTCTAGATAGAGTCATAGAGATTTACAGCAGATCCTTATACCATGCACCCCCAAATCTTTATCCAGTGTATTTTAGGTGATTATAATTTATCTTATGTCTTACATTGTCATTACTATTATATGTTTACATTGTCACTGCGACATTAGCATGATCCCATCTACCTCTTTCAAGTCATTGACTTCACGGATCAGACAGTCTGAAGTTCCTTATAATTCTTTGATATCTAAACCTGGGTCCATGTCATATACTGGCTTACATCACTGTATGGGTAGTACTGTACTCCGTCCCACATTAACCCTTTTTGTGTCAGACCCTTATACTACACACTGTCCATTGTGGGTCACACGTACACTTCTGTTTGGATCTTAGGGTGGCTTTTAAGAACTTTTGCCAACAAGAAACAAATTGAATGTTATACATGATAGTAATTTTTTGCTTTTGAGCATTATTTCTCAGGAATCTCATCAATGTGCAATGTGTTTTGGGTTTGCCTATATAACATAAGCCTTGGGAAAGTAATCGTCTGGATTGACAACATAAGACCAAGAGGTGTGGGAACAGAAATGGGCCATTTAGCCCACCGAATCTGCTTTGCTATTCAAGAAGATCAAGATTGATCTGATATAATTCTCTGGGAGGTAAGAGAAGTGATTGCAGAGCCTCTGGCTCTGATCTTCAGGTCGTCGTTGGCCTCTGGTATAGTACCGGAAGATTGGAGGTTAGCGAATGTTGTCCCATTGTTTAAGAAGGGGAACAGAGACTTCCCCGGGAATTATAGACCGGTGAGTCTCACTTCTGTTGTGGGCAAGGTTTTAGAAAAAATTATTAGGGATAGGATTTATAGTTATTTGGAGAGTAATGAATTGATTGGAGATAGTCAGCATGGTTTTGTGGCGGGTAGGTCGTGCCTTACTAACCTTATTGAGTTTTTTGAGAAAGTGACCAAAGAGGTGGATGGGGGTAAGGCAGTGGACGTGGTGCATATGGATTTTAGTAAGGCGTTTGATAAGGTTCACCATGGTAGGCTTCTGCAGAAAATGCAGATGTATGGGATTGGGGGTGATCTAGGGAATTGGATCAGGAATTGGCTAGCGGATAGGAGACAGAGGGTGGTGGTTGATGGTAAATATTCATCATGGAGTTCGGTTACGAGTGGTGTGCCTCAGGGATCTGTTTTGGGGCCACTGCTGTTTGTAATTTTTATTAATGATCTGGATGAGGGTATAGTTGGGTGGATTAGTAAATTTGCTGATGACACCAAAGTCGGAGGTGTGGTAGATAGTGAGGAAGGGTGTCATAGTTTGCAGGAAGACTTAGACAGGTTGCAGAGCTGGGTCGAGAGGTGGCGGATGGAGTTTAATGCGGAGAAGTGTGAGGTAATTCAGTTTGGTAGGAATAACAGATGTGTCGAGTATAGGGCTAACGGGAGGACTTTGAATAGTGTGGATGAGCAGAGGGATCTAGGTGTATGTGTACATAGATCCCTGAAAGTTGGGAATCAAGTAGATAAGGTTGTTAAGAAGGCATACGGTGTCTTGGCGTTTATTGGTAGGGGGATTGAATTTAGGAGTCGCAGCGTTATGTTGCAACTGTACACAACTCTGGTGCGGCCGCACTTGGAGTACTGTGTGCAGTTCTGGTCCCCACATTACAGGAAGGATGTGGAGGCTTTGGAGAGGGTGCAGAGGAGGTTTACCAGGATGTTGCCTGGTATGGAGGGGAGGTCCTATGAGGAGAGGCTGAGGGATTTGGGGTTGTTTTCGCTGGAAAGAAGGCGGCTAAGAGGGGATCTTATTGAAACATATAAGGTGATTAGAGGTTTAGATAGGGTGGATAGTGATAGCCTTTTTCCTCTGATGGAGAAATCTGGCATGAGGGGGCATGGCTTTAAATTAAGGGGGGGTAGTTATAGGACGGATGTCAGGGGTAGGTTCTTTACCCAGAGGGTGGTGAGGGATTGGAATGCCCTGCCTGCTGCAGTTGTAAATGCGCCTAGTTTGGGGGCGTTTAAGAGATCCGTGGATAGGTTTATGGACGAAAAGGGATTGGTTTAGGTTAGTGGGTCATTGTTTTGTAACTGGTCGGCGCAACATCGTGGGCCGAAGGGCCTGTTCTGCGCTGTAATGTTCTATGTTCTATGTTCTATAATCCTCAACTTTCTCCCCTTATCCCATAACCCTTGGTTCCCTTACTGACTAAAAATTAAATATTTCAGCATTGAACCAACTTAATGACCCAGCCTCTACAGCTCGTTGCGGAAATAATTCCACAGATCCACTCCCCTTTGAGAGAAGAAGTTCCTCCTCATCTCCACCTTAAATGGTTGACTCCTTATTCTGAGATGATCCTCTCTGGACCTAGACTCTCTCGCAAGGGGAAACAAACCTTTCAGCGTCTCCCATGTCAAGCCCCTTGATAATCCTATTTCTCTCAATAACGTCACCTCTCGTTCTTTTAAGCTCCAATGAGTACAGACCCAATCTACTCAACCTCTCTTCATTAGAAAGTCCCTCCATACCTGAAATTAACCTAATGAACCTTCTATGGACTGCCTCCAATACCAGTATCTTTTCATTTCAAAGTGTTTTTGGATTGGAATATGAAAGAATGGAATTTATCCCTGGATATTTCATAGTTGTTCTTATATATGCCAATTTTCTGATTATTTTTAATGGCATTGCTGAAATATTTCCAAGTGTTGCCTACATTGCTATGATTATAAGGTTTCAAATGGACATTCCAATTGAGTTCCTTTTTTAGTTTGTTGGAGGATGAGGCAGAAGATCAAGGAATGATATAGTGCAGGTCTTATTACATCAGAATTTTGCTGTCCATATGCAATTTTACCCACAAATCTGATGCTCAGTGATTTGGCATGCTGGAGTGATGAACTGCCTTTGTAGGCTCTTCATTCTTGGTAAGGCAGTGAGAGAGTCGTATTGTCTCTTAGAATCCAGCCTTCCACTTTAGCTTCATCACAGGGATGGTACTGACATTAGTTATCAAGGCAACCATGGGATTGAAATTTATGCAACTGGCTCCAACCAAGCTGCCAAAAAACAGTCCACAACCTTATCAACAGGAACTCGCATTTGCTTATATACTCATGGAGATGTCAAATTTTTGAGACCAATTTTTCAGGCCAGAAGTCAGTTTGTTTTTTGACAAGGGTAATGCTTTGAGGGATTAACACGCATGCTTGATTTGGGTCCAAGAAAACCATTGTGATGGAATAAAGCAAAAATGCGCAACACTGAATAATTCATATTACAGTCTCTAAAAGCTGGCAATCTCAAATTGAGTCTGCACTAGTTTTCAGAGAGAAAAGGAACCTTAATTCCATTAATAAGAGTTACATCAAATTAAATGAATAAGCTTCTTTTTATTAAAGTTCAAAAAATAGTCAAGAAATAACATTTAAAAAACAAATTAAATATTAAGGTAAATTAGGCTTGGGTTGGGTGGGGTCAAGGGTCACTTGGAACATAGAAAAAGACACGCACTTGAAGCCGATGACCCGTCTGGGGTCCCACTGGCTCAGTGCACTATCTAGCTGAATTGTCTTGGTAAGTTACTTTGCTCATCTGTTGCACAGCAGCTTATAAAAAATGTCCAGTTTTCAGACAGCTCTGGTTTCAAATAGCTGGATTTGGAAACTGCTATTCCTTTAGAATTATTCATTTGATAACATTGCCAACTATTTGCATGTTATTCAACACAATGTATAGGTACCATAATGAATTAACTACAATACTGTACTTTGAAATGCTTCAAAATCATCCTGACCAATTCGTCTCGATAGCTTGGTTGCATAACGTTATCTTACGTATTTTCCTCGTCTTCGTCATGTCCATCATTATCATCAATAGCACAGTAACTAAAGCAGCAGTGTTCCACATGTAATCATCTTTGGTAGCACAGAGTACACTTGATATTCCACATTCTAACTTTTGATGGCATTGGGATCAAGTTCACTCCATGTGTCGATGATCCATTGGCACACTGTTGTTAGCAAATGCTGCTTCACCTTCCACCATCAAATTGTTCTACACCTTTAATCTACTGTCCTTGGGTGTATACATGCATCCAAGAGATGAACAACACTTGTAATATCACTGGGAATAATTGCCAAGCTGGTGTCGCTTAGTCTCACATCACCCAGACTTCTTCATCAACAAGGTGGGATTTGAAAATGTCCCAGATAAGCAAATGTTTTTCTTAGTCTAGTCCTCCAGGTCTCAAATTCTACACTGCTTTGATCAATATTTTGCAATTGCCTTCATCCATTCAGCCTTTCCTATGAGTATGGGTGACAACATCTTTCTGAAATTTCTCTTTGGGAGAGCTTTGTGCTTGAATATCACCATCATCTTCAATTTTGCACCATCTGTCTTGATGGAACTACTATGAATCGCATCTTTTCTTTTTTTCAGTCATTGATCTTGGTAATGATCTTGTTTATTGGCATGTTGAAGTCCACCAATGCTTCATCCATATTTCCAATGCAGGTCAATGGATACACATTCTCCTCTTGATATTATAGCATCATGGGGGGGAGTTTTCCCATTCTACCCACCACACGGACGATGAGGGGGGGGAGGTTGGAGAACACCATGCAAAGGCCCATTGACCTCAAGCGAGATTTTCCAGTTTTAGGATGAGCACAGCTGGAAACTCTCACCCATTGGGTCTTATTTTACCATTTTGATTCTAAGTGCTGGGTGGACCTGAAACTGGGAGTGTTTCAGATCTGACTTTGAGACCCGTTCTCAGGCACCCCCATACACAGTCTACCTGCAAAAATATTAGCCATTCCAAATCGCGCCGCAGAAGCCAGTGGGTGGGGCTTAATGCGCCCGAAATCCTGCAGCTCTGATCGACGATTCCAAATGTGCACGTGCAGAAAAAAATTATAGAATGCTGTTCCCCTGCCACATCGCTCCCAGGCGATATACTGCCTCCCCAATGCACCCACAGACACTGCCACACCCCCACATTACTGACCCACTTATCCCCCCACCCCCTCCGTCACCCAGACAGATTGTGGGCCCTTCCCCCCATCCTCCTTACTGATCTCAGGCAGGGTGGCAGCAGACCCCCCATCCCTCCCATAATCGATCTCAAGCAGGGAGCAGTCGGACCCAACTTCCCCCCCATCTCCCTGCCATCCATCTCAAGCAGAAAGACGCTAGGTGCTTGGCGCTTACTTCCTCACTAACTCAAGCGCCTGAATCAGACTTTTGTCTGTTTTGCGCTGATTGTGGATGGGTGAACGCAGTGGTGAAAGGGGAAGTGCCAGTAAGGTTGGGAGTGCAGTCCATTAAGTCAATTTAAATGCATGCAAATGCATTTAAATTGCTGTCGCTGCCCGTTTTAGGTGCAGTCCTGATTGCGGCCATTTTTGGTCCTTGATAAAGGGGCGACCGGCGTGGAGGCAGGCGCAGATCATGCTACTCACCTCATGTCCGACTTTACCATATTTTCACGCCCAAAAACGGGCGCAAAATCGGGCCCACCGAGTCATACAGTGCAGAAAAGGCCCTTTGGCCCATCACATCTGCACAGACAATAACTACCACTAAAGGCGTGCTCATCCCATTTTCCTACACTTGTCCCATAACCTTGAAAGTTATGATATTTCAAGTGCTCATCTAAATATTATTTGAAGGCTGTAAGGTTTCTCACCTCCATTACCTTCCCAGACAGTGCATTCCAGATTCCCACTACCCTCTGAGTGAAATCTTTTATCTCAAATTCCTTCTGAATCTCCTGTCCCTTACCCTAAAACTGTGTTCCTCATGATTGAAACCTCAACCAAAGGAACAGCTGCTCCCTACTCACCTTACCCATACCCCTCAATCTTATACATTCTATCATGTCCTTGCTCAGCCTTCTCTGCTCTAAGGAAAACAATCCATGCTTATCCAACCTCTCTTTATAGCTCAAATGCTCCACCTCAGGCAACATCCTGGTGAATTTTCTCTGTACCTCCTCTAGTACAATCATATCCCTCCTATAGCGAGGTGACCAGAACTGCACATCGTACCCCAAATGTGATCTAATCAACACTCTGTACAACTCCAACATTACCTCCTTGTTCTTATACCCTGTGCCATGATCTGATAAAAGCATGTTGGATAATGAAACATTGGCATTTGATGATTTTGTCATCAGGTTCAGGTGGCAGATGTTGTGAAAGTTTTGTTTTCTGTTGGAGTACTAAGTTGCCCTTTTTCATGAATCTTGCACACCACCAGGTACTGGCCATGAATTCTGAAATACCATTTTTCTGAGCTTCCCTGAGGGCATAAGTTAAATGTCTCTGTGTGTTATAATTGAACATTTAGCCATGCTCACTGTCCTACCCTGGTGTGTATATTTGATGGATTCCTTGACCAATATGTGGAGGAACCAACTAGAGAGCAAGCCATCTTAGACTAGGTACTGTGTAATGAGAAGAGAATCACTGCCAATCTAGCTGTATGAGACTCCTTGGGGATGAGCGACCTTAACATGACAGAATTTTTTTGTCAAGATGGAGAGTGAAATAGTTGATTCGGAGACAACTATGCTGAATCTTAATAAAGGAAACAGTAAGGATATGAGCGTGAGTTGGCCTTGATAGATTGGGAAGAGTTGCTTAAAGAGATGACAGTCGATAGACTTTCAAGGAACGCATGGGGAATTGCAGCAACTATTTATTTCTGTCTGGCACAAAAGCAAAATGGACAAGAGAGCTAATCCATGGCTTACAAAGGAAATGAAAGAGAGTATCCCATCCAAGGAAGAAGCATACAGATTGACCAAGAAAAATAATAGGTCTGAGAATTGCGAGCAGTTTAGAATTGAGCAAAGAAAGACCAAAGGATTGATTAAGAAGGGGAAAATACAGTACAAAAATAAGCTTGCAGGGAACATAAAGACTCATTGTTTGCTGGAGCTGAGAGAGAGAGAGACAGAGCTAAGATTTTACCTGTTAAAAACCTGTTTAAAATAAGTTTAAAGCACTTTACTCTTTGTAGAACTGTTTAAAGCATTTATTTATTGTATTTACTGCTTTAAGAATTCTGAGGGTGTGGTGAAAAGGCATTTGTGGACCAGCCTGCTTAATTATCAAGGGGCCACACGGTGAAGCCTTCCATTGTTTGCTGGAGCTGAGAGAGAGAGAGAGACAGAGCTAAGATTTTACCTGTTAAAAACCTGTTTAAAATAAGTTTAAAGCACTTTACTCTTTGTAGAACTGTTTAAAGCATTTATTTATTGTATTTACTGCTTTAAGAATTCTGAGGGTGTGGTGAAAAGGCATTTGTGGACCAGCCTGCTTTAAATCAGCGCCAGGTTTAAAAGGAGGCCTGGTGTAGACAGCGGGCAGCGTCTGAGCGGGCAGCGGAGTGAGGGGGAAGCAGAGTGAGTTAATAGGGCTTAATATCAAAAAGGGCTGGAAGGAAAAAGGCCAGGTGAGTTTGTTTGAAAAAAAACAAGGAAAAAAAAAAATTTTTTCAAAACTACTACAGCAAGAAACAAGGAAAAAAAATTTTTTCCCATAAAAAATTACAGTGAATAATGGAGGGACATGTGATGTGTGGTTTGTGTATGATGTGGGAACTGGCAGACCCCAGGGTCCTTCCCAGTGACCATGTCTGCAGTAAGTGCAGGTTGCTGGAGGAGCTCCAGCTCAAGGTGGATGAGCTGGCCTCTGAGCTACAGACACTGAGGCTCATCAGGGGGAGAGAGGGTGCCCCTAGACTGGCTAAATCTAAGGGTCAGGGACAAAAGGGGGCTGCTGGGAGGAGGAGGAAGGGGGGTGAGGAGCGGAGGCCTCAGCCTCTTAATCTGCATAACAGGTTTGAGGTTCTTGCTTCCAGTCTGGAAGAGGACGAGGCAGGTGAGGTTGGTGAGCAAACTGCACACGGTACAGTGATGCAGCAGGACATAGGCAAAGAGAAGGGGAAAAGGAACGTAGTAGTGATTGGAGATAGTGGGGTGAAGAGTATTGACACTGTCCTTTGTCACAATGACAAAGTGCACAGAAGGGTGTGTTGTCTGCCTGGTGCTCGGGTACAGGATGTCACAGCTGGGCTGCAGAGGAACCTGGAGTGGGAGGGTGAGAACCCGGTCGTTGTAGTACATGTGGGTGCCGGCGACGTAGGCAAAGTGCGGACTGAGGATCTGCGGAGGGAGTATGAGAAGCTGGGAATGGAATTAAAAAGTAGAACCGACAAGGTGGTCGTCTCTGGGCTACTGCCTGAACTGAGTGCAGACGGGCGTAGGGTTGACAGGATAAAGGAAGTGAATGGGTGGCTCAGGGAGTGGTGTGGGAGGAATGGGTTCGAATTTATGGGGCATTGGCACCAGTATTGGGGTAGGTGGGACTTGTTCGGGCGGGATGGGGTTGGTCTGAATCGTGCTGGGACCAGAGTGTTGGCGAATCGAGTAAAGAGGACTGTAGACAGGGCTTTAAACTAATTAGGGGGGGGGAGGGTGCGAGGGTAGGTGACGCTACGAGGTCTAAAGTTAAGGATAGGGTACAGGTAAGGGAAGAGGCCGAGGATGTCCCAATTGGTGGCGTTACGGCAAATAGGGTCCAGGTGAAGGCTGGGATGAAAGCGCTTTATCTGAATGCACGAAGCATTCGGAATAAAGTGGATGAGCTGGTGGCGCAGATCGACACAAATGGATACGATCTGGTGGCCATTACAGAGACGTGGCTGCAAGGTGACAGGGACTGGGAGATGAATGTACAGGGCTATCAAGTGTTTAGGAAGGATAGGCAGGAGGAAAGAGGGGGTGGCGTAGCTCTGCTGATTAAGGATAGTATCAAGGTGGTAGCAAGGGATGATATCGGAGCCAAAGAGCAGAACGTGGAATCGTTGTGGGTGGAGATTAGGAACAGCAAAGGGAGGAAGACGCTGGTGGGTGTCGTCTATAGGCCCCCGAATAATGATCTGGAGGTGGGGCGGGCTGTTAACACGCAAATAAGTGCGGCGTGCAGGAATGGGACGGCAGTAGTTATGGGAGATTTCAATCTGCATATTGATTGGTCGACCCATGTTGGACGAGGTGGGCTCGAGGAGGAGTTCTTGGAATGCTGCCGGGATAATTTCCTTGAACAGTGTGTGTTGGAGCCGACGAGGGAGCGAGCTATCTTGGATCTGGTGCTATGAAATGAGGCGGGTAGAATTAGGGACCTTGCGGTGAAGGATCCTCTTGGAGAGAGTGATCATTGTATGGTGGAGTTTCTGGTGCAGATGGAGGAGGAGAAAGTGGGTTCCCGGACACGCGTCCTTTGTTTGAATAGAGGGGAGTATGGTAGGATGAGAGAAGAATTGGCGAATGTGGACTGGGGGAGTGCGTTGGAAGGTAGGTCTGCTGAGGAGCAGTGGAGGATCTTTAAGGAGATCTTTCTTGGTGCTCAGCAGAAATTTATTCCGATGGTTAAAAAGGACAGTAGGAAGAGAGGTAATAAGCCGTGGATAACGAAGGAGGTGAAGGAAAGTGTTAAATTAAAAGCGGAGGAATTTAGAGTAGCTAAGAGCAGTGGGCGAGAAGAGGATTGGGAAAGGTTTAAATGTCAACAAAGATTGACAAAGAAGTTGATAAAGGAGGGTAGGAGAAGCTATGAGGCTGGGCTAGCACTTAATATAAAAAAGGATAGCAAGAGTTTTTATAAATATATAAAAAGGAAGAGGCTGGCTAGGGTGAACGTTGGTCCTTTAGAGGATGAGAAAGGGGAGCTAGTGGTAGGGGATGGGGATATGGCGAAGGTCTTGAATAACTTTTTTGTTTCTGTCTTCACGGAGGAGGACGTGAATAATTTGCCGGGTGTTAGCGATGGAAAGGTGGTAGGAATGGAGGGTCTTAATGACATTACTGTTACTAGAGAGGTGGTGCTCGACAGACTGGAGGGGCTGATTGTGGACAAGTCGCCAGGACCGGATGGAATGCATCCGAGGGTTCTGAAAGAAATGGCGGAGGTGATAGTGGATGCCTTGGTGGTTATTTTCCAGACGTCGCTGGATTCCGGGGAAGTGCCGGAAGATTGGAAAACGGCTAATGTTACGCCGTTGTTTAAGAAGGGTGCCAGGCAAAAGGCGGGGAATTATAGGCCGGTTAGTTTAACGTCTGTGGTAGGTAAAATGTTAGAATCCATCATTAAGCAGGAAATTGCGAGGCATCTTGAAGGGAATTGCTTGATAGGGCGGACGCAACACGGTTTCATTAAAGGGAAGTCGTGTCTGACAAATTTACTGGAGTTCTATGAGGATGTGTCTAGGGCAGTGGATAGAGGAGAGCCGGTGGATGTGGTCTTTCTGGATTTTCAGAAGGCGTTTGACAAGGTACCTCACAAGAGGTTATTGCAGAAGGTCAGGGGACATGGAGTTGGGGGTAGGGTGTTAGCGTGGATAGAGGATTGGTTGTCAAATAGGAGGCAGAGAGTGGGGGTCAATGGGTGCTATTCGGATTGGCGGATGGTGACTAGTGGGGTGCCCCAGGGGTCGGTGCTGGGGCCTCAGCTATTTACCATTTATATAGATGATCTGGAGGAGGGAACCGAGTGCAGGGTGTCGAAATTTGCTGATGACACCAAGATTGGGGGAACGGCAAATTGTGCGGAGGGTGTGGAGAGTCTGCAGAAGGATCTAGATAGGCTGGGCGAATGGGCCAGGAAATGGCAAATGGAATTTAATGTTGGCAAGTGTGAGGTGGTCCACTTTGGTAGGAAGAATGGTAGGAAGGACTATTACTTACGTGGCGAAAAACTGCAGCAGGCGACAGTGCAGAGGGACCTCGGGGTCCTTGTGCATGAATCGCAAAAACCCAGCTTGCAGGTGCAGCAGGTGGTCAGGAAGGCGAATGGGATGCTGGCCTTCATAGCGAGGGGGATTGAATATAAAAGTAGGGAGGTCTTGCTGCAGCTGTATAGGGCATTGGTGAGGCCGCAGCTGGAGTACTGTGTGCAGTTTTGGGCGCCGCACCTGCGCAAGGATATTTTGGCCCTGGAGGGAGTGCAGAGGAGGTTTACTAGGCTGATACCGGAGTTGAGGGGATTGAGCTATGAGGAGAGGCTGAATAAACTAGGCTTGTACTCGTTAGAGTTTAGAAGAATGAGGGGAGATCTCATTGAGACGTATAAGATGATGAATGGGATGGATAGGATAGAGGTGGAGAGACTCTTCCCGCTCAAAAAAGACAGTAGGACTAGGGGGCACAGCCTCAAGATAAAGGGGAGGCGGTTTAGAACGGAGTTGAGGAGGAACTTCTTCACTCAAAGGGTGGTGAATCTCTGGAATTCTCTGCCCGTTGAAGTGGTGGAGGCTGCCTCGCTAAATATTTTTAAGAAGCGGGTTGATGGGTTTTTGATAAGAGAAGGGATTAAGGGTTATGGGGAGAGGGCGGGAAAGTGGAACTGAGCCACGACAGATCAGCCATGATCTTGTTGAGTGGCGGGGCAGGCTCGAGGGGCTGGATGGCCTACTCCTGCTCCTATTTCTTATGTTCTAACACTAAGAGTTTCTATCAATACATGAAGAGAAAGAGATTGGTGAAGACAAATGTAGGTCCACTACAAACAGAAATGGGGGAATGTATCAAAGGGGACAAAGAAATGGCTGAGAAACTGTCTTCACAAAACAGGACACAAATTAAATGTCAGAAATGTTGGAGAATGTAAGATTTAGTGAGAGGAAAGAAATGAGGGAGATCAATATTGGTAGAGAAATGATGCTGAAAATATTGATCGGATTAAAGGTGGATAAATCCCTGGGGCCTGGTAATTTACATCCCAGAGTACTTAAAGAAATGGCTCTAGAAATAGTGGATGCATTGGTGATCATCTTCTAGGGTTCTATAGACTCTGGAACAGTCCCTGCGGATCCGAGGATAGCGAATGTCACTCCAATCAAAAAGGAAGGTAGAGAGAAAATGGGGAATTATGGACTAGTAAACTTAACATCAGTAGTGGAGAAAATTCTCAAATCCATTATCAAAGACTTTATAGTGGAGCATTTAGAAAGGAGTGGCAGGATCAGACAGAGTCAGCATGGATTTATGAAGGGGAAATTATGCTTAACAAATCTGTTGGAGTTCTTTGAAGGTGTAACTAGTAGAGTTGACTAGGGAGAGCTTGTTGATGTGGTAAATTTGGACTTTCAGAAAGCGTTTGACAAAGTTCCGCATAAAAGATTATTGTGCAAGATTAAAGTGCACGGGGTTGGGGGAAGTGTATTGAAATGGATGGAAAACTGGTTGGCAGAGAGGAAACAAAGAGTAGGGATTAATGGGTACTTTTCAGATTGGCAGGCAGTAATTAGTGGGGTGTCATAGGGATTGGTGCTGGGACCTCAGCTATTCACAATATATATTAATGATTTGGATGAGGGAGCAAAATGTAACATCAAGGTTTGCAGATGGTACTAAGTTGGATGGGAGGGTGAACTGTGACAAGGATGCAGAGATCTTTCAGAATGATCTGGTCAGGTTGGGTGAGTGAGCAAATCAATGGCAGATGCAGTATAATTTGGATAAATATGAGATTATTCACTTTGGAAGCAAAAACTAGAAGGCAGATAGCTGAATGGCTGTAAATTGGGAGAGGGGAGTGTGCAGCGGGATCCGGGTGTCCTTGTGCACTAGTCACTGAAGGTAAGCATGCAGGTGCAGTAGGTGGTAAATAAAGCAAATGGTACGTTGTCCTTCATTGTGAGAGGTTTTGAGTACAGGAGCAGGGATGTGTTGTTGCAATTATTTGGTGAGGCCACGTCTAGAGCAATTTTGGTCTCCTTTTCTGAGAAAGGATGTTCTTGCTCTTGAGCGAGTGCAGCAAAGGTTTACCAGGCTGATTCCAGGGATGGCAGGACTGATGTATGAGAAGAGATTGACTTGGTTAGGATTGTTTTCGCTGGAGTTCAGATGAATGAGGGGGGTCTCATAGGGACTTAAAATTCTAAGGTAAGTGCAAGGAGGATGTTCCTGATGGTGGGGGAGTCCAGAACTAGGAGGTCACAGTCTGAGGATTTGGGGTAGACCATTCAGGGCGGAGGTGAGAAGGCAATTTTCACCCAAAGAGTGATGAGCCTTTGGAATTCATTACCACAGGAAGTAGTTGATACCAAAACATTTAACGCATTCGAGAGATGGCTAGATATAGCAATTGGGGTGAATGGGATCAAAGGTTATGGGGACAAAGCAGGATTAGGCTATTGAGTTGGATGATCAGCCATGATCATAGTGAACGGTGGAGCAGGCTCAAAGGACCAATGGCCTCTTCCTGCTTTTATCTTCTATGTTTCTTTGTCCATGTTATTCTTCCCCTTTTATCTGCAGTTTACATTAAGCTACATTCTTGTTATTCTTTCTCAAATGCATCGTGATGAATTACGTGATACAACATATTGGTTGGTTGGGAGATTGTCATTATATTGTGGAACGAAAAGGTAAAGGGGTGACACAGTGGCACAATGATTAGCACTGCTGCCTCACAGTGTCAGGGACCTGGGTTCGATTCCCGGCTTGGATCACTGTCTGTACGGAGTCTGCACAATCTCCCTGTGTCTGCGTGGGTTTCTTCCGGGTGCTCTGGTTTCCTCCCACAATCTGAAAGTCGTGCTGGTTAGGTGCAGTGGCCATGCTAAATTCTCCCTCAATGTACCTGAACAGATGCTCGAATGTGGCAACTAGGGGATTTTCACAGTAACTTCATTGCATAAGCCTACATTTGACACTAATAAATAAACTTTTAAACCAAAGTACTGGTAAGTAATTACTCATAACAATGCAGTTTGATCCCTGAAAAACTAGGGTTGACTTTTACACAAGATATATGTAAAAATATATTTTGCAGCCAAAAGTCATGGGATTGATTTTTTACACAAGATCCAATTTCACATCAGTATATATGACATATGGTGCCTGATTTTACCACTTTCATTCTAATGCTGAATCTGGGCTCCCATTAGCACTTAGCCTGTAAAAACAACCGCGAGTCTGAATCGCGTTGTGGGCAGGGCTTAGTGCATCTGATACCATTGGAGCTCTGAACTGCACATGCACAGTTAGAAAATAATTTGAAAAAGTGTGCCTGTGTCAGATAGCTCCAGAGCCGCAGAAAGCGGAGAAAGCGACCCAGGAGCGATGGTGCACATACACATCACTGTCCCCCTTATCCACCCACAGCCCCCGCTACGCAGACTGATCGCGACTCTCTGCCCTCTTCACCCCCACCGATCGCCCGCAGTGTGGCAGCAGACTCCGCCCCTACCAGAGATCCATCTGCCTGCCCCCCACCAGTGAGCAATTGGGCCTCTCCACCATGAGAGATACATCTTACCCGCCCCAGAGAATGATCTGGCCTCACTCCCCTCCCTCCACAGAGGAACATCTGACCCGCCTCCTCCTCCTTCCCCATCCCCTCACCAGAGAATGATTTGGCCCGCCTCCCTCCCCCCACCAAACAACGAATGGCCCTCCCACCCCATTACCAGACAACGATCGCCGCCCCCGCCCCCCACCTCACAACCAGACAGCAAACTAGCCTCACTCCCCACCCCTCCAGAGAATGATCTAGCCTCACTCCCCTCCCCCCAACCACCAGAGAAAGAGATGCAATGGTAAAATAGGACCCAGGATGCCTCTAATGAGTGCACTGTGAGATTATTTAGCGGGAAACATTTGAAAAGAGTGAATGTTAAACCTCAATTGGAGAGGTAACCAAAATATTAGAGAGAAGTAAAATTAGGAAAGGATTGCATTTATTCACAGGACAACTGAAGGTGGAAATAAAAAGGAAGCAATTGTCACTGTTGCCAACATCCTGAGAACAAAGAATGATATAATGACAAAAAAAAAATAAGATGGGAACGAGAGATGCTAGGGGTGCTTCTTGAAGCAGGAAATATTGGCTGTGCTTCTCCTATCGCAACCTACAACTTTTCTGGCGGGTCAGGGTGGGAGATGTGTGTTGCTGGCCTTGTTCCGGGATTTGCACATGCGCCAGGAACTCATGCGCATCTTCCAGAACCGGTGAACAATCGCTGGTCAGACCATGCTGGAAATGACGGGAAGGCAGGTAAATCATTTGAATGTTTTAAATGTATTTTAAATATGCTTTCAATCTAACTATTGGGAACTTTCTGGTCCTGATTGGATCTCCCACCCCTCCAGGAGTACTTCATTCTGGCGGGGTTTAGACTAGCTCCCAACATTCGGGGGACTAGCAGGAGACCCCGCTGGAATGAAGGTGGGGCAATCAGATCTCCCGAGGGGGACCAGGTGGCGGGGGCTGGTGCTTCTTGGGCATGGGCACCCTGGCACTGCCCAAGGGACAAAGTGTCCATGTCTAGGGGCACCTTGGCACTGCCCATTGGGCATCAGGCAGTGCCAAGGGGGCAGGGCCTATTGTGGGTGGGGCATAGGGGCTATCGGTGGGGGTGGAGGGGTCCTGCTGCTACTCTGCAGACAGAGTCAGTCTGGGATGGAGAGGGGGCAGCGATTGGGGTGGGCTGTGGAGGGGGGGTGGTCTGCCGGGGGAGGCCTGACTCTGGGTGTAGGCAGGGGTCTGGCTTTGGGGGGGAGATCAACTGGGGTGGATCTGCTGGGGTGAGGGGGATGGGGGATCGCACTGGTGGGGGTGGTGGGCTGTACATCGGGGCTCTCTGGGGTGGGGAGGGGTGGTCAAGGCTGGCCCGGGAATTGTTGTAGGGGCCACAATCGGGCCGTTGGGGGGGATTGAGGAACAACACTGCGGGAGTCCTGGGCTGGACAGTGATTGAGCTGGCCAGCAAATGGGGAGTCTGACAGACTGGGGCCACTGAGCATGTGCAGAGTTTCAGAACAGACAGACTCTGGTGCGAATAGGCTCCGCCTCCCTGGGTTTTTACTGGGATTCATGTCTGGGACCTTTGCATTGCACTGAGTGAGAAGATTTGGGTGAGAAGTTGAACTGACAAAACAATTGGGATTTAGAATAGTTTTCCTGCCAATTCAGTGCTTTTGGGAGAATCGCGGCCATTATTTCAATTGCTGCAGAATTTTAATTCTTTGGCAGGATCATTCTTATACTTTTCATTTTAAACACCTGCATTCTTTTAATTCTGTCTAGGTTTCTGTATTTATGCTGTGCCTTCCATTTTGCTGAGACACACTTTCCTAAAATCTTCCTGATTATTTCTGCAGTCCAAGTTCTACCCAACAAGAAGGCTGGTTCCCTTGGAGTGCATAAAGTAGATGAGGAGTTAAGGTAAGATAAAGTCGCCATATTTCGTTTAAAAAGATTTTAAATGGAAGAGCTGACTGGTGATGATCTTAACCAAGATCATCACACCTCAGGCGAGGGGCAAAGCTGAGAAGGCGGGGCCTTCATGAATAACCTCAGGCAGTACAGGAATTGCTCTGCATCGCAAGCAAACTGTCCAGCCATCTGAGCTAAACCGACCCCCGTTTTGATCAAGTATCTACCAAATGTGTCTCTGAATAAGAAGGAATATTATTTGTCCTAAGTTCTATACCAGGGGCAGGCGGAAAGGATGAGTTTAATTTGGCGTCATGTTTGGCACAAGGTTGTGGTCCGAAGGGCCTGTTCCTGTGCTGTACACTTCTGTGTTCTTTAAATGCTCTGTGGATTACGAGAGGTGGCTTGTCCGATGAGAAAATCACCCATGAAATCAAAGTTTTAAAAAAAGATTGTCATTTGAGTTCCTGTTATGAAATGAGCGATCTTTTCAACACGCATTAAACAGGTGATGCTGTAACCTATAGAGATGTGGACAACAAGACAAGGCAATCCAAATGGCATTGGATTTGCCAAGTGAAAACAGCAGATTCTTCAAATAAAATCTAATAGGTGTGCATTCCTTAAATCCTCCATGCTATTCACAATTTTTGGTTCCATGTCTGAAATGTTGGATTTCCGAGTATCATGAACTGCAGCAAACTTTTTAAGAACAAGTTGGACATAGAACTTCTGCGAAGGATTTTGTTGATAATAGGCCCTTAGTCTGAATCTTTTCAATTACTCTGGCAGGGAAGAAAATAAAAATAATAATTACTTGTTGACACAATGAACCCAAACAAATTATTCATTTATTTTTAGAAGTCATTCTGTGACTGGCTGTATGGAACCTGACAGAGGCTAAATTACAGTTCCCTATTTAAGAATTCTGGCTCTGCTCCTGTGAGGTTTACGAATACTGTTCTTCCATTTAAAGTCCTGCCAGTGTAAATATATACCCAAGCTCTTTGCCCTCACCAAAATAAAAGGTTCTATTGAGGCAAATAACATGTAGGTGAAAGCCATCTCCCATTCAGTGCCAAGGAGCCATGCAAGCTACACTTCTCAACTATTTATATCAGATGACTGACAACTGTTTTTTAATCTTGTTGCTGGATGATCAGGTTTATTTGAAATATGATAGAAGTGGAGGAGCATGTTGTAAATCCAGTATCAATGGGAACTCTCTGTTGGCTATACATTCCTATGTGAAATGAATGTTCGAGTCTCCGTACTGTTTCAGCTGGATGCAGGTCTAACATACAAATTGCTCAGAACTAAATCGTTGTTGACATTGTTAATTTAATCTTGTTTAAGGGTGGAATACAAATGGATGTTGTGGAAGAGGGAAAATCCCACACTGGCAAAGTACACTGTGCATTTGTAAGATGGCGGTGGGCTAAGGCACTTTGGGCAATTTGCAGGGTGCCAACAATTATGATGGCATTATGAAACCCCAAAAAACACATGTGCCTCTGAATGGAAGTTTTTCATGAACAACGATTACCAATTTATGGCATGGATTAATAACACTACAAATAGATTGGTGAATCTGTCGCAAAAACCCAAATGTGATTAAACCAGCCGTTCTGCACATTTAGAGAATGATGAAGAATGAAGAACTAGAAGGGAATTATGTCATGTGATCCAACATCATTTTACTTTGCTTTGAGCACAGCATACACACAGGTCTCAAAACCTCTGCTCTATACAACTATGTAAGACTGTTCTCATGTGCTTAGTCATAATAAATGAACCTATGACATATTTATCCAATACCTTATAAGTGGTTGGTGCCTTGTATCTTATAAAACAAATCAGCTCAAGGACTTTTATCATTATACGATGATGACAATGCTACTCAACAGCTCAGAGCCAGCATATGTAAGATGTGTGACTCAAAGCTTTTTTGGGAGGCACAGGGTGGGGTTGGATGACAGTGGTCTCCTGATCCACAATTGTAATATTGGTGTGACCATGGAACAAAAAAACATAAATATCTACTGAGAAGATTTTACCTAATTTCTCCACAGTTTTCATCAATCATTTACTGAAATGATTGTGCAGAATGGGGAAACCCCGTGGAAATTCTTCCTGAAGTAATTTGTGAAACAATATTTAGGATGTTAATATGAAGCACCTGAAGGTGAGATTTTGTATTTTTCAAGGTTTGGACTATCAACAATATAACATAAAATGATTTTCCCTCTTTTGTCCCCTCTTGCCCACATTGAATGTTCACATCTCAAGTGTAGCATCTGGTGAAAGGGTGATTTCTGATGATCACATTGAAAACAATCACTTTGAATATTTGGTGTCTTAACAATGATGTTGTAGATCTCTTAATGATTCAATACCATTTATATTCCACTGAAATCCTGCTTCCTCTCCCTTTGCTGTGAAAAATGCTAAACAATTTAATTCTAGTTTGAGTTCAGAAGGTCCTGCCAAAATTCCAAACAAACCCAGTGGCTCAAATCAAACAGATGCCCTAACATTTTGAAAACAAAAGGGTTTGGAAGTTAGTTTCTCAGAGATAAAATAAAGGCAGATACTTCAAAAACATCCAGTACGATTTGCCCATTTATGTGCTACCTTGGTTTAACCTGTCAGGGTCTAATTGTTTGAAAAG
Organism: Carcharhinus amblyrhynchos; assembly: GCF_965287045.1. Classification (NCBI taxonomy): domain Eukaryota; kingdom Metazoa; phylum Chordata; class Chondrichthyes; order Carcharhiniformes; family Carcharhinidae; genus Carcharhinus; species Carcharhinus amblyrhynchos. The sequence goes on from NC_137325.1 coordinate 90,085,310, forward strand.
TATTAGCGGATGCCTGAGGGCCTGCTTTTCAGCTCCTGGGATCCATTTGTTATGCTTAGAAAGCTGCACGTTTTACTAATCCAGTTACCAATTCCATAGAGCCCAAGGTCCTAATGGTTGAAAATGGGGATTAAGCACCCAAATTAAACATCTGTTCCCTCAGGAAGCTGTGGAATGAACTGTTAATACACTTCAGATGTGTATCCTTGGAATTTGATCTTTTCAGCAATGGATTTAAATGACTTATTCAGACTTCTGGACATTTTTTTAAAGGTCCCAGTACAAAAGAGAGAAAATATACCAACTGTGAATCTATTTTTAAGGGGTCAGTATCTCTTACATTAAGCATATTTATCCTTTGAAACTGATGGGAAAGTCAATACTAGTCTGAGCAAATACATGTCATAAAATTATCATATTTTGGTTTATTTAAAGAATCTTTGCAATTTGAGAGATGTTCTGCTGTGTTCAATTTCATCCTAATTAAATTTTAAGAGAATATTCATTTTTGATGTTCTTTCTATTATGTGCCACAGAAGGACACGTGTGTTTGAGAGGAGCAACAGTTATTGCTGTTAAGTAACTATAACAGCAACAATATATATTAGGAGTGATTTTCCCAAAAAATTCTAAGTGCTGAATTTGCGTGAAAACTGGACTGAGTCTCGCCAATTTTTTTAGCCTGATTTTCAGAATGAATCTCTGACACTGGGCACTAAAAACTGGAAGGGGTGGGTGGATGTGGGGTTGTGGGGGCTATTCCCACTGGAGACGCTGGTGGCATAACACTGAGTAGGCCACTGCGTATGTGCTGATCTGTCAGAGTGGAGATCGGTGCATGTGCAGTGGCGCCGCACTGCCAGCTCCCTGATTGCTGACCAGTCCGATCTTTGGCACTTCTGGCAGAAAGATTGTTGGAGATGTTTCAGCCTTGTCTTTTGCATGGATGTGCTGAGCTCCCCCATCATTGAGTGTGGAGATATTTGTGGTGACTCCTCCTCCAGTGAATTATTTACTTGTTGACTACCATTCATAACTGGATGTGACAAGGCTGTAGAGCTTAGATCTGAGCTGGAATTTTCCAGCAGGTGGGATTTTCTAGTCCAACTGTGGGTTTCCCTGTGGTATGGGATGCAGTCAACGGGAAAGCTGATCTGTTAGTTGTGTTATTGCTTAGATCTGTCCATCTCTTGCTGCTTGTGCTGTTTGGCATGTTTTGTAGCTTCATCAGGTCGACACCTTATTTTAGGTATGCTTGCCCCCCTGCATACTTCATTGAATCGGGTTTTATCCCTGGCTTAAATAAAAACAGAAAATGCTGGAAAATCTCAGCAGGCCTGATGGCATCTGTGGAGAGAGAATAGAGCCAATGTTTCGAGTCTAGATGACTCGTAGCTCTGACAAAGGATCATCTGGACTCAAAATATTAGCTTTCTCTCTCCCCACAGATGCTGTCAGACCTGCTGAGATTTTCCAGCATTTTCTACTGTTTTTTCAGCCTCATAAAGTATTGTTCCTGCAAGAAAAGACACATGGTTCAGTGCAAGGGAAGGACAAGTGTCTAGACAGCTTAGACCTCACATGAGACAAGTCAAATGGGTGAATCTTCTGTGGATCCTCACTTCTGTGGCACAGGTCCACCTCACAGGCATCTCTTCTTATTTTCTGTTTCTGTCTCAGGTTCTAGCTTCCGCAGTATTTTGTTTTTATCTTTTGATCCCTGGCTTTGTGATAATTGTAGAGTGGGAGATATGCCAGACCATGAGATGACAGATTGTGGTTGAGTACAATTCTGTTGTTGCTGATGGCTCACCATGCCACATGATTGCCTGGTCTTGAGTTGCTTGATCTGCTCAAAATCTATCTCATTTAGCACACAGGAAGTACCACATAACACAAACTAGGGCATTCTCAAATTGAAGACTGGACTTCATCTCCACCAGGTTTGTGCAGTGGTCACTCCAATTGATACTGTCATGGACAGATACATCTGCAAAAGGCAGGTTAGTAAGGATGAGATCACGCATGTTTTTTCCCTCGTGTTGGTTCCCTCACCAGACCCAGTCTAGCAATTATGTTTTTTAGGACTTGGCCAGCTCAGTTTGTGGTGGTTCTATGAGACACTCCTGGTGATGGACAGTGAAGTCCCTCACCCAGAGTACATTCTGTATCCTTGCCACCCTCAGTGTTTCCTCCAAGTAGTGTTCAATATGGAGTGGGGCAAGGCGGGCGTGGAGGGTTTGGAGGGCTGCAGAATGTAGTAATCAGCAGGAGGTTTCCTTGCCCATGTTTGACTGATGCCATGGGACTTTATAGGGTCAGAAGTCCATGTTGAGGACTCCCAAGGCAGCTCTCTCTTGGCTGTACTACTATGCCAACGCCTCTGCTGGATCTGTACTGCTGGTGAGACAGGACATACCAGGAATGGTGCTGGTGGTGATTGGAATATTATCTGTAAGTTACAATTCCATGAATATGTCTATGTCAGGCTGTTGCTTGTCTAGTTTATGAGCTAGCTCTCCCAATTTTAGCACAAGCCCTCAGATATTCATAAGGAAAGTGTTGCAGAGTCGACAGGGCTGAGTTTGCCTTTGTCGTTTCCTATTTCTAGGTCGATGCTGGACGGAGTGTCTGGTTTCATTACTTTTTATTGACTTTGTAGCAGCTTAATACAACTGAGTGGCTTGCTATGTCATTTCAGAGAACATTTTAAAGTCAACCACATTGCTGGAGTCACATATCAGCCATACTGCATAAGGACAGCAGATTTCATTCCCTGAAGTTCACTGGTGAACCAGATGTATTTTTACGATAATCAGCAATAGTTTCATGGTCATCATTAGACTTTTAGTGCCGAATTGTACTTTATTATTTCATTCAAATTTCACCATCTGCCGTGGTGGAATTTGAACGTGGGTGTCGAGAGAATTATCCTGGATCTCTGGATTACTAATCCAATGACAAGGCCACTGCCTTCCTCCTTTGGAAGGATTAAGAAGCGCACGTCTCTCCCTCTTCAAAACCACATTCATTGTTACAAAGTCCAAGTGCTGCAAATTACAAAATCATCAAGAAATGTTCATATATTCACAGAATGAAGGTGTCAAGGTTTACACTGCCAAATGCTATGTGGAGAGGAGACATAAGAGGACATTTTCAGGATCAGTTGGTAAGGTAGGTGGTAAAAGATAGCTAGGCCTTGGCTTAGACAGTCTAGCTGAAGAAGAGAAATCAACATTCACCAGGTTAGCCTTCAATTGATTCAGCTAATTGAAAGTAATGTGGCACAAATTATTAGGTAATTCTGCCATCATTATGCTGCAAGTCTGGTGGAGTGTGACAGAAGCTCCTAGCATTTTGCTGCACGTCCTATGCTGGATAGTGTATCAGACAGAACCTCAGTTACTTCTTACAGCTATTTCTTACTTCTTCAACCTTACAGCCTAAGGAATGGGCCTAGTTTTGCAATATGGGGTTTTATATTAAGGCTGATTTGTATATGCACTTTCACACCAATGAAGCCTTCATGACTGCCATGAAAATGCTACTGAAACTATTCAATAAATGATTGAGCTTCTTGGAAAACTTGTTTCTAGTCTAACTTCAGTTTGTGTATAGATAATCTTTACATTAACAATGGTTTGTAGACATATCTCACCACAACATTGGGTTATGTGAGGGACTTGTCTTTATATTGGACATTGCATTCCATTTGTCTCCAACTTTCAAACACCTCAACAAAGTAAATTTTCAACTGAACTGTGCTCTCAGCTACAGGTACATCAGTGAACTTGGTATTTCTGTACTGACATGGCTGTGTTGTGTGGCTGTCATTACAGTGATAACAAGTCACTAAACCACTATCACCAGCACTCTTCTATCTAGGTCTCGCCACTTTGGGGTTGGCAGAAACTTTCTGATAGTGGAGAGAAGCTGTACTGGTCGCTTACATTGGACAAAATTCCTCAGCATTCTTTAAGCCATCTCCATGGAAGGAACAATCTTATAAGTTAGCTCAAATGTAAGATTTTGTGTGTTCAGTAACTTCAATTGAATTCTTTTGTCCACACATAAATCTGTCTTGTAATGCATGGTCTAACAATGTGCCAAACATGCAGTGCAGTGAGAAATATTTTTGTGCCTCGATGTATTCACCAGTTGTTTCACAACATTTTGATTTCAATTTCCAAATTTATCGCTCTTCTCTCATGGCTTAAGGTGATATATTTCTCCAAGTTAGTGATGAATGTTTTGAATGGTGTGGTGTATTGGTGTATCCTTTGACTTGTTCGGAGGAAGAGGTTTATTTGCATGCTATACACTTTGGGGAAATTTCCATGAGTGAAGTTGCTTTATTTCACTCAAGAATTCCCTTACTCTGAATCTTGCCTCTTCACTTTCACGTTTCCAGTTCCAAAACGTTATTATTAGCTCTGAAAAATGTGTCTTTTCCCTCAGTATATGAGCTGAGTGGTTCTCAAATTCTGCCATATGTTCTGCATCTTAAAATGTATCCCGTGGGCACAGCCATATTGTCCCACTTTCAAATTCAACAGTGATATGGTAAATACTTTACTGTGGCTGTTCATAACAGTGACACAGAGACTCACGCGCATATACTGTAGTTTTTTTTAAGTTTTATTTATTAGCGTCACAAGGCTGCACAGAGATTGGACGCTAATTTTTAAGGGTGCCATAATCATCACAGAAATGGAACGGCCCCCAGGCCTCCACGACATACACATTTGGACCCCCCTCAGAAGCATCGGTGACTCTCCCCAGCCTCCCCATAACTACCACAATACCAGCATCAGGGCGCCCTCCCTCCCTTGCAGGTATCGGCACTGTCCAGCCATACCGTCTTACCACCCTCCCACATCTCCGTCTGCCTCCCCCCCCCGCCCCCGCCAGGGGCCATACTTTCCTTTGCATCCCCAGTGAATGGGAGGGGTGGTTATCCCCTTGACTGAATCTCATTATTAAAAAGCTATTGTAAACCTCACCGACATGGCATCACGTCAGTGAGGATTGAATATTCAATGAGTGGGATCATGTGGTGGGGGCGGGGTGTGGGGGGTGCAGTGTTGCTGAATAATGGCATTAAAATATATTCAAAAATATTAAAAGATGGTTGTCACCATTTGCGGGTGTGAGCGTAACGTCACCAGTAAGAGGCATGGAAAATGCAATCTCTCCCATGGTGCAGGTGGGCTGAAAACTGTCCCCAAAGAGTATTTCTTAAATGGTGAGAGGCTGGGATGCATCGAACTCAAAGCGATTTGGGTGTCCTTGTTCATTGGTCACTGAAAGCTAACTCGCAGGTACAGAAAGCAATTAAGACAGCAAATGGCATGTTGGCCTTTATTACAAAAGGATTTGAGTACAGGAGTAAAGAGTTTTTTAAAACTAGAATTATATAGAACCTTGTTGAAATTGCACCCAGAATATTGTACATAGTTTAGTCTCCTTACTAACAGAATCATGTACTTGCTATGGAAGGAGGTCAACTAAGGTTCACCAAACTAAATTCTGGGATGGTGGAATTGTCCTTTTGGGAAAAAATAGATTAGGGCCTTTGTTCTCTGGAGTTTAGATGAATGAGAGATGATTTCATTCAAACATACAAAATTCTTACAGGGCTTAACAACATAGAAACAGAAAGGATGTTTCCGCTGGTGGGGAGATCCAAAACCAGGGAACGCAGAATTAGGGAATTGCCATTTAGTTGAGATAAGGAATGGGATGAAGGAAGAATTTCCCCACTTAGAGGTTGGTGAATCTTTCAAATTCTCTACCCCAAAAGCTGTGGAGGCTCAATTATTGAGTAAGATTGAGCTCAATAGATGTCTACATGTTAAAACATCAAGGGATACGGAGATAGTGCAGAGAAATGGTGTTGAGTTGAAGATCAGCCATGATTTCATTGAACAGTGGAGCAGGTTCAAAGGGCTGAATGGCCTATTCCTGCTCCTATTGTGTTCTTACATAATGATTATTTCGGAATTTAATTTTTTCCATGATTGAACCCTGGAGACTGGTAACCATCAGCATTATTAAGGGTTGAATTTTATGCTCCTCACAAGTGGATTGGCAGGTGGGGGTAGGAGGGAGGCCTGTATAATTCCCTAGATGAACTTCCCACCACCCTCGCACCGGCCTGGAACTGTTTGTAATTTTAGAATGGGGTATATGAAGCATATAGACTAGGCTGCCAATCCTTACCTACCTGAATGGGCAAGTGGGCAATTAATGACAACCTAATGGCAGTTTGAGCAGTTTGGGGGCTGGAGCAAAGCCTGGAAAGTCAGCTTACTCAGGCCTGAGGCAAGAAAGGGGTACCTCGTTCAACAGCCTCCTTTTGACATCGGCCTCCACCCCCAATAAGGTCTACCCGTCCCCCACTCCCTCTAAGTTGTTATCTCTCCCCCGGCCCTCCAACAAGAGCTCAGCCCCTTCTCCACTACTCCTGACAAACATTTCAGATCTCACCTCCTATGCCTCGTATCAGATCACCCTCATATACCTGGCCCTGGACTCTGGGACATGGAATCTGGGGAATGCTTGTTTTACCAGTTCTGGCCACTATGTTATAGCTGCTGGGTCGACTGAGCTGCTGGCTAATCTAATAGGCTGGCAGCTCTCTGATGTGGGACTTCTGCCCAAGTGAGAGGTGGAAGTCTTACCTCCAGCTAATCATTGCTTCTGGGAGTGTGAAATGGCAGCAAGGCAGCCAATATCGGTGGGGATGCATTCCCCACTGGCTCTTCAGCTGGCGGGACAGGAAACACCGCCATCCAAAAAATCTTGCCCGAAATGTTTGTTTGTGATTTTGCCAACATTTTGAACAGGCCATCCACAATGCAACCTTTTGCATTACTGTACCCTTGTTTACCTCAAGATGCTATATATAAACATGTTTGCCTGCAAATTTTGCTTAAAGCTTTACAACAAATCTGCAATCTGCTATTTCTGTTTGCAGACAGTCATGAATTGGGCTCTTGGGGCAGAAGCCAGGTTTAAAATGTGGCAGCTATTTCTGACTGGTTTAGACCTGGATGGCACACTAACTCTGTGAACGTTTCACCCAGCTATTCACAAACTTTCAATTTATATTTTTAACCAAGACAGCTGGATCTTTGGTCCCTTTTCAGCTTTCCCCATTAGTTAAGCCTTTTTTTATTTATTTGAGAAACATGAAGCTAACTGTTAAACCAGACTGACTCCCTGGGTTGCTGAGACTGATTATTAGTTCATTTGAATGGCTTGAGCTTGTAACCAAGAAAGTGTTCCCTCTCACAGAAAACTTGCCTTTTTGTTTTAGTGAGAACCAAACGCAAGAAGAAAATGGAATTCCTGTTTTTTTCTGACGTGAGAGGGGATTTGTCCACTTGGAGTAGAATTATTATCCATCACAATTGTGAGAAAACATTGTGGGAGTAAGTTTTATTTCCTTCACCACCAGCAGTTTTGAAAATAACTAAATTGACCAGTATGAAAACACAATGTATTCTGTATCCTGCAGTGCACTGGGCCAAAAGGTTGTAGGATGTGAATTTGTGCTTTCGATTCAACATACAATCAGCTCCTCAATGGGATCACGCAATTAGGGTGAGTCATCCCATGTAACCACACTATATTGTCTAGGTTGGCATTGACATCAGCAGCGGTCCAGAAGCAGATCACCTGTTCTGTCACATGATAGGAAAACAAAATAAAGTTATTCTCCAACAAAGAAAAGATTATTAAATATGAAGTGGAATTCACAAATCATAAGTGCCAAATGAAACACATTTTTAAAAATAGCATCCATTGCATTTTAATGCGATTCCTGCAGAACTTATTTGGAACAGTAATTTCTTGATGCACAGTGACAGAATCAAATTGAATTGATTTATTATTGTCACATGTATTGGGATGCAGTTTCTTGCAAGCTGTTGCAGACAAAGCATATCGCTCACAATGTACATAATGGAGAAGGAAAGGAGAGTGTGATAGTGCCATTCAAAAGCCTGATGGCAGCAAGGAAGAAGTTATTCTTGAGTAAGTGCTTTCAGGTTTCTGTATCTTTTTCCCAACAGAAGAAGTTGGAAGAGCGTATGTCCTGTGTGCATAGGGTGCTTTTCCAAGGCAGTGGGAAGTGTAGACACTGTCAATGGATGGGAGGCTGATCTGTGTGATGAACTGGACTACGTTCACAACACTTTGCAGTTTCTTATGGTAGTGATCAGAATACAGTAAGAAGTCTCATAACACCAGGTTAAAGTTCAACAGGCATATTTGGAATCATGAGCTTTCGGAGTGCTGCTCTTTCATCAGGTGAGTGAGAGATAGCTTTCACAAACACAGCACATATAGACAAAGACACAATTGCAAAATGATGATTGGAATGCAATTTTTTCAGGTAATCAAGTCTTTACAGGTGCAGACAATGCAAGTGGAGAGAGGGATAATCACAGGTTAAAGAGGTGTGAATTGTCTCAAGTCAGGACAGGTAGTAGGATTTTGCAAGCCCAGGCCAAATGGTGAGGGTTACATGTAGTGTGATATGAACCCAAGATCCCGACTGAGGCTGTCCTCATGTGTGTGGATTGCTCGGCAATTCTGCATTGTCGCGTTTCTTGAAGGCTGCCTTGGAGAATGTTTGCCTGAAAATCGGAGGCTGAATGCCCATGACTGCTGTAGTGTTTCCTGAAATGAAGGGAACACTCTTGCCTGGTGATTGTCGTGCGTTGTCTGTTCAGCTGTTGTTGTAGTGTCTGCATGGTCTCGCTGATGTGCCATGTCTTGGGACATCCTTTTCTTTGGAGGCTTCAACACACCCTCCATGAAGATGAACATTTTTGCCAAGGCCATCCCCACACCCCCACTACTCGCTTTCAAACAACCACAGCGACCGTGGCACCACACAACCTCTGCAAGAAGTGCCGCATCATCAACATGAATACCACCACCACACATGAGAACATTACTCATCAGGTACATGATACATACTCACGTGACTCGGCCAACTTTGTCACCTCATACACTGTAGGAAAGGATGCCCTGAGGTGTGGTACATTGGTGAGACCATGTAGACAGTACCACAATGCAGGAATGGACAACGCGTGACAATCGCCAGGCAGGAGCGTTCCCTTCCAGTCAGGGAACACTCCAGCAGTCAAGGGCATTCAGCCTCTGATCTTTGGGTAAGCATTCTCCAAGGCGGCCTTCAAGACACATGACAATGCAGAATTGCCAATCTGCACGCATAAGGATGGCCTCAACCAGAATCTTGGGTTCATGTCACACTACATGTAACCTCCCCCACATTTGGCCTGGGCTTGCAAAATCATACTAACTGTCCTGGCTTGAGATAATTCACACCTCTTTAACCTGTGATTATCCATCTCTCCACTTGCACTGTCTGTACCTGTAAAGACTTGATTACCTGAAAAGACTCATATTCCAACCATTATCTTGCAATTGTGTCTTTGTCTATATATGCCGTATTTGTGAAACCTATCTCTCCACTCACCTGATGAAGGAGCAGTGCTCCGAAAGCTTGTGATTCCAAACAGACCTGTTGAACTTTAACTTGGTGTTATAAGACTTCTTACTGTATTCTGAACACGAGCTTAAGAAACTGCAAAGTGTTGCGAACGGAGCAGATTTAAGTTTCAATTTAAATCTTAATTTGAACAGATTTAAATTTAAATCTGTTTAAATTTAACAGATTTAAATTGTTAAATCTGTTTAACAATTTAAAGATTGTTTAAATCTGTTTAAGCAATTTAAACAGTTTGTTTAAACAATTTAACAATTGTTTAAATTTAACAATTTAAATTAAATTGTTAATTTAATCTTAACATTAACCCTGATGATATGAAGATGAGTGGTAAAGCAAATTGCGTGGAGGGTGTGGAAAGTCTGCAGAGGGATCTGGATAGGCTAAGCGAGTGGGTGAGGACCTGGCAGATGGAGTATAATGTTACCAAGTGTGAGGTTGTCCACTTTGGCAGAAATAATAGTAGGAGAGATTATTATTTAAAAGGCGAAAAGCTGCAGCATGCTACGGTGCAGAGAGACCTGGGGGTCCTTGCGCACGAATCGCAAAAACCCAGTCTGCAGGTGATCAACAAGGCGAATGGAATGCTGGCCTTTATAGCGAGGGGGATAGAACTTAAAAGCAGGGAGGTCTTGCTGCAACTGTACAGGGTACTGGTGAGGCCGCAGCTGGAGTACTGTGTGCAGTTTTGGTCGCCGCACTTGCGCAAGGATATTTTGGCCTTGGAGGGAGTGCAGAGGAGGTTCACTAGGCTGATACCGGAGATGAGGGGGTTGGACTATGAAGACAGTCTAAATAGACTGGGTCTGTACTTGTTGGAGTTTAGAAGGATGAGGGGGGATCTTGTAGAGACATATAAGATAATGGAAGGGATGGATAGGGTAGAGGTAGAGAGATTCTTCCCGCTTAGAAAGGATAGCAGGACTAGAGGGCACAGCCTCAAGATAAGGGGGGTGCAGTTTAGATTGGAGTTGAGGAGGAACTTCTTCACTCAAAGGGTGGTGAATCTCTGGAATTCTCTGCCCGTTGAAGTGGTGGAGGCTACCTTGCTAAATATATTTAAATCACGGGTGGATAGGTTTTTGACAGACAAGGGAATTAAGGGTTATGGGGAGAAAGCGGGAAAGTGGAACTGATCCACTTCAGATCAGCCATGATCTTATTGAATGGCGGGGCAGGCTCGAAGGGCTAGATGGCCTACTCCTGCTCCTATTTCTTATGTTCTTATGTTCTTACCATCCTGATTTGGATCATGCTGCTCATGTACCTTGCGTCATGATGATACCTGCTTTTATGCTTAAATTCCACGGGTATGTCTATCTGCAGTTATAAGCATAAGTTAACCACATACTTTAGTTTGGCTGTCTTTTTTTTACAATCTGGTTTTGCTGTTTAAAGTAGACAAAGTTTGAAATCTCAATTACCCACTTGGAAAATAAAGCCACAGGATTCCACGATTGTAAACAAACAAAATACATTTAATAGAAACATAGAATCATAGAACATTACAGCACAGTACAGGCCCTTTAGCCCTCAATGTTGCGCCGAGCTGTGTCCAATCCCAAGATCAAGCTATCTCCTCCTCATAATTCTGGAGTGCTCCATGTGCCGATCCAATAATTGCTTGAAAGTTCCTAAAGTGTCTGACTCCACTATCACAACAGGCAGACTATTCCACGCCCCAACCACTCTCTGAGTAAAGAATCTACCTTGGACATCCTTCCTATATCTCCCGCCATGAACCTTATAGTTATGCCCCCAAGTAACAGTTACATCCACCCGAGGAAATAGTCTCTGCACGTCCCTTCTATCAATCCCTCTCATCATCTTATAAACCTCTATTAAGTCACCTCTCATCCTCCTCCACGCCAAAGAGAAGCCCCAGCTCCCTCAACCTTTCCTCCAAACCAAAAGGGTAAGACCTACCCTCCAAACCAGGCAGCATCCTGTTAAATCTCCTCTGCACTCTCTCCAATGCTTCCACATCCTTTTCATAATGAGGTGACCATTTACTATGGGAAGTAAAACAATCTATCTTATATTGCAACACTCAATATTAACATGAAGAAAATATAGATTAACATATAAATTGTGGTCAAGCACACCACACTGCACTTTAAATGGCAGATGCGATCAAGGCAGTTTCAGTGATTGCTGTGAGTCAGAGAACCTCATTAAAGTGCTATCTCTTTCACAAAGCACTCCAACTCCTGACATTCAAAGATTTACCACAAATTTCCCTCAAAAGCCATTGCAGATCAGGTGGCCTCAATGACTTCTTACCTCTTGATTACTCAATCTCTTCTCCTGAGACTGTGTTCCATGGAATTCACAAGTTATACACCCGCCTCAAATTATCGACACAATTCCAATTCTTTCACAGACTGCTAGCTTCAATAAGCTGGTACTACCCCAGGACTTTTCTGAACTCCAGTCTCTGTTGCACTGAGCTTTAAATGATTTCCTGACTTTTCCAAAGCCCTAACCCTCTCCATCATAGAACCAGCAACCTTACACCATCTTCTCCATTCCACAGGACTTCTCTGAGCCTTTAATGCTTCCAACCTGCCAACAGCAGCACTTTTTAAGTATCTGCTTTCTCTGCTATAGATCTTTCAGATAAAATGCAGCCAAAGAACCTTCTTGAATTCCATTCACCTCCACCATGATGTAGGCTTTCAGGATTCACTGAATGCTTTTAAACTAATTTAGATCTAACTCTCAAAACAAAGCATTTCTCTTGACTACACTTCTTTGCAAGCAGTGTCCAGCCCTCTACCTGCTGTTCTATGAGCTTATCTTTTTAGCCAGTGACATCTTAAGTCAATATGGCCTAATGCCTGATGGGCAGTGCCAAGGTGCCCCCTGGCCCTTTATCTTTTGGATAGTGTCAGGGGGCACATGCTGGCACTAGCAGGGCATCCATGACCAGGGGGGCACCACCACCCTTGCCACCTGGGGGGCCCCGATTGCCCCTCCTTCATTCCAACTGGGGTCTCCCGCTAGTTCCCTGAACGTGAGGAGCTAGTCTGAACTCTGCTGGGATGAAGTACTCCTGGCGGAGTGGGAGATTCAGTTGGGATCTGAAAGGTCCAGATAATGAACTAATAAACATATTTTTAAAATACATTAAAAAATTTTAAAAATTACTCACCTGTCTTCCCACTGGTTTCCAGCGCGGTCTGTTCACCGGCTCTGGGAGATGCGCATGTATTCCTGGTGCATGCGCAAATTGCCGTTCAAGGCTGGTGATACACATCTCCCACCACGACCCGACAGAAAAGTTGCAGGTCACAGTGGGACAATCAAAGCCATCATATGAATGTATTAATCATTTGTCCAGTAACTTTGACACAACAATTCCTGGGCTTTGGGCTTTCCTGTATAAATAGATATTGGATAAGTAGTTTTGAGTATGCAGCCACATGCACAGAAAACTGAATAGTATCAAATAAGAAAATGTTCCTTTCAAAAACCTGAAGTGTTTCCTCTAATTTTCAGTATTCATTCAGTGGTATCAATTTTTTTAAAAAATGGGAAATAGTTTGAATGAAAGTTGAGGTATATCAGTGGCAGGAAACGACACATTTCCCCTCTTTGTACATAGTGCTTTCAGTAAAAATTCTCAGATCAAGCAAATCGCCAGTAATGTGCAGTTTTAAAACTTCCCCTGGAACCAAACAAAAAAACATTCAATGGTGAGCAGAAACAACTGAAGTTTTGGATTTCCTCTGATGGCATTAAAAGTTTGCTAAGCTGGACAGGAGTAATTGATTCAATTGCCTTTAGTTCCAGTGGGGAAATTTTGAGCCTGCACTCTGTCAGCAGCAATGCCAGACTGTGGTCAAAATCTGGAGTGTGTGACTCATGCTGGTGAGTTTCCCGTGTTCCGACCTTACTAGCTCCTCATAGGTGGAGTGGTGTGAAACATGCTGCCAGACTGCAGAAAGCTCATTTTAATATATTAGCAAGTCATTAGCATCACTCTCTCCTGGACATATTGCCTCACCAGATATTCAGCGGGCACTGCTGTGCTGTTACCCTCATGCCACTTACAACAGGTTCATCCATTTGAATGAGGAAATGAGAAAAATGTGACTTCCACCCGCCCATTCTGTCAATATGACCAGCTGAAAATTATATAGGCAGCATAAGATCACTTTTTATTGCTTTGTTAATGGCCTTAATTGGCCTTATAATTGTCGACGGGTGTGAATCTGAATCGCACACATGCCCTCTTACCTTGAAATTGCGCATGTGCATGGTGACATTGGGAAAAACTCCCAAAGTCATTTGATGAAATTTTGGTTGCATTGAGTGCCTGCCCAATCCTTGAACATAAAGTTGTGACCTTTTGACAATCTGACAATGAGATCAATTTTACCGGCTTTTTAAAATATTTTACAAACTGCTTTGGTCAACTTTTAACACTCTGGACTCACCCTCTGAATGCAGCAACTTAACCATTACAGTGCCAAACCCCTAATTAGGTTATGCTGTTTAATGATGCAGTAGCTACAAAACCTTCCTTGTTGGATGCATGTGTGTGGTTTTCACTGACTCAGTGCTGTCCTTACCACAACCTCAAATTCTTCTAACTTCCCCAGTGACTATAAAAACACCAGAATATGACACCCACTTGGGAGGAAATAGAAGCCTGAAGAGATATCATTCGAAGAAGCATTGAAACTTTGTCAGAATGAGGATATGGGTGGATAGAGGCGGAGGTGCCTGGTCACCTTGATCTTAGGGCCAAATCTTCAAAGAACTAGGAATAGTGTGCATCAATCTCATGTGCAGCCAGTGAAAATAATTTCTATATAGTCAGATAATGACTAAATTGAAGAATCAATGATCTTTATCTTCAAAACCTTCCATCAATTTTCACACAATCTGGAAAGGATGTGGAGATTTTCATTGTCCAGGAGAATTCAATGGAATCAGGGTGCCATGCACAACTCTTCATGACAATGGTAGCTTTAGAATGGCAACTAGCTATGGTGCCTAAACAGGACACTTCCAAAGAGCTCCTGAGATCTGCTTGAGGCTATTTAGTTGTTCTGAGTTGTGTTTAGCACTGGTGGGCAATAAGAAATGGGAGGAGATGTTGCTTTCTTTCTCGAGAGTGATAGTGAATTGTTGCTTTAAGGCTCCCTTCAATGCCTATTATGCCTGTCTTCAATGCCGATCATATTTCCCTTTGACAGTACCTTGCAAACCCATGACTCTTACCACCAAAAAAGACAAGGACAGTAGATGTATGGATACACCACTACCTGCATGTTCCTCTCCAAACCACACACCATGCTGACTTGGAAATATATTGTCGTTCCTTTATTGTCTCTGGATCAAAATTCTCGAACTCCGTCCCTAACAGTACTGTATGAATACCTGCATCACATAGTCTGCAGCAGTTTAAGAAGGCAGCTCATCACCATCTTCTCAAGAGTATATAGGGATGGGCAGTAAATGCTAGCATAGCCAGTGGTGTCCTCATCCGTGAATGAACAGAGAAAATGAGGACGTTTTAGACATGACCTGGGTTTTGGAAGCTGATCTTTCTGGGACAACATTTTTCTTAAGATGGTGGGGTAATGCTGATTTTACAGGGTGAACCACTTCCTCCCATCCCTCAATCTGGCTAAAAGTTCAAGGAAGCCTTTGGCATTGTTAAAAACAGGCATGAAATGGTATAAAAAGTGCATAACCATATTGGAATTATCAAGTTCACTGGAACTGTAAAAAAAAACTGTCAACAGGGTCACAATGAACTGTAAAATGAAGTTGTCAAGCAGCCCAGGAATTTAAAAATCATGACCTTTTACTCTTCGGAAATCCTTCTGTAGCTGTTAAAAAAATGATTGCTTGCTTTTTGACCCTGTCTTTTGTCATAAGCCTGAGGGCTACCATTACTGGATTAGTGCTGCATGACTGATTTTGCTACCACCCAAAATCATAGTAGGGAGTCTAATATTTCACATTTTGTTTGACAGCTCCAAATGGTTATGAACTCTTCGAAGTGGTATTATGAATCACGATGCTTGTTTTGTTTTGAATAATTTTGTAATTCAATGAAATGCTTGTTGTTATAAGAGATTATGTAATTGAACGTAACTGTAAATGTGTTTTATGAATGACTGTTCTTTATTTTATTGAATCTCAGGTTGGGCCCAGATGATTGCCCATGCTAGATATTGGGTGGGTTACATAGTAACTGTAAGTTCAAAGGCTGGTGGCTGGTGGATGAGGAGGGCATGTTGGCATGAGTTGGCACTAAGCTGGCATAGGAGCTAGAAAGAGTCACAGGTGGGCAGATGGACATAGGCTGGTATGGAGGTATGAAGCTATGGGGGGGTGCCAGGACAGCATTAGGTGGCATCGGGTGGCATGAGTGAGGTATACAGAGTGTATGGGGGCATGAAGGGGATGAGAGCTGTATTATGTTCCTCTCAATTTTTTATGAAGCTTCAACACGGTAGACTTGAGGCAGGCCTTCAGCCAAACCCGCCTTTGCACCCAACATCCTGTGCACTGGTACTGGGGGCAGCTGATCTGACAACTGATCTGCTGCCACTCCTGAATGAAATTCTCACATTCATTCAGACATTTGTGTAAGTTCTGGAGCCAGAGATGTGCATCAATGCATGGAGGAAAATCTGTATCTTACAGTTTTAATTGGGGCAAAGCACCAGAGAACCAAATGGGCCCACCAGAACGCCTGACACCTCCTACCCAACCCCACTTCCATAAGCCGAGTCTGGATTTTCCCAACTCTGTCTACTGCCTTGAGGATGGAAATTCAACCCTTCATCAGACTTTTGTATATAGGGTTTTGGGTTGATATATGCCTGTATATTGAGCTCTTTGAAGTTTAGATAATGATAGGAAGACTATAAGCCTATCTTATAAGGAATTTCACAGAATATTTTGACTGTGGGGTGAATGCATATGTGTCAGAAAGAACAGTTGTGTATGTGAAGGGACTTGTTTGAAAGTGAAACTTTATTTAAAACACGGGGCAGAATTTTACAGACGGTGCTATAAAATGCGGCAAGCCATTCAGAAGTTCATTAACTTTGACAGGACTAGAAAACCTTGCCAGCGGTGGGGGGTGGGGGCCACAAACTTCTGCCCAGTAATCCTCTGCCTGCTCACTGCCTACTCCTAAAAGCCTCTACTGTATACTTGTCATGCTGTGGAGAGAGATATCCTTTAACCTCCTCTCTGTCATCCCTGCATTCAGCTTTCAGAAAGAAGCTTTGCTTCAATGTAATATTTTCAAGCTGCTCTTGACACTGTTACCAGGCAATATAACAGAGTGCCTGTCAGATTTATTCGGAGCACCTAAAAAGGATCATAAACTGCTCTAAATTTCTTGTAGTTATATGGCCCCTCTGTTTGTGAAAAGTCTTACTGGAGTCAAAAGTTATGACTGCACAGGATTGCAGTGACCAACAGTCAATCATCTGGATATATGGCTTTGAGCTACTAGGGGGCCTTCTGCGCAACTGGCATTGAATGCAGGATGAGGTGATTGACATTTCACATTAGGGACGTTAATTGAATGATCCCTATTCGTAAGATTCATTTGAGGCTTTGAATACAGTTTGGATTCCGTCAATTACTCCTTGCATCCATGGAAACCTTGCTCGTCTGTTGAATGATGTAACAATCTCTCTTTATCTGCTTCAGATGAGAAGGATATGAATTGTGCAGTGCTCTTGAACAGGTCAGTGTCCTTCTTAATGGAGTGATGTTCAGCTGCTTGAATAATGTGGCAACAGTCATATACAAATGCCAAAACGACACAGCCATTTGGCCCATCATACATGTGCTTGCTCCTTGATAGAGCTATCCAATTAATCCCAGTCCCTGTTCTTTCCCTGTAGTCCTGTAATCTTTTCCCAAGATATAAAAGTATAATCTAGAATACTACTCTGAATACTGGAGATAGAGCTTGAGGACTGCTTGTCACACCATCGTCCCTTCAGATAATAAGGTGAAGGTAGAAGATGTGAATAATTTCAGAAATAATTGAGCAGCAAATGAGGGGATGAGCGATGAGGAGTATAATGGACTCCATCAGATATAACCGCCTTCCCAGTATGGAAGGAGGCCATTTGGCCCATCGAGTCTGTACAGACCATAATCCCACCCAGGCCTGATTCCTCTAATTCCACACATTTACCCTGCTAATCTCCCTGACACTAGGGCCAATTTAGCATGGTCAATCAACCTAAACTGCACACCTTTGGACTGGAGGAGGAAACCAGAACACCCGGAGGAAACCCATGCAGACACGAGGAGAAAGTGCAAACTCGACACGGAGAGTAACCTGAGGTTGGAATTGAACCTGGGTCCCTGGCACTGTGAGGCAGCAGTGCTAACCACTGTGCCACCATACCATCGTGGTCTGGCTATATTCCTAGCTTAGACAATGTAGGAACACTTAGTTACTTTCTTCATAATTTCAGCAAGTCACTTTGCACCGGAAGGAGAAATCGGAAATCTTTGGTTAACCATATTGTGGAGAATAGAAGGAAGCATGAAAAGTAGCAAAGTTTCAGCATATTATACTACAGGGCATTTATTCAGGGCAAAGGTCAACCTGGTTGCATTTCTAGTGGTCTAAATTGCTTTGTACATTTATACTGCCAACGAATGGGGGAAAGTAGTGGAGCCATAAACCAGATTTCTAACCATGATCTCTATAAATAACAAATGAAAGAAAAAGAAATGCTGTTATTGGAAACTCAATGACTGGAAATTCATGATCCAGAACTTCATCATGCACAGCCTATCAATCCAACGTTTGGTAACCTGCACTGGTTCCTTTTCTCTGCTGTGATTGATTCAAAATCCTTACAGCCATTTAAAAATTCTCCACCTGATTGAAGCATTAGGCATGATGTGGGTATGCCGGCGTTGGACTGGCGTAAACACATTAAAAAGTCTGACAACACCAGGTTTTAGTCCAACCTATTTATTTGATAATATACTCACAAGCTTTCGGGGTTAGCCCCTTCGTCAGGTGAATGGAGAGTTCTGGCCTCAGACAGAGCATATAAAGCACAGACAGTTTAGAGATTACTGATTAGAATGCGAATCCTTACACCTAACCTGCTGTTCAAGACCTGAAGTGGCTGATAATGTGAGTGGAAGGAGCACTGATCACAGGTTAAAGAGATGTGTATTGTCTCCAGACAGTACAGTAAGTGAGGTTTTGCAAACCCAGGCAAGTCACGGGAGTTACAGATAGTGCGACATGAACCCAAGATCCCTGTTGAGACCGTCCTCATGTGTGCGGAACTTGGCTATCAGTCTCTGTTCAGCGACTCTGTGCTGTTGTGTGTCGTGAAGGCCGCCTTGGAGAATGCTTACCCGAAGGTCAGAGGCTGAATGCCCGTGACCACTGAAGTGTTCGCCAACAGGAAGGGAACAGTCTTGCCTGGTGACTGTCGAGCGATGTTCATTCATCCGTTGTTGTAGCGTCTGCATGGTCTCCCCAATGTACCATGCTTCAGGACATCCTTTCTTGCAACGTATCAGATAGACAATGTTGGCCGAGTTGCAAGAGTATTTACCATGTACCTGGTGGATGGTATTCTCACGTGTGATGATGGTATCCATGTCGATGATCCGGCATATCTTGCAGAGGTTGCTGTGGCAGGGTTGTGTGGTATTGTGGTCACTGTTCTCCTGAAGGCTGGGTAGTTTGCTGCGAACAATGGTCTGTTTGAGATTGTGTGGATGTCTGAAAGCAAGAAGTGGGGGTGTGGGGATAGCCCTGGCGAGATGTTCGTCTTCATCAATGATATGTTGAAGACTCCGGAGAAGATGTCGTAGCTTCTCCGCTCCGGGGAAGTACTGGACGACGAAGGGTACTCTGTCCACTGTGTCCTGTGTTTGCCTTCTGAGGAGATTGGTGCGGTTTTTCGCTGTGGCGCATCGGAACTGCCGATCTATGAGTCGAGCACCATATCCTGTTCTTATGAGGGCATCTTTCAGGGTCTGGAGGTGTCTGTCACGATCCTCCTCATCTGAGCAAATCCTGTGTATACGGAGGGCTTGTCCATAGGGAATGGCTTCCTTAACATGTTTAGGGTGGAAGCTGGAGAAGTGGAGCATTGTGAGATTGTCTGTGGGCTTGCGGTACAGTGAGGTGCTGAGGTGACCGTCCTTAATGGAGATGCGTGTGTCCAAGAATGCAACTGATTCTGGGGAATAGTCCATGGTGAGTCTGATGGTGGGGTGGAATTTGTTGATATCATCATATAGTTGTTTCAGTGATTGTTCACCATGAGGCCAAAGGAAGAAAATGTCATCGATGTATCTAGTGTACAGCATCGGTTGAAGATTCTGTGCAGTGAAGAAGTCTTGTTCGAACCTGTGCATGAAGATGTTGGCATATTGAGGTGCAAATTTGGTCCCCATGGCTGTTCCATGTGTCTGGATGAAAAACTGGTTGTTGAAGGTGAAGACATTGTGGTCCAGGATAAAGCGGATGAGTTGTAAAATTGCATCTGGAAACTGGCAGTTGTCAGCATTGAGTACTGAGGCAGTCACAGCAATGCCATCGTTGTGGGGGATGTTGGTGTAGAGCGCTGAGACATCCATTGTGACGAGGAGTGTCCCTGGTTCAACTGCTCCGTGTGTTCGCAGCATTGTTTGCAGCAAACTACCCAGCCTTCAGGAGAACAGTGACCACAATACCACACAACCCTGCCACAGCAACCTCTGCAAGACATGCCGGATCATCGACATGGATACCATCATCACACGTGAGAATACCATCCACCAGGTACATGGTAAATACTCTTGCAACTCGGTCAACATTGTCTACCTGATACGTTGCAAGAAAGGATGTCCCGAAGCATGGTACATTGGGGAGACCATGCAGACGCTACGACAACGGATGAATGAACATCGCTCGACAGTCACCAGGCAAGACTGTTCCCTTCCTGTTGGCGAACACTTCAGTGGTCACGGGCATTCAGCCTCTGACCTTCGGGTAAGCATTCTCCAAGGCGGCCTTCACGACACACGACAGCGCAGAGTCGCTGAACAGAGACTGATAGCCAAGTTCTGCACACATGAGGACAGTCTCAACAGGGATCTTGAGTTCATGTCGCACTATCTGTAACCCCCGTGACTTGCCTGGGTTTGCAAAACCTCACTTACTGTACTGTCTGGAGACAATACACATCTCTTTAAACTGTGATCAGTGCTCCTTCCACTCACATTATCAGCCACTTCAGGTCTTGAACAGCAGCTTAGGTATAAGGATTCACATTCTAATCAGTAATCTCTAAACTGTCTGTGCTTTATATGCTCTGTCTGAGGCCAGAACTCTCCATTCACCTGACGAAGCATTAGGAGCAGGAATTAGGAGTCCCTTGAGCCTGCTCTGTCATGGCTGATCTTATACTTCAACACCATCCTCCTGCACAATTCTCATATTTCCTGATGTCATTCATATTGAGAAATCTACTTCTACTTTGAACATACTCAGTGATGAAGCCTCCACAGCCTTCTGGGGTAGAGAATTCGCCACCATCTAAGTGAATCAAATTCTCCACATCTTGCTGCTACATGGCCCACCTCTTATTCTGAGACTGTGTCCTCTGATTCTAGACCATCCAACCAAGGAAAACATCCTTTCTGCATCCACACTGTAGAGTCCTGTCAGAAGTTGTACATTTCAATCAGTTCACATCTCATTCTTCTGAACTCTGGAGACTCAGGCCTAGTCTCCTCAATCTTCTTTTATAGGAAAATCCCGCCATCCCAGGGATTAGTCTGGTGAACCTTCATTGCTTCTGTCAATGGCCAGTATGTCCTTCCTTAGGTAAAGGGTCTAAAACGGCACATAGTATTTCATGTGTTCTCTCACCAAGACTCTATCCAACTGTAGCAAAACTTCCTTATTCAGGTTATCGGATCTGCTAGCAATCAGAGATAACATTGCATTTGCCTTTTGAATTGATTATTGCCCCAAATTGTTTGCTTTTAGTTATTTATGATCAAGAATGCCCAGATCCCTTTGGGCATCAATACTTCTCAATCTCTCCCCACTGAAGGAATATTCTGCATTTTGTTTTTCCTACCAAAACGGATAACCTTACATTTTTTCGCATCATATTCCATCTATCATATCCTTGCCTATTGCCTTAGTATAGTTAAATCTCCTTGAAGCCTCTTTGCATCCTCCCCACAACTCACATTCCCACCAACTTTTATGTCATCAGCAAACTTGGAAATTTTATATTTGGCTTCCAAATCCAAATTATTGAAGTAGACCTTGTGGTATAGTCACTAGTCACAGCCTGCCAACTTGAAAATGACCCATTTATTCCTACTCTCTATTTTCTGTGCATTAACCAAGCTTCAATTCATGCCAATATATTTCCCTAATCCCATGGGCTCTAGTTTTGATCCTACACAGGGTGTGGTGTCCTTGACCAAAAATCCAAGGACACCACACCCACTGGTTCTCCCCTAGAGTAAAACAAATGGTATTATATCATCAGGTTGCAAAAGTACTGGCAGTTCCAATCCTAAGGGATTCGGTCCTTGATCCTGGATTGTGGTTAGAGGGACATAGTTCTGATCCCAGAGGGATTATCTCCCCGACCCAGGTGCAGGGGTGGCTTCTCATCCTGGGGGGAGGAGGGGGTGGGGTGAGGTGGGGGCAGGTTCTTGACTTAGATCTTATGCCAGTGGTGTGGGAGGGGTTTGATCCTTGGGAGGGGGTGGATCGGTTCCCCAACCCACAAGGAGGCCTGATTTGTAGACGGTATCTGATTCCCAACCTCAAGAGGTCCAATCCCTAACCCTGGTGGCAGGGCCTAATCTGAAGCACTGCCGTGAACACAATTGGCCATGCCCTGAGGCTATCCTCGTCTCATTGAAGCAGTCAAGTTTTGTAAAGCCCAACAAACTGAGTCAACTACAGTTAAACCTGCAAAGCATGTTAAACCCAAGATTTACAGGCTCATTATAACATTTAAAATGCCTTCTGGGAGTGGGTTAGCGACCTGCCCCTTTTCCCACCTGTGTAAAAGCTGAAAGTTAGCATTCTGGAGTCTGGTTCCTGATGTTTCCATTTTTCACCCATTTAATTAATCCTGCCTGTTCAGCCATGTTATAATTACTCCCACTGAGTCAGCTATGGACAGTCAAATCGAGTCATCTTGGAGCCCACTTACTTAAGGAGAAGACAGGGCAGAGCAGAGCACAGTGATGTCTTTTGAGGACTTTGGAATGTTGAACATGTCTAGTAACATAACCGCTGGTTTCACATAGTCTTAATAAAAACTAAACTAAAAATTGGAGTCTGAATTGAGAAAGTTTGTGTTGCAACAGATATCGTGCCTCCCATAATGCAAACTTTCCCCAGTGAGTAATATGCATTTTGGCTTGCTTGAAAACTCTCCAGTATAGCAACACTGCGTCTTTGAGACTTGTTAAAAGCAGCCCTATTAAGATCTATGATTTGCACAGGAAATTAGATAGAAAAATGGTATGTAGTGGACAAAATGGCTGGTTGTGGACTCTAATTGATGCATTAGGAACGGTAAACTCTAAACAGCACAAATAATTCCTGGCTGGCCAAAGGAAAAATCATGTGCAGTGTCCAAATACAACATGGATTTCACATTTGCTCAGGTTGCAATATGACTTTGGACATTCAAGTAATATGGGGAAAAAGATGAAACCATTACAAAATTTTGACTGTTGAAATATTGTAACACTACAGTTCAGCATTATTCTGACTTCACTGATAATTATATCAATGTTATAAATGCACTTTTATCCAAAAGAGCATGTTGCAAATTTTTTCTTATATTGGTGAATGAAACTTTATTCCCCTGGATTCCAGAATCATAAAGCTTTTATCTGTGGTATTCACATTAAATTTTTTTGCATCCAAATAGAAAACCTAAAAATGACCAGCAGGGGACACTCTTGGATCATAATCAGCACATTATCAGGCTGCCATGTTTTAACAAGTCCTGATCCTGCATATTTACAATATATTGAATATTTTTAAAGCTAAGAAACAGTCATGAAACAAAGTTTCCTTATTACATTTGCATCTAAAATAATCATACATTTTTATAAAGAATACTTTACACAGTGTGATTTAATATATCTGTAATTATGTATTCTCTGCTAAATATAGGAGGAAAGCTGTATTGAGGGGGAAGGGAAAGGATTGATACTGCTGAGTCAAAGGCAGGGTCTTTCACATGTCACATGCCAGTCAAGTTTAATGGAGGATGGGCACTTTATCTTTTGAAGTGGACTCTGGAAAGTCATAGCATCACTGAAGCCTGGCAGTATAGCAGGAGCCCATTTGGCCCATTGAGCCTGCATTGACAATAATCTCACCCAGGCCCTATCCCTGTAACCCCACTAATCCTCCAACACTAAGAGGAAATTTTAGCATGGCCAATCCACCTAACTCGTATATCTTTGGAGCATGGGACGAAACTCACATAGACATAGGCAGAATGTGCAAACTCCACACAGGCAGTTACCCAAGGCCGGAATTGAACCTGGGTCCCTGGCACTGTGAGATAGCAGTACTAGCCACTGTGCCACTGTGTTTCTCCTTTTGTGCATTCTGGACAGCCAGGGACAGACATGGTTACACATCTGTGGGAAATTACTTAACATATAAATTGCATTCCCAGGTGCTAAGTGAATACTCCTCACCATTTCATAGAATTTTCCATAGAATCCTTACAGTAGAAAAGGAGGCCTTTTGGCCCATCGAATCTGTTCAGATCACAGTCCCACCTAGGCCCCTCTTCTATTTATCCTGCTAGTCCCCCTGACATTAGGGTGAATTTAGCATGGCCAATCAACCCAACCAGCACATCTTTGGATGATTCTAATGGAAAGGATTTAAAACGGCAACAGCTGCAAGACTTGCCTACCTCATGAAGGTAGGATTTCAAATAAAATAATTCAGTGAGGATGATCATTGTTGTAATGTTGATTGGATATCAAATATTTCCCCATTGTGTATAAATTACCTCAATTCAACCCATTGTGTGGACAATGGGATGCACTGATTGTGTCATCACATGACTGAAACTGGCTGGAGAGGGAATCAATACATTATTAATCCACAAGCGCAGCTCAGCAAGGCAGCCTAGGACCTGCACCTTGCAGGGAGCGATCGCACCTAGTAAAAGGAAAGAACGTAAGCTCTGAAAGAAGTCCATCACGGCCATGAAGAGAGGCTAACACATCTTACATGCAAGATTCCATTTCTGTGTTACAGGGGCTTGACTACAACTTCAACTGCAAAACCAGGATTCAAATCCCACCATGCCGGATGGTAAAATTTGAATTCAATAAAAGCCTGGAATTAAAAGTCCAATGATAAGCACGAAACCATTGTTGATTGTCGCAAAAATCCATCTGATTAAGTAATGTCCTTTGGAGAAAAAAATCTGTCACCCTTGCACAGTCTGGCCTACATGTGACTCCAGACCCACAGCAATAAATGTTTGGCCAGCCAGCAACATCCACGTCCCATGAAGAAGTAAAAAAAATGTATGTTTGGGGAGTGTGTGTTAATTGTGTTTATGTATTGGGTTTGTGGAAATAAATGTTTATCTTTTCGTTTGATTTAACTTAGAAGAAAGCTTGTTTGTGTCTGGAGCACTCAGAAGGGTTAAAATACTCCACCTTAAAAATACATCTTGTTGCAATTAGTTGAGAGGTGGGAACAGGCAGAAATTGTCCCACATCTCCCCTTGAATGTCACACATCTGTTTCAAAAGAATGAAGGGGAGCCCTGCCTTGGCCCTTCTGATCCCATCATTAAATTTTCTACCTGTATTTCAAGAGGTGACATTGATGTTTCCTGCCACACGTTTCCTTAGAACATAGAACATAGAACATAGAACACTACAGCACAAACAGGCCCTTCGGCCGACAAGTTGCGCCGATCACATCACCTACCAACCTACAGACCTATCTATAACCCTCAATCTCATTAAACCCCATATACTCATCCAGAAGTCTTTTAAAAGACCCCAGCGAGTTCGCCTCCACCACCACTGACGACAGCCGATTCCATTCACTCACCACCCTCTGAGTGAAAAACTTACCCCTAACATCACTTCTGAACCTCCCTCCCCGCACCTTAAATCTGTGTCCTCTCGTAGCGACCATTTCAAACCGGGGAAATAGCCTCTGAGAGTCCACCCTATCTATTCCTCTCAACATTTTGTAAACTTCTATCAGGTCGCCTCTCAACCTTCGTCTCTCCAGGGAAAAGAGTCCCAGCTCCCTCAACCTAACTTCATAAGGCATGCCTCCCAGTCCAGGCAACATCCTTGTGAATCTCCTCTGCACCCTTTCAATAGCTTCTACATCTTTCCTATAGTGAGGCGACCAGAACTGCGCACAATACTCCAAATGAGGCCTGACAAGGGTCTTATAAAGTCCTTGTTTGTGCATTAATTTGCCTTGGCAGCAATTGATCACTTGGGAAAGTGCATCTCTTTCTGCAAGTCACTTGATCTATCAGCAGTTTCCCTATTGCATTGGAGAGTATCAGTGCCTTGCTCAAAGTCTTGCTGTTTGCTGCTATACAAGGTTGCATGCTTCTCAATTCTATAATAAAAGCAATTCTTTAATGTTCTACCACAGCTATTTAAATCATGGCTACTATTGATTTCCCAGCTGCCATTTCACAAGCTGCTTGTTGGGACTGTTTTTCAAACCACGTGTATGCCCAGCAAATGAGAATTAAGATAGACCATCAAAATTGAACATGTCCCATGCTCACTCCTCCAGGTTGTCATTGTGCATTTCCCACACACTGTCCCCCATCCCCAACATGTTTACAAATAATATGAAAATGTAGTCCTTACGTTGCATTTTACACAGACCAAAATTGACCAGATGTAGCTAGTTTCGGCAGGCAAACTCATTTGTTTTTAACAGGCTTTCCCTGAGTTGCGTAAACTTTAAATGTGTTTTTCAGTCACGATACAAATAGATTATGTGGCCCTCGCATATTTGTTATAATACATAGAGAGTTATATATATTTGAGCCGCATGATACAATAATGGTCAGGATTATTTCTAGGCTAGACATATGGATCAAGCAGATGAAGGACAAGCAAGGAGCTTTGGAAAGGGCTATGTAAGAGTTGTCCAGCAAATGACTTCTTAATGGTGTTTGCAGTGGACTTTTGGGGCTTTGATATTTTCTCTTTTCCCTCGGTGTTCATCTGTTGTGGGTGAGACCTCTTGCTGAAGATTGTGAGGTCGAATAAAGACTCACAAATCAGGTTTCTTCAGTTAGCAAGAATTCAAATGTGCCAAAAACAAGTTGAGGAAAGTGATTTGATTCATCACAGCTCATCCATTCTTACAGTCCCCTCGGGAATTCAAATACTTTTAAACAATTCTAGGTTTGCATCTTCATTACACTGTTAAAAAGTCCAAGTCATGAGTTGTTCAATTTGTGTGAAGCCAATTTATCTTTTACTAGTTTGAACAGAGGTGCCTCCCTCCCCACCACCCCACCCCTGCCTTTTCTGCTATCCCAGTTTGGTTTGAAGTAGTGCGATGGACCTTACATTCTCCATGCTGTTAAATGTGACATGCACCACTGAAAATAAATGCAGCAGATTAACTCTTTTGAGTGCTAATATCTTTTGGAACTTGTAGGTTTGTTGACCATCAAATAAATGCAATTGGTTGTTTTCCTCCCAGTCACTGGTCAGCTTAAATGTAAGGAACATTCATTAAATCCATTTGTGGATTCTTGCAGCTTTATTCATCTTGGGGAAATGTTTTAGCGAATGGGTTTTAAAAATCTTTCTCTTCTAAAAAAGAATACAACTAAGTTTCTTTCCACCTCTTCATAATTTCTATGATATAAAAGGTTAATTTTCTGGTTCTTCCTTGAGGATATATTTACTCGGTGAGTTCAGTGTTGGTGTAATTTGTTTTCTGGGAACACCACAGCAGAATCTGATCCTGTCCTCACCCAATAGCCGTAGATATATACACTTTCTGGCAGAGGTTACTGGACTGAAATCAGAAGCTGCAATCTGGCCTGATTTTTTCCTCTTTCTTACCCATATGGAGTGTTGAAGCCAATCGTTGTGTCCCAGTTGCTAGTCCAGTTGAGATCAGCTAAAAGCACATGGCTGGAATTACAACTTGTAACTTTTTAAATATCATACGAATATCTCTCAACCTACTAATACCTCTACATGGGGCGGCACGGTAGGACAATGGTTAGCATTGATGCCTCACAGCACCAGGGATCCAGGTTCAATTCTGGCCCCTGGTAACTGCCTGTGGGGAGTTTGAATGAGCTCCCCGTGTCTATTTGAGATTTCTCCAGGTGCTCCCGTTTCATCCCACAGTCCAAAGATGTGCAGGTGAGGTAGATTGGCTATGGTAAATTGCCCCTTAGTATCCAATTGGTTAGGCGGGTTAGCCATGGTAATAACACAGGGTTATGGGGATAGGATGGGAGGATGGTCCTGGATAAGATGTTCTTTCGGAAAGTTAATGCAGACTCGATGGGCCTCGTTTTGCAATGGTTCTATGGTACTTACCTTTCAATTCCTATTCCTGCTGCTTTTTCTGATCATTTGTGGCAATGGAATGGCTCAGCACTCATCTGTTACAGGGCCAAGCTTACCTGAAATATGGAAATGCTATGCTATTTATAGGTACAATTACTAAGCAGCAATTGGTGTTGTTGATATTCTCACAAAAATCTTCAGAATGGGCATCTACTGCATTGATGTGTTTCTCCTAGTCCACCTTCCCCATAATTACATCCTCCTTCATTCAAGTCTGAAGTTCCAGCTCAGGTAGGTGG
Source organism: Carcharhinus amblyrhynchos (assembly GCF_965287045.1). Lineage (NCBI taxonomy): Eukaryota > Metazoa > Chordata > Chondrichthyes > Carcharhiniformes > Carcharhinidae > Carcharhinus > Carcharhinus amblyrhynchos. Next base: position 90,113,728 of record NC_137325.1, read on the forward strand.
TGGAAGTAAGAGGTTTTGTAATTTCTGCCACCCAACTCCAGATCAGCTCATGGCCATGAGTTACTGGTTCAGCACTTACTATTTGACAATGTTGTGCAGATGAGACCAGTCATCAAAATGTCTTGGGCCTCTCTCCAAGAGCTTTCAGCTCGCCAGCGCAATCCCACTGCCTGTCAGGCTAACACTAAAATGATGCCATTGCTTCCCAGGGGAGGTGGGTTTCTGTGCTTGTGGGGAGCTAAATCACACAAAAAGCCATGATGGTCAGCATCCTGACATTATCCTGCTGGTTAGATACTGAGAGTGAGGAACCGCCTTCGATCTGTTGGGAACCCAATTAAAACAATTAAAAAAGCAATGAAGAATTTCTTTAAACCTGCGTTCTGACTTTCCCTTCCAGTACTCAAGTTGCACAATACATATCAGCATGGAGGAGGCGAGTGAACAGTGGGAAGTTGGTGAATAAAATTGACCTGCTTGCAACATTATAAAGTTGAAATCAGCAAGCTTGTGGTTAGCCACAGAGGAAGTCTATCATTGACAGGAATCGTTCCGTCAGTCTGAATTCATAGATATGTTTTTGTGTTCAGCAACTTTGTCTGGTAACTTTCAAGTGCCTTGGATTCTACAGATGTCAGCTTCTTGCCTGCGAGACTTCCCTACAGCAAGGAAGCTTCCTATGCTGCGGTAGCTTGGGAGTGCTAAGGAGGAGCTACACCCACAGGAACAGCAGCACCAGCAGTAGCTGCCCTTTGCACTGCCACATGCAGCTCCAACGGAAGGCATGAAAGAAGAGGCGATACCCACAGCATAGGATGTCCTAGCCAAAGGCTGGCTTCTTCAAACAACACTACCTTGGAAGACTCAGCCCTTGTGTCGGTGGTCTCAGACATCTGCTGCCTCCTGGAAGTCAATCTCTGGCCCAGAGGAGCAGGCAGCTATGCAGTGGCTGTCAAGGTAACCACACCTCTTAATCCCTTCACATCAGGATCTTTTAAGGCATCTTTTATGTCAACATATTCCCCTTATCAGTGGATTTTAGCTCTAGGCTGCTTTAATAAACACAAATTATAAAGATAAAAATAAATTATTTAATACTATTGAAAGGAGGCTCATTTAGAGCATAAGCACCAGGATAGACATAAGAACATTAGGAATAAGAGCGGGAGAAGACAATATGGATGACTGAGCTTGATCCATTCAGTATGACCATGACTAATCTTGGGCTTCAACTCCACTTTCCCTGACATTCCCATATTCCTTCATTCTCTAAGACATCAAAAATGTGTCTATCCCAGCCTTAAATATATTCAATGATGGAATGACCAAACCTTCTGGAGTTGAGAATTCCAAAGATCTACAATGCTTTGAGCGAAGAACCCTTTCCCCATTTCTGTCATAAATGGGCAACCAACTCCTGATCCTGAGACTGTGCTTCTAATTGTCTGAGATTCTGCAGTCAGGGCATGGGGGAATTTACAATAAAACATACCGGGCCGTGGTATACGGCCCTCAAACAATGGGGGTGGGTGGGGTTCCTACTCAAAGCTGCAGTTCCACTCTACCTTCCAGTGGCAAATTGCTGCGGATCTCACAATCAGTTACTAGCTCTACACGGGGTGGCATAGTGGTTAGCACTGCTGCTTCACAGTTCCAAGGACCTGGGTTCGACTGCAGCCTTGGATGACTGTGTGGAGTTTGCACATTCTCCCCGTGTCTCTGAGGCTTTCCTCTGAATACACCAGTTTTCTCTCACACTCCAAAGACATGCAGATTAGGTGGCTGGTCACATTAGGTTATATAATCATAGAAACCCTACAGAGCAGAAGGAGGCCATTTGGCCCATCGAGCCTGCGTTGACAACAATCTGACCCAGGCTCTATCCCGCAACCCCATGTGTTTACACTACTAATCCCCCTGACACTAAGGGCTCGATTTTACCATCATGTTGTGCGAAAACTTGGTAAAGTCGGGCGTGAGGTTAGTAGCACGTTCCATGACCGATTCCGCGCCCAATCCCCCTTTACTAAGTGCCTAAAATGGCCACAATCAGGACCGTGCCCAAAATGGGCACGATGGCAATTTAAATACATTTGAATGCATTTAAATTGAATTCATGGGGCTGGATGCCCAACTTTATCTGCACTTCCCCCTATACCACTGTGTTCGCCAATCGGGAATTGGTGTGAATCAGCCATGCTCAATATAAGTCCCATTCGGGTGCTCCATCAGTGAGTGTTAGTGAGGAGGTAAGAGCATGGCGTCCGACGGCTCTCTGCTGCTCACGGGTGTCCCGTTTGTTGCGGCCATTTTCTGTCTTGGGTTGGTGATGACTCTGTGAGTGTGTTGGGGGGTGTGGGGGTTGTTGCCTAGCAGGGTCTCCGATGTCCAACATGCAGCATGGTCCCAGGTCTCAGCACTGACCTCGGGTCTTGCACTGCTGAAACATTCCCAGATTAAAGTCCGCCCAGCACTTAGAATCAAAATGGTAAAATCAGGCCCTAGAGGTCAATTTAGCATGGCCAATCCACCTGACCCACACATCTTTGGACTATGGGAGGAAATCAGAGCACCTAGAGGAAATTCATGCAGACACGGGGAGAATGTGTAAACTCCTGGCGCTGTGAGGCAGCAGTGCTAACCACTGTGCCACCGTGTCACCCCAAATTAGTATCCAAAGATGTTCCTAGATGTCGAAGTTAAAATCACTGCCAGTCCTCATGCTGTAACAAACATGTGGGGTTATGACGAAATCATTGCTTTTGTCAGAGAATATGGATCCGACAGGATGTTTATTTTCTTCCCTTTGAGCCTTTGCGTTTTTCCCAATGCTTTTGTCTGTAACTCCATAGATTTTGTTGGGGATATTGAAGAGCATTGCTGCTTAACTCTTGGGAATCTCATGGATGAATTGGACTATCCCTCTGAAGCAAGACAGGGATAGATCAGTGCAGCAACTGTATCGGTTGGACGCGATAATGAATCTTTCGGAGATATGCCTTCAATATGCGTGAGATAGAACAGGAGTCCTGTTTGGATGGTGGGTGCTGTTGTAAGTTTCGGTACATTTTCATCATCGCCAGCGAGGGAAGTAGCTGAAGGAACGCTGTGATCACACTGGCAATGGTAAGTCTGTGAATAATTGTGAAGGTAACTAAAATATTTAGATTTTAGTAAAAACAAGAGCCAATGCATTTGAACCCAATGTGCTCTGCCATTCTTTATATTGCATGGTTTGAATTTTAATTCTAATACTTGACCTGACTCTCCTGCAAGTGGGAACATCTTCACTATACCTATCCTATCAAAACCCTTCCATAATCTTAAAGACTTTTAAAACATTCCCTCCTGTTAATTCACCAAACTGAACAGAATTTCCTCCTCTTGAAATATCAGCGAAAGAATGCAAAGTATTTTAGAATTTATTTATGGGATGTGGGCATCACTGACTAGGCCAGCTTTAATTGCCCATCCCTAATTGCCCTTGGGAAGATAATGGCAAACTGCCTTCTTGAACTGCTGGGGTCCATGTGTTGTAGGTACACCCACAGTGCTGTTGGGAGGGAGTTCCAGGACTTTGAACCAGTGACAATAAAGGAACAGCAATATATTTCCAGATCAGGATGCTGAGTGACTTGGAGGGTAACTTCCAGGTGGTAGTGTTCCCATATATGTGCTGCTCTTGTCCTTCTCAATGGTAGTGATCATGAGTTTGAAAGGTGCTGCCTAAGGTGAGTTCCTGCTGTGCATCTTGTAGCTGGCACACATTGCTGCTGCTGTTTGTCAGTGACGGTGAGAGTGAATGTTCGTGGATGGACTATCAAATCAATGGGCTGCTTAGTCCTGGATGGTGCAAAGCTTATTGAATGTTTTGGATTTCACTCATCCAGGAAAGTATAGAGCATTCCAATTACACTCCCAACTTGTACCTTGAAGATGGTGGACAGGCTTTGGGGAGTCAGGATTCCTGGTCTCTGACATTTTTTGAAAAGCAGAGCAGTCAGTCTATTGAGTGCTGTAGTCACTGAGGTTAGCTTAATCTAATTGTGACTCAGATTAGGGACATTCAGGTCTGTACAGTTCAGTGGTATACACCAGGCAATTTGAGTTCTTTCAACCTGTTGGAGGGAATGAATGAACTGAGTCTTCTGAGACTGAATAGAACTTCAACAAAAATGGCTTTATTCAACATGCATGAGGGAGAACCATACTCAGGACTGTAATTACAGTTTGTTCCCGAACTATTCTACCTACTATAGGTGCTTAAGTATTCTTACACATTTTCACATTACAAAGTTCCTTATTTCAATTAGGTCATCATATTACTTTAAATTTGTTAAAGTTCTGTTTTGATCATGTTATGCTGATCTATTATCCTGTGCGCTTCATCTTTAATTGTTTTCTGAACATATCCTGTCTACCTGTTTGCAATATCAAAGCACTGTATTAAGCTGATATCAATGATGTGTAGTTGTTCCCATTTCCCTAATACCTGATTAGTTTTCCGGATGTACAATGACTCTTCTAGACATTGTGGAATCTCGATAAGTGGTATCGGTTCTCTTATTATTGCTGTAACCTTGGAAAGATTGCACCTGGGGTGTGAGTCTTTAGTGCAGTCTCGTTGTAGTTATTTGTAATTTGTTGTGTGTTTGCCTGCACTGAGTATGAATACTACAGTCAGGCTGTCTAGTTAACCCTTTCCATTCTTTCCTCTCCTGCTGCAATCCATGCTCTCTGGGTTGCTCTACTTCATAACCCATGTGGTCCACTGAGACACTCCAACATCTCCTGAATCTGGGAATATATGCCCATAAAAGACTCTGAAACAGCAGCCTATGAAAATTAACAATTATTCACTGACAATTTGATGTCCTTATTTTTTAACTTGTTTATGAGCCTATAATTTCTCATTGAAAATGAAAACAGTACACAAGTTCCTGACAGACAGAGACTCCAATCTAAAACAGAAAGAAGTAAGCTTGGATTTCAACAGGACAATTATTCATACAGATATGTTTTTATAAGTGAAGCGTTGATCAATTTTGTATCTTCTTTGTTTTGGCCTTCACAAGCTGGTTGGTGATGGCAGCAAAAATGAAGCTATGCACAGGGCTCCACCAATTGTAAATCCATCACCGATATTCTCTTCATAACTTAACGTTCCTATGTACTTTGTCTCATCAGCAACTTTTACAACCATCTGTTCAACCCCTTTATCCAAGTCATGTGTATAAATTGTGAACAGTTGAGGTCCCAGCACTGTTCTCTGTGGCACATTACATCTTGCCAACATGAAAAAAATCCATTTATTTTGCCTCTCTGCTTCCTGTTAGACAATCTTCTATCCATGTCAGTATGCTACCCTCTATAGCATGAGCTTTTACTTTCCGTAATAATCTTTAATATTGCACTTTATAAAAGCTCTCTGGAAATCTAAGTACAGTTGGTTTCCCTTTATCCACAGTACATGTTACCTCCTCAAAGAACTCCAATAATTTGGTTAAACGTGATTTCCCTTTCACAAAACCATGTTGACTCTGTCTGTTTACCTTAAGCTTATCCAACTGCTGTGCTACAACTTCTTTAGTAATAGCTCCTAACAAGTTCCCTTTGAGAGATATTAAGCTAACAGTCTGTAGTTTCCCTCTTTCTGCCTCCCTCCCTTTATGAATAATAGTTACATTTGCGATCTTCTAATGTAATGGGACCTTCCACAAATCTCGGCAGTTTTGGAAAATTAAAGTCAATGCTTCATCTCTGTCACCAAATATTTCTTTTAAGACCCTAGCATGAAATCCATTATGACCCAGGTTCTTGTTAGCCCACAGCTCCAATAATTTAAACTTTACTACTTCTCTATCACTGTAATTTTCCTGAGTACTTCCATTCCTTCCATTTCCTGGTTTACAGCTGTTTCTGAGATCTTACTTATATTCTCTATAGCGAAGACTTGTTTTCCATTGTTAACTCTCCAGACTTGCTTTCTACTGTACTGATGTTCAATTTGTTAACTCTTTTCTTTTTCAAATATTCATAAAAACTTAAAGCTATCTGTTTTTATGTTTCTGGCTGGCTTTCTCTCATACTCTAATTTTTCTATCTTCATTAATCTTTTCCTCTATTGACATTAGTTATTTTAATTTTCTCAGTCTTCTAAGCCCCAGATTGTCCTTTATTTCTGATGTGTAATTTGTGTGTTCCAAGGTCTCTGCCATTTCCTTATTCCTCATGATAATTTCTCCTACCCTCACTTCTAAAGGATGAAAATTTACTTTTGCTGCTTGGTTTCTTTATTCTTGTAAATGTGCTTACAATACGATTTTATATATGTTTACTCTCTTAATCCACTTTTCATCAGCATTTTGATGCCCCACTGCTTGTCTTTTCAAATGCTCCCGATTATCAGGAACGCCTCTATTCTTTGCAGCATTGTAAGCCTCTTATGTTATTAAATACTATTCCTGACCACAGAATCACAGAATTATTGCGATGAGAAGGGAGGCCATTTGGCCCATTGGCTGGAACTCTACCACCTCGCCTGCTACAGAATTGGCTCGGGCAAGGGTCTGACAACGGAAGCCTCCGTTGACGTTAGTGAGAATTTCCAGTCTCACCATGCAAGGCCATAAAATCCCACCCATTGTGTCTGCATGATGCTGTCAGATGGAGGCTGACAGGTCTCCACCATTGACAATGTCTGCCTACTGTTGGATCTCTGGAGAAAGGGAGGTAATGATAGGATGGGATTTGTGAGGAGGAGGCTGCTGGTGGGGAGTTTGAGGAGAGGTCAGTGGACAGGTTATAGGTTGTGGCTCTCAAAGGACACCCTCCTAACTGAAGCCAGGTCCCTCTATCAGAAGGGACCTCTCTACTCGGCTCCAAGCAAACGCAAAAGGTTCCTTAAGTCGGTGCAGGGAGGTATGTAACCCACTCATGCCCGAGATTGTGTTGTTAACATGATATTACACTGGCTGGCCAAAAAACGGCCTTCCAGCATGAAACACATGCTGCGAAAGGCTGAATGCTGCAAGGTGGGCAGCAGCAGGGTAGGCATTGAGGAAAAGGAGCACGTGGACTAGTGCTTCTGAAGTGCTCCCTCAGGATGATAGCCACTGTGGAGTTGTCTGAGGGAGCTGCTGACGTGTAAAAGAATAAACGTCAGTGGAAAAACTGTGCCATAAGTGTCTGAGCAACATAATTATACATAGACCTCAGTCCCCAGACACACTTGTTAATTTTATTTGAGGCCTAACTTTCATTCCATCCTGGATCAAGGGTGCAGCTAAAATGTAAATGTTGTCTTACTGGCTCACCAACTAGAAAGACAGACAGGCAATGCAAAATCCCAATGGATTGCTGTTTGATTAATTTAAAATGGCTTCATGATATTTGGTCAGCACACCTCGTGTCTGTGTGGCGTTCCTCTGGGTGCTCCGGTTCCCTCCCACAATCCAAAGATGTGCAGGTTAGGTTGATTGGTCATGCTAAAAAATTGCCCCTTAGCGTCCCAAGATGCTTAGGTTAGAGGGATTAGTGGGTAAAATATGTAAGGATATGGGGGTGGGGGTGGGTAGGATTGTGGTTGGTGCAGACTCAATGGGCCGAATGGCCGCTTTCTGTACTGGGGGGTTTCTATAATTTCTATGATTTCCGACTTCCCCCTACCAAAATATTGCTTGAGGGCACGTATCTGCCATCCTCTGGCATGATTTTATGTGCTTCTGGGTTGGGTGGGCATTGCCTGAGCAATATAAAATTATGAGCAGTATCTCTGCTGATATGGTGTCGATGGAAGCAATCAATGATTGACCCATAACTTCCAGTTTTGTCGCAGGAGGCTGCATTTGTCATGCGGTTGAGAAGTTTAGCTTTTAATTATGAGAGCAAAAATCCTGGCTTTGTTCTATTCTGATTATTCCGATATTGGCAAGGTTCCTCTGTAGCTTTAGTTTTTAGGATCCTCCTTCAAGTGGCTGGAAACCTCCATTACAGTATGGAATACTGAGTTTATTTGCGTCATACAAAATCCTGTTTCCCAGATGCAGAAGGGGAGCAATATGGCTAGTTAGTGATTCCTAGCACAGTTCTCCATTCTGCCTCCCTTTTGCCCAGAGCAATAGTTAACTGTTGAAACTTGGCTTGTGTGTATCCCAATGTGACTGTTCATTTTATATTGCTCTTCACTGAATATTTTATAGCAATCTCTTTTGCACATGTGACCTGATGCTTTATACATTAATGTTTCCAGTTTTATCAAAGTAACTGGTCTCTGAAATTTAATTTTCCCAAAAAATTTGCAGTACCATTTAGCTTCGGCCATCATTTCTTCACAAGCCAGCAAGGGAGGTACCAGATCACATGGCCAAGCAGGTAAACTAATTCCATATATAATGTGAACAAGAGACATTTGTTCAACATTCTGTGGTGAACTCATGGCAGTGGCCAAATAGCACGTGAAGTTTAAATCCCTTGCTAACTTGCTAGCTAGCAGATGTGAGTCCAAGAAATGCTGAAAGTTGACATATGTGCATAGGTTGCAAAAATGTTCTGAGGGAAAAATATGTTTAGACTTCACCACATCATTTAAACTGACTGATTTTTTTCCTTTAATAGTTCTCTATTTCTTTGATCATATTTGAATCAGATAGAACTTGATTAAGTGAGTCTTCTGCAGATTGTATTTCCCACTTCCCTTAAAGGAGGTGTTTCTTTACAATTCCAGAAATAATATAAAAATTGATACAAGTCAATGCTCCACCAACCAGATAATTCCTGCACTAAAAGGACATTTTATTTTTCCTGTGAGTGTTTCGTGGAAAATCACAAGGACAGAGTCATTCAGAACAACAATACTAAATTAGATCATTTTATCAGGAAGCACTTCATCGTACAATGGATAGTGGAAGTCTGGAAATCTCTCCCTTAAAAGGCTGTTGAGGCTAGTTCGTTACAAATTTCAAAACTGAGATTTATAAGGTGGAGTGTTAGGTTTTATTTGTGGTGCCCAGTCAAAGGGATGACACCTCTCTAGTCCAGTAGCGCCATTCGGAGTGGTAGACATGGCTGGAACTGCATCCAGTCCCCAGTGCAGATTAGCATTGGAGCCAGACACTCAGGTAAGTTGGGGGAGATATTGATCAGGCTATGCCGGCACGGCCCATGAGGGGTCAGTGAGGAGAGTGGTTTGCTCGGGTGGATAGGCCATTGGTCAAAGCAAGCAGGTGGCCTATAAAGGAAGAGTCTCCCCTTTCCTGCCTCCAGCACATGCAGTGAAAGCTGACAGGCTTCATACTTGGTGCTGGCCTTCAGCAGCAGTGGGAAAAACTGTGATGGGGGCAGGAAAAGACCCTTAGGTGGCTATTGATTGGCCACGTAAAGTCCTCAAGTAGCCCACAGACAGGTGAGCAGCCTGTTCCTCCCTTCACTGCACATGAAATTAAGGCTGGAATGAAAGCGAGCAAGTAGATACTGAGAACAGCACCCATGTCATTGTGCTGAATTTTACTCCCTTTTGCCAGCTTGCCAACTCACCCTCAAGAAAGCATAAAATTCAGACCCTATTTTTTTGTTTGGTAAAAGTCTTAAGGGATATCAAAAGAGATGATGTTAAGGTACAGGTCAGCCATGATCCAAATGAGCAAGCCTGAGTGGTTAAATGGCCTGTTTCTTTTTCTATTTTTCGCTCATGTACAGTCTATGACTTTCACCCAGTGTAATGAATCATGCTTTCTGAGAGTGCTGCTCCTTACTAGAAAAGGGTAATTATAGGATCAGCATTTATACACATTTCATGTAAACGTAATTTATTGTGTTTTACTTACTTTGGGACTCTTTCCTTGATTAGGGCAAACAATGGGAGCCATTTGACCATGGCCATGGTCAAGACACAGCAGAAGCAATTTTTGTAGAATTTCAGGCTGGACTTCAAGATAATTTAAAGTTTAAAGTTTATTTATTAGTCACAAGTATGTTTACATTAACACTGCAATGAAGTTACTGTGAAAATCCCCCAGTTGTCACACTCTGGTGCCCCTGTGGATACACTGAGGGAGGATTTAGCATGGCTAATGCACTTAGCCAGCACGTCTTTCAGACTACAGGAGGAAACCAGAGCACGCAAAGGAAACCCATTCAGACACGGGGACAGCGTGCAGACTCTGCACAGACAATGACACAAGCTGGAAATCAAACCGGGATCCCTGGTGCCGTGAAGCCAAATGGCCGAATAGGAAAGAACATTCTATTTCATGAACCAAGATGATAAATGGATGGACCTGATGAAGTGCTGGTGGGCAACTTAACCTTACTAGTCTGCTGGAAACAGTTAGTGGTACCAGGTTACAGAGTGGCACTGGAACATCTTTGGAAGCAGGGTATCTGATCAAAAGCAGTTGCCAGTTATTTTGCTCAGCTGGCACCACATTATAGAAATACTTGGAAGAAATGTGCAACATGCTGTCATTTACCTTTTATAGTAATACTGATAGGAAATATGCTTGTGTCGTTTTGCAGAAAGAAGTGGTAACACTGGCAATAGGAAAAACGTGTGTAGATCATAACACTATATTTTCCTGTGCCGAGTATGAGTACCATTGAAGCCTTCAACATTTAAAATTGTTGATTTGATTAAAGTTTTAAATATTGTTGAGAATTTTAAACAGAGAAAAAATGGCTGTGCTTTAGTGCATAGTGAGATCAGTAAATATTGCTCTGTCATGCTGGCATTTCTAAATTCCACCCTGGGTCTCTTTCATTACCAAAGGGGAACAAGCTACAGCTCTGATTTAACAGGAAGTGCAGCTCAAAATAGCTCTCCATAAACTGTACCAATGAAGCTGCCAGGAAATGTGGACATTTAATATATCACAGCCACTGAGACAGAAAAGAAACTTTCCAACTAGGGAAAAAAAAAGTTCAGATTAAAATCATTGCTTTCCTTTGACAGGAAACAGGTTCAATGGAATTTATACAGCCCTTGTACCAGTTAAATTGCTACAAGGACCTTTGTTCAGGGTGGTCGGTCTCTAGGTAATTTGATGACTTAGTCCAGGAAAGAAGTACAGCAGATTGGGCAACTGGACCACATATTAATGCTGGGAAGAACTTTTCTAGATGAAATTGATAAAAATAACATGCTAATCTGAAAAGATCCGAGGTCATATGCCAGGCTGCAGTGTAGCATTGAGCAAGGGCAGCATTGTTAAAAGTGCTTTCTTTTGATTGTGCTATTACCCCAAAGACCAGTCTGTCTTCTCAGACAGATGTAAAAGATTCCATGGCATCCAATCCAATTCGTGCTTATAAACTCCGCATATAACACCAACTTTAGGTATTTGTTGGGGAAATAGGATGAGCGACAAGCTCACATTGCCTATTCTGGGTAAAAACTCAAGTTATTTGATGCCCAAGGCCTCATCACTAAACTTTACATCAGCTCCCACCTGAAACTGGTGGAAATTATGCGATAGCTAATGTGTTCAGAGCTTTAGAAAAGGCTACATTTAATGAAGTTGCCTGAACCAGAATGCAAAAATCTGGTGGCATGGTGGCACAGTGGTCAGCACTGCTGTCTCACAGTGCCAGGGGCCCGGGTTCAATTCCCGGTTCACTATCTGTGTGGAGTTTGCACGTTTTCCCTGTGTCTGTGTGGGTTTCCTCCGGGTGCTCCAGATTCCTCCCACAGTCTGAAAGATGTGCTGGTTAGGTGAATAGGCACTGGAGTGTAGTGACTTGGGGAATTTCACAGTAACTTCATTGCAGTATTAATGTAAGCCACACTTGTGACAAATAAATATACTTTACTTACCTCGTTAATGCCAGCAATTTGAGGGGTACCCTAATGAACTCAGGCTACTTAGGTAGCACATTCCAAGCCCATGACCACTATCATCCAGAAGAACAAAGGCTGCAGATAAATGGAAACACCACAAATTGGAAGATCCCCTCCAAGGCACTCATCATCCTGACTTGGAAATGTACTGCTGGTCCTTCTCTGTCGCTGGATCAAAATTGTGGAGCTCCCTTTGTAACAACACCACATAGACTCTCACAGTTTGTGTTGATTGTCTTGATTGTCCCTTTAAGGGCAACAGAGCAGAAAGGGGTCACCAGCTTGAGAGATTGAGAGTGGGTAATCACCATAGGAGGTGAAGTGTAGAAGACATGTCGGGACAGGGGCAGCCGGTGCGATGCTGGCCTCTGTACAATTTTTTTCTTATTAATAAATACCTTTCATGTTCCTGACAAAATCTGTGAGTGTCCCTCAATACATTGATGATGAGGATAAAATGCCTTATAAGGACACAGCCACTGGCCCAACACCTGTGAGTATCCTGTTTGAAGCAAAGTCAGAAGAAAAGAAATACTCACCTAAATGGCTGTCTTAGGGTAAATAGACTCAGTGAGGTGTTGAGATATTGCCAGACCCTGAGGGCCAGATATTGAACAAGCCTCAGTTGGCTGGTGGAGCCAAAGGTTTAGAAATACATAGGAAACAAATGAAGAGAAAATAATCCCCAGAAGCAAGAGTTGTGATTTTGCGGTTAAGGAAAAATGGAAGTTAAGAAAGAAAAGGCAGTTGCTGCAGAATTTGAAGAGAGACAGCAAAAAGAACACAGAGTGTTGTTGGTGAAAAGGGAAAAAATACCCCAAGGAGCTGCAGAACCTGCCCCACTATCACAGGAAAGTGATGAGGCTGTGAGTGCCAGGCTCCTGATTAAAGCAGAGCTTGCGCTGGGTCCAGGTAATGGTCCCTGCGCTGAGGGACTGCAGGCTGTGAGGCTCCAAGGTTTCAGCAAGAAGAGAAGTCCTCAACTTGTTTCAAACAAAAAGTTAAAAAGTTTTTTAAAAAAATGGCCCAAATGCAACCTACTGGATCTCCCATTGAAATTGTCAAGGGAAACTGGCACAATGGGGAGAGAAGGGAAAACGGACTGTCCATGCAGCCAAAGGGAAAAGAAAATCTGCAGAATTCACTCGAAGGGCTTTCTGCCAATAAAAGAGGAGTTTTAAAAGTTTTAAAAAAGATTCAAAAAGGAACAGCTAGGATTTGCGCCAAGACTTCCAAAGTGCAGGAAAAACACAGAACCAGCAGCTGCTGATAGCTAAAACAAAGAGGTATTGCATTTAAAGCGGTAATACATCTAATGCAGCAACCGCAAGAAAGAAAACATATGGCCATGGATAGGAACATTGGAAAAGATCCCAGAAAGAGAGTAACTCACAAAAAAAAGTCCATAAGCAACAAAGAACACAAGACCTCAGAGTAGGAAATGAAGACCTAAAGGGAGAGGCAACAGGAAGACCCCAGGAAGAGCACTCTGAAAGACTCCAGAAGGGCTTTGAAACGGCCCAGAAAGAGGGGACCAAAAAACCCAGAAAAAAGGCACCAAAAGATACTAAACGACAAAATGAAGAGCAGCGAGAGAATTCCAGGATAGAAACAAGTCAATGCTTCATCAGAGACAGACTTGACTTACAGTGAAGCGAAAATGTGTTTGACTGAAGTTAAGGCAAATAGAAATGAAGATCCCATTTGTGAAATGTAAATGTCCAGTAAAAGCATAGTGGATTTCCCATGGAACAAATGCAGAACTTCGAAAGAAACTCGGGGCTATTGATGAATGTAGTCACATGGTCAGAGAACAGTCTAGAACAGCCTTGGTAAGCAGCAAGCCTGTATGAAAGAGCTCCATGCAAGGCTATATTTGGAACGATACATAGTTAAAGCTTACCAATAAAAGTGATTATGTTTAACAATATACAAGCCTCAAGATCTCATCAATGATTCATCATTACTGCAACAATAAAAATAAAAACTGTTATTAAATGACATGGCGCCATAATATGAGACTTTGAGAATGTTTCAAGTTAGACCCCTGGAATTGTTGACTCTGGACTGGACTCCTGATACACCAGTAGACATAAGAAGACAGATCATTCATAAACATATGGATCACTGGAGGAGGAGAGAGGCATTCCAACAGTCAGATTTGCCATCAAGAAATATTTTTGAACTTTTAAGCACTGGAGTATCTGATCGACCTGCTATAGACATAACTGATGTCCCTGTGGCAGGATAAGCTGTGAAGAGGATGCAGAGATGTTTCAGTGTGATTTGGACAAGCTGAGTGAGTGGGCATATGCATGGTAGATGCAGTATAATGTGGATAAATGGTAGCAAAAATTGGAAGTGTGATTATGATTTGAATGGGTATAAATTGAGAGAAGTGGATACTCAGCGAGACATTGGTGTCCTCATGCATCAGCCACTGAAGGTAAGATTGCAGGTATAGTGGGCAGTAAAGAAGGGAAATGGTATGTTGGCCTTCATAGCGAGAGGGTTTGAATATAGGGAAAGGGATGTTTTACTGAAATTGTCCCGGGCGTTGGTGAGTCATACCTGGAGTATTGTGTGTAGTTTTGGTGTCCTTATCTGAGGAAGGATGTCCTTGCTATAGAGGAAGTGCAGCGAAGGTTTACCATGGCAGGTCTGTCATATGAGAAGAGACTAAGTCAATTAGGATAATAATCATTAGCAGCAGAGTTTGAGGATAACCTTTTAGGGCTGAGGTAAGGAGAAATTTCTCCAGCCAGAGAGTGGTGAATCTGTAAAATTCACTACCACAGAAAACATCATGTCATTTCAAGAAGGATTTAGCTTTTGGGGCTAAAAGGATCAAGGATTATGGGGAGATGGCCAGATTAGAGTATCGAATTTGATGATCAGCAATGATTATATGAATGGTGAAGCAAGCTCCAAGGGCTGAATGGCCTTCACCTGCTTCTATTTTCTATGTATGTTTCTATGTATGGAACCATACGACAGAAGGTATTTAAATTGATAACTTTGGATGGTTCTGCCAGTTTTATCCTGATAGTTATTCTGAGAGTAGGAAGACACAGTGGCTCAGTGGTTAGCACTGCTGTTTCTCAGCACCAGGGACTCGGGTTCAATTCCCAGCTTGAGTCACTGACTGTGCCAAGTTTGCACATTCTTCCTGCATCTATGTGGGTTCCCTCCAGGTGCGCTGGTTTCCTCCCACTGTCCAGAGATGTGCAGGTTAGGTGGATTGGCCATGCTAAATTGCCCCTTAGTGTCAGGGGATCTAGTTAGGGTAAATGCATGGGGTTATGGGATAGGGTCTGGGTGAAATTGTGGTTGGTACAAATGTGATGGGCTAAATGGCCTCCTTCTGCACTGTAGGGATTCTATGGTCATTTGTAACTCCAGAGTAATTATTTAAACACCCAGACCCAGCCTTGCATAGAACACTCTGCATACACATGATGCCCCAGGGGACTCACCTCAGCACTCTCACCTGTGATCCAACTTGACCTGACCTGACTTGAACATCCCCTGTGGTGTGACTACACCTCAACTCCCCCACATCTAACTCAACCTGTTCCCCCCTCTCTGGTCTATCAACCTCTCTGACACAGCCCCAACCCCCCTCTGCCTGATTTCCCCCCTCCGGCCTGGCCTCCCCCTTCTCATCTGACCTCCCCAATGATCTGACCAACCCTCTCCAGTTTAACCAGCTGCTCCTCTCCAAATTTGATCCAACCTTCAACCCTCCCCCATCCTCCCTGCCTAACAGCAACCCCCCGCAATTCCATCTCCATCTCCATCTCCCCATGACCCCCCCCCCCCCATTCCCCTGAATGAGGGAGATTGAATGAGGGAGGCATTTTGCAATTACAGCGAGATTAAGTCCATCAAGAGTAGCAATCTGTTGGAGATTGCCTCTCTGAGGAAATTATGGGTCGGCTCTAATAAAGATTGAAGTCCAGTAATTGAGCTATTTGCTCATTTGATTTTGTGGCTTTTTGAAATGCAGACAAGGTGGAGGCCACCCAATATGTACACCCCCTCATTCAATAACACTGTATCATCATGTTTGAGCTTTGGGTTTGCTTATTAAATATGCCTTTATAGTCAAGGTTAAGTAAGTGTTTTGCATCTATAAATGGCTTCTGTGTGCAAATGTGAATAAGTTCAACTGAAGAGTAATTTTTGCATTTGGCCTTATTCCAGCTCTGGTGGTTTGAGATGCTTTCCACAGATTGTCATGGAAACTCCCGTAGGGAATTTCAGTGCAATAATGCATTTTTTAAAAAAGGTATGCACACACTACTCAAGACCATGGAATTTTAATCAACTCTAAACCCACTCACCCACACAGAGTTAAAGTCAGGCCCCATTCATTCAAATCCTACCACAACAGATTGAGAATTTGAATTCAGTTTACAATGAAAGATTGGAAATAAAAAGGCTGTTAGCAGTAAAGCAATGATGAAGCTGTTAGGTTGTCATTAAAAAATCAATTGGTTCACTCATGTCCCTCAGGGAAGAAAATCTGACCTTTGCTGTTCTTGCCCCACAACTCCAGACTCACACCATTGTGACTAATGGTTAGCTGCCCTCTGAGGTAGTCCACAAAGCTGCTCAGTCACATTTAACAATGACAACAGTTCAAGATGAAGACCTACCAGCTTCATCTTCTCAGGATAACTAGGGATAGGCAGTTTTCTGCCAGTCTGCCAATCTCAGGAATGAATACAGAAAATGTATCGGGGATCTTGTGCCAGCATGCAGCGAAAGCTTAATTCCATAATTTCACTGAAGGGGGATGTACTCACTATTTTGTTACCTCTGGACTTAAATCATCCGTATGAAAAGAATCTTAGAGTTTTGTGCAAGGATCACTCAAGGTTCAATGTGGAGATGCATAGCCAAAGAAAACAGAGTACTAAGTTATATTAATAAAACCATTCAGTACAAATCAAAAGATATCATTCTGTCCTTATGCAGGTCTTTTGGTTAAATGGCACCTGGAGCATTGGGTCTCTTCACATGATAGGTGATAACATGGCCGTACAGAAACTTTAGAAGAGAACCATAAGCTGAATGAACCTTAATTATTTATGTTATAGGCTTAAAGCTGCATAGGCTTCTGGAGTATATAAAACAGTAAAAAGGCAGAATTCCTCATCAATAGATAGATTATTCCAGTTTGCCAAATGGGAGAGGACCAGGGATAATGCATTTAAATTATGCAGGATAGGAGTAAACTGGGTTTTCTGCATTCTTGTTTTCCCCATAGAATAGTGGCCATCTGGAATATGTTTCTAGTTTATGTGGCATATGCTGATTCTCTGAACACCTTCAAAAAAGAGCTGGACCATCTTTTGGGGCTGAGATCACATTTTACAAAAGGTAAGTGATTTGACCGTTAACATAAATATGGCCAATGTGGTGTCTTGGGCTAACAATTAAGGCCAGAGTAGGCAAAAATCTTAAAAGGGCAGAATTAAAGGCTCTTTATTTGAATGCTCACTGTATTTTTAACAAACTGGATGAATTAATAGCATAAATGAAAAATAATGATCATGATATGATAACTATTACAGCAACATGGTTGCAAGGTGACCAAGGTTGGAAACTGGACATTCATGGGAATTTGACATTTTGGCAGGAAAGGCAAATAAGGTTTTGGTGGAGATAAGAAATGGTAAGGGAAAATTTTCACTTTTTATTGGAGTAGTTTATTGGCTCCTTAACAGTAGCTTCAATGTAGTTCAGAAATATGTCAATAAATAATGAGGGACTGTAAGAAAGGTATTGCGATAACCATGGATTATTTGTCCAATTCACATTGATTGGACAAAACAGATTGATGCAGATAACCTGGAAGATGAGTTCATAGAATGTGCTTTTTAAAAAGTTGTTCATGGGGTATGGCCCCGTGACTTGCCTGGACTTGTAAAATCTCACTAACTGTCCCTGTGCTTAACCCTCTCTCCACTCACATTGTCTGTGCCTTTATGACTTGATTACCTGTAAAGACTCTCATTTCAACCATTATCTTGTAAATTGTATTTGTGTCTATATATGCCCTGTTTGTGAACAGAATTCCCACTCACCTGATGAAGGGGTAGTGCTTTGGAAGCATGTGGCTTGTGTTACCAAATAAACCTGTTGGAGTTTAACCTGGTGTTGTGAGACTTCTTATTGTTCTTACCCCAGTCTAAGGCCGACATCTCCACATCTTCACTAGTTGGGCCAGCATTTGTTACTCGTTCCTCATTGCCCTTAAACTGAATGGCTTGCTTGAACACGGGTCCCCAGAGTATTACCCTGGGTCTCTGGATTACTAGACCAGTGACAATACCACTACACCATTACCTCCCCTGTACTTAGGACAGTTTCTGAGAACAATACATTCTGGAACCAGCCAAGAACTAACTTATTTTGGACAGGATCACTTATGCAAGAATGATAATAACGTGAGAGAATTTCACCCTCAGTTTGAGAGTGAGAAATATGGGTCAATAACTAATATCTTATACTCAAATAAAGACGTTTACAAGGATGTGAAGACAGATTTAGCTAAAGGCACTGGGTAAATTGGATAGAAGTTAGGATGGAAAAGACACAGTGGCAAAGAAAGAGGGCGAGACTGATGAATTTATAATGGAAAACAAAGAAATGGCAGAGGCTTTGAACAAGTATTTTAGTTGTGGTCTTCACTGTAGAAGGCACAAAAGTATCCAATAATAATAAAAAATCTAGAGGGCAAAAGTGGGGGAGAAACTTAAAACAATCACGATCACTAGAGAAAAAGTACTAGGAAAACTAATGGGAGTAAAGGCTGATTAGTCCACTGGACTTGAAGGCCTGCATCCGAGAAACTAAAGGAAGTAGCCACAGAGATGGTTGATGTATTGTCTGTAACCTTTCAAAATTCTCTAGATTCTGGAACAATCCCAAGAGATTGGAAAACTGCAAATGTAACATCTCTGTTTAAGAAAGGAGGGAGCAGAAAACAGGAAGTTATGGGAAGGATGTACTGCACAACTCACCTCATGGTTTGTGGCAGTGGGAGGTGGCCCATCATTGACCAGCAGTGGAATCTTCTCTTGCAGGGATATGCTGCCGGTGGGATGGGAGGACCCTGTTGGTGTGAGTGGCCAGAATGTTCCAGCCAATTGGCATATTAAGCTAACACCTGACATTGGGAAAATGCTGCAATCCATTATTAAGGAGTACGTTTAAAAGAATTTAAATATATTCAGGTAGAGTCAACATGGTTTTGTGAAAGGCAAATCACCTTGGAAAAGTTTATTAGCATTCTTTTAGGGTGCAGCAATCAGGGTAGATAAAGGGGAACCAACAGATGTAGTGTACTTAAATTCCCAAATGCATTTGATAAGATGTTGTATAAAAAATTATTGCACAAAATATATGTTCATGGTGTTGGGAGATGATATGTTAGCATGAATAGAGGATTGCCTAGCTATTAAGGAACAGAGAGTCAGGATAAATTGGTAATTTTTAGTTTGGCTTTGGCTAGTGGAGTGCTGCAGGAATTGAGGCTGGGATCTCAACTGTTTATGATATATAATCATGAATTAGACAAAGGCACTAACTATATTGAAGGCAAGTTTGCAAGTTTACAACCATAGTTAGCAAAGCAAGTTGTTATGAGAATTATGAATGAGATAGGTTACGTGAATGGGCAAGAAAATGGTGGACGGAGTATAATGTGGCAAAATGTGAGGTTGTCCACTTCGGCTGAAAGAATAGAAATGCAGAATATTATATAAATAGAAGGGAACTCCAGAATGCTGTGGTACAAAAGGATCTGGATACCCATATACATGAATCACATTAAGTTAACATGCAGGTACAGCAAATAATTAGGAAGGCAAATGGAATGTTAACCTTTATTGCAAAGTTACTGGAGTATAAAAATAGGGAAGTTTTGGTACATTTGTACAGGGAATTTATGAGGTTACACTGAGGGCACAGTATACAGTTTTGATCTCCCTACTTAAGGAGGGATATACTTGCATTGGAAGCAGTTTAGAGAAGGTTAACTTGGCTGATTCCTAGGATGAAGGCATTGCCTTATGAAGAAAGGTTGAGATTGTTGGGCCTATATTCATTGGAGTTTAGAAGAATGAGACATGATCTCACTGATGTCTGACTCCATGGTTGTTACTGTTGGTATTGCTTGAGAGGCTGGTAGGAGATCCTGAGTACAGACGGGGTGATACTCCCTGTGGGAAATGGGACAAAAATGAAGGACCCACAATTTTAAGGTGCAATATTCTTATTGCTGATTACTTACAGTGCCAATTACCCTATCCCTGACTACAATGTCTGCCTTCACCCGTGCCCTCTTGGTGCTCCTAAATCTTCTTAATCATGGGATTAACACCACATCTAGGTGTCTACCCAGGATGCATGTCAGAGTTGGAGGTGGCCAGCTGTCTTTCACTCCCCGTAGCCTGTGATGCTATTGGCTGGTTTCCTCTGGAGGGCTGGGACCTGAAGAGTCCCAGCAGACTTTTTGGGTCACGGATGTAGCCCATGCTATCCCGTTCAGCCTGCAGCTGGACTAAGTACTGGATACCGTCTTCAAATTACCTCTGTGATTGGGCCACGGTCTCAAAGCCTGCAGCCATGGCCCTCTGGAGCAGCATGGTAGCACAGTGGTTAGTACTGCTGCCTCACAGTGCCAGGGACCTGGGTTCAATTCCAGCCTTGAGTCACTGTCTGTGTGGAGTTTGCACATTCTCCCACGTATGTGTTGGTTTCCTCCGGGTGCCCCGGTTTCATCCCACAATACAAAGATGTGTGGGTTAGGTTTCCTCCCACAGTACAAAGATGTGAGGGTTAGGTGGATTGGCCATGCTAAGTTAACCCTGTGTCGGGGACTAGAGCATAAATATGAGGGGTTATGGGAGTAGGGCCTGGGTGGGATTCTGGTCAGTGCAGACTTGTTGGCTGAATGGCTTCCTTCTGTACTGTAGGGATTCTAGGAAGCATGCTTGTATTTTCTAATTCAGTAATTGCGGGTTTCTTAAATGTAGCAACATTTAATACTGATGATCATGATTTTGGGGCAGCACAGTGGCACAGTGGTTAGCACTGCTGCTTCACAGTGCCAGGGACAGGATTTTGATTCCTGGCTTGGGTCAATGTCTGTTTGCACATTCTTCCTGTTTCTGTGTGGGTTCCCTCTGGGTGCTCCAGTTTACTCCTACACTCCAAAGATGTGCGGGTTAGGCAGATTGGCTATGCTAAATTACTCCTTAGTGTGACGGAGACTAACTAGTGTAAATTCATGAGTTTTTGGGGATAGGGCCTGGGTGGGATTGTGGTTGGTGCAGATTTGATGGACTGAATGGCCTCCTTCTGCACTGTGGGATTCCATGATTCTGTGTCTGGAGTATGTTCTTGAGACCCTCAGTCATGGTCCTTTGAGATTCGACCATGTCTTAGACAGTGTAACCCATGGCTACAAATTCCCAGGCTTTCCACTGTGGCCATCACCCAGATGTCAAAGCAATGCCAGCCCCCTCTCCTACACCTGGAGGCTGTGAGATGCATCCAAGCAGCCCTGCAGTTGCTGGAACATTGCTGACATCCCCTCCTGCAGTTTCCGGCTCTGCCTTCCCAGCAGTTTTGGGAGAACCTTTTCCAGCATCTGTAAAAGGTTAAGTTTATTTATTGGCTTCACAAGTAGGCTTACATTAACACTGCAATGAAGTTACTGTGAAAATCCCTTAGTCTGACAGGGATGCAGCAGACGTCCACTTGCCTGATCCTTTGGACATTCCTGCTTCCACCTGATGTGCATCAGCAGCTGTGCTCACCAATGTCTGTCACCATGTTGGGATTGTTTGGAGGGGCTGGTAGGAGATTCTGATGGGATGATACAGTCCTTGTGGGAAATGGAATTAGCTTGTCTGCTAATTCCGTCCACCGAAGTGTGTGCCTCTGCGCTGGTGGATGGTGTGGGCGATACTTCTGATGCTGAGTCAGTGCTTTCCTTGGAGCTTTCCACCGAAGTGTCAGCAGCGGTCACGGGGTCACCGGCTGACTCCTGATGGCCCAGCCTCATAACGTAAAAACAAAATACTGCGTATGCTGGAATCTGAAACAGAAACAGAAAATGCTGAAAAATCTCAACAGGTCTGACAGCATCTGTGGGGGCCATGGTAGCACAGTGGTTAGCATTGCTGCTTCACAGCTCCGGGGTCCTGGGTTCGATTCCTGTTTCGGGTCACTGTATATGTGGAGTTTGCACATTCTCCTCGTGGGTTTCCTCCGGGTAGTCCAGTTTCTTCCCACAGTCCAAAGATGTGCAGGTTAGGTTGATTGGCCATGCCAAGAAATTGCCCCTTAGTGTCCAGGGATGCATAGGTTAGAGAGATTAGTGGGTATAATATGTAGGGATATTGGGGTAGGGCCTGGGTGGGATTGTGTTTGGTGCAGACTCGATGGGCCAAAGGTCCTCTTCTATGATCTATGAGAGAATAGAGCTAATGTTTCAAGCCTGGATGACCCTTCGTCTAATCTAAGAGCAACTCTTAGCTTTAACAAAGGAGGATCCTCTTGGGGAGAGTGATCATTGCATGGTGGAGTTTCTGGTGCAGATGGAGGAGGAGAAAGTGGGTTCCCGGACACGCGTCCTTTGTTTGAACAGAGGGGAGTACAGTAGGATGAGAGAAGAATTGGCGAATGTGGACTGGGGGAGCGCGTTGGAAGGTAGGTCTGTTGAGGAGCAGTGGAGGATCTTTAAGGAGATCTTTCTTGGTGCTCAGCAGAAATTTATTCCGATGGTCAAAAAGGACCGTAGGAGGAGAGGTAATAAGCTGTGGATAACGAAGGAGGTGAAGGAAAGTGTTAAATTAAAAGCGGAGGCATTTAGAGTAGCTAAGAGTAGTGGGCGAGAAGAGGATTGGGAGAGGTTTAAATGTCAACAAAGATTGACAAAGAATTTGATAAAGAAGGGAAGGAGAAACTATGAAGCTGGGCTAGCACTTAATATAAAAAAGGATAGCAAGAGTTTTTATAAATATATAAAAAGGAGGAGGCTTGCTAGGGTGAATGTTGGACCCTTAGAGGATGAGAAGGGGGAAATGGCTGAGGTCTTGAATAACTTTTTTGTTTCAGTCTTCATGGAGGAGGACGTGAATAATTTGCCGGGTGTTAGCGATGGAAAGGTGGTAGGACTGGAGGGTCTCAATGACATTATTGTTACGAGAGAGGCGGTGCTTAACAGACTGGAGGGACTGATTGTGGACAAGTCCCCAGGACCGGATGGGATGCATCCGAGGGTTCTGAAAGAAATGGCGGAGGTGATAGTGGATGCCTTGGTGGTTATTTTCCAAACGTCGCTGGATTCCGGGGAAGTGCCGGAAGATTGGAAAATGGCTAAAGTTACGCCGTTGTTTAAGAAGGGTGGCAGGCAAAAGGCAGGGAATTATAGGCCGGTTAGTTTAATGTCTGTTGTAGGTAAAATGTTAGAATCTGTCATCAAGGAGAAAATAACGAGGCATCTTGAGGGGAATTGCTTGATAGAGCAAGCGCAGCACGGTTTCATTAAGGGGAAGTCGTGTCTGACAAATTTACTGGAGTTCTGTGAGGATATGTCTAGGGCGGCGGATAGAGGAGAGCCGGTGGATGTGGTCTTTCTTGATTTTCAGAAGGCGTTTGACAAGGTACCTCACAAGAGGTTATTGCAGAAGGTCAGGGGACATGGAGTTGGGGGTAGGGTGTTAGCGTGGATAGAGGATTGGTTGTCAAATAGGAGGCAGAGAGTGGGGGTCAATGGGTGCTATTCGGATTGGCGGTTGGTGACTAGTGGAGTGCCCCAGGGGTCGGTGCTGGGGCCTCAGCTATTTATCATTTATATAGATGATGTGGAGGAGGGAACCGAGTGTATGGTGTCGAAATTTGCTGATGACACCAAGATTGGTGGAACGGCAAATTGCGCGGGGGGTGTGGAGAGTCTACAGAAGGATCTAGATAGGCTGGGCGAATGGGCCAGGAACTGGCAAATGGAATTTAATGTTGGCAAGTGCGAGGTGGTCCACTTTGGTAGGAATAATGGTAGGAAGGATTATTACTTACGTGGTGAAAAACTGCAGCAGGCGACGGTGCAGAGGGACCTCGGGGTCCTTGTGCATGAGTCGCAAAAACCCAGCCTGCAGGTGCAGCAGGTGGTCAGGAAGGCTAATGGGATGCTGGCCTCCATAGTGAGGGGAATTGAATATAAAAGTAGGGAGGTCTTGCTGCGGCTGTATAGGGCATTGGTGAGGCCGCAGCTGGAGTACTGTGTGCAGTTTTGGGCGCCGTACTTACGCAAGGATATTTTGGCCTTGGAGGGAGTGCAGAGGAGGTTTACTAGGCTGATGCCGGAGTTGAAGGGGTTGAGCTATGAGGAGAGGCTGAATAAACTGGGCTTGTACTTGTTAGAGTTTAGAAGAATGAGGGGAGATCTCATTGAGACATATAAGATGATGAATGGGATGGATAGGATAGAGGTGGAGAGACTCTTTCCGCTCAGAAAGGACAGTAGGACTAGGGGGCACAGCCTCAAGATAAAGAGGGGGGTGGTTTAGAACAGAGTTGAGGAAGAACTTCTTCACTCAAAGGGTGGTGAATCTCTGGAATTCTCTGCCCATTGAAGTGGTGGAGGCTGCCTCGCTAAATATTTTTAAGACGCGGGTTGATGGGTTTTTGATAAGCGAGGGGATTAAGGGTTATGGGGAGAGGGTGGGAATGTGGAACTGAGCCACGACAGATCAGCCATGATCTTATTGAATGGCGGGGCAGGCTCGAAGGGCTCGATGGCCTACTCCTGCTCCTATTTCTTATGTTCTTATGTTATGTTCTTATGTATCTGGACTCAAAATATTAGCTTTGTCTCTCTCCACAAATGCTGTCAGACCTGCTGAGATTTTCCAGCATTTTCTGTTGTTGATTCAGCCTCATAAGGTATTGCTCCTGCAAGACAAGACATATGGTTCAGTGCAAGGGAGGGACAAGTGTCTGGACAGCTTAGACCCCAGTGAGGACCTCACAGTGGATCCTCACTTCTGTGGCACAGGCCTACCTCATAGGCACTCACATTTCTCTCCCCTGAGATCTCCATTGCTCAGAACTCATAGTCAGTGGGGGGACACAACTCCGCAGTCTTTTTCCAATTCCTTCCATTATGAGCCATCTTCTCCTGGGGGAACAAAAGGGGTGATTGAAAGTCTGGTGGCTGGCGGACCTGGGAGATAGGGTGGGGGGGGGGGGTGCAGGGGAGCGGTGTGGGGCTGTGTTGGAAATTGTTATATGTTGGCACCATGCCTTGACAAGAAGGGCTGATGATGAGGAGCACCAGAGGGATCTGAGGAAAATGCTGTGGCTGGAGGAGGGTGGGGGGGTATTAGTGGAAGGCCGTGGGTATCAGGAAGTGGATTGATGTGGACATTCCAGGTGGGACAGATGGGACTGATGCCAGGATGTGACATATGAGCAATCACCCTTACCCTTATCATTCATTCTCTTGTGACATTGGTCCTCAGTGTCAGGCCATGGGCACTGACTGCCTCAGCCACTGCATCCTGGGCCACATTTGCTTCCCTGTTTCTGGGTCGTCCATGCTGTTGGGAGTGCAGGGTGGCCCGCCTTTGTGTCCAGAAGCTTTCCACATTCTGCCTCCATGGAGCGTGGCACTGATTTCCATGCTGCCATCCTCCTAGCATGACTGGCTGTGAGTGCAGCGGGAATATTTTGAAACAGCTCCCTCTTGTTAACAATGCATAGCTGTGAGCCAGTTTGGCTGAGTCACAAGCCTGGGGACTCCATGTTAGCGTGTTTCATGTGGCAGTTCTATCAGTGCACTAACTGCGGCACGATTGCTGTCTGATTTACAGCAGACATACTGGTGTGGATTGCACAGATCTTCTCGCCTGAAATGACAGTCATTGTCTTGGGAAAATTCCACCCAAAGTGTGCAACACCGCCAGTTGCTGTGAAGGCTACTTCATCTCTTACTTTTTATGCTGCATCTTTACTTCAGGCATATTGGATTGTGCCGATATCGTGAACGTAGCCAGGAATGTTAAAAACAAACAGTCCTTCTCAATGCTGCAAAAGTATTCAGACAACCAAGAAACAGCACAAAAACCTTCTGAGTCAAATTTCTAGATCAGCATCTACATCTAGTTGATAAAGAAATCCATGGACACTCCATAGTTGTTGAAAGTGAGGGTAGAAATGGCATGGGAGACAAGTTTAAGGAAACAGTTGGCAACATAGAAAAGGAGCCTGGGGTTACCTTTGGTCTCCAGGGTGATCCTGGAGTGGTGGCTGTTTTGGCAAGGAGAATGATAAAGTATCAGTCAAATCTGATAGTGAACAAATAGACTGTGCTCAATCTTGTGCCCATCAGATTGAAGACATAACTTCCACTTCGCCAGCTCTGAAACAATAAGCGCTGCCCTCAGATCCCATTTTGTTGCTCCACACTGGCACTACCACACACCTGTTTCCCTTTCATCCTTGCTGAAGGCTGCAGTAGATTGAACTGAACCTTTCTAAAAACAAGGAGAACTTTTGTCCCCAAAGCAGCCATTTACGTTCTTTTAAATGTTAACATCCATCAAGATTGCAATTTTCTAGTCACCTCCTAAGGCTAACTCCTTGCATAAGGTCAAAGTTGCACTGGAGCTGGGAATAATTATGGAAATTAACTTATCACAGAAAATTGCAGTCAGCATACTGCACTCCTGGCTAGATATGCATTCATTTTCTGTTCTGGGCTGAACTTTTCCACAATCTAAACACTGCCTTGCATGTACAAGCTGTTTAATGTCAGTCTAAAGGCCAGCTGAGAAATTCTGTATTGCATGGTTGGGGATCCAGCTAAATGGGTTTCCTGGCCTGTCTGAATTTCATTTATTTGCTTTCTTGGAATGTATCAGCGCCAACTTTCCTGCTGACTAGAATATTTCCCCATCAGATTTCCTTTGTTTTGATGTTAAGTGATTCACCCTCCTCATTCCATTAGGTAAGGACAACTGGACACTGACCTATTTTGTCTTCTTTAGCTTTATCCTGGCTGAAATCTTAAAACAGCTACAAAGCAAGAAAAAGCAGTCTGTAATACATACATTCCCTACACATTCATAGTAACTTTATGCATAGTTTAGTTATACTCAGTTTTGTTAACAAGCTCAGTAGCTATTCAAAACTGAAGTATTTAATTCACAAACTAACTATCAAGAAAGAAGACACACAGCAGCTGTGTTTGACACCACGATGGATATAATTTTATTGCATTGTTTCCTTTTTCAAATTATAATCATGCTAGTCAGAATACGGGACTTCCATTGGTTGGTAATCATTTTTGTGTAATTTTATTGTTAGTGCCCATTGCTTTGTTAACTTTTTACATGTAGCTAATAGGGTCAAAAAATGACCCTTTGAAAGGATACCATTAAATATTGTATTTGTTGTAAATTCATCTCCCCACCTGCTTGTTGAGGAGTTAACTATTTATTGATGTCTGTGCTAAAATATCATGCAGAGAGGATTTATAATAATCATATTGGCTGCAAAGTCAGATTCCGTAGCATTGCTGATATTGATTCTATTGGAGTTCACGGCTGCTGAAAATTTCAGCTTATCTGCTTCTGACTTTTCAGTATGGCTCTCATGGTGTGTCATGATTATAAGGGCACTACCTCAGGCATACTACGTGTATGCCAGAATCATAGAATCCTACAGTGCAGAAAGAGGCCATTCAGTCCATCTGGTCTGCACCAACCACAATTCCACCTTGGCCCTATTCCCATATCCATACATATTTGCCCACTAATCCCTCTAACCTATGCATCCTGGGACACTAAGGGGTAATTTAGAATGGCCAATCAACCTAGCCCGCACATCTTTGTGATTGCGGGAGGAAACCAGAGCACCTGGAGGAAACCCACACAGACGCAGGGAGAATGTGCAAACTCCACACAGTGAACCAAGCTGGGATTCGAAACCAGGTCTCTGGAGCTGTGAAGCAGCAGTTTTAGTTACTTGCTACCGTGCCCCTCCATACATAGAGTGGGTAAATTCTGATGTCCAACTGTGCCTAATGCTAATTTAGTACCTGATTTGCCATTGTGGACCCTGTAGGATAGGGTGTTAACACCCTATCCAAGTAACTCCCAGCTAAACATACTGCTATTTAAAGAAATCAGCATGGGAAAGTCAAAAAAAGTTAGTTTTGACTTTCTATGGAAGTTCTAAGAGTTCATGGAAGGAATGTGTATGGTGCTGTTGCAGGAGCTGTCACAGGTGCAGGGAGATAGAAAGGAATTATATTGGACTTTTCTTAGGTATTCACTGGAGTTCTAAGGCCAGTGAAAGGAAAGCTGACTGTTAGTTATGAGAATGAAAGGTGCAGTCTCTCTATGACTGAAGCACAACTGGGAGATGGATCATAGGCAGCAGATCCTCTTCATGTTTATAAAGGGGCAGCACGGTGGCACAGTGGTTAGCACTACTGCCTCACAGTGCCAGGGACCTGGGTTTGATTCCTGGCTTGGGTCAGTGTCTGTGTGGAGCTTGCAGTTTTCCCTGTGTCTGTGTGGATTTCCTCTGGGTACTCTGGTTTCCTCCCACAGTTTGAAAGACATGCTTGTTAAATGCATTGACTAGAACAGACGCTGGGATGTGGCAACAAGGGGAATTTCACAATAACTTCATTGTAGTGTTAATGTAAGCCTTACTTGTGACTAATGAATAAACTTTATTTTTAAAGACCAATTTTCCCACCTTCACTTCAGCCAGGAGCAATGAATAAGGTGGTTATGATTCACCAAGGAGTTATTACTGAACTGTGCATCTTCCTCCAAACAGATCCATCAACACCAAACAGGGCAAGGATGACACTGCCAATGGCTGTCAAAATCAAAATGGTCCTTAATTTTTATGTCTCAGGATGCTTCCAGGTTGGATTGACAGCATTGCCAATATCTCAGTTTTCTACACATCACTGTATCAGAGATGTCAGAGAGGCCTTGTAGAGGGGATTTAGTTTTCTCCATAAGTCGAGAGAAGTAAGAGAAATAGATGCTAGACTTTGTCAGGGTAGCCAACATCCCAATGGTGCAGAGAATCATTAATAATATGGGTGAATTGCTATGAGCACCATACCCCATGCAGTTGGTGCCTGACAAAGCTAACTTGACTTTTCTTCACCGTCACTGGATCAGCTTCTAAAGGGCAATTAGGTATGGGCAATAAAATTACTGGTCTTAGCCGGCAACAACACATACTGTGAAAAAGTAAATTAAAAGAAACATTGGCTGCTTTCTGTCTGTGCTGGAATGGAAACTGGGATACTGGACAGCAGACATTGCATCACAGCTGGATCTGTAAGTATTGTCATCAAGCTGGCCACTACTTCCACACTGGAAAGGATGAACTCCCAAGTTCTGCCTGAATCTTTGTGCCAAGTCGGAGCTGGATTCTTCCTTGTTACATGACAGTGACAGCCGGCTGTGTGGCAGGCATGTGTGCCAATGCATCAAGCATTTCTGTCTGTGTGCCCAGTGGACTTTTTCTATACACTGTCCCATCATTTGAGTCTTCTGCAACACTTGAACTGTGCACTCAGTATCCTTGCCCTTTCCATCTTGCAGTGCACTCATGCCTGGTGACATACTCCAATATTAATTTGGTGCCTCTATATTGACCGATAATGGTCATGAAGTGCCCATGTCTGAGCTGGTGGTGAGATTATCAGATCACATTATGGACAGGAAACTGCCTTTGGGCATAAAGGAGGCATTTTCAACTCAGTAGCTGTAACTGTTGGAGTGTGCAAAGATCAGTGCTGGGTCTCAGGCATTTACAATCTATATTAGATGAAGAGACTGAGAGTAATGTATCCAAGTTTGCTGATGATACAAGCCTTGGTGGAAAGGTAAGCTGTAGGGAGGACACGGAGAGATTGCAAGAAATATAGATAGGTTAAGTGAGTGGGCATCAAAATATGCAGGTTAAGTTGATTGGCTATGCCAAATTTTCCCTCAGTGTCAGGGGTTAGCAGGTGTTATGTGGTGTTATGGGGACAGGGCCTGGGTGGGATTGTTGTTGATGCAGACTCAATGAGTCAAATGGTCTCCTTCTGCACTGAAGGGATTTTATGATTCTATGGTAAATGGAGTAAAATGAAGGGAAGTGGGAAGTTATTCACTTTGGTCATAAGAATATAAAGCAGAATATTTTTATTTAAGTGCGAAATGTGTAAATGTTGATGTTTAGAAAGACTTGGGTGTGCTTGTACAAGGAACATAGAAAGTTAACATTCAGGAACAGCAAGCAATTAGGAAGGCAAATGGCATGTTTTCCTTTATCACAATGAAAAAGGAGTCTTGCTAGAATTGAAAGGGGCTTTGGTGAGACCACATCAGGAATACTGTGTGCAGTTTTGGTCTCCATATTTAAGAAAGGAAATACTTGCACTGGAGATGGTACATTGAAGGTTCACTAGACTGGTCCCTGGGATGAGGGGAGTTGTCCTATGATGAGATGCTGAGTAAATTGGGTCTGTATCCTCTGGAGTTTAGAAGAATGAGAGGTGATTTCGCTGAAACATACACAATTCTGCAGGGGCTCAGTAAGATTGATGTTGAGAGATTGTTTCCGTTGGTTGTGGAATCTAAAACATGCAGTGCAGCGTCAGGATAAAGGACCAGATCATTTAGGACTGAGATAACGAGAAATTACTTCACCCAAAGAGTTGTGAATCTTACTACACCAGACAGTTGTGGGAAATTGGAGTTCAAGCCCAGGTTAACTGTGATTGCATTGATTGACAGAGCAGGTTTGGTGGGTCATATGGTATTCTATTTTTTATATTTCTGTGCTTCTGGACCAGCATGTTTTCTTATTGTGCACTTCATGGTGAGGCTGCACTGGCTGACTGAGTGGCAGTTCTTGAGTACCTGAAAAGAATAAATGCACAGGATGGTTATTTTGATGGAAATGGGGATGGGTGTTTAGCAGCTGCAAGATTATCATACCATCTGCAGTTGGCACTTCATGCCAGATCATTTTGATTTGATTCAATTTATTACTGTCAAATGTATTGTTCATTGCATGCTATACAGATAAAGCATACTGTTCATAGAGTAAACAGGGGAGTAGGAAAGGAAAGGGTGCAGAATGTAATGTTATAGTCATAGCTAGGGGGTAGAGAAAGCTCAATTTGTTATAAGATGGGACAATTCAGAAGTCTGATGGCAGCAGGGAAGAAAGAAGCTGTTCTTGAGTTCCTGAGTCTTGGTTATGGAATGAGTGTGAAGTGTGTTTTGAGATGGTCCATAATGCAAGAACATATAATCATCCAGAATGCTCTCAGCAACACAAGTTGCACAAGTCTCAGTCACTGCTGGCCTAGGATAATCTCCTCCAAAGAGCTCAGGAAATGCAAGCATGCCTGATCTCTGCTGTTCCTTTCTGTTACGTGTCATCCTGTCCGCTAAGAGAGAGGGTACATTAAGCAATGTGTGAAAGTGGTGGTGTGGTACATGGGAATTGGCATTTGGAGATATATTCATCATTCCTGAGCATTTGTGAGAGGTAATTGAACTTTTTTGTGGCACTTCAGCGAGCTCCTCAGGACCGCAATGCTTCAATTGTGGTCCTGAGTGCCTACCTGCTCCCATTGCCTTTACAATGCATCTCTTTGAGTCTTCTGGCCCCATGCAGAAACATCAACGAAGAAAGAACAAAGAAAAATACAGCTCAGCAGCAAGCCCTTTGGCCCACCAAGCCTGCGCTGATCATGTTTACCTATCTAAACCAATCACTTATATCCCTCTATTCCCCATTTGCTCATATGCCTATCAAGATATGTCTTAAATATGGCTAACATAACTGCCCCAACCACCTTACTTGGCAGTGCATTCCATGTCCTTACCACCCTCTGTATAAAGAATTTTTCCTGCATATCTCCACTGAATCTTTCTCATCTTATCTTGAACTTGTGCTCCCATGTAATTGTCATTTTTGCCCTGGGAAAAATCTCCCAACTGTTCATCCTATCTATACCTCTCACAATTTTATAAATTTCTATCAAGTCCCCCCTCAGCCTCTGTCTTTCCAGAGAGAACAATCCCAGTTGATTCAATCTCTCCTCATAGCTAATACCCTTCTTACCAGGCAACATCCTGATAAACATTTTCTGCACTCTCTCCAAAGCCCCCAAGTCCTCCTAGTAATATGGTGACTAGAATTGGACACCGTATTCCAAATGTGGCCTAACCAATGTTTTATACAACTGTAATATAATTTGCCAACTTTTATACTTGATGCCTAGTCCAATGAAGACAAGTATGCCATATGCTTTCTTCACCACCTTTTCCACCTATGCTTGCCACTTATAAGGATCTGTGAATCTGTACTCCCAGATCTCTCTGTGTGTCTATGCTCCTGATTGTTCTGCCATTTATTTAGAAGCTTATTGGGTGGGATTTTACAGCCTCTCTCGACCCAGAATTGTAAAATCCCACCAGAGGTCAATGGACCGTTCCATTTCCGCCCCTCACTTGCTCCAATTCCCGTAGTGGGTGGGGCAGTAAAATTCCGGCCTCCATGTTTCCTTTCCTTTCCACTCCAGCAGTAAAGCCTCCAGCACCACATCTGAGGGTCTCGAACACTTTGACACGTTAGTCCACTGTTACACTACCTTGTGAAAGGCACTATTGTTTCACTATCTGCTGCAGCCAGAATACACATTCCCTCCATGAGGTGTCGTTGACTTTAAGATGTGCAGGCTGGCTTTAACTTGTGCTGGCTACATATGCACCTTGGCCCCTGCTGAGTGTGCAGCCAGTCAGCAGTGATTTTACTGTGGGGTTACATGCTGCAATCATGGTGACGAGCTGGCAGAATGAAGTTTGCTTGCATCATCTTGGGCAGATAATTAGCCAGTGCCTGAAGACTGAAACTGCTGAAATTCAGCATTAGGGTAAAACAGAAGAAGAAGAAGAAAAATCAGAAGGATGGATAACATTGAGATGTATTATTCAGATTTTTGCACAGAAGTCCTTACTTCATGATCCAGGTGACCCACTAAAAGATTATGGAGTACATTACAATGACATCTGCAAGCATTTAGTGCTCATTATGAAATGGCTATTTTAATAATAAAACTGCATCTGCTGTTACTGTTAATTGCATTCCACACTCACCAGCTTATTGTACTGCTGTTTTGGTAACCATTTACCAATTAAGCCATTACTAAGGGGCAGAATTGATTAAGGCAGGTCTGTTAATTACTTTGTGCCACTTCCCTTGTGCTAAACGTGTCTAATAAGTCACTTGAAATGGATCAAAACAAAACACTATTTTCCCTAAGGCTTGCTTGGTCATAAATCTGTCATCCATCTTTTCATAGATATGAAATTTTCAAGACTGAGTTTAATTATTGACTGTAAAAATGGAGTTTCAGAATTAATACACTAATAGATGACTTTTACAGGCTTATTAAAATGATGACCATGTTTTACCGTGTATACAATAAGTAACAAATATACCCATTAAAAAACTGCACTGCAACAAACCATGTTTAAACTGGTCAGACACAAGCTATTTTTTATTCCCAAACGTCATAGAAAAGGGAGCTGATTTGCACCAGATAGGTATCAGGTAGAAAATACAATTGTAAACCAAGCTAAATACAGAAGATTCAAAGGAGGTAAAGAAGCAAATAAAAGAAGCAAAGAGGGAGTATGAAAAGAAACTGGCATCTGGCATAAAAGGTAATTCCAAAGTCTTTCTTCGGAATGTAAGAAGGTGGTAAAAGGAATAGGACCAATTAGGGACCAAAAAGGAGATTTATACATGGGGCAGAGGGCTAGCTGAAGTACTAAATGTACACTTTGTATTTGTTTTTACAAAGGAAAAAGATGCTATTTAGGCCAGTCACAGGCTAATCTTGCAATCACAACTGCATCCTACCACTGTCAGATCCTAGTAACCTCAATTCCGATTAAACTTTATTATTTATTCAAGGGACGTCGCTGGCTGGCCAGCGTTTCTTGCCCATCCCTAGTTGCTCTTGAGAAGGGTGTGGTGAGCTGCCTTCTTGAATTGCTGCAGTCCATGTTCTGTGGATTGACCCACAATGCCGTTTGGGAGGGAATTCCAGCATTTTGACCCAGCGACTGTGAAGGAATGGCAATATGTTTCCAGGTCAGAATGGTGAGTGGCTTGGAGGTGTACTTGCAGATGGTGGTGTTCCCATTTATCTGCTGTCCTTATCCTTCCAGATGGAGGTGATCATGGGTTTGGAAGGTGCTGTTTAAGGATCTTTGGCGAATTGCTGCAGTACAGCTTCCCATGCTCCTAAGCTTACTAGTAAGAGGTCTCACAACACCAGGTTAAAGTCCAACAGATTTATTTGGTAGCAAAAGCCACTAGCTTTCGGAGCGCTGCCCCTTCATCAGTAAGTGGGCGTTCTGTTCACAAATAGGGCATATAAAGATACAAACTCAATTTATAAAATAATGGTTGGAATGCGAGTCTTTACTGGTAATCAAGTCTTAAAGGTACAGACAATGTGAGTAGATAGAGGCTTAAGCACAGGTTGAACAGATGTGTATTGTCTCCAGCCGGGACAGTTAGTGAGATTTTGCAAGCCCAGGCAAGTTGCGGGGGTTACAGATAGTGTGACATGAACCCAAGATCCCGGTTGAGGCCATCCTCATGTGTGCGGAACTTGGCTATCAGTTTCTACTCAGCGACTCTGCATTGTCATGTGTCGTGAAGGCCACCTTGGAGAACGCTTACCCAAAGATCAGAGGCTGAATGCCCGTGACTGCTGAAGTGTTCCCCAGCAGGAAGAGAACACTCTTGTCTGATGATTGTCAAACTGTGTTCATTCGTATGTTGTCGTAGCGTCTGCATGTTCTTCCCAATGTACCATGCCTCGAGATATCCTTTTCTGCAGCGTATCAGGTAGACAATGTTGGCCCAGTTGCACGAGTATGTACTGTGTACCTGGTGGATGGTGTTCTCATGTGAGATGATGGAATCCATGTTAATGATGCGGCATATCTTGCAGAGGTTGCTGTGGCAGGGTTGTGTGGTGTTGTGGTCACTGTTCTCCTGAGGCTGGTTAGTTTGCTGTGGACAATGGTCTGTTTGAGGTTGTGCGGCTGTTTGAAGGCAAGAAGTGGGGTGTGGGGATGGCCTTGGCGAGATGTTCATCTTCATCAATGACATGTTGAAGGCTCCGGAGAAGATGTCATAGCTTCTCTGCTCTGGGAAATACTGGACGACGAAGGGTACTCTATCCACATTATCTCGTGTTTGTCTTCTGAGGAGGTTGGTGTGGTTTATCGCTGTGGCATGTTGGAACTGTCGATCGATGAGTCGAACGCCATATCCACTTCCTACTCAGTCCTGCAAGTATTCAGGTCAACTCTTCACCAGATTTCTACCCCATTCTCAAACATCAGGATTGCCACTCAGTTCCCAGGTAGTCCCAGACTGAATCCTGAATTATTACTATCCTGGATGCCAATCATCCTTGGCCCAGGGACACCTTCCTCAGTGTTGCCAGAAACCAGGAACTATCATAGTTGTTTTGCAGGTGCAGCAGGTTATTAAGAAGGCAACCGGAATTTTGTCCTTCATTGCTAGAGGGATGTAATTTAAAAACAGCAAGATTATGTTGCAGCTGTATAGGGTGCTGGTGAAGCTATATCTGGAGTACTGTGCACAGTTTTGGTCTCCTTACTTGAGAAAGGATATAATGGCACTGGAGCGGGTGCAGAGGAGATTCACTAGGTTGATTCCGGAGTTGGGAGGGTTGGCTTATGAGGAGAGACTGAGTTGACTGGGGCTATACTCATTGGAATTCAGGAGAATGATGGGAGATCTTATAGAAACATATAAGGTTATGAAGGGAATAGATAAGATAGAAATAAGGAAGTTGTTTCCGTTGGCAGATGAAACGAGAACTTGGGGGCATGGCCTCAAAATAAGGGGGAACAGACTTAAGACTGAGTTGAGGAGGAACTTCTTCATCCAAGGGGTTGTGAATTTGTGGAATTCCCTGCCCAGTGAAGCAGTTGAGGCTACTTCATTGAATGTTTTTTAGATAGATATATTTTTGAATAGGAAAGGAATTAAGAGTTATAGTGAGCGGGTGGGTAAGTGAAGCTGAGTCCATGAAAAGATTAGCCTTGATCTTATTGAATGGTGGAGCAGGCTACTCCTGCTCCTAATTCTTATGTTTTTACGTTCTTATTCCAAATTAATGTTAGGTGATCCCAGGATTTACCAGTGTTCCTAGAAGCACTCTCCTCGTTTTTCTGAAATTCCAGGATCCCATGACAGTCCATGCTACACAATGACATGCCATCCCAGTCCTGCCCTCTTCCCGGTGTCAATTGCCTTTGCCTTTTCCTGATTGTGGATAATCATTGTACCTGATAATAGTATATTGCAAAATAACCTTGGTTCTTAAACATGCAACTTACCGTTCGTAATGTCATGGATATCTTCCAGCGGTTATAAAATAAAGCAGGGAAGATTTCCTCTAATGACTTATGTGCAGCGAAACAGCAAACATTGTGTGTAAAAGAATTTCTGAAGTATTTCTTTGTGCCTTATTCTTAATGTAATTTGTTCTTTTCATATTAATTGTTGGAGATTTGTCTTGACCCTGCGTGTGTTCCCAGGGGGAATACCAGATGGCTCTTCTAAATTCATTCCATTGGCAACATGTAATGAATGAGTTAACATAGTTGTTGGTGACCTCTGACCTGCAAAGGAAATGAGATCAGACGAGGCATGTTGTGAATGTGTTGCTTATTCAACACTCCTGACTAATAGTATGATGAATGTAAGAGAAAGCTATTACACTTATCCAACTCATCTTGCCACAGGGACCGACGTTCAAAACCTATAAATTCTCCCCAGGAAATTCTTCCGGAGAGTGAGTCACCTAATCAACAGAAATTTAATGGAATTTTGAGGTGACCCTTGTGCATGTCTGGGGTACCCTCCCCAAGATACCCTCCCCTCTTTATGCCTCCCACTGGCCTATAAATCTTATTTGCCCCTCCCTCCCCTCACGAGAGTCACTAATCCCTCCCTGATGAAGAAGCCCAGACTTACGTTAATCCGACATCCATGGCATGACTTTTTTTGGATGGTGGGCCCTCAGACCCCCACCATATGGAGAGTCAGTGGGGAACACATCCCTGCAGACCCCAACAGGCCTGCTGCCAATTTTCCCTCTAATAGAGGTTGATGGGCTGAAGACGGGATTTCTGTTCGTCAAGGAGAGGAAATCTCACTTTGGAGATTTGACGGCCAACCTGATTGGTCGACAGCTTTCCAGGCCCTCTCCAGCAGTTGGAAGAGACACTGGGATTAAGTGTTGGGGCATGGAGGGAAGGTGAGTGGTGAGTGTCCCATCACGGGGGAGGGTAGGGGACATCTGGAAGGAGCTGCAGCGAGCGCAATTTGGCTTCTGAGTAATGGGTCTGGCGAGGGGTGGGGGGGTTGGTGCCAGTGAGATCTGGAGCTCCCCAGCTTTCACCATCAGAATGGGGCTTCTAGTGGGGCTCCCACTGTCCTCCACCTGAGATATACATTTTAAAGTTTTGCTATTCACACTTCCCACTGATCTGTTATCTGCCCGCCAGCCTTAAGGTTGAGGATGGGAAGGAAAAGGTCCTTCAGTGGTCATTAAGTGGTCATTAAGTGGCCACTTAAGAGCATTAACTGGAGCAAGAGTGGGCTTCCCTCCATCCTGCCCAAAGCCCTGAATGCCCTTCTGTAAAATTGCTTCCAAGATTGGGGTGGGTGGGATCCCATCCATGCAAACTCACTCCCCCTCCCCTACCACAAAACCTGCTAGGTGGAAGCGTAAAATTCAGGGCCAGTTTTCTTCTTGTGACTCCTTTCTGACTCCCAGCTGTCAACAATAATGTTGTGGTGCTGCAGGATACTCATTAATCGGCCAAACAGCTCTCCAGGGTGGGCCTTTCTGTACCTGAGGGCCGGATTAAAGAATCATACAAATGGTACAGAAGGAGGCTATTTGGCCCATCAAGTCTGCATCGGCCACAATCCCACTCAGGCCCTATTCCATAACTCCACATATTTACCCTGCTAATTCCTCTGAAACTAGGGTCAATTTAGCAAGGCTAATCAATCTAATCCTCACATCTTTGGAGTGTGGGAGGAAACTGGAGCACCTGGAAAAAATCCCACATGGGGAGAATGTGTAAACTCCATATAGACAGTGACCTGAGGCCGGAATTGAACCTGTGTTCCTGGCGCTGTGTAGCAGCAGTGCTAACCACTGTGCCACTGCGTCACCCACCAGTGCCACCGTGCCACCCACAGTGCTGTTAGGGAGATCCCAGTGTCAGCTTATTAAGAGTGCCTCTAGTGTATTATCACTTTGGGATGGCCCTTTGTAAAGTCAGCAAAGTGCCGATTGACTATTTTACTGGTTGGAGTGAACAATTCATCTTCCTGGGCTTTTACTGATATTTCATTGAAGTTTCGCTAGCTGATTTGAGGAATCTATGTGTATCCCTGTCATCACAATGAAACAGACTTAGTCTCTGAATCACCTCCAAGGCACAAGGCAAGAATGTGATAGAATACTCTCCACTACCCGGATTGGAGCTCCTATTAAACTCAGAGCTCAACAACATCTAAAACAAGCAGCTTGCTTGATTGGTACCCCTTCCAAAAGTATTCACTCTTTCCATGACCAACGAACAGCGGCAGTGATATGTACTATCCCCATGCAGCACTGTAGGAACTCACCAAGGCTGTTTAGGCAGTACCTTCCAAACCAACGACCACTACCATCTGGAAGGACAAAGGTAGTTGGCAGACACATGGCAACACCAGCAACTGGAAATTCCCTCCAAGTCACTCACCAACCTGACTTGGAATTTTATTGCTGTCCCTTCACTGTCATTGGATTGAAGTCCTGGAACACCGTCACTAACAGCACTGTGGATGTACCTACACCATGGACTGCAACAGTTCAAGAAAGTGACTCACTGGCCCTTCTCAAGGGCAATTAGAGATAGGTAATAAATGCTGGTCTAGCCAGTGATCATCCTGTAAATGAATTTGAAAAATCATAACATGATAGCATTTCACATTCACAAGGGAGTGAGAAATTTGGGTCTAAAACTAATTTATTAAACCTAAATATTCCTCACTTCACTTGTGATTTTGAGGCGAGTACAACATTCAAAATCTACCTGCAACAGCATTGCGCTAGTTCCTCAAAGTTGACAGTGTTAGCCCACACTGGTAGGGGTGTGTACATACGGAGACATATATAAACAAGAAGCAGGAGTAGGCCATTCAGCCCCTCAAGCCTGCTCCACCATTTAATAAGATCAGGGCCAGTCTGAAAGTAACCTTAAGTCTGCATCTTGCCCTCCTCCAATAACATATCATGCCCTTGCTTATCAAAACTCTATCCGCCTCTACCTTCAAAATATTTAAAGACTCTGCTTCCATAACCTTTCCAGGAAGAGTTCCAAAGACACATGACCCTCTAAGAGGAATAAAATTGCCTCATTTCTGTTTTACATGCGCAACCCCTTATGTTTAAATAATGACCTCCTTGTACAAGAGGAAACATCTCCACAGGATGGACATGTGAACATGAGAGCAAGAATACTGAGTTGAAATAATAAGGGGCTGGAAGGTTGGGGTCATTCTTATGGACTGATTGAAGATGTTCTGCAAAGCAGTCACCTAGTCTGTGTTTAGTCTCCCCAGTATAGAAGAGATCATATTAAAGGAGATGCAAGTGAAATGCTGCTTCACCTAAAGGGACTGTTTCAGACCTTGAACAATGAGGAGGGAGGCGGGAAAGTATATGTGTTACACCTTCTGAAGAGAAGGTGCTGTGGGCAAGTGATAGGGAGGTGGGGGGTGATAGAGGAGTGAACTAGAGTGTCACTGAGGGAGTGAGTCCTGCAGAATGCTGACAGTGATTTAGGGAAGATGTTTTTTGTGTTGGCATCATTTTGGAGATCGAGGAAGTGGTGAAGGGTGATTCTTTGAATGCAGAGGTTAGTGAGGTGAAAAACGAGAACAAGGGGGACCCTGTCATGATTCTGGGAATATGCCAAGAGAGTGACAGCAGAGGTGCGAGTATTGGATTGGTGCCAGCTGAGTGCCCTGTCAACCACAGAGGGGAAAATCTCCATTAAGGAAAATGGCAGAAGTAACAGAAGCAGCATTTTCAAAGGTGGATTCTTGGAGCCGATGCAACTGAGGCAAAAACTAGGAGAATGGGATGGAGTCTTTACAGGAAGAGGAGTGTGAGGATCTGCAGTTGAGGCAGCTATGGGAGTTGTAGGGTTTCTAATGAACATTGGTAGTCAGTCTTTCACTGGAAATGGTGACAGAGAGACAAGGAAGGGAAGGGAAGTGTAAGATATGGATCATCAGGATGTTTTTTTCCTTTGAGCAGAGGCCTGAACAATCCACGTCCTCCATCACTTTCCTCTGCCAAGCTGAACTCATTTTCTCACTCAATAATTTCTCCTTTAACTTTTCTTATTTCCTGCAAGTA
Source organism: Carcharhinus amblyrhynchos (assembly GCF_965287045.1). Taxonomy (NCBI): domain Eukaryota; kingdom Metazoa; phylum Chordata; class Chondrichthyes; order Carcharhiniformes; family Carcharhinidae; genus Carcharhinus; species Carcharhinus amblyrhynchos. The sequence continues at coordinate 90,154,167 of NC_137325.1, forward strand.
AAAGGTGTGGCCTTTTGAGTACCCTTTAGGGGGCTCAAATGGACCCTAGTTATGTCTGTCTTTTTGAAGCATGATGTGGATATGCCGGCGTTGGACTGGGGTAAACACAGTAAAAAGTCTGACAACACCAGGTTTAAGTCCAACCGATTTATTTGATAGCAAACTCACAAGCTTTTGAAGTTTCCCTCTTCGTCAGGTGAATGGAAACTCTCCAGACAAACTGTGTCTGTTTCAATGCTAGGAGTGTGGCAGGGAAAATGGATGAGATTAAGGCCTTGATGTTTTTGAGGCAGTTAGATGTGGTGGCTGTAACAGAGACATGGTTAAGGGAAGGGCAGGACTGGCAGCTGAATGTTCCTGGGTACAAGTGTTTTAGGTGTGACAGAGGAGGGTTGAAGAGAGGTGGAGGGGTGGCACTGTTAGTCAAGGAAAGCATCGCAGTAGTGCAGAGGGAGGACAATATAGAAGAGATAGGGATTGAGTCGCTGTGGGTGGAGTTGAGGAATAAAAAGGGGGAGATTACGTTGCTAGGGGTGTATTATAGGCTACCCAACAGCTCGAGGTCAGTGGAGGAAGGCATTTGCAGAGGCATTTTGGATAGGTGCAGGAAGAATAGGGTGGTTGTAGTGGGGGACTTTAATCTTCCTGGAGTGAATTGGAGGGGGCCTAGAGCTGGGGGTACGGAGGGAGAGGAGTTTGTGAAATGTGTTTTGGAAGGGTCTCTAGAGCAGTATGTAACTAGTCCGACTAGGGGAGGGGCTATACTGGATTTAGTGTTGGGTAATGAGCCGGGGCAGGTGGGAGAGGTAGAGGTAGGCGAACATGTGGCTAATAGTGACCACAAGTCCGTCTACTTTAGGATAAAAATGGAAAGGGACGAGTGCCGTCCGAACGGGAGTGTGCTGAACTGGGGAAAGGCGAACTATGGCAGGATTAGGAGGGAGCTGCAGGACACTGATTGGGAGGGACTGTTAGCTGGCAAGTCCACGGTTGGCAAGTGGGAGGCTTTTAAGGGCAAAATGAAATGGTTGTAGGGGAGGTATGTTCCGGTTAAGCGGAAGGATGGGAAAGGTAGGATTAGAGAGCCGTGGATTACAGGGGGTATTGAAGACTTGGTCAGGAAGAAGAGGGAGGCGTATGTTCGGTCGAAACGACTGGGTACGGAGAGTGCGCTGGAGGAATATAGAGAGAGTAGGAGGGAGCTAAAAAGGGGAATTAGAAGGGCGAAGAGAGGGCATGAAATGGCTTTGGCTGGTAGGATTAAGGAAAATCCAAAGGCATTTTATTCCTATATTAGGAGCAAGAGAGTAGTTAGAGGGAAAATTGGTCCTCTTAGGGACAAAAGTGGGGAGATATGTATTGAGTCGGAGGGAATGGGGGAGCTCCTGAATGAATACTTTGCGTCGGTATTCACGAAGGAGAGGGGTTCGGTGTCGTGCGGTCTGTTAGAGGGAGCTGAGGATCAGCTGCAGGAAATATCTATTACGAGGGAGGAAGTGCTAGGGCTTTTAGGTAGTGTAAGGACAGATAAAGCTCCGGGGCCTGATGGTATTTATCCCAGGCTGCTTAGGGAGGTGAAAAATGAAATTGCTGGGCCTCTGGCGCAAATCTTTGTCTCTTCTTTGGACACAGGTGAGGTCCCAGAAGACTGGAGGGTGGCAAATGTGGTACCGCTGTTCAAAAAAGGTAGCAGGGATAACCCCGGAAATTATAGGCCAGTGAGTTTGACATCGGTGGTAGGGAAATTAATGGAAAAAGTACTTAGGGGTAGGATGTATGAGCATCTGGAGCGTTGCGGTCTGATTAGGGATACGCAACATGGTTTTGTTAGAGGGAGGTCTTGCCTTACGAATCTGGTGGAATTCTTTGAGGAGGTGACAAAAACGGTTGACGATGGGAGAGCCGTTGATGTCATCTATATGGATTTCAGTAAGGCGTTTGACAAAGTCCCTCATGGTAGGCTGGTAGAAAAGGTTAAGGCGCATGGGATACGAGGTCAGGTAGCTAGGTGGATTGAGAACTGGCTGGGTAATAGGAGACAGAGGGTAGTAGTGGAGGGGACTTTGTCCGGCTGGAGGCCAGTGACCAGTGGTATGCTGCAGGGCTCAGTACTGGGACCTCTCCTCTTTGTAGTATACATAAATGACTTGGAAGAGAGCGTAGGTGGTGTGATCAGCAAGTTTGCTGATGACACCAAGATGGCAGGGTTGGCGGGTACCGAAGTGGATTGTGAGGTGATACAACAGGATATAGATAGGTTGGTGCAGTGGGCAGATAGGTGGCAGATGGAATTTAATCCTGACAAATGCGAGGTGATGCATTTTGGAAGGAATAATGTAGAGAGGAGCTATGTGATTAAAGGTAGACAAATTAGGAGTATAGAAACACAGAGGGACCTGGGAGTGCAGGTTCACAAATCTATGAAGGTTGCAACACAAGTGGAGAATGTTGTCAGGAAGGCTTATGGAATGCTAGCCTTTATAGGAAGGGGGATAGAGTTTAAAAGCTGCCGTCTAATGCTTCAGTTGTATAGAACGTTGGTTAGACCGCATTTGGAGTACTGCGTCCAGTTCTGGTCACCTTACTACCGGAAGGACGTGGAGGCTCTGGAAAGGGTGCAGAGGAGGTTTACCAGGATGTTGCCTGGCATGGAGGGGCTGGGGTACGAGGAAAGGTTGGAGAAACTGGGACTGTTCTCCTTGGAAAGACGGAGATTGAGGGGGGACATGATAGAGGTATATAAGATACTGAAGGGAATAGACAGAGTCAATAGTGAGAGACTGCTCCCTAGATTGGTTACAAATACAAGAGGACATGATTTAAGGGTGAGGGGGGAGAGATATAATTTGAATATGAGAGGAAGATTCTTTACGCAGAGAGTTGTGGGGGTATGGAACGCGCTACCGAGTAGGGTGGTGGAGGCGGGAACGTTGGACTCGTTTAAGGTTCAGTTAGATAGGCACATGAGTGAAACGAGGATGGAGGGTTATGGTAGGGGTATTAAATAAGGGTTAGAACCTCGGGAGAGACCGGAAAGGCAGGCTTGTGATTAACGTTTTTGTCTTTTATTCCGCAGGTGGAGGTCCACCTCGTTGTCAAACGAGGGGCATGCACACGGTGGGTCGTGCGTGGGCTACTCTTGGAGGTTCCAGGAGTGGCCTAGTACTTCGTGTCGGTGTGTGTGCTTGATCCTGGACCGGTAGAAGGGCGCCGCAACAGCTCGGTGACTAGCACTGCTAGCTGTGCAGATGCATGGATTTGGGCCTGTGTCTGTGGGAGTTTGTGCATTCTCCCTGTGGTTGCGTGGGTTTCCTCCGGGCGCTCCGGTTTCCTCCCACACCCCAAAGATGTGCTCTTAGGCTGATTGGTTTTACCAAATTGACACTATTCTCCCCTGAATCTGGCTAAGCCAGGGGTTCTATTTGTAGACACGCAGGGTAGAATAGGTGTAGGGTGATGCGGCGGCGCGGGCTTGTTGGGCCGAAGGGCCTGTTTCCCGTGCTGGGTTGTTCTTTGTTCTTATTGCTGAATGCATTAACAACTGTGCAAACTTGCGAGAGACTTGGCTAAAGCATTAGGTTCCACATTGACACCAGTTGACATTATTATCTGCCTGCTTTGCATACACCTGACAAACATTCATTCTGTTCATGCTCACACTGGTTACCATGTGGTCGCACTGTGAATGTGATTGTGGAGTTTTGAAAAAATGGATACTAGTAGTATAATTTTTCACCCAACTTTTGGTAAAATTCTGGGAGATAATTAATTAATTTGATGAAAAGCAGGACAAATCCAATCTGGCTAATAACTGTCCCATCAACCTACTCTCAACCATCAACAACCTCATGGCAGGTGACAGTGACTTTGCTATCAAATGGCACTTACTTGGAAACAACCTGTTTGCTGAGTCTCATTTTGGGTTCTGCCTGAGCCATTCAGCTCCTCTTCTCACACAACCTTAGTTCAAACAAGGACAAAGAGATGAACTCCAGAGCTGAGATGAGATTGACATCAAGGTGGCATTTAATTGGATGTGGTAGAAAGGAGTCCCAGCAAAACTGGAATCAACGAATATCAGGGGGAAACCCTCTGCTGATTGGACCCTCGCACAAATGATGATGGTTGTGGTTGTTCAAGGACCATTATCACAGTCTCAGGACCTCTCTGCAGGAGTCCCTCAGCGTAGTGTCCTCAGCCCAACTACCTTCAGCTGCTTCACCTCCATCTTTCCTCCATCATAAGGTCAGGAGTGGGAATGTTCACTGATTATTGCACAATATTCAGCACCATTTGTGATTCCTCTGATACTGAAGCAGCCCATGTACACATGCAACAAAACCTGGACAGCATTAAAGCTTAGGCTGATAAATGACAAATAACATTTGCACCACAGGAGTCCCAGGCAATGACCATCTTCAACAAGAGAGAATCCAATCATCTGCCCTTAACATTCAATTGTATTACTTTCGTTGAATCCCCACTGTAATCCCAAAGGTTACCATTGTCCAGGAACTGAACTAGACCAGCCACTTAAATAGTGTGGATACAACAGCAGATGATATGTTGGGAATCCTGCAGGAGTAACTCACAGCCTGGCTTGCCAAATCTACAGTCTACAAGGCATGAGTCTATTTGCCTTGATGAGTGCAGCTCCAATAGCATTCAAGGAGCTTGACACCATCCACAAGGCACAAATCAGGAATATGATGGAGTATTTTCTCTTGCCTGAATGAATGCAGCTCTATTCAACATTCCAGAACAGTCTGTTTGATTGGCACCCCATCAGCCAGCTGTATCCTCCACTACTGATGCACAGTAGCAGCAGTACATACTATATATATAAGATGAACTGCAGCAACTCACCAAGTCTCCTCTGACAGCACCTTCCTGACCCCTGACTTCTACTGCCTAGATTAAAGGATAAAGGCAATACACACATGGGACCACCATCTTCTACATATTCCCTTCCATGCCACTCACGATTTTGACTTGAAACTATATTGCCATTCCTTCACTGTCGCTAGACAGAAATCCTCTAATTCCCTTCCTAACAGGACTGTGAGTGCACCTACACCGCATGGAGTTCAGAAGTTCAAAATGTGGCTCACCACCAGCTTCTCAAGGGCATCTAGGGATGGGCAATAAAAATGTTGGCCGAGCCAGCGATACCCATGTTCCATGAATGAATTAAAAAAAAATTAGCTCTTGTTTCAAGAATCCCTCATAAGGCTAAAAGACAGCAATAGACTTTGCATATTCGAGACAGGCAATTTCAGGATTTAAATAGCTCCATAGGGAAATGGGGGAACACAGTGGGAACATTTTACCATTAAATGATATGTAATATGTGCTACAAAATGCCCTCAGGTTGTGGTATGGTTAAAAAAACTGAATTGCTGAATCCACACAGTACCGCATCTGTCTGATTGATTTGTTGTCCTGCCCTTTAATGGTAAGGTTGTAACAGCTTTTTGATTGATTACCACTGCAAGCAACGACTTCTCTGTTACACTGAAGACTTGTTCCTTGTGTGTCGGCCCAGTGAGCTGAGGAATTGTGAATTCAGGAGACAAAGGGTATGCTTGTACCAGGGTTTATAATAACCAACAATTTGCTCAGTCACGTACAAACTTTGCTGTACCTGTCTGATGGCTTAACCCTTTCCAGGCTGAAAGCCTTCCATTTTAGAAGGTGGGTCAAATTTGTTGGAATGGGCGTTATTGCTTTATTGGTCCATCACACATCTCATCATATATTATTCATACATCCCATTTTTGTGCATCTCATTGTATTTGATTTTTACATTCCACATTTGTAAATCAGGGGAGATGTATAATGGGCGACTGAATCGATATTGACCATTTTACACTATCATGCAAAGTTAAAATAATCCCCAATAGTTTTGGAAGACTTCATGAGCGTAGGGATAATTTTTAAACTTCAAGCTGCAGCAAAATTCAGGAATGTGCTGCACACAATGTTCTGAGTATAATGGCTGGAAAGTTGCGAACAGCATTTGCCTGAATCTCTGGTGGGCAAAGCTCCCTGCCAAAACGAGAAATCATAAAAATTACCCTTGTGCCTACTTTCTCATCCAGAAAACAGGAATAATAGGAAATCAGAAAACAAGGAAGGACACAAGTGAAAATGATGGCTGGGGATTGAATGTGAAGTAGTGGAACATTACTTGTTTGACTAATGTCATTTTGAATTGCAGGATCAGTCAACACACAATGAATTTAACCAACAGGTGGCACTTAGTGAAAGGTTAATATCCAAAATATGTGGCACTTGACTCTCGTGAGTACAATCTTGTAGTGAAGTCGTTACACTATACAAAGTACTTACAAAGGAATTATTGTTGCATACCACATGTGCATAACTTTGCAATTCAGAAAGACCAGAAGCAGATGCGGGGGAAGAAGGAGCTGGCTCTCCATTACCAGATCATGAGGTTGTTACACATGAGGGAGGAAAGTGGCTCAGTTTGAGAGGAGGGCCAGTGAAGCATCAACAACTGCTTTCAGTAAAAACTTGTTGAAGAAACGAATGTATCAACACTTCTGTCTGGGTGAGCACCCACTTCCATTACCTCAATTTTAGAACCATTTTCTAAGGCTTCCGAATTTTATCCCTAACGTTAAAAGTTGAATTGCTGGATTTTCCTCCTTGATTCAGTCAAAATAGATTGATCAGTGGTAGAGATTGAAGCAATATCATTCAGTGTGGCCAAGTCCTTCTTTGCCTCCTGACCTGGATACCTCATTTCTTGCTGCATGGGAGAGCAATAGTGTAGCGTCAATTCTGGTCAGAGGCATTCCCGAACGGTTACGATGTTCTGATCAGGTACTAGCTGCACATTTTTCATTTTCCTCATTGCCTGGGTTCCTTATACTAAAGTATCTGGTTTGTTCCAGCAGTTGTTAGTGTGAGAACCAAGAGGCCACTAGCATGACAAGTATGGAAATGGAAGATGGGGTAGAAGAGAAATCAAAAACAGGGGAAGGATTTGCAGGGGAAATGAAAAGTGAGAATAACCTTGATTTCATCAATAGCTATTAGAAAGTCAAATAAATTCCACTGATAAATAATAGTAATATTGGCAAAACCCACTTGGCCATATATCCAAATGTTATATAATAACTCACAAGTGGCAATAGATAAAACATTTTGAAAGTTTGGCTTTAATCCTATAATAATGATTATTTCCAGGTTGGCAGATTGCAACCAGTGAGATGCCCCAAGGAGCAGTTTTGGGGAATCAGCTAGTTATAAAATATGACAAGGAGTTAGATGAAAGGACAGATGTAACGTATCTAAGATTTCTGGTGATACAGAGCTAGATGGGACTGTAAGCTGTAAAGAGGACATAAAAAAGCTGGAAAAGGATACACTCAGGTTAAGTGAATGGGCAAGAAAGTGGCAAATTGATTATTATGTGGGAAAATGTAGGCAAAATGGAAAAGCAGAAATATTTTTGGATTTTTGAAGCTCAGTGAATATTGGTGTTTCAGGGAATTTGAGTGACATGAATCACAGAAAGCTAATTTTTAACAATATTTCATCAATATTTTAGCAGGCATAAAGTTGCATAAATCCCCAACACCTGATGAGATGTATCCCAGCTGCTATGGGAGACAAGGGAAAAGATTGCAGGGGCCCTGATGGAGATAGTTAAATCTTTGCTGGCCACCGGTGCAGTTAATAAGAAGTCACATGACATCAGGTTAAAGTCTAACAGGTCTATTTGGTAGCAAAAGCTACCAGCTTTCGAAGCACTGCCCCATCATCAGGTGAGTAGGATTTCAGTTCACTAACAGGGCATATAAAGACACCAACTCAATTTATAAAATAATGGTTGGAATGCGAGTCTTTACAGGTAATCAAGTCTTAAAAGTACAGACAATGTGAGTAGAGAGAGGGTTAAGCACATGTATTGTCTCCAGTCAGAAGAGTTAGTGAGATTTTGCAAGCCCAGGCAAGTCGTGGCAGTTACAGATTGTGTGACATGAACCCAAGATCCTGGATTGATTTGGATTGAGGCTGTCATCATGTGTGTACAACTTGCCCTGTGCCCTGTTTGTGAATTGAAATCCCACTTACCTGATGAAGGAGCAGCACTTCGTAAGCTAGTGCGTTTTGCTACCAAATAAACCTGTTGGACTATAACCTGGTGTTATGAGACTTCTTACTGCATTTACCCCAGTCCAATGCCAGCATCTCCACATCGCAGGTGGAATGCCATTTGACTGGAGGATAGCTAATGTGGTACCTTTATTCAAGATGGCAGCAGGGATAAGCAAAGTAATCACAGGCCAGTTAGTCTAACGTCAGTGGTAAGGAAATTATTAGAAAAAATTCTGAGCGACAGGACTAATCAATATCTGGAAAGGCAGATATTGATCAGGGAAAGTCAGCACGGATTGGTTGATGGGAGATCCTGTCTAACATAGTTGACTGAGTTTTTAAAAAGGTAACTAAACACATTGACGAGAATAGCGCAGTTCATGTTGCTTACCTGACGTCAGTAAGATCTTTGACATGGTTCCATTGGTTAGGCCACAGATGGAGTATTGTGTGCAGTTCTGGTTGCCATGCTATCAGAACAATATGATTGCACTGGAGAGGTTGCAGAGGAAATTCACCAAGATGTTGCCAGTGATGTAATGTTTCAGCTATGAGAAGAGACCGGATAGGCTGGGTTTGTTTAATCTGGAGCAAAGAGAGGGGATCTGATAGAGGTACCTAAATTTATGAGAGGCATAGATAAGGTAGATTGTAAGAGACTTTTCTGCATGGCAGAGGGCATAGGTTTAAGGTGAGGGGTAAGTATTTTAAAGTGGATCTGAGGAAACACTTTTTCATCCAGAGAGTGGTGGACACATGGAAAGTACGGTCTGAGAGGGTGGTGGGGGCAGGTGCTCTCACAAAATTTAAGAAGCATCTGGACAAGCATTAAATCGACAAGGCAGCCAGGCTATGGACCAAGTGCTGGTAAATGAGATTAGTATGGATTGACAGTCGATGGTTGGCATAGACATGGTGTGCCGAAGGGCCTGTTTCTCTGCTGTATGACTCTATGATTCCAATGTGGGGGGATTATCATGCCAGGCCTAAAGGCCTGATGATGATATTAAATTCATTCAAATGGGGATCTCAACATTCACACTTTGCCACATTATATTCCATCTGCTATGTTTTTGCCCACTCACCTAACCTGTCAATATCCCTCTGCAGCTTCCTTGTGTCTCCTCACTGCTTACTTTCCAACCTAACTTAGTAAACAGCTAAGGCCCGAGGATTGAATTTTGTGATATCCCCTGAGTTACAGTCTCCAACGTGAAGGTGTTCTACTTGCTTATACTCTCTGTTTTCTGTCCCTTAACAAATTGTCACTCCATGCTAATATTGTACCCCTCAATCCCAGGAGTCCTAATTTTGTGTAATGACTTCTTGTGTGGCACTTTATCGATATTTTTTTGAGAATGCATTACATCCACTGATATTCTCCTTACTTGTTCCACCCTCAAAATCTCTAAAAGAATATTAAAAAAATGTCCATTTTATAGATCCTAATTGAATCTGCTTAATCGTGTGATATTTTATGTATCCTGTTATTACATGTCTAATAATAGGTTCAAGCATTTTGCCTGCAGCTGATGTTGGGATAACTAACCTATAATTCCCCATTTTCTCCCTATTTTCTTATGTGTAGTCTCTACACTCAGAACTGTAACTCAATTAAAGGTCTGGGCACCATATCGAAAGGGCTACCAGACAGCTTAGCACTATCCTTCTACCTTTACCCGGCCACTGTACTACCCTTCCTGCTAATTCTTTCTTCTTTCCATGCTCATTATCACAATGTGCACTGGCACCATCTGGTCTCAAGCATCATCAGTATAGGATCCCTACAGTGCAGGAAGAGGCCATTTGGCCCAATAAAACTGCACCAACAACAATCCCATGCAGGCCCTATTTCCCTAACTGCTTGTCTTTACCTCAATAAACCCCCTAACCTACACATCTTTGGTCACTAAAGGGCAATTTCCTATGGCCAATCCGTCAAACCTGCACATCTTTGGGCTGTGGGAGGAAACTGGAGCACCTGGAAGAAGCTCACGCAGACATGGAGAGAACATACAAACTCCACACAGATAGTGACCCAAGGCCAGGAATTGAACTTGGCGCTGTGAGGCAGCAGTGCTGACCACTGTGCCACCAGCATAGGCTAGCATCTACAGGGGACAATGCAGCAGCAACTCACTGTTAATCACGGAAGAAGTCTACTTCACCAAGTGCACACCACTTACTTGCAGTCATAGAAGTGAATATTCTAATTTCTTGCTGATAGGGAGCTTAGTTTGGAGGGGGAACTTAACGTCACAGAGTTGGTCATTTATTGAGAATGCTTGACTTCTTAATGCACTCAAAAAAGGCTTCCTGACATTGTTTGCTGGAGATCTCAGCCCATCTTTAAAGTCCCAAGAACTTAATTTTTAAGGTTCATTCTGCCATTGGGAAACTGTTCTTTGGTTTGAATGAGATTCCTTCACCAGCCAAGCTTCCCACGGCGGGTGGAAACAAAAGATTCTACCCTGGAGCTTGGGATCTCTGAGTTGACTACTCATCTGTGGATAAGATTGTTCAGGAAATGAGAAGAACTTTGGAGTTTTCACGTGGCATAGGATCTGCATCAGACATGAAGGTACCTATAAGGACTCTGTTATTAGACTAACTAAATTTATCAGAAATAAACATTAAAAATTCTACATATTAATTAAATAAAATCTTGCCTTTTAAATCTGGCTTGCTTATTTTAGATCCTTATATTAGATTCTCACTTCAGTTAAATTTTTACCATCAATCATGGTCTTGCCTTGGACTCAGTTCCTTGTTCACTTTTTCACTTTGTGGTTATTTTGCAATGCTTGCTGATGTTCTTTCTGAGCCTGTGCTGCTGTCTGCCTAACTATCCTCTCTGAATGATCCTGGAATTGTAATTGCATGGCTTTTCCAGTACATTCAATGGGTGGCTCAACGGTTAACACTGCTGCCTCACTGGGCTGGGGAGCTGGATTCAATTCTGGCCTTAGATGACTGCCTGTGTGGAGGTTGCGTGTTCTCCTCGTATCTGTGTGGGTTTCCTCTGGGTGCGCTGATTTCCTCCCACAGTTCAAAGATGTGCAGATTAGGTGGATTGGTCATGCTAAATTGTCCCTTTGTCTCCCAAGATGTGTAGGTTAGGCAGATTAGTGGAGTAAATACATGGGGTTATGGGGATAAGGACTAGGTAAGATGCTCTGTCGGAGAGTTGGTACAGAGCTGATGGGCCAAATGGCCTCCTTCTGTACTGTAGGGATTCTATGATTCTGTTGGAGAATCAGTGCAGACTTGATGGGCCAAATGGCCTCCTTCTGCACTGTAGAGACTCTATGATTTTATATCCTAAGGTGAGAATGCAGGTGAGGCCAGAGTCTTGCCTCCAGCCATCCAATGACCTGTTAGGGAGCAGGGCCTCAGTTTGCCTCAAGCTAAGTAAATTGTAGATTGAGAATGGTGCTGGGGGAAGATTGTGTGTTCCCAATAGAAGTCTGCAAAGTGCTCGTATTTGTAGGTTTGTGTTATAAGTGGTCCATCATGTTTGCAGAAGAGGCTACCAACATGCCAAGAGGTTCTGGCATCCCAAAATGTGTGCACAAGACATCTGGCATATCGCACCCTCATGGCACCTGGAACGTGGATCCAGTGCAATCCAATTTGTATTCCTAAAAGCCTGTGTATTAAATCAGGTGATTTCTAAATGAAATATATCACAACTGATCCTTGTAGTTTAATCTACTCTCAATTACACCTTTCCTGTATAGCCTATTGTTTCTGAGTTCTCCATCTTTTTAAATGAAGAACTTACTGTTTTAATCATATTCCTTTGAGTACAATGAGTAATGCAAAAGTATTTTATGTTACTCAGCAAAAGTTTCTCATGCTCCAGATTTCTGATTAAAATTTTAGTCTAGCCACCCCACCTTAAAGTCTGTTAACATTCTTTTCATACTGTATCATAGTCATAGTAATTAGTGCTGGCTCAAAATCAAGAATAAAATAGCTCATTATTTTGCGTTTTTGCAGGAATTCACATTTATGTTGGTAGGTGGCACAAAATAAATGCTGCTGTAAAGTTATACACAAGCATACTTGTAGCTAATGAATACAAAAGCTGGAACTTTCCATTCTGGACACCAAGCCCAGAGTAGGCAGGAAAGTTGGTGGATTTCCACTGGGTAGTGGGGTGGGTAAACAAATGCGATTTCTGCTTTTCAGCTCATTAATTATACATCAGCAAATTTTGCGGCGGGGTGGGAAGGAAGTTGCCTGCCCTACTGTTACTTCAGGGGGCCACAGACAAATTTTTAATTGGTAATGGGTTGAAGCGTTATGGGGAGAAGGCAGGAAAATGGGGATGAGGAGCATAGCAGCCATTATTGAATGGTGGAGAAGACTTGATGGGCCGAATGGCCTAATTCTGCCCCTATATTTTATGAACTAATGAACTTATAAACTCTGTGGTTTCATATTGATATAATCATATGGAAACACAGTCACTCATTGCAAGTCAGGAGTTCCACAATATTCCTACAGAGTCCTCACAGCTGCAGCTAGTACAGAAGTTGGCAGATGTAAGCAAACACACCCTGGAACATACGAGGGTGCTTTGGCCATTATCTTTTGTTCATCTCTAGTTAACCAACATTACACATATTGTTGGATCAATTCTGCTATTGAAATGGTCCAGGTTTGCCAATCTCTAGACCTTATAGATGCCTTGCTGCTTCATGTTGCTCAGCCCCTTACTCCTCAGAGCCCTGTGGCAAATGGCGATGAGACTGCCTTCTCCTGAACTGGATGAGAGCCATTACCAAGGCAGGGTTGTCTGCAGCCTGTATCATTGACACCTTAGTAGAATGAATGAATTGAAGTGATACATTAAATAAGCAGTTCTTTTATAGGTTTCCCTCTATCTCAAAACCAGCAAACTGGTTCTAAGCCCTTCACTTGGCCTCCGTCTAGACATGACAACTTCACCCCATGCATTCAGGTAAAGGACATACTGGAGGACAAGAGATCGATGTTCCAATACGTGCAGACATTGTTCTTTGACCATGTTGAAAAGTGCCATGTGCAAGAAGCCTCATGTAGACTCTTTCCAACTTGTCTTCACTGTCCTTAAAATTATATAGAGAAACCATTGCCTTTGCGACATAGAAAGACTAACCACATAATCCCTTTTCAGCCATGACTATGCATCGGGAGGATGGAAGATTGGAGCCATTAATTATCTGCCCTTCACCAGTTGTGCCCTTTGGATGCACATTACCTCCCTCCTTCCCTTCATCACTGTGTCTGACTGCAGCTAATGGCAAAGGACACAGAATGAATGACAGCTCCACACTTTACTGGGTCTCGATTTAAAGTGAGCCATGAGCCATAGAGAGGAGAACACGACTGAGCACTCTAACATCAAGTTGCCTCATAATTATGCAGGTTTCCCTTCAGTCAGCCACTTGCGCTAAGCTTGAACTCTGCCCACCTGAAAAGACCCTCATCCCACCTTGATGGACATCAGTGACTGACTAACTGCATAGTTAATGTCAGGATGGATAAATGGTGTGCATCAACTTTCAAACTTGCTCCTCCGCCTTCTATCCTCCCCTGTTACCCACCAAATTTCCCCCATCATCATGGACCCTATCTCCTCTGCCATCCTTGAACTTCTGTCCATTACCCTTGCACAATCCATCTCCACATGGCTTTCTTCTCCTCAGAACCGGCAACCATTACTGGCCCCATGCCCACCCTGACCATTCCTATTAACTGAGCCACTTGGCTTGTCCCCTCCATGGCCCATACAATGAGACCTCCACCTACCAGATTGTCACCCCGGACCTGCATACTGCTCCTCCCTCTGACTGTGACTGTTCCCTCTCATCCCTCCCATCACTATGAATTGTCCTCCCTAACATTGACTCTACTTCTAAGACCCATTCCTCCACCTCTTTCACAGACTGTCACCGAACCCCTCCCTGGCAATTCTTCCACCCTTCCTCTGCAAGTCTGCCCCCAAGTTTTAAAGTTTATTTATTAGTCACAAATAGGTTTACATTAACACTGTAATGAATTTACTTTAAAAATTCCCTAGTCACCACGCTTTTGCACCAGTTTGGGTACACGGATGGAGAATTTAGCTCGGTCAATACACCTAACCAGCATGGCTTTGGACTGTGAGAGAAACTGGAGTACCCAGAGGAAACCCATGCAGGCAAGGGGAGAATGTGTGGACTCCACACTGACAGTGACCCAAGCCTGGAATCGAACCCAGATTCCTTGGTGCTGTGAGACAGCAATGTTAACCACAGTGCCACCATGCTGCCCTATGTTCAGCTTTTGGTGCAACATTTGCTAATGATGGAATTGTCAAGGTCTTCGAGAAAATAAAAGCAATATTTATTGAGCTCAAAATTGTTGATGAAGTAAATCTCTTTAGGTGGCTATATCAGGATGTTGCTTGATAGCTGTCTGAATTTTGACACAATTTCTCAGGTGTTTGTGAAAAGGACTTGATAGTGTTGGCTCGACTGGATGTGCCTTTGTTGTGTCGATGCTGGATGATCCATCTGGTTTTATTCTCATTATACCTTTTTCTAACCATTCAATATAATTGAATGACTGTCTGGGTCATTTCAGAGGGCAGTTAAGACGCAACCATTTAATGTAGGCCTGGAGACAGATAGATGTCAGACCTGCTAAGAACAGCAGGGCTTCCTTTACCAAAGGCCATTCATGAAAAAGTTGGTATTTTACGACAACCTGATGGCGTCATGCTCACTATTACAGATATTAACATTTTTTTCCAGATTTACCTAATTAATTGAATTCAAATTCAAAAACTGCCATGGTGAGATTTGAACACAAGCCCTGTCCTATTGAATACTAATCCAATAACATGATCAGTATTCTGTGTACCCTGTCATTACATAAGAACACAAAAAACAGGAGCATGAGTAGGGCATTTGAACTTTCAAGCGTGTTCAATCATTCAGTAAGATTATGGTTGTCCTAGCTGTGGCCTTAACTCCACTTTCTTGCCTGTCCACCATATCCCTTGACTCCTTAATCAAAAATCTGTGTAACTGAATCTTAAATACATTGAATGACCTATCCTGCAGTAGTGAATTTCAAAGATTAATGATCCTCTCTGAAAGAAGAAATTCCTCCTCATCTCCATCTTAAATGGGTGACCTATTATTTTGGAATTGTGCCCCTAGTTCTAGATTATGTCAAGAAAGAAACATTCTCTCAGCATTAGCCTGGTCAAGCTCCCTCAGAACCTCATATGATTCAATAAGATCCCCTCTCATTCTTCTGTACCCTAATGAGTGGTGGCCCAAACTGCTCAAACTTCCTTCATAAAGACTGCTGCTTTGTTCAACTAGTGAACTTTCTCTGAACTTCCTCCAATGTGAATACATTCCTCCTTATGTAAATAGACCAAAACTGCACAGACTGCTATAGGCGGAGTTTCACCAATCCTTGTACAGTTGCAGCAAGATCTCCCTACCTTTATACTCCATTCTCTTTGCAATATAGACCAACATTCTATCCGCCTTTCTAATTTCTTGCTGTATCTGCATGCTAACATTTTGTGATTCATATGCAAGGACATCCTTTCCCCTCTGTATTACAGCTTTCTGCAGTTTCTGTCTCTTAAAATAATATTCTGCTTTTCTATTCTTCCTGCCAAAGTGAACAAGTTCACATTTTTCCACATTATACTCCATCTGCCAAATTTTTACTGACCCATTTAACCTAATTATATTCCTAATTTGCAGACTTTTTTTCTCCCAACAACTTGCATTCCTACCTATCACCAGCAAATTTGGCTACAATATACTTGGCCCTTTCATCCAAGTTATTAATGTAGATGGTAAGTAGTTGAGGCCCAGCGCAGATCCCTGTTACCACTGGTTACACTTTGCCAAAGTGAATATGTCAGTTAGCCAACCCTTTATCCATGCTAATGTATTATCCCCAACTATGAGCTCTTGCATACTTCATTGGCACCTTAATAAATGTCTTTTGGAAATCCAATTGGACATCCACAGGTTCCTCTTTATCAGCTTTGTTTGTAATATCCCATTGTTTGTGTGAGCATGCTGCTTGCAACTTGATTGTTGCATTTCCTGCATTACAACAGTAACTACACTTCATTGACTGTGATGTTAAGAGGTAGTGAGAAGTAGCATACAAATGCAAACATTTCTTTTAATTGGGAGCCTGATTATGCCATAATAGTTGTTTAAACAGAACAGTTGTAATGTGCAATGCTTTAAATCATTATAATATGATCCATCATTGTAGACTTGTCTCTGTGAGCAGGTTACTCAAACCTCCTCAGCAATATGGTGGCCCATGCAGGGTTGTAGGGGTATCCCTTTTTCCTTTTTATGTGGGCACTCAAGTAATGCTGAAAAAGGCTCCAGTGTTTTGCCCACACTATACACGTAAACCTGAGCATGGGTTTTCAGACAGAGTCAGGGATATATCCATAATTTAGTTGATGTTCTGCGCTTGCCTAGATTTGTCCAAAGATGGCTGCCTCAGAAATTTCCAGGCCATGATGTGTACAATGACAAACAATTGTTAACAATTCCTCAGAAAAATATCAACGTAGATATCTGGCTATTCCAGATCACATTATTAAAAAATACTGTTTTTTTTCTCAGAGAAACCCAGTCCAGTACTTCAGCTTCACATCTGCCTGATGGTCATAAGCAGCACCACAGGAGGTCCTTAAGTTTTAATTTAAAATTGGAACGGTGGCTAAAATGGAATTTGTTTTTATTAGCTTTTTGTGTTGGTATGTACCGGAAGAGGGAAAATTATTTCATGAAGAGAAAGGTCATTCTTGTATTTCACAGGAAAGCCTTCTTCAAGCCAAAATATCACATTACTATCCTAAAGGACAGTAAATCCTGTGTCACAGTCAAAGTCATGTTAACATCTCATTAAAGTGGGAGATTATTTACCATTACAAACAATGAGTTAAGTGTTCTATTAAATGCAACTTTTAAGTCAACAATCTTATCTGGATGTTGAAAATGCATGTCTACAAGGAAGGAATGAGCTTATCGAAGTCGCTCCAGTGATCAGGTATAATGTAACGCAGACAGACATGAGTGATTTAACCAAACAAGTTCAGGCAATTAAAAAAAATGCAGACACCACTGAGACAATAATCAAAGTAAGGTTCATGGAGTTCATTTAACCCTGGCCCCCAAAAATTGATAGAAGACAGAACAGCAACTATTAACATTTTAATCAGTGATGGTCTCAGAAGGAATGAAGTTAACAAAATTTTTATCCAGGGGACATTAACCCCAATCGTAATTGGAATAGGAATTGGACGTCAAGGCGAGCAGAAACCTTCTGGACTTTGGCAGTATGGGGCCTATAAGGAAGTAAAAGAGGTAAATTGATCATTATACATAATCTTTCCCAAGCACTACTAGAGGCATTGCCATTCCACAGTATCTAGAGAGTGAATTCCAGGAGTCTGCCCATGATGCAACACTGACATGTTGAAATGATGTGTCACTAACATTTTCTTGCAAGACACATATACGATAGGCTGGATTTGCTGGCTATACTCACCCAAGACCAGAAAACCCTGTCCAAAGTCAGTGGACTGTTGCATGATCCTGATGGGAAAATTCCACCCAAGATGTGAATTCTATTAGTTCAGAGCCAAGGACACCATGAGAAAAATGGCACCTATTCACAACTTCCTCACTCTTCCTGATTCCCTTGCGCCACATCCTCACTTACCCTTTGGGTGAAACTTTCTGAGCTGCAGTATAGCACAGGGAGTAATATTGTGTGGCTTGTTGCAAATGGCTTGAATTGGTTCATGGATTTGTAGGTGGGCTATTCCTCATCATCCACATTTTCAACATCATCCTGATTTTTATCCTTATCATCTCTTCATTATAATCTCGATGGCAAAATGCTGCCTTCTTCATCTTATCTCCTAAATTCATCTTTTGCTTGCTGCTGTTGTTGTAAACTGCTTGAACACAGGACACATTTGAAGAATGCTTCAGACCCTCTAGAAATAGAGAAGACATTGAAAGGTGACGATATTTCCTTCAGCTTGGTGTTTTACAGGGATGCCATGGTGAATGAATAAGTCAGTATCCACTAATCTACAACGTCAGCAATCCCACAATTTTGTTGTCTCCCAAAACCAGAGGTGAATGCCTCCTTTATAGAATCAAAGCTTGTTCCTTGATTATGTGAAACTTACCACAGAGAAACAGGCCACTTGTACCAATACATTTGTGTCAGTGTTCGTGCTCTGCACAAGCATATTCCATTGTACTTCATTCCACTTAATCAACACTGATGAAGTATCTCCCACAGATAATCATCTGGAACAATATTAACAGCATATGAAAGGTTTTTTTCTAAGTGGCATCAAAATATCTAATGTTATTGATCTGCTGGTAACATCTGATAAAAGTTTAGAAGAGGTTTGCTGCTTGCAACTAATTCATAAAAAAGTTTCACTGGCGTTCCTTAACTTGCCTGGCCTCACTTGTGTGATTGAACATTTTTCTATACTGTCCTGTAGATCTGAGGGTGTGAGAGAAGGCACTTGCACAATTTTTCTCCACATGACTCACAAAACATTTCTTTTAAGATTTCTATCCATGGCTATGCAGTAATCTTTCTCTGTTTTGTCACATTTTACCTCTTGGTTGACCTTTGAGATGATGATGTTATCTCGACAGGACCATAGTTAAGTAGTGTTCCAGTGGTGTGTAGGTGATCTACGCCTGGGAGATTCTGTTAAAAATAACTCAGGATAGTGCAGATGATTGAGTTTTGGATGAATAGTTGGCTCAGGATTTCTTTGCTTACATTTTCTTTTGTCTCTGATTTTGAAGGAGGCTACATTTTTTTAATTGAATGTGTTAGGTGCAATGGTTCTGGCAATCTTCTTCCAGGACTTGAAGCTCAGACCAACACTCCTTGGTGAAGCATTCAGATGCCCTTGAGTGCTTCCTTTGACTACATGAAAGTTCACTCTGGACTCAAGCATTCCATAGAAGATTTTCTTTGATAAGTGAGTATCAGGTATCCTGGCTACATGACCTGCCCAACTCAATTGTGACTGTCTCAATGTGGTGTGATTCTTGGCATCCCAGCTCAAGTGAGCACTTCAGTGTCTGGTATTTTGTCTTTCCATCTGATCTTCAGAAACATCTCAAGTAAAAGAGGTGGAGGGTCTGGGCATCATGCTAACACATAGTCTGAGTCTTGCATGTATAAAGCAGAGAAGGCAAGTCTATTGCTCTGTAGACTTTCAGTTTGGCAGATAAATTTACCCCAAACTGATGCTCAAAGTCTGCTGATGGCTACTCTAGCTTTGATAATTCATGTATGTTTCTCACCATCCATATAGACAGCTTGAGAGATGGTCCTGTTGAGATAAATGCACTTATCCACCGCTGACAGGTTCTGGTCTTGGGTTTGAGATAGAGCTTCCCTCAAGTAGGTTGGTGCGTCAGTTCAGTTTTCTTTGTGCTGATCGAAAATTAAAGTTGTTGCATGCCTTGGAGAACAAATCCATGCCAGATTGTATCTCTATCCCTGAACAAGCAGCTAGTGCACAGGCATCAGCAAGCATGAGCTCACGAAGTATATCCTTGAAGACCTTTGTCTTTGCCTGGAGAGGTCTTAGTTTGAGCAGTTTGCCTTCCATGTGACATCCGATTTCAATGCCAGAATCACCATTAAGAAAGGCATCGGGGAGCATGGAAGAGAACATACTGAAAAGGTTGCTCTAGCGTGCAACCCTGTTTTACTCCATTAGTGACTGCAAATGAATCAGAAGAGCCATCATTATCAGGACAGATGCAGCAGGTGAAACATTGTGATGAATTTCTCAGAGCGATCAGATTTCTCCATTGCCTTCCAAAGGTCCTCATGGCTGACTTTGTCAAAGGCCTTGATCAGGTTAGCAAACATGGCATGGAGTCCATATTCTGTTCTTGGCATTTCTCCTTGAGCTAACTAACTGAAAACACCAGCTTAGTGGTTCTTCAATGTTTTCTGAAACCGCACTGACTCTCTGGAAGATCCTGGTCAAGATGCTGTACTAAGTGATTCACAAGGACACTGCAGATTTTGTCAGTGATGGAGAGGAGTGAGATCCCTCCATACCTATCACAAGGTTGATAAGTTCATTTTCACTTGTACAGGTGGACAGTAAAGGTATCTTTATATTCTTGTGGGGTGGTTCCTTGCTCCTATATAGACTGAAAGAATCCAGGGAGTTTATTGATTGGGGATTGACCTCCAGCTTCTGGAATTCAGCTGGAATAGCATCAACTCCTGGAGCTTTTTGATAGACAATAGTTTGATTGCCTTTGGCATTTATTACAGTGTGGGAGAACAATTGATGGAAATCTGTAGTAGGCTGTATTGATTGCTTTTTCACTGATGCATGTAGGCTGTTTGAGCATTTGGTTAAAGTCCTCTGCCAATCTTTCTAGAATTTAGGACTTTCACTGAGCAGAGTTGACTTGTTGGCACCAAGGATTGGTGATGAATCAATGGACTGAGGCCAATAGCCAGGTTATAAGGCATTGTAGAATCTCTTCCAGTCCTTGTGGTCTGCATTTGACTGGTGGTTATCTGCTTTCTGATTCAGCACAGAGTCTTGTACCTATCTGATGAAGGATCATCACGATCTTCCAAGTTCACTCCATCCTCTTTAACTTTGCCTTCTTCCTTTCCTGCCTTCTGTTGCTGTGAATGACCTACAGAAAAAGCTGAAATGAGCCCAGGATTGTTATTCAGTATCCAGGAAGAGTGATAAGATGAAAACAGAACTGGAGTTTTCTGCCAGCTTTAAAGTGATGGAGCAGGTGCAAGAACGGCTTTGTACCCATTTACTGGTTAGGCCAAATGAGCACCTCCCACAAACACAGCAGCTGCTGCAACAACTGATTCTTATTTGGTGATAGGTTATAGATAGTGAGGGTCCTGCCTTCAGTCCCCTCGCCTGGGAATTATAAGATAGATTTCCTTTGAATAAAATTCAAAGCATCGCATGGAACCAATGATCTGAAAAGTTACAGTTTGGTAGCAGCAGTCTTCAAAGAAAAGACTTTGAAGTGACGATTGAAGTACAACAAGGCTGTGTATAGTTGCCAGAATTATTCAATTTGTACACAAAACAGATATTCAGAGAATTAAATGCACTTCTGTTGGTATAAATTGGAGACAAGAATGATAACAAATTTACCCTGATGACATGGTGCTACGTGCAGAATCAGATGAGACTCTACAAAATGTCATAGATCAAGCAATATCCCGAAGTTCAGAATATGGGTTGAGTAAGAACACAAATTAGAAGAAATTATAGTGAAGATTGAAGTGGATGGAGTCACATTGGAACAAATTGAGAAGTTTGTATATTTAGGACAATATGATAACAGAAGATGGTAGATGTGGTGCAGAAGTTAGGTTGGAGATAGCAGAAGTAATTTTGTGAAAGTTAAGGATTTGTTAACATGAGAAAACTTAAGCTGGTAAAAAGGACAACACTCATAAGATGCTGCGTTGTATCCATTTTGCTGTATGTCTCAGAAATCTGGACAATAAATGAATATCTCTGGAAGAAAATAGAGGCTTTTGAAATGTGAATGCTAAAAATTCTATGTACAGGCCAGAAGCTAAATGATGAGGTGCTTCAAATTGAAATAGTAAAAAATCTAAAACGTGACAAAAAAAAGTCAGTGTTCTGACCACTTGATCAGAACTGCAAAGCTACAGAGATTTCTTCTAGAGCACAAAGTGGTGGGCAGTGGAAAGAGAGGTCGATCGAGGTGTAGTTGGATGACGGATGTTACAGAATAGTTGTAGATGAGCTACAATGGATGTATGAGTATGGCGCAAGATAGATGAGCATGACGTACCTTGACAACAGATCTCCTGGCAGGAATAGCTACAAAGAGCAGCATCAGCTGGAAAGCCCTGTTCGAAGGAGAGAACAGCATTTCAAAGGACTGTTCACAGGTAAAACTTTAGAGGAGGGTTTCAAACACAGATTGAAGATGGAACACTTAAGCAGACATAGAAAGATGTTAGGCTGTGCATGCCGACCTGTAATTCTATTTAAGAGGTAAAGATGTGGACTGTGACAGTTAACATACTGTTTGAATGAAAAGTTATCTTACCTTGTTTCCCTCATGTAGGTCATTGATTTTTGTTTTTGCTGCATAGTTAAGATGTCCTGGGGATACGGGAGATATAACTCTGTCCTGTCACCTACCTCCACATAATCCAGACAACTACTTTCACTGGCTTAATTTGTTGCCAGCTCAGCAGATGGTCACTCTGTGTAATGCTTTGTTACAGGCTTGGTGAATTCTGGGGTCATGAGGAGATGGAAGTCTAGTTTGGTGTAGTTCTGGACTCAAAGTGATAGCAACTGATTGCAAATATATTAGGACCCCTGCCAGTGACAGATATAGACACCATTCATCTTATCTTGAAAACACAGAACAATTGGAGGAGAAACAACCTGCATGTCTACCCATGAAGTTGCCATTTTGAGTTACTGATGGTTTTTCAGATCTATAGTGAAGCTGGTGCACATTTCACAGAATTTTTACAGCACAGATGGAGGTCATAGAATCCCTACAGAAGGAGGCTATTTGGCCCATTGAGTCTGTACCGACTGCAATCCCACCCAGGCCCTATTCCTGTTACCCCACATATTTACCCTGCTAATCCCCCTGATACCAAGGTCAAATTAACATGGGCAATCAACTTAACCTGCGCATCTTTGGACTGTGGAAGGAAACTGGAGCACCCAGAAGAAACTCACACAGACATAGGGGGCCCGATTTTACCATTTTTGGGCACAAAAACTTGGTAAAGTTGGATGTGAGGTGAATAGTGTGATCTGTACCCACCTTCGCGTTGATTGCCCCTTTACCAAGGCTTGAAACGGATGCGATGGCCATTTAAATGCATTTGCATGCATTTAAGTTGACTTAATGGGCTGCACACACAACTTTACCAGCACTTCCCCCTTTAACACTGCATTCGCCAATTGGGAATTGCCGCGAAACAGACATGCTCCATTAAAGTTCAGTTTGGATGTTCCATCTGTGAGGGTTAGTGAGGAGGTAAATACATAGCATCAGATGGCTCTCTGCTGCTCGCGAGTGCCCTATCATTGCACCATTTTCATTTTCGGGTCAGTGGCTGCTTTGCGAGTGTGTGGCGGGGTGCGGGTGGGGGGGAACTGTTGCTCTGCAGGATCTCCAATGTCCAACTTGAAGCACAGACCCGGGTCTCAGCACTGACCTCGGGTCTTGCAGTGCTGCTGGGTCCTAGTGCACTCAGCTCACTTCCAGCTGAAGGATGGGCACAAAATTCTTGCAAATTGCACTGCTGCAGCCTCTCAACTTTGCAAAGAGCTGTGATTGTGGGGAGCATGTGGCTGGGGGAATTGGGGGGGGCTGTGATTGTGGGGAGCATGTGGCTGGGGGAATTGGGGGGGCTGTGATTGTGGGGAGCATGTGGCTGGGGGAATTGGGGGAGGCTGGACAGTGACTGTTGATGCGCCAGGGGCAAGTGGTGTCCCTTAACCTCGAGATGAGTTCCTCTCCATCTCCAATCCTCCCCTCCCCATCTTCAAAGTGATAAGATGGCTTTTATAATGTGACTGATCGATCTTGCTGTTCTTTTGGTTGCTGTTGGAGCTGAGGAGGAGGAGCAGGAGGAAGAATTGCGGGCACTGGAGACACGGGCCTTACCACTTCCAGGACCAGAGGGAGATGACCACCAGAGGCAGGAGGTGGCCACCATTCACACAGAGGGGGAAACACAGGAGAAAGAGGGAGCAGAGGTCCGGGAGTTCTGTGCATGAGGATCATTTGAACAGATGTCAGACACTGTGTGCCACTGTTGTCTCCAACAGAGACAGTGCAACACCTCTGCAGCCTGTTGAAGGACATGGCACCCACTCTCGGTGGCCGTCAAATTGATGGCCACTCTGAACTTTTATGCGTCTGGCTCCTTCCAGGCCCCTTGCAGAGATGTATGTGGAATTTCCCAGTCAGCTGTGCACATATGGGTCAAGTAGGTCACTGAAGCCCTGTATGCCCGGGCTGGGCAGTACACCAAATTTAACTTGGACCAGCCCCATCAGGAAGCCCGGGCTGCAGGATTTGCAGTCACTCAGGGGGATGCCTAACATTGTTGTTGTTTGTCCATCATCATCGATGAGGACCTCAGCACCATTAGTCATTTTGAGGCTGGTTGCGCTGTGTCTGAAGATGACTGATCAGGCCAATTTGGGCATGGAATGTCCTGGCACATATTGGACAGACTTGTGTAGACACTGCAGCTGTTGCGCTGTTGGCTCTGGACTTGCGCAGCTCGCGCTTAAGTTGCGCTTCAGCAATACACCTTGCTTTGTGAGCTTGACAGCCTTTGTGGATGAGGCAGCACCAGGTAGGGCAGTTTTGTGCCAGTGTTTCCCAGGTGGTCATGTCTATGCCAAGCGACTTCAGGGAGGCCTTGAGTGTGTCTTTGAAACATTTCTTCTGCCCTCCATGTGAGTGTCTTCCAGCAGAGAGTTCCCCAAAAAGGAGCTGCAGGGTATGCACTCGTCTGACATACGGATGACATGACCTGCTCACTGGGTCTGCGCTCTCATCAGCAGTGTGTGGACTGATGGTAGACTTGCTCTAGGGAGAACTTCAGTGTCTGGTACTTTGTCTTGCCAATGGATGCGTAATATTCTGCGAAGACAAGTCATGTGGAAATGATTGAGCTGTCTTGCACGCCTTTGATACACCGTCCACATTTCACAGGCATACAGGAGGGTAGTGAGTACCGTGGTGCTGTAGACCTTCAGTTTTGTTGCTGGGCTGATTCCTCGATGTTGCCATACAGTGGAGCGCAGTCTACCAAAAGCAGAACTTGCCTTTGCTATTCTGCAGTTAACTTCTGCATCAATAGTCACTGCTTGGGAGAGGGTGCTGCCAAGATAAGTGAACTGGTCCATTGCCTGTAGTTTCTGCCCTTTGATTGTGATTATGGGTACTGTGTACAGTGTATGAGGAGCAGGCTGGTGCATGACTTCGGTCTTTTTAATGTTGATGGTGAATCCAAAGTTTGCACAAGCTGTGGAAAATTTGTCCATATTGACTTGCATCTCTAGCTTTGAGCCAGTATACAGGGCGCAGTAATCGGCAAAGAGGAAGTCTCTCAGAACAGTCTCCTTCACTTTGGTAATAGCTTGAAGTCTCCTCAGGTTGAAGAGCTTCGTATCCACTCTGTACTTGAGGCTGATTCCAGCAACACTGTCCTGAAAGATATCATTCAGCATGGCAGTAAACATCATGCTGAACAGTGTGGGTGTGAGCACACAGCCCTGTTTGACGCCATTGGTGACTGGGAATGCCTCAGAGGATTCTCTGCCATCCAGTACTCTGGCCACCATGCCATCATGGAACTGGTGTACCATCTGAATGAATTTGGGGTGGGGGGGTAGCCGAACTTCGACATGATCCTCCACAGGTCTTGTCGGCTTACAGTGTCGAAGGCTTTCGCGAGGTCAGCAAAGATTGTGTAGAGCTTGTGATTCTGCTCCTGACACTTCTCCTGAAGTTGGCATGCAGCAAAAATCATGTCAGTAGTCCCACAACCTTTGCGGAAGCCACACTGTGACTCTGGAAGCAGGCCCAGCTCCAGATGAGTGACCAGACAATTTAGCCGGACTCTTGCGAGGGTTTTTCCTGTGAGGAGAGCAGCGAGATTCCTCGGTGGTTGTCGCATACTTGCCGATTGCCCTTCCTCTTGTACAGGTGTATGATGGAAGCATCTTTAAGTTCCTGAGGAATGGATCTTTGCTTCCAAAAGGACTGGAACAACTCGGTGAGCTTCTCGATAAGTACAGGACCAACAGCTTTATAGATCTCTGTGGGTACGGCATCTGCCCCAGGGCTTTGCCACTGGATAGCTGGCTGACAGCTTTCGTGACTTTGGCTACTACTAATGGATCATCCAAGGTGCTGTTGATATCAACCTGGGGAATCCTGTCCATTGCCTCATCATTAATAGATGACGGCCGGTTGAGGATGGCTTCAAAGTGTTCAGCCCATCTCTGCAGGATCTGAGCCTTCTCTGTAATGAGAGTTGTACTATCTGTACTCAGGAGGGGGGAGCTCCTGAGAGATTGATGTCCGTAGAGAGAGTTGAGGACTTCATAGTACCGTTTCAAGTCATTTCGGTCAGCGTATCCCTGTATTTCATCTGTCTTGGCACCCAGCCAGGCATCCTGCATTTTCCACAGTTTATTCTGGACTGTCCTGCGAGCACTGGTAGAAGCATTTTTCTTGGCAGCTGAAGATGGGTTGTTCTGACAGGCCCGATGAAGATGGTGCTTTTCAACAAGTACAGCCTGTATCTCCTCATCATTCTCATCGAACCAATCATGCTGCTTGCGGGTGGAGGGCCTGAGCGTCTTCAGCGTAGATGTATGGATAGCATCCCTGAAGCGTTCCCAGTTGTTCTCAGCGCTGTCTGCGAGGTGTAGGTCAGTAAGCTTGATTTCTAAGTCTTCAGCCAGTGCTGAAGCTATGCTGGGGTTCTTTAGCTTGGCTGCACTGATTCTTTTCATAACCTTGCTTCCTTGTGGTCACCTCTTGGGTTTGATGCGGAGCCTCATTTTGGAGACAATGAGCCTGTGATCTGTCCAGCAGTCAGTACCACACATGGCCTTGGTTACTCTGACATTCTGCCTGTCTTTTCTCCTGACAATGACATAGTCTATAAGATGCCAATGCTTAGAGCGGGGGTGCACCCAGGAGGTCTTGTTACAGGTAGGCAGATGGAAGGTTGTGTTGGTGATGAGGAGGTTGTGTGCTGCACAGGTCTTCAGTAAGAGTAGGCTGTTTCTGTTACACTTGCCCACTCCATGCCACCCAATGACTCCCTGCCAGATTGCAGAGTCACACCCTACTCTTGCATTGAAATCACCAAGCAAGATCAGCTTGTCAGTATTGCTCACTGCTGATAGTAGGGCATCTAGTTCTTCATAGAACTTGTCTTTCATCTCATCTGGGTCGTTCATTGTGGGGGCATGGGCGCTGATCAGGGTGGCTTGACTTCTGTTCTGTAGTGGAAGCTGTAATGTCATAAGCCGGTCATCCACACCCTTGGGTAGACTATCAAGTTTCCGAACAAGGTGACTCCTGACGGCGAATCCAACTCCAGCATCACGACGTTCATCACTGCCGTGACTGTTGCAGAAAAAAGTGTATCCACCTCCAGTTTCAGTCAACTGACCTATGTTGGCAAGACGAGTTTTGCTCAGGGCCGCAATGTCAATGTTGTATCTTGCAAGCTCTCTGGCAATTAAGGCTGTTCTTCTCTCTGGTCTGTCTGCGTGCGCACATTCCAAGTGCCAATGGTGAGCGGTGTCACCTTGTGTTTTATTTTGTTTGTTCGACCGCAAGATGGGATCCCCGCCAGCCACGGTAAACTGGCCAGGGTATAGTGAAGCAGGCAATGTTTAGGGCACCTTTTCTAACCCCTTCCTCATTCTATGGAGGTGAGCAGTGTGTTTCTGATGAGGACTGCTCAGCCGCCCAGGTAGACGCTGAGTTCCACTGCTGTTTCAGTCAGCGGAAAACGACCATTAGACCTGAACTGCCTGCGTGCAGGTCCGTGACTAGAACTCCCAGTGTATCCACACCTGCTGCTTCATCGCTCACCCATCACCACAGGACTTCAAGGGTTGAACAGGACACTGATGATGATGATGATGGTGTCGAAACTAGCGTTTGATTTGGATTAAAGTAACAGAGGGTTGCACAGTGTCAGCCTCATTCTCTCTTCCCAATTCCCATCTAGATCCAGTGGCAAGACAGCTGGAGGTGGGACTAGGTGCAGTGGATGACCAGGATGTCTTCTGAATCTTGTCCTGATCTTCATGTTCCATGACACTTGCAGAGACCGCCTTCTTGACTGTTGGACCTTCCATTGGTCTCGTCTGCTCAATCCGCCGGAGTCTGTCTTCACATGCTGGGATAGACAATTCCCTATCTCACCGAGGGTTGAGACCCGTTGACTACCCTCACCTGGTTTAGCCGGCCTGTCGAGGCTGTTGCCCGGGATGTGGCCGCTGCCACGTGCAAACAGCTATGGGGAGCCATAGGTGAGAGCTGAGTGCCAGGTGGGGACAAAAGATGGACAAACCGCCCTGAAAGGACGTGACATGTTCCCCCACTAAAGGTACTACCCCTCCCTGACATCCCATACATGCCCATGCCTAACGTACAGCGGACATCGACTGCACCCACACCCTCAAGGCCCCCCCTACAGAATCCATGAAGATTCATCAACAGAAAGGGGTTCCATTCCCTGAATGTTCAACTCATGTGCAACCATAAGATGAACATTATGAGTATCTGTGCAAGACACCCAGGCAGTGTGCAAGACAGCTTCACTGTCAGGAGCTCGGACATCCCGGAAGCATTTGAGAAGGAGCCCAGGCTGTGGAGCAGCTCCTGGTTGACATGGGTTACCCATTTTGGACATGGCTAATGACGCCTGTGTGGAGGTGTGTGGCTGAGGCAGAGACTCGCTATTATAAGGCCACCTGCGCGATTGTGGAGAGCTGCACTGAACTCCTCAAATATGATTGCAGTGCCTGGACCACTCTGGCGGGACCCTACAATACAGCCCTGTGATCTCTTCCTGCATTGTGTTTGTGTGCTCTGACTTACACAATCTCGCTCTGCAGAGAGGTGACCTATTGGAGGAGGAGGAGGATGTGGAGACTGACCATTGTTTGATATCTGACCCACTACAGCCTCACCACTAACTGGACCCAAGGACATGTCAGTATCTGGGGTGGTGAATTGTGAGGTGGAAGCTGACGGCAAAATGGAGCCACCTTCGGAGGTCCCTTCACCCATATCCTCCGAGGACTCATCTGAGCTGTCCTGACCAGGATGTCATGATGTGGGTATGCCGGAGTTGGACTGGCGTAAACACAGTAAAAAGTCTGACAACACCAGGTTTTAGTCCAACCTATTTATTTGATAATATACTCACAAGCTTTCGAGGGACACCCTCTTCGTCAGGTGAATGGAGAGTTCTGGCCTCAGACAGAGCATATAATCTCTAAACTGTCTGTGCTTTATATGCTCTGTCTGAGGCCAGAACTCTCCATTCACCTGACAAAGAGGGTGTCCCTCGAAAGCTTGTGAGTATATTATCAAATAAATAGGTTGGACTAAAACCTGGTGTTGTCAGACTTTTTACTGACCAGGATGGGCAGGAGCTGCAGTGTTGGCCTGAAGTCCAGAAGGCCCCAGGGTGTCAGGATCTGTCCCTGCAACACAGGACACCAGGGAAGGAGAAGAATCCAGGATGCAAAACACATGCTTCAAATTTCTCCATTGAACATAGAACAAAGAACCAAGAAAATGACATCACAGGCCCTTTGGCCTTCCAAGCCTGCAGTGAACAAGCTGCCCATCTGATTTGTAACCCCCTACCCTTCCAGGGACCAAATGCCTCTATTCCCATCCTATTCACGTAGGTGTAAAGATGCCCCTTAAAGGTCACTATTGTATCTGCATCTACATCCTTCCCCGGCAGTGAGTTCCAGGCACCCACTACCCTCTCTGTGCAAATAAACATGCCTCATATATCTCTTTTAAACCTTGCCCCTAGCACCAAAACTCATGCCCCAGAGAGGTTGCCTCAAAGTGAGTGGAGGAGTGACAGGTGCTCACGTCTGATGGCAGCCTGACCATGCTGTCACTGACAGCCCTCATCTCCCCTTCCCTTGAGAGCTCCAGCACCCACTCCTCAAAGGGGGTGAGGACCCAGAGATCTGGCTCATTAACCCCTGTCTTCACCCTCTCATGGCTGTTGTGCTCAGTCCTCTCCTGTGGAGATAGAAGGAGCCATGAAAGAAATGATGGCATGACGACAGCAGAGTATCAGGTGGTGGTCCTTAGAGGGCAAGCGCAGTGGGGCTGTCAGGGAGGGGATAGGAAGGAGGTGCTTGGGAATCAGGAGCTGGAAGCATGCAGTGTGCTGGGTGTGGGAGGATCTGGGGGAGATTTGGAGGAAGATGTAAGATGGGGTTCAGCACCACCTGGATGAGGTCATTGACCTTTCTTTGTCACTGCTTCCCGGTTTGGGAGGGCCAGTGCCCTGGCACTGACCGAGGCGGCGACTGCCTCTCAGGCCGCATTTCCGTCAGCCCCCCTTGGCCTGCGCCCTCCTGGGGGGAAGAGGATGTACCGCCTCGCCTCTGCTATATCTAGTAGCCTGTCCAGATCGCCCTCAGAAAAACAGGGGAGTTGGTCGTGGGCACATTTTGTGCAGGAATGCCCGCCTGCCTGTCCATCCTTGAGTTTTTAATGGCGCTGCCCCTCGTTAGGGCAGATCAGCTGCAGGCAGTTTGGCAGAGCATTCCAGCAAGTTCCATGCAGTTTGCTTGTTAGCATTGAGGGGAAGGGGAATGCTTACAGGCGTGCTGATGGGATGGGGAAAGGAGGGGGGGTGGGTGGTGGATCAGCACCTCAATGACTGGGGACAGGAGAGAATGAGAGAGGTGTCACACAGCGGTTGGAGTCCAGAGGAGATGGGGGCCTTATGCGGGAGGATCTAGGTGGGGGTGAGGGGATCACTCTGCCTGATATCTGTAGGATGGAGTGGGGATCTCGCCACCTGAGATCAGTAGGGGGGAGGGGGAGGGAGTCCACTGCCATTCTGCCTGAGGTCAGTGGGGGAAAGGGGGTGTCCGCTGACACTCTACCTGAGATCAGTGGGGGGGAGGGGCAATGTCTGTGGGGACCAGGCATTATCCGGCCTGGGAGGGATGTGGTAGGGGAGCAACATTCTATCACTTTCTTTCTGTGTATGCGCAGTTGGAGGCACTGATCAAAGCTGCAGGATTTTGCCTGCATTAAGCCCCGCCCACAGGCTTGTGCAGCGCGATTCAGACTTACTGATCAGAGTGCTTATGGGGACAACTAAGAATGGGCTTAAATGTTGAATCTGAAACATTCCCAGTTTCAAATCTTAGAATCAAAATGGTGAAACAGGGCCCATGGAGAAAAGGCAAACTCCACACAGACAGTGACTGAGGCTGGAATTGAACTGGAGTTCCTGGGCGCTGTAAGGAAGCAGTGCTAACCACTGCAACACTGTACTGCCCCATATGTGTCTGTATCAGCTCTCCACTGACATTTCCTATATCCTTGCACATTGTTTCTATTCAAATAATCATCAAATGTCTTCTTGAAGGCCTTGATTGAACCTGCCTATTGACAGTGTAATCCAGATTTGAACCACTCATTAGTGTGAAAAACATTTCTCTCACTTCATATTTGTTTCATATCTTTTCTTCTGAAAATTGCTTTAAATTTGTGCTGTCTGATTCTTATTCCTTTTACAAGCAGGACCATTCTCCTTGGCTACTCTGTCTAGCCCTCTGATGCATTTGAACATCTTCATCAAATCTCCTCGCAACCTTCTTCTCTCCAAGGAGAACAGCCCTAACCTCTCCAATCTATCCTTGTAGCTAAAGATTTTCATCGGTGGAACCATTCTTGTAAACTCTTCTGTACTCTCTCCAATGTGTTCTCATCCTTTTATACTGTGGTGTCCAGAACTGTACACAATGTTCCATTCCTACATTTCCTTTGAGAGACTTTGCACAGGGCCCTGTGCTAATGCTGGACATCACTTCAGCAACATAGGCAATAATATACACCTTATTGGTGTAACAGTTTGTGTTAACATTTTGTTCTTGGGTAGGAATATTACTTTTAAACAAATGGAGACCATTGCCGCAGTGAACATGTACAATTACCATTCCACCTGCCAGGAGCATGTTACTTTCACAAGCTTTAGCATTTCCCAAACACTGAACCACTTCCTAGGTTTTCTCTTTGGGTTTTGTTTGCCACATGATTTCTCCTTTGATCGCCATTCTCTTCTTCCAAAGCCAAAAAGTGTGGCATGAGTGGAAATCTCGCAGAGTGAAGGAGAAGTGGCTCAGGGTGCATTTACTGCTGGACCTGGTAAATTGGAATACCCGACAAGTTTTTGTTGGAAAAGCAAAGTCATTACTTTGCTATTGATTCTATCTATGCATAACAATGGTTAATCAGCAATCTTTCTCCCTCATTACCTTTCTTTCAAGCTGCACCTCCAGCAAGTTACTGGATAAATTCACTTTAATGATATTCTTTTGTGAACCCGCTAAGATAAACATTGCTAACACACGCAATTCCTCTGAATAAAACCATATAAAACAAAATAAGACGAGTTGTACCAATAAGGGTCCGTCATACCCATATGGTGAAAGAAAATCAAAAGTCACT
Organism: Carcharhinus amblyrhynchos; assembly: GCF_965287045.1. Lineage (NCBI taxonomy): Eukaryota > Metazoa > Chordata > Chondrichthyes > Carcharhiniformes > Carcharhinidae > Carcharhinus > Carcharhinus amblyrhynchos. The sequence goes on from NC_137325.1 coordinate 90,186,671, forward strand.
GCAATTGCTTAATATTGGGCTTTTCTTCAAGTCAGACATCTTGTTCTACACATTTTTTCAAGCACAGTGGGTGGTTGACTCCACCTCTGTACAGTTTCAACCCATGCTTGCTGGATCTTGTATTAATTGGTTGGTTGCCCTTCTTACTTGTTCAGAGCATTTTCCTATTGCCTGATCTCACACATAATAATTTAATAGGTTTCTTCTGTGAGGTAGCTGATTCCTGCTTCCAAAGTTATATATGCACCAATTCGACTAATAATCTGTGTGTTCTTCAGGCAGTGGCTGTATGCCTATTATGAATAATTCAGCAATATAACTGAAATTGATTTCTTGTTCGTTGGTCAACTGTGCATTAGATCTATACATTCAATCTCTAAGAGAGTGCAAAGTAAATTTATTTTCCTGTTAGAAAAACATGAACTCAAATTTAATATAGTCAAAACGCTAAGAATACATGAAGTGGTTGGTCTTTACTTTGCCTACATTTGCATTCTACTTATTTCTTAATTCTGTTTGAATATAACTGAAGTCTCCTCTTCCTGGCTAAACCAACATATTTGCCCCTAATAATAAGTAGTTTCCTCTTGCTGGAATGTCCAATAGCTAAAAGAAAGGGTTTGGTTGATCTACCGACAACTATGTATGACCTTGGAGTTTCCTGTAACAAGGAAAATTCTTGAGCTATAAGTGTTAAATTGATTTGGAATTGCTTCCCCTTATACCTTGGTTTAACTGAAGTGCATTAATTCTCATATCATGTGTGCAGAGGGAGCTCTTGGTATGTGAAAAAGGACTTTGGCTTGAACAGCAGCATGTCTTGACACATCAGTTACAGAGGCATTTTACAGCATCATGTGCTTTGATCCAAAGCTGTGCCCCTTCCATGGCTGATGAACCAGTGTGGTATGTTATTGTTAAATCCAGGCAAGAAGCTATGGTTGGTTGGTTCAGGAATGTAGAAGGTATTGCCAATTAAAATATTTTTGTATCTGAAACCAGTCTAAGCACAGCACCTGCCCAGGAGAGGAAAGTCAATCTCACACAGGCCAACCTTAACACATTAGTGTTAAACTAACACTGTTAGCCCCCATCTACAGAAAACAGATTAAAAGAACTATGCAATGCAATTCACCAATTGTACAAAAACATCATGCCTTCTGCAACTTCTCAGACACGTGAATGATCATTCTTCAAAGTACCAAAGTTAACTGGCAGTAAAAATAGTCATATTTTGTATCGACTGAATCATTGAATTATATTGCTACATTTGTGAAATGCAATAATTAAGTCATTTTAGCCCTTTCGCTTATAACAAAGGTTGTATCCTCTATTGCCCAGTCACAGTATCATTTAAAGACAGTTCGACTGTTGTGATTGAGGTAGTTTTCCTTTTGATGCATTGGTTATTATCTTCCAAAAATCATTAGATTCTAGAACAATCCCAGCTGATGAGAAAATATCAAATATAATACCTTTATCCAAGAAAGAAGGGGGTCAAAAAGCAGGAAATGATAGGCCAGTTAGTGTAACATCTGGCACAGGAAAATTACTAGAATTCAGTATAGCAGGATACTTGAAAAAATCGTAACAGGATCAGGTAGAAGCAACATGGATTTGTCAAAGTAAAATAGTGTTTGATTAATTTATTGGAGTTCTTTGAGGAATTGGAGTTCTTTGAGGAAGTATCAAGCAAGATTGATAAAGGGGAATCTGTAGATGTGATGTACTTCGATTTCCAAAAGACATTTGATAAGATGTCTCATCAAACATTACTACACCAAATGTAAGCTCATGGTATAGGGGGTAATATATTAGCATGGATAAAGATTGGTTAACTAACAAGAAGCAGAGTAGGGATATGTTTGTGATTTTTGGATTGGTGATATGTAACTAGTGAAATGCAAGAGGGAACAATACTTAGGACTCAACTATTTACAATCTACATCAATGAATTGGATGAAGGGACAGAATGTACAGTAGCTAAATGTGCTGATGACTCCAAGAAAGGTGGGAAAACAAGCTGTCAAGTTGAGGTAAAGAGTCTAAAATAAGTTAAGTGAATGGGTAAAAATTTGGCAAATGGAGAATAATGTGGGAAAATGTGAACTTGTCCTTTTTGGCAGGATGAATAGAAAAGCAGAATACTACTGAAATTGAGAGAGATTGCAGAGCTTAGTGATACAGAGGTTTCTGGGTGTGTTGGTACATGATTCACAAAATCACTCACCTGATGAAGGAGCAATGCTTTGAAAGCTCGTGCTACCAAATAAACCTGTTGGACCTTAACCTGGTGCTGTGCAACTTCTTACTGTGCCCACCCCTGTCCAACACCGGCATCTCCACATAATGAATTACAAAATGTTAGACTGCATGTACAGCAAGGATTAGGAAAGCAAATGGAATGTTGGTGTTTATTGTAAGGCGGATGGAATATAAAAGTAGGGAAGTTTTACTGCAGCTTTACAGGGCCTTGGTGAAACCATATCTGGAGCACTGTATACAGTTTTGATCCCCTTTTTGCAAAAATGATCATATGGCACATTCAAAGCAACTTAGGGAAGATTCACTTGATTCTGGATGAAGGGCTTATCTTCTGAAGAAAGGTTGACCAGGTTAGGCCTGTAAACATTAAAAATTTGAAAAAATGAGGGTGATCTTATTGAAAAATAGGATCCTGAGGGGGTTGATAATATGAATATGGGTCAAGTGTTTCCTTTTGGGGAAACCAGAACTAGGGAACACAGTTTAAAAGTTAGGGGGCACCCACTTAAGATGGAGGAGAGAATGATTTTTTCTCTCAGAGGAATTATTTTCCCTCGAAAGCTGTGGAAAGTAACCTTTCATCAATTTTGTTAGTTTATTTTACCTTTGGACTCCAAAAAAGCTGAGAAAGGCATCTTAGCCTGGTTCTATTGCTGAGACCAACATTGTCAATTATATTACGTGGTTAACTGAGAATCCAAAAGTACCTAATTGCATTTTAATTAAAAGCCAATTACAACAACTTGTGTTTGCATCGTGCTTCTACTCACGCTCCTTGGTGTTGTACAGGAACTTTGTGGAGTGAAGACAGGAAGATAGCGCGAGGTGAAATGCTCATTCAGAGAGTTGGTACAGACATGATAGGCTGAATGGCTTTCTATGCTGTAATAATTCTGTATTATAGAACAAAATTTGACACCAATCCGCTTAAGGAGTTATTAGGCCAGATGACCAAAAATTTGGCGGATCAGGTAGGTTTCAAGGTTTGCTTTAAAGGAGGCGAGAGCTGTATCAGGGCTCTGCTGCTGCAGCCGGTCTTGATCCTGAACACCCCCTGCTATTGTGGGGGCTCACAGCTGATTGCGAGCACCACACTATCAGGAAATATTGTGCCCCCCGCCCCCCCCACCACTACCCAGACCGATCACACCCCCTTCCCTCCCCCACCAATCCCCTGCAGAGTGGCAGTGTGTCCCCCCTCCCTACCCAATTGGACCATCATTCTGCTGGCCCCACCCAAAAGGCCCCACCCCACCCCACCCCAGTGTTTCTCCCTTCAGGCCCTGCCCTCATAGACTCCCACCCCCTTTAGGCCCCAACCACTGGAACAGCACAGTGGGCAATGCCAGGCTGCCAGGCTGGCACTGACCAAAGGACACCCTCACCCTTGCCCTCAACCTCCCTGAGGGGGGCTTCAGTGACCTCCAGTTTTACCGGCGAGGCTACCATGATTTCTCCCCTATCATGGGAAGCAGGTGTTTTCCTCTTTGGTAAGAACCTCTGCCAGCAGGGCCACAATGGCAAGTGAGCTGAGACGATTGGTTCCCGGGCTCATTATATCAATGTTAATTCTATCTTTCATCTAATTAAATGAATTATTCAGCCTCTCACCAGAAATGGGCCCATCGATTGGCAAGGCGAGCCAGTAAAATTGTGGCCTTTTAATATTTTTAAAGTAGAGCTAGATAGATTTTTGATGAGCAAAAGGGTGAAAGATTATTGTGGCAGGCAGCCTTACAGGGTTGAGGTTACAGCTGAATCAGCCATGACCCTATTGAATGGCAGAGCAGGTTTGAGGGGCTGAGTGGCCAACTCCTCCTTCGAATTTGTATGTTTGCACGTAAATTGGAAAATTTTGGGCTGCCCTCCTTCGGGAAGAGAACATTATGGAGAGATTTGATAGAAATGTTCAAGATCAAGACATTTCAGGACAGAATAGATAGGAAGAAACTCTTCCTATTGGTACAAGGATCCAAAAGAGAATTGAATAATTATCTGAAGAGGAAGAAAATTGCAGAATAACCAGGAAATGTCTGGGGAACAGGACTAAGTGACGTGGTCTTGCAGAGAGCTGGCATGGATAAAACAGACTTAATGGCTTCCTTCTGTGTTGTAATCATTTTGGGATTCTTTGTTTAGAAACCAGAACTTGGTGTAGTGGCTGACATCTTGCAGGGTTGTAAGGCTGGAATCATTTACAGAGTTAGGGATGGTGAGACCAAAGAAGGAATTGGAAATAAGGGTAAGAATTTTAAAATCAAGGCACTGATTGACTGGGAGCCAATGGAGGTCAGTGAATGCATCAGTGAGAGGTGAATGGGACTTTGCGTGAATAAGGACATGGGTAGCAGAGTTTTCGATGACCTCAACTTTCTGGAGAGAAAAACGTGGAGACTGACCAGAAATGCACTGCAATAATCAAGTTCACAATGCAACAATGCATGGATAAAGATTTCAGCAGCGTGTGAGTTGAGACAAGGATGAAGCTCGGTGACGGTATGGAGGTGAACATAAGAAACCCAATTTTACCATCCTGTTGCACCTGTTGTCGGGCGCAAAAGCTTGATAAAGTTGGGCATGAGGCGAGTAGCACAATCTGCGCCCACCTCTGCACCTTTACCAAGGCCTGAAAATAGCCATGATTCAGACCAGTGATCACCCAAACCAGGTATGACAGCCATTTAAATGCATTTGCATGCATTTAAATTGACTTAGTGGGCTGCATGCCCAACTTTACTGGCACTTCCCCCTTTACCACCGTGTTCACCAATCTGGAATTGGTATGAAATAGACATGCTCCATGTAAGTCCGATTCGAGCCCTCCATCAGTGAGGGTTAGTGAGGTGGTAAGTGCTTAATGTCTGATGGCTCTCTGCTTGAGATTAGTGGAGGTAAGGGTGGGGAAGGTAGATTCGCTGACTGTGATCAGTGGGGGGAAGTGGGGTCCACTGCCACTCTCCCTGAGATCAGTGGGGAAGAAGGGGGATGTCCGCTGCCACTCTGCTTGAACTCGATGGAGGGGGTGGTGGGATGATGGGTCCACTGCCACTCTGCCTGAGATCACTGGAGGGGAAGGGCGGTTTGCTGCCACTCTGCCTGAGATCAATGAGGGGGAAGGGAGGTCCACTGCCACTCTGCCTGAGATCGGTGGGAGTGTGTATCCTTCTGCCTGAGGTTGGTGGGGGGGAAAGGGGGAGGGGCCCGCAATCGGCTTGGGTGGCAGAGAGGGTGGGGAGATAAGGCGGTCAGTAATGTTGTGGGGGTGGAGCAATGTCTGTGGGGGCCAGTGGAGGCATTATCTGGCCAGGGAGGGATGTGGCTGGGGGCACCATTCTGTCATTCTTTTCCTGCACATGTGCAGTTGGAAGTGCTGATCAGAACTGCGGGGTTTTGGCCGTGTTAATTACTGCCCACAGACTTGTGCAGCGCGATTTGGACTCACTGATGTTTTATTAGGCAGAGTGCACAGTTGGAGGCACCTGAGAATGGGCCTAAAAGTCGGATCTAAAACACTCCCAGTTTTATGTCCTCCCAGCACTTGGAATCAAAATGGGGCCCAAGGTGTCTTAATGATAATGCAGATTTGTGGTTGGAAGTTCATTCTGGCATCAAATACAACAGCAAGACCCAATTCAATCTCAGACAAGGAGAGGGATGGAGTTTGTGGATAGGGAACAGAACGTGAGGGGAACTGAAGGCAATGACTTCAGTCTTCCCAAAATTTAATTGGATGAACTTTTGCTCATGCAGAATGGATAATTGACAAACAATCCAGCAATTATAGGCTGTGGAGATATTGTGTGTGATGGTAAGGTAGAGCATAAAAGAGAATATTTGTGCACAACATACACTGAGGATATTAAGCAGAGTGAATTAGTGCAAAAAAATGGCTGAGAAAATGAACATTGGACCCAGTGGCATATCCAAATTCAATTTGTATGCTTCAATGTCCCAGAACAGAAGCCTCCCAGATTTACTTGTTCCAAGTACATACTTGGAACTAAGATCTGTGCCTGGTACAAACACTTTTTACTTGAACACAGATATCCCTGACTCATATCCTATGTGAAATTGAGGGCTTACGACAGGGACATGAAAACGTAGTTTGCTGTTGATGTTGGTAATGTGATGAGAATGCAATGGTTCTACATTCCTAGCATATCACTCCATTTTATTAAAATTGGTGGATCATCCTTTAACTCCATTCCATCAGGGTTCCATCCCATGACTGTGGTTCTTCATATCAATGACTACTTGCATTCATAATTTAAACCTGGCCATTTTACCAACCATCTATTTAACTTCAGCTGTAATAATGCAAGCTCACAGATTTCTCCAGGAAATTCTCCAGGGTAATTATTAATAAGAAAAAATTGTACAGAGGCTAGCAGCCCCACCCCCTCCCCGCCCCCCGGATGCCCTTTAGCCAGCCCACCAGCTGCTCCAGTACCTACATGTCTTCTAGATGCCTTCTGGCTAAGAGAGGACTCCACCATTTGGGGTGATTTATCATTCATATTCTCAATTGGTGCCTCAGGCTAGATGACCCTCTTCTGCTGTGTTGCCCTTAAAGAGCAATCAACACATCCTTTTCCCTTTAAGCCGTTTTTTACAATCTTCAATAACCAAGTTATTCAAACCCAAATTCTAATTAAACAAACAGGACAATTATAAATTGAGTCTTTGAGGGGTTTTTCTGTTCCTTGTAGAATGGTGTAATTCTGTAGACTGAAATGTTTCCACCAGATCAAGATTAATAAGAACTGCAAATTCCGGGTACCTCTTTTGGCACAGGCATTTCATTACTATTTGCTTCCATGGAAACATCAGTTGTGTCTATAGCAGGTTTATCAGGTACTTTGGTGTTTACAGGTTTGAAAAGATTTCTTGATGGCAACACTGACTGTTGAAATGTCTCTCTACCCCTCAAATGATCCACAAGTTTATGAACGATCTGCCCCTCCATGTCTGTGGGTATGACAGGAGTCCGATCACACAGAAAATAATTACAGGGACCTAACTTGATTCACCACTGAAGTTTCATATTATGGCACCATGTCATATTATGTACTTAACATGTTTTTTTATTGTTGCCGTGGTAATGACTCATTGATGAGGTCTTGAGGCTTGTGTGTCAAAGTAAAAGCACTTGTTAGTAGGCTTTAACTGTGTACAGTTCCAAACATAGTCTTGCATGGAGCTCTTCCATACAGGCTTGCTACTTTTCCATCCACATGACCATTTTAGCAATCTTGTTCTGGCACATAATCTAATTTCTTTCTCAGTCTGAGTTATAGATCCTGCTGTCAATTTCTATGTTTTTATCTGTTCAGTTAATTTCTCATTGTCAGGCTTCCTTTCTTACAGCTCTTATTCTCCTGACTGAATTCTTCACTGGACTTGCTCTTATTTTCTGATTGCCAACTCTTCATTGTCTCATCAAGTTCACCTTCTTAATTTTTTCTTCTTAATTTTAATTTGTAAATGTTTCTTCACAACCTTTGTTTCCCTATCTTTGCTGTCTTGTTTTAAAGTCTTCTCTAAAGCTTTAATTATTTTTGTTCTTTCCTCTTTATGTTCAATAGTCCCTTGTTTCTTTTGAAATCTTTAATTTCTGCATTTCTTCTGAGAGAAATCCATTATATTCTTACTGGACATATATATTTCCATAATTCAACCTTCATTTCTACTTGTCTTAACATCAGCTAAACTTTTCTTGGGTTTACTGTTGATCAGTCTGTCTTTTTGATGCACCCATTTCTTTTGTTAATTTCTCTGCAAGATCCAATGCCGTCCATTCGGGACCTTTGTTCTTTTTGAAATGTTTAACTTCTCCCTCTTAAACAACTTGAGGAGTTCTCCCCGAAACTTCAGAGCTTCATGCCTCCCCCACCCTGCTACGCTTGAATCGGGAGCCCAGCAACCTCAGCTGCTTTACTTTCCTGTGCTGCTGGGGCAGGTCCTGCAGCTCCTTGAGGCATTTTTCCCTTATCACCCACAAACACTGCTGTGCTCTCTTTGCTTTCTCCCTTCAAAAACAAAACTCTGCGTTTCTTTCTTAAGTTCCACTTTTGTTTTAGTACAAAATGGCAGCTTGTGCTTTTGAAGGTTATCTTTTTTTTCTATATATTTCTAAACTCTTGACTGTACCAGTCAATTCAGGCTTATTCCGCATTCCATATCCAGATGTTGTCAGAGTCTGATAACATCTCAACATCTGACTGTGTCTATTCACCCAAAGACAGGCATTTGGGTAAGTATCTTTTTCCTTCAGACTTTCTTTAGAACTTTCTTTAGAGGTGTCAGACCACAGGGGGCGTTCTATAATCCATTTTATCCTCATGGCTCACAGGTTTCATCAGGAACACAATGGGTAATTATTCATATGGGAAAACTGTATAGAAGCTAGCAGCCCCCCTGCCTGCCCTAGAGTAGCCCAACGATTGCCCCAGTCCTGACATACATTCCAGATGCCTTCTGCATAAGAAAGGATTCCACTGCCTGGAGTGATTATCAACTCTCAGTCCAAACTGGTCCCTCAAGCCATGTGATCCTCTTCTGCTGTGTTGCCTTAAAGGGACAAATCACCACATCGGCAAAGACCTTCAGCCTCAGAACACACAACCTTTCATAGTTCAACAAATAATTGCATTTTTATCTTTTCCATTCTTTTTCGGGGGGCAATGTTAATCTTGTTTCTTTCAATTCTTAAAATACAGGACTTTCTCTTGCAGGTCAAAATAACTGCTACTGTCCTTTACATTTGAGGACTCTATCTAAGTGCATCTTTATTGATCAACATTCTTGATCACCTCTGACCTCAAGTGGAACTCACACTTCTGCCCATTATTAAAATTACCTTAAAGAATCTATTCCATGCAAGCATTCTTTTCCTTTCAGAAATTCTCTGCTTTCTATAATGTCTCAGTCCAAATCTAGGGATGCTTTTATACATTCTTCTTGCGTTCTTTGACAAGATTAAACAAAGACCACGTCTGCTGACAAGCAACAATTCTTCTTACCCTTAGCCTCCCACCTTTCGCCCTCCATCACTTCATTGAAAGCAAAGGAGAAGTGTTCATGGGTATGAATGTGAAAGAGTGTGTTTATAAAGAAAATTAAATTTACATTCAAACTGCTAATATTCATGTGATCTAATTCAACGTCTGGGTGGGCAGCAACCCTGCAAGCTTCCATATACTTCCCTCACTAGTTCATCTTATTAGAAAATTCAGGCACAGAATTTTTGTAAATTAAACCTCAATTATAATTTTCCAACTGTCTTCAAATGGCAGCATTACCTGGCAACATGGACAAATAATCTTTGTTGAAATGTCAAGTGAGGGCTGGAGCTCTCTGGTCCCAGAGCAGAGGGTGTCTCAAATCTGAAGGGTCTTCAGATTGAGGTCTCCCCCTCCACCTCCCGCCAGAGAGATGGAGATTTGTACCTTTTGTCTCTGTGATATCCTTCAACCCTCTATGCTCCTCTTATTCTGGCTCTAACGATCCCCAGTTTAAACCATTCAACCAATTATTGTTCTGACTTCAGCTGGCAACGCCCATTAGTCAGGAATTCCCTCCCTAAATCTCTCTCATTCTCTACCTCTCTTTTCTCTTTGAAGACACCCCTTAAAGCCTAACATCTTGACCAAGCTTTTGGCCTTCTGGCCAAATATCTTCTATATGTGACTCAATGTCAATTTTTTCTTTCTCACGCTCCTGTGGAGCACCATGGATGTTTTATTTTTAAATTAGAGGTGTTAAGTAAATGCAAGTGGCTACTGTTCTTTATCACAAAGTAACGAAGTCAGATGCTGAAATATTTATCCATTTTCATTTATCTAGCATTTGGATTTAACCTTCTGTCTTTCACAGATAGCACTCCCTCCTTCTTTCTCTGCAGGATACACCCTCATCACCAAAAGTTTCTTTGGGGTTTTGCTCCATAAGTTGTTAGAAATTTTGACTTGAGAAAAATAGTAATTGATTGTGTTTCGTCTGATCATTGGACATTTCTTTGGTAGGCGATTATGAAAATTCCTGGGAAAATTTCTGACACCTACCCCAGGCAATAACCAATTATCTCAACTTATATTGATTCTCACAGCTCTCTTATTCCCAAATATTTCTCCAGATGTTCCTTAAAGGTGTTGAACACACAGGAGTAGTTTAATTTTACAATAATTCCACATATCTATGGTGTAGTGAGATACATTCATCTAATTTCTCATCCTTGCATGGGATTCTTCATTTCAATTCTTCATTTGCCTATTCTGAATTTACAATTTACAGAATTTTCAGACACCTTTTTGACTTTCTTTCCACCGTTGAAGGAATGCAAACTCCATTTTTTGCGTTTCTAGAGATAGGTGCCCAGGAGTCACCCTTTACTTTGAACCTTCTTCAATATATCAATGTCTGTTTGTAGGTAGGATGCCAAAAACCGCACATAATATTCCAAATATGGCCCACACAAAATCTTGTTTTGATTTCCTCAGGTGAATCCCCTTAAGACTTGACCAATCATTCATTTAGCATGCATTTATGAAAGTTTCCAAAAAGCTGTGTTGTGAAGAGGCTGAGAAGCACACACTACCCTCATTTTACATTCATCAGGTTATAAGGGTTTTACCACTCAGCACTTGAAGAACTGACACTGTTGCATAATAACTATTGCCTAACTGGTAAGCATTGTGCCATGGATGAAATAATAAAAACAATAATTTTCTGTTAGTGTCAGTATAATTGTTATGGATTCCATAGGGTTTCTTCATTGTATTAAAAATGTACTTGCTATTGGTGTTTTTTATTCAGCAGATGAAATGCTTAAATACAGATAAAGCAATGCCTAATCTAAGGGCTAGTTTAGTGGTTTAGTCTGGGGCGCTCCTTGCGCCTGCTGCTGTGAGGCCTGTGTATCTCTAACCTAGTTTCCTGGGTCAGGATTCCATGCTGCTGCAAAGCTTGATCACTGGAGGTTCCCTCAATTAAAAGGACACTTGCCATGAGCAAAGAGGTGAATTCAACGAGAAACAATTATAGATAAAATTAAGGATATGCCATTCAGGAGCAAAATCAGGAAACATTTTTTCACATACGGTGCATAATTTTGCACTGCCCAGGGCAGGTTGGCAAGTGGGTGGATGGCATAAAACTGGGCATAATGCCATGGGCACCTTTCCAAATGCCTACCTGCCTTCCCCTGACTCCACCATAATTTTGCAATGGTGATGAAGTGGTTAGGTTGCCCAACTAGCATTGATCCAATTGAAGACCTTAAATCACCAACTAATGCCAAATTAGGGACCTTTTTTAGATCTGCTGTAATTCTTCCCACAGTAGGTGGACATCAGAGCCATGTTTAAAACCTCCCAATTCCCACCTCCACGCCCATTGGCAGGAAGCGGAGGAGGTTACCTCTTCTGCTGGCCCTTAGGGACCTATCAGATGCTCCCTAAGATCTTACACCTATCCTGGCCATGTCAGGAACCTTAAACTTACATCTCAGTCTGGCTTCTGTGATGATCTGTTGGCTTCTGTTGCAGTTCCAACAGTGGTCACTGTTCCTAGTGGCAGTGTTTGGGCCCGAGAATTGTCAGCTGTTTGATTAACCAACAGCTTTCAGAGGTCAGACTTCTTTCCAAAATGGGGCTAAAGCCTCATCCTGAGCCAATTAATGTCCCTCCAAGCATCCAGACTTCCTTCCAAGAAAAGGTCTGAGAGCAGAATTACCTATTCCTTCCAACCCTTCTGTCATTTAATTTCTCCATCACATACTACCTCACTTTCACTTCTATTTTTCCCGCCTTTCCCCATTTCATTTGCTTAAAACCTATCACCTTTCCAAATATTCCCACCTCTGATGAAACATCAACGACGAAAAATGTTAACTTTGTTTTTCTTGTGACATATGCTGCCAGATCTGCAGGGTATTTTCAGCATTTTCTGTTTTTATTCAGACAGTGGTAGATCTCATACTCCTATTCTGCCGCATTTTCTGCAGAGTTGAGATGGTCTGGTGAAACAGAATCTAGCTCCATATTTTGGCGTCCACAGAATTCATTGTGAGGAACAACGGAATGACAGGTTTACAAATCCTGCAAACTTTTGCAACCCACTGGATAAGCTGTAAATCTACTGAACACAAAATGCTTCATGTGTGTATAGCAGGTTGCTGTGCTATTTGTTCCCATACCTTATATGAGGGAAGTATGCATGGCAGGTTAATGGTGAATAGTGTGCTAATCAAATGATGAAGCTGTGAAAAAATCTCTTTAAACTCACTTTTAACAATAAGAATCAATACTGTTTAAACATTTTTCATAAAATGAAACTTGGGTTGGAATTAACGTTGAACTCCACTGGTTATAATCACTCAAAATTACTCAGCGCATTAAGGTGTCATCCACAAAATTGACTCAGTTTTATTGCTAAAATAAATCAAATCTTTCCCTGCTTTAATTGATGCTTTTGTTTGGGTTTAGAGAACAAAAATAACTAAAGAGTCTGCTACAAGTTCTTATTTTAGGCCTTTCAACTTTTTCCAGTGACTGTCTGCATGATATGCATCTCTCAGAAAACGCAGTTTGTCAGACTGAATGCTGCTGATTTGGAACCATTTCTATGAGAATTTGTTTAGCATCTCAACAATATAACTGCGTAATGTAATTTCCCCAACTTTGGGAGGACAGATATTAACAAACATCTGTGGGAATCTGACCTTGCCTGACATCAAATTGTGGCTTCCAGTGGAGAAAAGTAATAAAATGTTATCATCTAAACCACAAAAGGAAGTAATAAATCCAAGAAATTTACCACTAGTCTTATTGTGATGAACCTGTTCCAGTTCAGCTGCAAAGAACAAGGCAGCTAGGAAAATTCTAACCTTCTCAAACAGCAAAGAAAAGAATGGTAAAGCCTCACAAAATTGTACACACTGTTCCAGGCGATGGTTATATTCAGAGTTGGAAGGCTTTTTGTATGAACTGAACTCTATGACAACAGGAATCACCACAAAGGCATTGGCCGAGCATGATAAAATGCCTGAATGATTCATCCTTCTGAAGAGGCACAAAAATGCTTTACAGGAAGATGTAATAAACATGAAGCAGTATAATGCAATTGTTAGCTATATTTTCGTTGGCTCAATTTGGAAATTGTCTCTAGTTTCATCCAGTTTTACAAGGGGAAGGAACAGGGAACAGGAGGAGAAATGGTTTTCGCATGTCCCCACCCTTCCAACTCCATTATCACAGATCAAATTCCTTTAACTTCATTAACTCCTTATTCAATTAACTTGATTAATTCATTAATATAGGTGATATGGTGGAGTGAGCCTGTCACCTTGCAATATTGTCAGGATTCATATCTCATTGACGTTTAGCAGAAAATCTGGACAAGTATTTGATACTTTATTTTGGAATTATGATACAGGTGATTGAAAGTTGACTGCATTTTTCGACTGATCAATTGTTTCAGCTAAAACCAATTAAAAGTAGCTCCTTTGTGGTTTATCCTCAGAATTATTCTCAGAGCAGAAAACCATATTTGTTAAAATTGTTCTTGTTTAGTTTAGAGAAAACACTTTTCTAGTCTTTCAGGCACAGGTACCATCAGAGTGACTAAGAGCAGTATAAAAAGGCAGTAAAAAAAAACCCATTGCCAACTGATGTAGGAATTCCGAAATCTCTCAGACATGAAACCTAGAATTTGATAGTGTTGTTAACATCAATAAAATAGACCTGCTGTAATGTTTAAAAGTATAGGCTACAAAGGGTTAACATAGTTCCTAGAGTCTCTAATCTTTATTATTCAACTCAAGGAGTTAAAGAATATTAAATCATTCATACTCAAGTTATTAAATGATGAAAAGAATGACAATGCTTGAATGGAAAGCAGCAGCATTTTAACAGATGCTGATGCCCTACATTCCAGCCTTGATTACTGGTGATAAAAGTACCACCAAAGTGTACCAAGCAATTGAAAATCAGGTGAGGCCCACCTCCTAAGATACAACTGGGTTTCAATAGTTCATCCAGTGCCTAGCATGCACAATGTTTTATGTGATAACACTGTATGTGTAGGATAGCATTTTTAATGTGTATAGAAAAGTTCTAAATCGCTTCATTGACAGGATGAGGAGGTGAGTGCCAAGCCTAAAAGGGAGAGCTCAAACAGTTAGATTTTGGAAAGTTACTGAGAAAGGTAAGGTAAATAAGGAAGTGGAAACATTTAGGGAGAAAGTTCTAGGTTAGGTGGATTGGTCTTGCTGAATTACCACTTAGTGAGATGATTGATGAACAGAACTCAGAGCAGCTTACAATAAAAGCATGAGAATTTTGGACAAAATGTAATTTAAGGAAGATAGAGAAGAATGAACATACGTTATGCAACTAGTTTGTGCCCAATGATTGTAATTTGTAAAGCCTTTTTAAAGGAACAAAGGTTTCAACAGTGGAATTAAAAGAAATTCTTATTAGTCAGGAAATTGTATTGGGTAAATTGCTGGGATTAAAACCCGACAAATCCCCAGGGCCTGAGGCTCAGCATCCCAGAGTACTCAAGGAAGTAGCCCTAGAAATAGTGGACGCATTGGTGATCATTTTCGAGCATTCTATAAATTCTGGAAGAGTTCCAATGGATTGGAAGGTAGCCAATGTACATTTTTTAACAGAGGAGGGAAAGAAAAAACTAGGAATTGTAGACCGGTTAGCCTGCCAATGATGGTGGGGAAAATGCTGGCGTCTATTACTAAGGATGCAATAACTGAGCATTTGGAAAGCGGTGACAGGATTGCTCCAAGTCAGATTTACTAAAGGGAAATTGTGCTTGACAAATTTTTTGAGGATGTGACCAGTAGAGTCGACAAGGGTGAACCAGTGGGTGTTGTGTATCTGGACTTCAATAGGTTTTGAAAAGTCCCAAACAAGAGATTAGTGAGCAAAATTAAAACTCATGGTATTGGGGTAATGTATTGATGTGGAGAGAGAACTGTGGATGGGAAGCAGAGAGTGGGAATAAACAGGTTCTTTTCAGAGTGGTGGGCAGTGATTAGTGGAGTAATGCAGGGTCAGTGCTGGAACCCCAGTTATTCACAGTATACATTAATGATTTGGACGAAAGAATTGAATGCAATATCTCCAAATTTGCAGATGACACTAAGCTGGGTGGCAGTGTGTGCTGTGAGGAGGATGCTAAGAGGCTGCAGGATGACTTTGACAAGCTTGCTGAATGGACAAATACTTGGCAAATGCAATAAAATATGAGGTTGAATATGAGGTTATCCACTTTGGTGGCAAAAACAGGAAAGATTACTATCTGAATGGTGGCAGTTTAGGAAAAGGGAAAGTGCAATGTGAGCAGGGTGTCATGGTGGAAACGACACTGAAGGTTGGCATGCAGGTACAGCAGGCAGTGAGGAAAGCTAATGGCATGCTGGCCTTCATAGCAAGAGGATTTGAAGATACGAGTAAAGATGTCTTGCTGCAGTTATACAGGGCCTTGGTGAGGCCACACCTTGAGTATTGTGTTCAGTTTTGGTCTTTTAGTCTGAGGCAGGACTTTCCTGCTATTGAGGAAGTCCAGCAATGATTCACTGGATTCCAGACTGATTCCTGGAATGGCAGGACTGACATATGAAGACCGACTGGATTAGCTGTACTTGTACTCACTGGAGATTAGAAGAATGAGAGCGGATCTCACAGAAACATATAAAATCCTGATGGGACTGGACAAACCAGATGCAGGAAGAATATTCCCTATGTTGGGGAAGTCCTGAACTAGAGATCACTGTCTAAAAATAAGAGATAAGCCAATCAGGACTGGGATGAAGAAGAAATTCTTCACTCAGAGAGTTGTGAACCTGTGGAATTCTCTACCACAGAAAGCTGTTGGGGCCAATTTGTTAGATATGTTCAAGAGGGAGCTGGATGTAGCCCTTGCGGCTGAAAGGATCAGGGACATGGAGAGAAAGTGGGAGTGGGATGCTGAAAGTGCATGATCAGCCGTGATCATATTGAATGCTATTTCAGGCTCGAAAGACCAAATGGCCTACTTTTGCACCTATTTTCTATGTTTCCATGGTTCTATAGTATGCATATTTGAATGATATACTTGTTATAGGAAAATATTGGGTTGCCATAGCTCAGAATTGTTCATCATGTCAATAAATCTGTGCAATTGCAACCAGATCCTTTTTGAGTTAATGATAACATTAATGTTGTCACTTACCTCCAGCTAAGATTCATTTGATCCTCCGACAGGTTCCCCTTCAAAAGCAAAGACAATCCTGGCCTCTTTTCACATTATCCATTATGGCTTCAAATGCAGCATTTGTCGATCTTGGGTGCATGTGGGCAATAATATCCTAGTTTCCAGGATTTTGGCAGATCTATATCCTCCGGAATGTAGCTGCTTAAAGGACTTCAGGGAAAAGCAGCTGTCATGTACAATTGGACCCTCAGGCAACATGTTATACAACTGAAGCTGGCATGGAATAGATAGTTTACCAGATGAGATGGGAAAACAGAATCTTTGCAGTTCACATGAATATAGGGAGTTCCTAGGAAGTCAAAGCCTTGTTCAGTGGTGTTGGAGGATGTAGATGGTTGAGTGGGTGGGGTTGAGGGTAACAATCAAAATCCAACTCAGTGGGTTTGTGGAAGTGACTGGGGCCTTTTGTGTTTAAAATTGTTCAGTTTGTGGGTGGAAGGTTGGAAGATTGGAAACTTGTTCAGTGGGATTGAGTGTTGAGGGCCTAAATCATGCTCCATGGAGATAGTTCATTGACCAAGATACATTACATGGGAGGGAGAAGTGGTTAAGGACAAAGACCTTTTCTGTTGTGTGGTGGATTGAGGGCAGAAATATTGCTGAGTGTTTGTGATGGAGGTGGGTGTATGGTGAACTGCCAGATGTATATTTGTGGAGGAGGAAATTTATTTGGGTAGCTGAAGGTCACAATTCATTTGTGCTTCCTCGGTAGCCATCAGGCTATTGATCTCAAATATTAACTCTATTTCTCTCCCCTCAGATGCTGCCAGAGCTGCTGACCACTTCCATCATTTTTTGTTTTGATGTTGCTTGTTACTGGATGACAAAGTGAATATTTATTCTTGTAATGTTCTGCTTATAATTCCTACTGCAGATGCAATACAAGTAGAATATTTATGCTACTCAATTTTCTTAATACAATAAGAAAGGGAAATATTATTTAATACAATTACTTAATAGTCAACCAAATTGCATGCAGACCAGACCAGGTAAGAACGATAGATCTCCTTCCCTAAAGGACATAATGAACCAGTTGGGTTTTTACAACAGCATTCCATGGTCATCATTAAACTTTCAAGTCCTGATTTTCACTGAATTCAAATTTTAACATCTGACCATTAACCATGGTCATCATTAAACTTAAGAGGAGAAGGAAGGGAAGAAACATTCTCAGAAGGAGGCCGTATCCATCCAAGCTGTCCATGGAGAAATTTCTCTTCTAGTACCTCATTGAGAAAAAAATGTGGTTAATTACTTAATACAGTAAGAAAAGGAAATATTAAAGGGAATATTAGGAGGCTTCTTCACACAGAGAGTGATGGGAGTGTGGAATGAGCTGCCAGATGAAGTGGTAAATGTGGGCTCGCTTTTAACATTTAAGAAAAGCTTGGAAAGGTACATGGATGAGAGGGGTGTGGAGGGATATGGTCCAGGTACAGGTCAGTGGGATTAGGCAGAAAAATGGTTCGGCACAGCCAGGAAGGGCCAAAAGGCCTGTTTCTATGTTGTAATGTTCTATGGTTCTAATATGGATAAGGATAATAGTATCAGAAGTTGACCTCAGCATCATGTTTGGGTGTTATGAGAGCCATTAGAATTCCAAAATGGTACCTTCAGCATATACACACATTTATGGGATGAATTGCTATGGGTGCCATGTTCATAGAATCATAGAAACCCTACAATGCAGAAGACGGCCTTTCAGCCCATCACGTCTGCACTGATAACAATCCCATCCAGGCCCTATCCATGTCACCCTACATATTTACTCTGTTAATCCCTCTAAGCTACGCATCCCAGGACAATCAGGGGCAATTTAGCGTGGCCAATCAACCTAACCCACACATCTTTGGAGTGTGGGAGGAAACCGGAGCACTCAGAGGAAACGCACGCAGAAACAGGGAGAATGTGCAACCAGGCAGTGACTGAAGCCGAGAATCGAAGCTGGGTCCCTGGAGTTGTGAAGTAGCAGTGCTAACCACTGTGCCACCACACCACCCATTGGTGTAGGCGTTAGCATGTAGGGAAGTGAACATACACCCAAGGTATGCAATGTAGATCATGATGTAAATCAGTGTGCAACAATGATTCGAGAACATTTCAGCTATTTTAGAGCCTATGGCTTCAGCTAACACTTACTTTCAACCTTGTATAATTGAATACGTCATATTATTTAAAGGAATCATCAACTACTTACAAGTTAGTTACTGGTTGATCTCTTCTGGATACTTATGTGATTCTGCAACTGCTTGATGTTCAAGTTGAAAAGCTGATGAAGGATTCCGCCCGACTTCAAGGCTTCTGCACAAATCAGTTGCTCCCAAACATGGGTGCAGTACTAGACTTTAACATTGGAATACACTGTAACTTGGAGAATGTGCAGAGGACATGCGAAGTTGGACAACTATTCTGGAAGTAAGAGGAGATGGAAGAGAAGAAACATTCTCAGAAGGAGGCCATATTCACCCAAACTGTTCATGGAGAAATTTCTCTTCTAGTACCTCACTGAGAAAAAATGCGTAAGGTATCTATGCTTCAGTCAGAGCGTCCCCACTGAAATCTGCCAACTTGCTACAGTCACAAGTGTAGTTTTAGAGAAGAGCTAGGACCATAGTCAGTAGCTGTGAGGGGGGATCATGGCAATGAACTTCTATCATTCAGGTTCCTTCCAGCTTGGAGTTGGAGACGTTTGTAACATCTCGCAGTTTGTCGTTTACTATTACATAAGGGAGATCACTGAGGTGGTCTACTTGATGAGAGTTGACTACATTTCATTCACTCTTACTGAAAATAAGCAAGCAGAGAGAACATGTGGCTTTGCTGACTTGCAGGCTTCCCCATGGTGCAGGGTAACATTGACTGTATGTACATTCCTTTGCAGTTCCTGCATGTCAACTCCATCTTGAACTAGAACTGTAAGGGTTTTCACTCCCTCAATATGCAATTGGTGTGCGGTCGGAGGCAGTCAATCATGCAAGTCAATGCACAATATTCTCACAGAAGCCATGGTACCTTCAGTCTTCAAGGGAAGGCAGTGGCATAGTGGTATTGCCACTGGACTAGGAATCCAGAGACCCATGGTATTCCTCTCGGAATCCAGTTTCAACTCCCTCCATGACAGATGGTAACATTTGAATTCAGTGAAAATCTGGACTTGAAAGCTTAATGATGACCATAGGATGCTGTTGTAAAAACCCAACTGGTTCATTAATGTCCTTTAGGGAAGGAGATCTATCGTTCTTATCTGGTCTGGCCTGAATGCAAAGCGGTTGACTCTTAATTGCCATCAGGCATGGGCAATAAGTGATTGCCTAGACAGTGGCACCCACATTCCATGAATGAATAAATAAAAAAAAAGCTTGCATCAGTCTACTGTGTCAGCTGCATTTGAGTCACTGAAGTAAACTAAAGGGCTAAGTGCACTGGAAGGCATGTTAAAGAGTCTACTACCACTATCAGAGATAATGGAAAAATCTGGCTCCAAAGGAAAACAGGGCTTTGTGTAGTGTTTGGAACACATCCTTTCCAGTGTGGAAGTAGTGGCCAACTCCATGGAAACACTTATAAACTCAATCTCCTAAAGGTCAATTCAATCTCTCTGCTTGGCAATTGTCTGAAGCTGAACCAGACTGTTTGCAATCTTGGTCCCATATTTGACTTCTAGTTAAGTTTTCAACTATGCATCTGTGTCATCACTAAGAATTTCTATTTCCATCCTGCAACACTGTCTGACTTCATCCCTGCCTCAATAAATCTGCCAGAGACATGCTTGAATCTTGATGAGAAGTATCTGTCTGTCATTGTTGATGCACACATAGTCACATGAGAGTGGCCATAAGCAGGAGACATATGTAAGCCCCAGACATGGATTCTTGGGCTGCAACCATCATAAGTGTGGTGCTTATCTGTGTGTTGAAACTAATGGATTTTTTTCTTGTGCTTGCAGGAGAAGACAGCACACACCAGCAATTAAAGGACCGAGACTGCGTGGGACTGCCATGTCTGCGCATTCTCAACTTCATGGAGAAGGATGTCTTGGAGTTAACAGGTCACCAGGGTAGCTGTTTTATTGCTGAAGGTGATGCAGGTAGTGCCCATGTGTCCACCATTGGGCATGGTTGGGTTGAGGAAATGGGTAACCCTTAAATCTTCAATGTTTATGTTGTCTCATGTAGGTCAGGGCCAATTTGAAGCATGCACAGCACGAGAGGCTGGGGGACAGCTGCCACCTCTGAGGAGGAGGGAACTTTAGAGGGTGCACCATCACATCACTTCCGCCAGTGCAGATATTCTCACATCACCAGCATCACAAGCTGGTGATCACATCAGAGATTCATCCGATCAGCTCATGTAAGTTATGATAGCTGAAGCTACTGACAGTTGAAGGTGTGTAGGGGAAGCCAGGCCCAAGCGCCATAGGTACTACCACGGTCATTAAGCTGAGGATTTGCCTCTAGAATCAGCCCAACATGGCACCTAATCAAGATACAATGAGAAATAAGGGAAAATCTGTTGGAGCTGTGTGAGGCAATATGCACCCATGCCTGGAGGACTCCATTCAGGCCACGGGTACCTCCGTGTCTCAGGCATGTGCACACACTGATCAGAGTTTTATGCTCCCCACCTCCAACTCCTGGCAGATTCTAAGGCAATGCGGAGTGTAAAATAGCATGAATGGGATTCCCTCTGGGAACCCACCCATCCAGACATGGATGCAATTTTACAATGGGGTGGACAAGGCGTCAGATGTGAAGCCTGCACAGTTCCCAATTAAAGCTCATGAGAGGCCACTGAGTGGCTACTGAGGGCTTTTACTCACCCAGCCTCAATTCCTTGATGGGTGGGCACACCTGATAACTGAAGATGGGAAATGGATGAGGTTCTCATCTTCAATCTCCGAAAGTTCTCACCTTCAGTGGGGTGAGTGACTCAATTGGAAGGCCCATTTAGATCCGTGCACCCTCCCCTCACGGACCAGAGAAATCCAACCCTCCCTGATGCCATAGCCTACCCCGCAACAGTGAGATTGCATCCTCCTCTCCCAACTCTTTAAGGGCACCCCAAACCTTCCCTGGGACTCTGGTACTTACTAACCTGAAGTGCAGTTCCTGCACCATGGTCTAAGGTTGGGTGCTGCAGTACCCCCTTTGGCCACTGCAGTGCTGTGTCTGGATGGGCTACAGAGCTGTCAGCCAATCTGATTGTGAGGCTAGAAATCCCGTCTGCTGCCAATCAATGCTCTTTTGAGTGTGAAGTAGCAGTGGCCCTGTCTGAATTGGTGGGGATTCTTTCTAGTCAAGAAGGAAAATCTATTGGAGCTGTGTGAGGCAATGTGCGCCCATGCATGGAGGATTCCATTCAGGCCATGGGTATCTACAGATACAATAGTGACTTTCAAAGGGTGTCTTGACAAATACATGGGAATAGAGGGACATGGTCCCTGGAAGGGTAGAGGGGTTTAGTTCAGTTGGGCAGCATGGAGGGCTGAAGGGTCTGTTCCTGTGCTGTACTTTTCTTTGTTTTTTGTTCTTAAACTCTCTGAATGGTGGACACCAAGTGCTCACCATTCTGAAAATTTGCGCCTTGGTTTTCTCCTTCCAAATGTACTATTGGCAGTGTAATGATTCGCGTAAGTTTGTTATTATTTTTAAGACATACAGCTACTGTTATGAACAATTTCAATAGGGAAAAGTTATGACTGTGGTCTGTGATAGAGTACTATTTTCAGTCATGGTTTTTATATCACCCAGGAGACCTCTAAAATTCTTTGTACTGAACATAATTTATTAGAACATTATATGACATTACGTTCCTATCTAACCAGAGTTCATGAATTTTCCATTTATTGCTGAGAAAACTGATAGATACGATGATGTCGATCTGGACCTAGCCCCAGAAAAAGCTTGTTTGAAGAGGCAGGTAGCCTTTGATATTTAGATCTGGACGAATACTATTGAACAAAATACAGATGGCTGTCATTTTCCAGCCATGCTGTGCCTGGTATTGATCGTGCTAATCTGGGAAAATTGCATGCAAGCGTAAGGGTGGGAATTGCACCTGGTCCCTCCTAAGGGGCAGCTTTGTGCCTCACATCAGCGACCAACCATCTGCATTGGATATGTGGAAGGCATTGTGTTGCACCATGTTTAAGGAAGGTACAGCTGTATGGGAGGACCTTGGCGACCATGAGGGAGCATGGGCAGTGCCCGCGGCTGCTGAGACAATAATATGGTAACAGTCAGCAGCCAATTGAGGTGGTGCATGGCACTGGGGATGTTGTAGGATTGTCAGTTTCCAGACTCATGAAGCCACAGCGTGCTGGGAGGGATTGAGGGACCTGAGATGGATAACCCTATGGACTGTCTCCCCCTCTCTCCTTTCTGCCAGAGAAAACATGAATGTTGGGATTGGGCCAGTAGAACTGGCAGTGATCCTTATTGCTGCTGTGGTGGCTGATGAATGTCACTGCCGGCAGCAAGGCAAGCCTAGCCTGGAGGCCACACCAGGACAACAGGGGGCTACTGGTCAGGGTCAGGACATGGCTGCCTATCATCCTGAAGTGGGAGGGGGGCCAGAAAACAGCAGAGAAAGAGGCCTCGACTAAACATCCCATAACAAGCTGTCTGATACCATTTGCCACCGAAGACTCCCTCTGGCAGAGCAAGAGACAGTGCAGCACCTGTGCCATATCCTTGTGGACCTGGCACCTCGTGGGGGAGGGCGACATCCGTTCCTGGTAGCCTTTAAGGTCACAGCAGCCCTCAACACTATCGTCACTGGATTATTCCAGGGCTTGAGTGAAGACTTGTGTGGTACCTCTCAGTCCTCAGCTCACAAGTGCATCCACAAGTAGGTGACAGATGCCTGGGCATTCCACTATATTCATTTTGACTTGGGCCAGGCCCAACATGACAGGGCTGCAGGCTTCACCGTCATCTTCCTTATACCTCAGGTGCAGGGCGCTATAGATGGGATTCATATCACTTTGCAACCCCGTGGCATCAGGGAGTGACCTTATCAACCGCAAAGGGTCCCACTCCCAGTATGTCCAAACTGTGTGCGGCCACCTATGTGTAACCTGTGTGCCAAAGAAGTAAATCTGTGTGTTCCCCAACTGGAAACCATGGATGAACAGGGATATCCACCACTTGCTGAAGTCCAGGTCTGAGGCGTTCAAGTCAGGCAACGTTGACCTATACAAGAAAGCCACATACAATCTAAGGAGCTCCATCAAAGATGCCAAAAGACAGTACCAGGCCAACCTAAAGTCTCAGACTAACCTCATTGACCTCCGCTGACTATGGCAAGGTCTGCAAAACATAACAGGCTACAAAGTGAAGGCTCCAACACACCCCTCCCTGATGAGCTCAATGCATTCTATGCCCGTTTTGAGCAAGAGGTCAGCCAGACCATGCCCTCCTCCCTGGAATGCCTGGATCATGGAACTCATAGAAATCATAGAAACCCTATAGTGCAGAAATAAGTCATTTGGCCCATCGAGTCTACACCGACCACAATCCCACCCAAGCCTTCCTGAATGTGCCTACATATTTACCCGCTAATCCTTCTAACCTACGCGGTTGGTTGGATCTCAAACAATGACGAGACAGAGTACAGGAATGAGGTAGAGAATCTGGTGAACTGGTGCAGCAACAATAATCTCTCCCTCAACATCAACAAAATGAAGGAGATTGTCATTGACTTCAAAAAGCGTAAAGAACATACCCCTGTTGACATCAATGGGGAAGAAGTAGAAAGGATTGAGAACTTCAAGTTTGTAGGTGTCCAGATCATCAACAACCTGATCTGATCCCCCATGCTGACTCTATAATTAAGAAAGCTCACCAACGCCTCTACTTTCTCAGGAGACTGAGAAAATTTGGCATGTTAGCTACGACTCTCACCAACTTTTACAGATGTACCATAGAAAGCATTCTTTCTGGTTGTATCACAGCTTGGTATGGCTCCTGCTCTGCCCAAGACCACAAGGAACTACAAAAGTCGTGAATGAGGCCCAACCCATCGCGCAAACCAGCCTCCCATCCATTGACTCTGTCGACACTTCTCGCTGCCTCGGCAAAGTAGCCAGCATAATTAAGAATCCCACGCACCCTGGACATTCTCTCTTCCACCTTCTTCCTTTGGGAAAAAATATAAAATCTGAGGTCATGTACCAACCGACTGAAGAACAGTTTCTTCCCTGCTGTCAGAATTTTGAATGGACTTGCCTTACATTAAGTCAATCTTTCTCTATGCCCTAGCTATGACTGTAACACTACATTCTGCACTCTCTGGTTTCCTTCTCTATGAACGGTACGTTTTGTCTGTATAGCGTGCAAGAAACAATACTTTTCACTCCGTATGTTAATACATCTGGCAATAATAAGTCAAATCAAATCAAATCAAAATATTGAATATCACACACATTTGTGCATGCTATCTGGGGAGCATGACAGCTTCATCTTGGGGCACTTGGATTTTCCCAGGGTCTTCAAGGGCCACCCCAGGATGCCAGGATGGCTCACTGGGGACAAGGACCACCTGCTGAGATTATGGCTGATAACACCAGCATGGAGTACTGAGATTGAGAAAGAGACCCCTGTAAAGAGGCCCAGGCTTCCACCTGATTCATCATTGAGGGTGCATTGGCATACTTAAGATGTGGTTCCGCTGTCTGGACCGCACTGGCAGTGCTCTGCAATGCAGCCCCCAGAGGGTCTCGCGCATCCAGGTGGTCTGCTGTGCCCTCCACAACCTGGCACAACGGCTGGGAGACTGTTGGAGGGGGAAGACTGGGCAAATTCCTTTGAGCAGGAGATGGTGGAGTACAAGTCCCAAGAGAATGTGGGGAATAGGGGCCAGGCGGCAGCAAGGGACCAGCATGCCAGGTGGACAAAGATTCTCCAATTGGGAGGCCTGATATCCGGCTGCTCCAACTCCAACTTGCTCCTCCGCCCCCCCTGAAAACTTTCAGCCCCTACTGTGCCTCGCGCCCCATGGTCTTTGATTCCCTAGGCTGGCACCCTCTGGAGGGCCAGGACCTGGGGAGCCCCAGCTGATATTTGGGTATCACAGATTTAGCTGTTCAACCCTGTTCAGCTTGCTGCCCATGAGGTGCAGGAAGGGGGAATTGAGAAGGGCTGCCAGGGCCTCCTGGATGGAAGGTCCTGGCATGGGCTCCGGCGCTTCCTCTTTCCTTGGGAGCCCGTGGGCCCTTTGGACACTCTGTGGGATGGAGGGGCAGCTGGAGTGAATTCCAGAAGCTTCTGTGCCACTTGATGCTGCCAGTCTTGGATGCCCAACTGTGACTGCACCATGGAGTGAGAACCCTCAGTGATAGCCCTCTGAGTCTGGGGCAATTCTGGAGCTCCTCTGCAATTACTCGCTCTGTTTAGCACATGCTCCAGAGGCCCTCAGCCATTGTCCTCAGAGACTCGACCGTGCCTTGGGCCCTGCCACCCATGGCTTCCAATGCCTGCCCCAGGCTTTCCACTGCGGTTGCCACCCTTGCAGTGTTGGCCTGGATGCCATGCAATGCTGGCACCATCTCCTTTACCTGAGGGCTCCTGGACTTCTCCAAACAACCTTGCAGTTGCCATAATATTGCTAACACCCCTTCCTGCAGTCCCCGGCACTGCCCCTGCATCTCTAGCTGCTTTGCGAGAACTTTTTACAGTAGCACAGTATCTGGCTGAGGGCCAGCGGTTTCCTGGGATCCAGCGGACCTCCACCTGCCCAATCCCTCAGATGTTCCTGCCTCCACCTGATGTGCATCAGTAGCTGTGTGGTGCTCAGCAGATAATGATTCTGAAGCCTGTCTGTAATTCCGCACACACTGAGATGTGTGTCTCACATTGGTGGATCGTGTAGGTGAAATCTGTGACACCTGGTTAGTGTTTTCACAGATCACAGAATCGCAGAATACTACAGTGCAGAAGAGGCCCTTCAGCCCATCAAGTCTGCACCGACGCATGAAAGGCCCTGGCCTTCCATCTAATCCCACTTGCCAGCACTTGACAAATACTTTCTAAAGGATGTGAGGTATCCCGCTTCCACCACCCTCCCAGGCAGCATATTCCAGCCCGTCACTACCCTCTAGGTAAAAATGTTTTTCTGCAAATTCCCCCACCCCTCAGTTCTAACTTGTGTCCCCTTGTAACTGACCCTTCAACTAATGGGAAATAGCTGCTCCCTGTCCACTCTGTCCATTCCCTCAGAATCTTGAACACTTCAATTGGGTCATCCCTTGGAGTTTTCACTGAGGTGCTGGTGGAGGTTGCGGGGGGGTCTCTGACTCCTGAGGGGCCATCCTCAATAGATGTTCATCCTGCAAAACATGGTTCAGTGCAAAGAAGGGACAAGTGTCTGGGCAGCTTGGGACTTGCTTGAGATTGGCCACATGGGTGAATGATCTGTGGATCCTCACTTCTGTGGCACAGGCCCATCTCACGGACACTCACAGCTCTCTCATATGCCTCTCATGAGATGTCCATTGCTCGGTCCTCCT
Organism: Carcharhinus amblyrhynchos; assembly: GCF_965287045.1. Taxonomy (NCBI): domain Eukaryota; kingdom Metazoa; phylum Chordata; class Chondrichthyes; order Carcharhiniformes; family Carcharhinidae; genus Carcharhinus; species Carcharhinus amblyrhynchos. The sequence goes on from NC_137325.1 coordinate 90,213,714, forward strand.
AGGGGACAACTTGGGAATTCCGCTGTCTTCTTTCATTTGCTTTTATTGTGGGCCACCATCTTCTGCAGGGCCAAAACAGGATGATTGAAAGCCTGATAACTGATGGGCCTGGATTGAGGTGGCGTATGCCTCAACAGGAAGTGTTTGTGAAGAGAAGTGTCAGAGGGATTTGAAGAAGATGCTGGGGGGTGGGGGGGGGTGTGCTCAGGTGCTGGAAGGGTGCGGGGTGTCAGGAGGTTTAAGTTTAAGTTTACTTATTAGTATTATAAGTAGGTTTACATTAACATTGCAATGAAGTTATTGTGAAAATTCTCTAGTCACTACAGTCTGGCAGCTGCTCAGGTACACCAAGGGAGAATTTAGCATGGCCAAGCATCTAAGCAGCACATCTTTCAGACTGTGCGAGGAAACCGGAGCACCCGGAGGAAATCCGTGCAGACACGAGGAGAACTTGCAGACTCCACACAGATAGTGAACCAAGTCGGGAATTGAACCCGTGTCCCTGGCGCTGTGAGGCCAACACATGAGGACGGTCTCAACAGGGATCTTGGGTTCATGTCGCACTATCTGTAACCCCCGTGACTTGCCTGGGTTTGCAAAACCTCACTTACTGTACTGTCTGGAGACAATACACATCTCTTTCAACTGTGATCAGTGCTCCTTCCACTCACATTATCAGCCACTTCAGGTCTTGAACAGCAGGTTAGGTGTAAGGATTCGCATTCTAATCAGTAATCTCTAAACTGTCTGTGCTTTATATGCTCTGTCTGAGGCCAGAACTCTCCATTCACCTGACGAAGGGGCTAACCCCGAAAGCTTGTGAGTATATTATCAAATAAGTAGGTTGGACTAAAACCTGGTGTTGTCAGACTTTTTACTGTGAGGCAGCAGTGTTAACCACTCTACCAACATGGACATTCTAAGTGCGACAGATGGGACTGATGTCAGGATGTGATAGATAGACATTCACATTTGGAGCTCGAACAAGGTCATTCATTTTTTTGCAGCACTGTGTGCCAGTCCTAATCGTTAGGCCACTGGCACTGACTACCACAGCCACTGCATCCCAGGCTGCATTTGCTTCCCTGCTCTTGGGTTGTCTACACACTTTGGAAACAGGATGGTCCGCCTCTCCTCCACTGTGTCCAGGACCCTTTCCAGGTCTGCTTCCATGAAGCATGGCACTGATTTCCATGTTGCCATCCTCCTGGTATGACTGGCTGTGAGTGCAGAGGGAGCGTTTAAATGCAGCTCACCCTTGTTAACAGTGCATAGCTGTGAGCCAATTTGGGCAAGTCACATTCTCAGGCACTCCATACCAGTGTGTTTCACTTGGGGGTTCTTTCAGTGCGATGACTTTGGGACGATTGCAATCCAGTCTGTCCTGGACATAATGGCACAGATCGCCCTGGTTTTCTTACTCTTATGACACTTTGGGAAAATTCCGCCCATAATGTTCTCTGGCTAACAATCTGTCTACAGGGTAAAAAGGGGCACATCCTTTTTACGTCAAAAGTTACTTCAGAAGAATGGAAACACCAGTTTATATGTATTTCACATCCTTCTTTCTCTGTGAAATTTAAGAGCGCTGGCAAGGACTTGTGGATACAATACCAAAACTCCTCAGTGACATATGTGTCTGTCCTTTTGTATCCTAATGAACAGATGTAATTCTTGACATATTGAAACCTTTGCCAATTCTTTAGTTAAATTCCTGCAAGGTCAACAGGAAATACATTCTTTCTAGTCTGTTCAAGTACATCCAGAAAATATTTCTGAGCGCTAATTTACTGTGGGACTCAGGAAGAGATTAACTGTTTCATAAACATTGATGCCTAGGTAATGTTGTTAGGAAATGAGGAGCAGTCTTTCAATGTCAAGTGTGTGAGCCGCTTTATAGACTCCGATTAACTACAGTCTTAGATCATACTTTATCCATTGTGAAAATTGACTAGTTATTATTTTATTTGGTGAATAGCTACAAATAATGTTTTTAATTTCAAATCAGCTTTTTTTTTAAGTTTGAGCACCCCTCCACATCACACAATCCCCTGAGCGAAAGGTTAGGCAGGAAGCTTATCATCTCTTGGACAGACCGCCTTAGATCTGTGGCTCATTGTATAAGTAATTGCAAGAAAATAAATTCATATGTGTGGGGCCTAACTGGGTTTCCTAGGAGCAGGCTGCACTGCTACTGCAGGCTGCACTGCCAGCTAGCAGCTTCATGGTGTTCTCTGTGGAAATGGGCACATGCAGTGCCCTTATGTGTGCCTAAACATGTTGACTTATCACATTATCTTATAAGCCAACTGGAATCCCAAATTTGCACAATGCACATCCAGACAATGTTTGTATTGTATACTTATATAAACAGAGGTGTTAAGCAGTGTGATGGACCCTATGATTATGATTTAAAGGGCCAGGCACTTGTTGGAGTAAGTTAAATGTTTGGGATTTTTGAATTTGCAAAGTGATTGGAAGTACTCTGGAGATTTTGTGGAGGTACTTTGGTATTCGCCGTAGACTGTTGCCTGATCCTCAAGGAGCTGGCAGAAGTCATAGTAGTGACCTGTGCACGCCAGTGATGCAACGCATATGGGGGCATCAATTGCAGCATTTCTGAGTCTGCAACATCACAAGGAGGGAGAACAGAGGGCAAGTCTATGCCATTGAGTTGATGTTGGTCTCTTACATGCTGGTAGTGGGTAGTATCAGACTAACTGACACAAATTCTCCATTGGTACTGTGCTGTTGTTTTTTTCTCCTCATGAGAACATAAGAACATAAGAACATAAGAAATAGGAGCAGGAGTAGGCCATCTAGCCCTTCGAGCCTGCCCCGCCATTCAATAAGATCATGGCTGATCTGTTGTGGCTCAGTTCTGTGTTTTCTTAATAGTCTTTTATGGGATATGGGCATCGCTGGCTAGGCCACCCATCATATGTTGTCCATCCCTCATTTCCTTTGAGAAGGTGGTGAACTGCTTTCTTGAACCACTTTAATCTATGTGGTTAGGTACTCCCACAGCGCTGTTGAAAGGAAGTCCTAGGAATTTAGACCAGTGTCAGTGAAGGAAGGATGGTTTAGTTTCAAATCAGGAATGCCGTATGGCTTAGAGGGGACCTCGCAAATGGCAGTCTCCCATGTGTCCGCTGCCCCTGTTCTTCTGCGGTTGAGGCTATAGGTTTGGAAGATGCTTGTCTCAGGCGATTTCAGTATTGCTGCAGTGCATCTTTAATATAGTACACTCAGCTGGCACTGTGCATTGATGGTGGCTGGAGTAAATGTTGAAGGTGGTAGATGGGGAACTAACCATGTAGCTACTTTGTCTTGGATGATGTCGAGCTTCTTTGAATATTGCAGGAACTGCATTCATCCAGGCAAGTCGAAAATATTCCATCATACTCCTGACTTGTGCCTTGTCAATTGTGGACAGGCTTTGGGGAGTTATGATTTGAGTTGCCCGCTGCAGTATTCTCTGCCTCTGACCTGCTCTTGTAATCACAGTACTTATATGGCTAGTCCAGTTTAGTTTTTGGTCAATGGTAACCCCTAAAATGTTGATAATTGGAGACTCAGCGATGATGATGATGCCATTGAATATCAATGGGTAGTTGGAGGTGGTCATTGTCTGGCATTTATGTGACCTGAATGTTTCTTGCCACTTAGCAACCCAAGCCTGGATGTTGTCCAGGTCTTGCTGCATACGGGCACTGCTCCAGTATCTGAGAAGTCGCAAACAGTACTGACCATACTGCAATCCTCAGTGAACATCTCCACTTGGGAAAGTGGCAGTTCTTGAATATCTGAAAGAGACAGCAGGGGAAAGTCTAGATGAGTGAAGCAGGAAATCCATGGTGACAGAAACTGCACTGGTTCATCATGTCAAATAGCAAGATGAGGGTGAGCTGCGATCCAAGTATGTGCTTAAGGTTGGAATGTACTGTCATCAGCAACTGGGACAATGATGCTGAGATCCATCTACTGTGTGGGGCTCAAGGGGCACAGGCATCTGTGTTCCCTCTGCTCTATTTGACTCCCTTCTATTGTCCTGTAAGTGAGAGGGAAGAATGATGATTTGAGTGCCCTGTGTTTGAGTCAGGTGCTTGCTATATTTGAACAGCTGGGATGTGTGAAGTCAGTGTGAGGTGGGCATAAGACTGGCAGCATTAGTACATGTGTGAGGGTGGAGTATCTCAATGTTAGACATGAGTCACTAGTACCAGGAAGTGTTGTTAGATAATGGGGAGTAGCGCACTGAGCAGTATGGGAAAGTAGTGTTGTGTGGGTTAGTGATGTCACTGACATTGACTACCTGTGTGTGGTCATGTGGTCATTACACTTCTTGTGACATTGATGCTAGACCATCAAATCCAGACTCTGATAGTTGACCTTCCTGGCCACCTACTCTCACTCCCTCCTGAAGGTGGTCTTTAATGTCCCCGTGGGAACATGGTGTCTCTCCTTCTGCTCAGCTGCTCCACTAATGCCTCAAACATCACCTCCATTACTTTAAGTCCCTTTGTCTGCTCTGGTGTTCAGTTTCTAATAATTTGCATTGTAATATACCTTCTGTGTAGCTTATCTTTATGAAGTATAGTTGGTCTTTAAGACAAACAGGTTTCCTGTACCCCATGGCCAGCACACAATGTTGCCGGGGCCTCCTGGAGTGCCAAGCTCACCAGCAGCATTGACAAACTGAGAGCTGTTTTGGAAGTGCATCAACTAATGCCACAATCAGTCAAATGAAGTGTATAGACAGATTTTGTGTTTTGCCCATTTTGAACTGGATGGGTGTGGACATACCTTGGATCATAATCCCAGCGCCCAAAAATCAGGGCAAATTAATTTATTTTCCTCATTGTCTGTGGTACACAATTAAACTATCTAGCAGATTATTAGATATTTTGTTAAAATTACAAAATGCAATAACAATTATCGTGGAAACCAGGCTTTGGTGATTATTTTCCAAACGTCGCTGGATTCCGGGGAAGTGCCAGAAGATTGGAAAACGGCTAATGTTACGCCGTTGTTTAAGAAGGGTGGCAGGCAAAAGGCAGGGAATTATAGGCCGGTTAGTTTAATGTCTGTTGTGGGTAAAATGTTAGAATCTGTGATCAAGGAGAAAATAGCGAGGCATCTTGAGGAGAATTGTTTGATAGAACAGATGCAGCACGGTTTCGTTAAGGGGAAGTCGTGTCTGATGAAATTATTGGAGTTCTATGAGGATGTGTCTAGGGCGGTGGATAGAGGAGAGTCGGTAGATGTGGTGTTTCTTGATTTTCAGAAGGTGTTTGATTAGGTGCCTCACAAGAGGTTATTACAGAAGGTCAGGGGGCATGGAGTTGGGGGTAGGGTGTTAGCGTGGATAGGGGATTGGCTGTCAAATAGGAGGCAGAGAGTGGGGGTCAATGGGTGCTATTCAGATTGGCGGTTGGTGACTAGTGGAGTGCCCCAGGGGTCGGTGCTGGGGCCTCAGCTATTTACCATTTATATAGATGATCTGGAGGAGGGAACCGAGTGTAGGGTGTCGAAATTTGCTGATGACACCAGGATTGGTGGAACGACAAATTGTGCGGAGGGTGTGGAGAGTCTGCAGAAGGATCTAGATAGGCTGGGCAAATGGGCCAGGAACTGGCAAATGGAATTTAATGTTGGCAAGTGTGAAGTTGTCCACTTTGGTAGGAATAATGGTAGGAAGGACTATTACTTACATGGCGAAAAACTGCAGCGTGTGACAGTGCAGAGGGACCTCGGGGTCCTTGTGCATGAGTCGCAAAAACCCAGCCTGCAGGTGCAGCAGGTGGTCAGGAAGGCAAATGGGATGCTGGCCTTCATAGCGAGGGGGATTGAATATAAAAGTAGGGAGGTCTTGCTGCAACTGTACCGGGCACTGGTGAGGCCGCAGCTGGAGTACTGTGTGCAGTTTTGGTCGCCGCACTTACGCAAGGATATTTTAGCCTTGGAGGGAGTGCAGAGGAGGTTTACTAGGCTGATACCGGAGTTGACGGGGTTGAACTATGAGGAGAGGCTGAATAAACTAGGCTTGTACTTGTTAGAGTTTAGAAGAATGAGGGGAGATCTCATTGAGACATATAAAATGATGAATGGGATGGATAGGATAGAGGTGGAGAGGCTCTTCCCGCTCAGAAAGGACAGTAGGACTAGGGGGCACAGCCTCAAGATAAAGGGGGGGGGGGCGCGGTTTAGAACAGAGTTGAGGAGGAACTTCTTCACTCGAAGAGTGGTGAATCTCTGGAATTCTCTGCCCGTTGAAGTGGTGGAGGCTGCCTCGCTAAATATATTTAAGACGCGGGTTGATGGGTTTTTGATAAGAGAGGGGATTAAGGGTTATGGGGAGAAGGCGGGAATGTGGAACTGAGCCACGACAGATCAGCCATGATCTTATTGAATGGCAGGGCAGGCTCGAGGGGCTAGATGGCCTACTCCTGCTCCTATTTCTTATGTTCTTATGTTATAATTACAAACTCATTGTATGCTGATTTGTCATAGGTTGACCATTCAAATTTGTATATAAATCCCCATAAATGCCATGTCAGGGGGTTTGTTGGTGGGGTGAGGATTTTGGTTTTGGCTGCTTTTGGAAGATTTTTGATTTCTTTGAGCAAAGAATTGTGCATTAAATCAGTCACTGGAATAACATTAGGATTTCTGTCATTGGAAGGGGTTTTGAACAGTTGGACATTAAATAAACAATCAGAAGTCAGCTATCATTCTTGAAATCTGACGCTTTATCACAATGCATAAATGTTTTACTTGTGAGAATATTCTTGGTCCTACTATACACATGTGGAGCGCATCTGGGTTGAAATTGGGCATGTCCATTTATGGGCACATGGGATGAGTGGACAGTTCATTCTCTACACCTTGAGGGTGAATCCTCGATTTTGGGCCATCAAACTGAGGAGGTACAGTCATCCTCAGGTAAGTGGGATCTGAGTTGGGGTAGGTTGGAGATTGAGACAGGCAATTGGGACAGGCAAGCAGCAGAAATCAGATGTTAGGGGAAGGTTTGGTCATCCAGCTAAGATCAGGCCCAAGACCAGGTGTAATGCCTGTTCTTTTCAACTTGGATCTCGATTTAATGTTTTGTGGGGACCCTGAATTTGATTCAGTTTGAATTTGGATTGTTTTTGGAGCAAGCAGGGCGATGGGTTAAGTGGTCCTGTCCCCTCTGTGCATTGGCTCTATAAGTCTGAGAAGGGATTAAACTTCAACAGACAAAACAAGGTTTGGTGATTGATTTCAGGGGAACAGTGAAAGTTGCTTGAAAGGGGTATTAGTGAGCCACATATTTAAAATCTGAACTTAGGATGAGCATCTTGCTTATCTGGGCTCCACATTCAAGTAAGCATATTCCCAAAATCTGATTTTCTTGAACACACCTAGTGCTGTTGTTTATATTTGGCTGCTTCACGGAGAACCTTACAGTGGAACCTCAAATAGACATTAGGCCTCCTTAGTTGCTGAATGCAAAGGGACTGATGCCTAATTCAGGCTTGGGCTATAGGTAGTTTTTTTTGCCCTTCCTAATATTGAGGTAGGGCACTCCAGGTTGAAATGCACTACATGGAATCATAGAAATTCTACAGTGCAGAATGAGGCCATTCGACCCATTGAGTCTGCACTGAAAACAATCCCACCCAGGCCCTATCCCCGTACTCCCACATATTTACCCCGCTAATACCTCTAATTTATGCATCCCCAGGACACTAAGCGTCAATTTACCATGGCCAATCAACCTAACCCGCACATCTTTGGACTGTGGGAGGAAATTGGAGCATCTGGACAAAATCCACACAGACATGGGGAGAATGTGCAAACTCAACACAGACAGTGACCCCAGCCAGGAATTGAATCCAGGTCCCTGGCGCAGTGAGGCCCAGACAGCTATGATTCCTGTCCACCATACTGGGAGCTTAGTAGGCTGCTTTGCACTGAAAAATGAGCATTGCACAGCCAAACTGAGAAGCTATTGTTTCCTGGCTTAGTTCTCCACAGTATCTTTCTATACTTGTAAAACAATGAACAACATTGTAAAATGCATTTCTGTACACAGCATTCTAAAAAGCCTCCCACTGAGGGTTACTGAAGTGATTACAATATTATTGCAAATGAAGTAAAAAGGTTTTCCAAAGGTAACTTAATCAAAATAACTGCACTGAAACATACTGTTCCACCACTTATGAAAATACTAACACAGACAGATCACAGAATGATGAGAACGTTTCTTCTTGAAGTGTACTTCTTGTGACTCCAGTGAGCTTGACGAGTAATAAATTGTTTAATTTAACTTGTAAAATTCGGGACGTGGTCTCAGTTATTGCAACAATATTCATGCCCCTCCACAAACATTTAAATTCTGGCCCATGAGTGCTTGCTCTTGCACTTAATCAAAATCCTTTCAGAAGCCATGCTGTGATATTTTCCTCTATTTTTATATATAGGTCCATGTTAATATATTTTTGCCATTATGATTTTTCACAATTGCTCCCATCGTGCAAGTGAGTTAAGGTGGACCTTTCATAATTTGTTGCTAACATTCATAGATGCACAGCTGAACTTTGCAGGAGTTTAAATTCTGAGCTGGCATTTGCCTGAAACACAGCACCAAACCAAGGCAACATGTTTGCAATTCATGGAATTCAGAAGTAGTCAAGACAATGTTCCACCATATAATTGTGCAGAATTCCAACCATATCAACATATCTTCGATCTTGTTGCAAGAGGATAACATCCAGTTGGCTAGAAACCAGTGGGGAAGTATAAGGATATAATGAACTCTGGCAGAACAAATTAAAAGAAATTGGTGGAACAAAAAAAGAATTCCACAAATGAGCGCATTTGAAGAATTGGCTTTAGATGTATTCAATCAGAAAATGAGTCATCAGGCCGCAACAGTACAAAACAAATTGATTCCCCAGAAAGGCAGAGGGTAAAGAAACAACATGATAAGAGAATGCATGTTAAATGCAGAGATATAAAGAAACAGGGAAAAACTATGATCAGGGAAAACCTCCCCCTCCATACATTACATGAACATATCAGGCTATACAACAAGTGATCAGCTGTAACTAAAGAAATGCAGGAGTAATAGGCACAAGATTCAACATCGCCTTCTCAAGGGTAACTAAATGCCTGCCTTGTCAGTGATGCCCCAAATACATGGAAGTATTATAAACTGAAATGTTATGAATGAGGCACAGAAAGACTTTCCGCTTCCCACCTTGCAATCTATGAAGGAAACATCTTGTTGAATCACTGGAGGACATAACAGAAGTCCAAGATCCTCACTGTGTTGTGAGAAATAGTTTGCATGGCTTTCCTTTTGAAATTTTTACGTGTACAAAGTGTTTCTGTAGCAGCTGGCGATTGAGGCGACATGAGCGTCAATTTTGGTGATTGGGCAAATGCTGTTAATTGTAGGGTGGAAAAAATGTACCAGATGTTGGGATGACTTTGAATACAGGGGAGTACAAATTGTTCAGCTGCTGTTCTCTTCACAGAGCTGCAGCTAAATAAATAACTGCAGCCAACTATTGTTCCGCTCCTACTTCCTTGACATCCCCTACGTCATCAATGTTCTCTCGGCCATCATGCTGATGTGTTGCAGAACAGGTTGTGCAGTAAACAGTAAACGATAATCACATGGACACACTGTACTGTATTGCAATAACTTGTGAAGGCTGTTTCAGAATCCGAATCGTTGTTTAAGGATTGCAATAGCTTCTTTGGTGAGAAATCTAGCTGACCCAAAGATCTGATGATAGCAAAGTTTTGAAACCTAGATTCTAAGTGATGTCAAAATATCAAGTGTGGAAGGGATGGTCACTTTTCTTTTTAAAAAAGATGAGATGCTGGAGGATTGACACAATATGAATGAATCACGGCAGTTTTGACAGAGCTGGTTACAGGCCTGAATAATACACTGCTGCTTATCACACACTTGTGTACTGTGCCAGGTAGGAGCCTTTTCTCATCATGAAGGCAGCATGTATTATGTTAAGGGATGTGCAATGTGATGTGGGGACAATGATGATTCAGGCCCACAGTTTATATAAACCCTAAGATCCTGGTGCTTCCAGATCTTCTCAGGGAAGTTTAAATTTATTTATTAGTGTCACAAGTAGGCTTCCATTAACACTGCACTGAAGTTACTGTAAAAATTCCCTAGTCGCCACATTCTGGTGCCTACTCGGGTACAATTGAGGGAGAATTTAGCATGGCCATTGCACCTAACCAGCACATCCTGCAGACTGTGGATGAATGTTTTAGCAAACAAAGTATTAGTAAAGAGTATAACACGAGCAGGGGCTGTGGACTAAGTGGTGTTGTTGATACCCTCTGTGACTGCCCAGAAAGTAAATTGAAGTAATCTTGACTACAGCGGGTTAGAACTTTAAATTTTGGATCCACTCATACTGGAAGAGGTTTGCAGCAGAGGAACCCAAAACACTGGGGAGAGGCTTTGCTCTGTCTTTTTTAAAACTCAGCCACAGTAATAGCATCCCACTTCTCGATTAATCAGAGTGAGCGCACATAAATGTGACCTGACCGTTCAAGATTCACTGTTTAAAGAAACCTTGTCAGGGGAGAAAATGATGGAATCTTGTCAGCCACGCAGGGGCAGTTTAGAAAATCTTGCATTGGTTCATCTCCCTGACTTGTTCCCACCTCAAGTTAAGATGCACTTAGGGGATCATTGGTGATACCAGTGGCATCTTACAAGAGTCAGATAGGCCCCCAGTTTAGGCCAAATCCCAATAGATGATTTGAGGTTGGCCAGCAAGGCCTCCTTGATTCCTCACCCCACCCCACCCTTCTTCAGAGTGACAGATGCCAGAGGACCACAGCTGTAACTGCAGGACATCCTTCAGGGGGGTTTCTGCCTCCAAAATGTCAGCTTGGCAGTTTGATTTTAAGCACTTAAGCACCTCCATCTTGAGGTGTCTTCATAGTCCCCACCTACAGCGGCAGCACCGACTGTCATTGGGGTTGCTGACAGCCTACAGCCCACATTGGCATTTTGGTTAAGATCAAGCGTAGTATCGACATGCTGTGCTTGGTTGAAGTCATTAGGTTAAGAGTGACATCACGGCCTTTTGGCTAAGATGCAATTGAGATCAAGCCTTGGAGGAGGAGCTATGCCTGCTCCATTCAGCTTGGATCACGTAGATCAAACCCAAGACAGGAGGTGAGAGCTCTTTCTTGTCAGCTTAGGTCAGGAATGTCTCAACTTGTTGAGACTCTGAATTGGACTTGATTTAATTGAATAGGAATAAAAACAAACAAAAAAATCTGTGCAGATTACCTGCTCTCTCTTGGATTGGACTCCAGAGGTGAGTTCTTACTTGACTGCCTCCCAGAAGATCGTGTAACTTGGTGAATCTTAGCAACCACAAGGACTCTGCCTCAGAAGTATTCCCTTCCCTTCCCCCATTTTAAATATTAAGATGGAAGATTTTGTCCAGTGGATCTACTCTGCTCTTGTTGGTGTAGATACAATACCTGTTCTGATGGAATCTCAATGTTTCCCAGTTTATGGGTAAATTGTGCGGGTAATGTGCAGAAAACATTTACTTGGATGCTACTGGGATTTGAGTTATAAGGAGAGGCTGGATAGACTGGGACTTTTCTCCCTGGAATGTAGGAGGCTTAGGAGTGATCTTTTAGAAGTCTATAAAATAGTGAGGGGCACAGATCAGCTAGATAGTCAACATCTTTTCCCAAGGATAGGGGAGTCTAAAACTAGAGGGCATAGGATTAAGGTGAGAGGATGAAGATATAAAAGGGTTCAGAGGGGCAATTTTTTCGCACAGAGGGTGGTGAGTGTCTGGAACAAGCTGCCAGAGATAGTAATAGAGGCGAGTACAATTTTATCTTTTAAAAGGCATTTAGACAGTTACATGGGTAAGATCAGTATGGAGGGAAATGCGCCAAATGCGGGCAATTGGGACTAGCTTAGTGGTTAAAAAGAGGGCAGCATGGATATATTGTGCCAAAGGGCCTTGTTCCATGCTGTAAACATCTATGACTCTATGGCTCTATAATGCAGCAGATTGCAAGGTCCCACAGAGAAACATTTGTACCAGTGGGTGGGAGAAAGAGATGAGCTTCCGGGACCAAGCATGTATGGCAGGAAGTGAACAACCAGAATGTGGTCTCTTGGTCCTGAATACAGTATAGTCATCAAGGCAGGCAAGGTGAGTGCCAACCCTCATACTGTGACCTCCCTAGCCTCTCCTCTGTAGCACTCCTTGTTCCTCTCTTTTGAGGCATCTCCTGACATCTCCATCTGAACAGTCATCACTGGCATTCCCTCTCACATCATTCCCTCAGTACCTCCACAAATGTTCTCCTTCCATATGTTCAAAACATTCTTGTTTTCACCCTCATAACTCCCTTGTTTCTCTCCTTGCAGGAGGAGACAATGCAGAGATCCATGGCAGGGAACTGGGTGACCCTTCAGTTTTGTCACTACTCTGATCACAATGGAGGAGGGGGCTAATGTCGCTCAGCTGATTGGCAAGAATGCATGTCCATTGGAGATTGAGAGATTGGCGTTTCCCAGATACCTGTTGATAGAATTGGATACCACACAGCACAAGTCACACACCAACCACACTCATTGATCTGATTTCACCAGTAGAAAGACGTCTCTATTTCTGCTGATGCTACAAGCACCACAGGTGAGTAACAGGCAAAAGGAGAGAAAGATTTTGTAGTTTCAGAAGGAAAGTCAATTGGATATCTAACAGTCTGTTAATATGGCAATATTTATGGACTGGTATCTTCAGTTAAAGTCTCCATTGTCCAATCACCTTCCATCACTGCCTTTTGTCTGCCCAGTGGCTACCTACATTGAGTAAAATGATATGACATGCATATAAAATGAACATGAGTGGTAGTGAGATGTAAATATTATTTGGTTGGGAATGGCTTGTATTGTAGCAGCTGGGATGGGTGTCCAGGGGTCTGGCATTAGTGTGCTGTCGCCTCAGGATGGCTGAATCATGTCTGCATATATCCATCATGGGCACCTCTGTCAGCCAAGTGAGGGGCACAATGATCCTGGCCACATACCCTCCACCTCTTGTTCCTCCTCTTTCTATTCGGCCACCACCTCCAAAGCTGCAGGGCAGTTATAACCTTCCTCTTTTCAACAGCACTAAGTTCCGTAAAGGACAATACCCCACTACTATTCTGGGTGGACACCCTGGCTACTGCATGTGGAAGGGTGTCCCTCGATCTGTCCAGGCAGTTGAACCACAAGAATTCCTGTGAGTTGCTTAATGATGTATACCATTCCTGGGAGAGTTGTCTGGTGCAAGGTGAAAGCATCTTGGCAGCATCCTGGATATCTTGCACTGACATGTATGATGATCTTACAAGGATTCAAACCAGCTGAACACTGACGGACTGGAATCCTTTCTGACACAAACAAATGCTCATGAATAACTCGAGGGTGCTGTGTCTGCCATATGTGTGCTGCCTATGATTCCCCATAGCTGTGGTAACCCAAACAGGCCCTCTCATTCTGACCGTCCTCACCATAGCAGAGTGGTTGTGATTGATAGCCAAGGCAAATATCTTTAGTCACCTAGGAGTTGCACTTGAAGGAGCTGATTGTAAAACCCTGCAGATGTCTTTGGCAGATCTCAGAATGAGTTAGAGGTGAAGAAATTCAGTGCTGTGGTGACCTTGACAGCCACTGACAATGCGTGGCCACCTGGTGCACTTGGCAGGAGGTCTTGTTCCAGGACACTGCAGATGTGAGCAACCACCTGCTGAGAAACACTGAGCCTGCTGGTGCTTGTCACATTCAGGAAGCTGATTATCCAGTGTTTTGCGGTGGGGGGTGTGTGGGGGGGGCTGGCGGTGAGGTGGGCAGGGTAATCACACTTGTGAGTTGAGCTCTGTGTTCATCCCCTGTTCCTGTGGAGTGGCAGGTGGCTGTGGAACAGGCAGCTGTTGCTGTCGCTGCTCCTCTTTTTCCTCATCAAAGGTCCAAGACAGAACTGTTTATAAGTGGTTTCTATGGTGCTGAGAAGGCTGAGAGTTTGAAATCATTAATGCATTCTTTAAGATAAAAATACTCATGAGCTGCTGCAAGAAAAAATGCCTCTGGAAGATATACAATAAAATAACTTCTTTAAAATGGCCACTCAGGACAGGTACCCATGGTTGGTGGATGGAAACAGGGAGTAAGGTCATAAAATTGCATTAGTTTACAGTTGGTATTTAGATGGATTGAAAATGTGCTAAACAATTTTAAACAAGTAACCTTTATTTTAGATAGCATCATAAATGATAAAAACGAATCAATACAAAACATTAGAACGAATCTATGATGGAAGGTCAATTTCAAACATTAACCTGGTTTTTCTTCTTTTAGCTGGCTAACCTTTTGTGCATTTCAAATATTTTCTGTTTTCTAAAGTTTAAAACTTATCTTTCAAATAGTGCTAATTGGAACTATCTCAGATGTCTCAACCCACTTGAAGGGCTGAATTATATGAGGTGCCGGGTTCCCCGCTTTACTGGCTAAAATGTTGTGGGAGGGAGTATGGCCAGTTGAAGAACAGCTGCCCTGCAGCTTATTATAGGCTAGAGGCAGGATTTCCACTCAGAGAGCTGCGGGCCAATCAGAGATTGACAGGTCTCAGTACTGTCACTGTGGCCAATGTTGATACTGCACTCAGCACTTGAGTAGTTCAGCAATGGATGGGAGGTTAGAGAGATACATTGATGAGGGATTAGAGCTGGGTTTGGGAGGTTAAATGGAGGGATACACCTTTGGTGGGGGCCTTTCAAATGGGCCTACAGGGTGGCCATTTTTAGAATTCATAGAAAAATTCATAGAATCCCTACAGTTCAGAAGAAGCCATTTTGGCCCGTCGAGTCTGCGCTGACTCTGACAGAGTATCCCACCCAAACTCCTCTCCCTTGCCCTATACCCGTAACCCCACATTTACCATGGCTGATGCATCTAATCTGTACATTTTAGGACACTGAGGGGTAATTTAGCATGGCCAATTCACAATCTACACACTTTTGGACTTGCTAGGAAACTGGAGCACCCAGAGGAAACACACACAGACACGGAGAGAACGTGCAGACTCCGTGCAGTCACCTGAGACCGGAATTGAATCCTGGTCCCTATAGCTTTGAGTTGGCAATGCTAACCACTGTGCCATTGTGCTGGCAAGGATGCCCCCCAATTCTGCCCATCACTAGCCTGCTGGGCTGGCTGCTTGGTGTATCTGTGTAATTAGTTTAATCCTGATTGCAGCAGGACAAGGCTCCTTAATAGGTATTAATTGCTGACTTAATGATTTTAGTTAAGAACATAGGAGCAGGAGTAGACTATTTGACTTGCTGAGCCTGCTCCGCCATTCTATTAGACCATGGCTGATCATTTAATCAGCAGCACTTTCCCCATTCTTTGTCCATATCCATCAATGTTATTTGTATCTAGGAATCTATAATAAAACAAATAAATGACCATTCCAGATACTTTTGATATTGTTCAAGTCATACCTTCCAGGAGATTCACTTTGCCAAAGAGGATGCTGGATGATAGAGCATCTTTAAAGGAAAATTAAATAAGCTTTTGAAACAGAGGAAGATGGAGAGACAATGAAGCAATGGGATTAGCTTTGACTTGCTCTAACAAGGGCCAGCATAGATATGATGGATTGAATGGGCTGCTCTGTGCAGTGGGTCTATGTTTGCTGGTGAAGCCTTTAATGGAAAAAATAGAATACATGAGATTGTACCAGACAGTCAAGAGACTACAGTCTTACTTATTGAAAACCCAACCAAATGTGAATGTTGGGAATATTCTTACCCCAAGTCTGAAAACAAATATAAATTCTCATAGAACTTCAGAAACATAATAATAGTGAAACAATCACTCGTTGCAAAAGATGAACTCATCAAGTTTGAGAAAGAGATCACTCAAGAAGTATCCAATGATAATTTATTTTTCATGATAAATTGTTAATGCAGACCTTTTTCAATAGGTAATAAGAAAAAATCAAAATGGAAGTGATATTTATTTTGCCAAACTCTAATCCTTCTGCAAAATGTGATCCTCTGTTTTCCAAATAACCAAGTTCCGGAAAGAGATGAGGAAATAAGGCAATTGAAAATGAAACATTTCACATTAAATTATTGACTAATTGTCCCAATAGTGTACTAGGTCCAACCATCTTCAGCATCTTCATCAATGACCTTCCTTCATCATAAGGTCAGAAATGGGGATGTTCAATGAAGATGACACAATGTTCAACACCATTTGCAACTCCTCGGATACTGAAAAAGTTAATGTTCAAATGCAACAAGACCTGGACAATATCCAGGCTTAGGCTGGCAAGTGGCAAATCAAATTTGTGCCACATGAGTGCCAGGCAATGACCATCTCCAACAAGAAAGGACCTAATCATCATTCTTTGACATTCAATGACATTGTCATCATTGAGTCCTCCATTGTTAACATTCTGGGGGTTACCATTGACCAGAAATTGGTCTAGTGAGATACCTACTGCTGCTACCAGAGCAGGTCAAAGGCTAGGATCCCTACGGCAAATAATTTAACACCTGACCGTCTCCCCCACCCCCGTCCCTCCCAACGAAAGCCCGTACCCATCTATAAGGCACAAGTCAGGAGTGCAATGGAATTGGTTCCACTTGCCTAAATAAATGCAGCTCCAACAACATTCAAGAAGTTTGACACCACCCAGGAAAAAGTAACTTGCTTGATTGCTATCCCTTCTACAAACATTGAATTTCTCCACTACTGATGAACAGTGGCAGCAGTGTGTATCATCTACAAGATGCATTGTAAGAGCTTGTGAAGGTTCCTTAGACAGCACCTTCCAAATCCAGGACCACCACAATCTACAAGGACAAGAGCAGCAGATATCCGGGAACATCACCACCTGGAGGTTCCCCTCTAAGTTACTCACCATCCTGACTTCGAAATATATCACTGTCCCTGGGTCAAAATCCTGGAATTCCCTCCCAGACAGCACTATGGGTGTACCTACATCTCAGGGATTCCAGTAGTTCAAGAAGGCAGCTGGTCACCACCTTCTCAAGGGCAAACAGGGGTGGGCAGTAAATTCTGGCATAGCTAGCAATACCCACATCCCATAAATTAATTTAAAAATCAATTGGGTAAACAACTTGCATTGTTAACACTTTTCAATTATCCTGCCAATTTCTCTGGTTGAAAAGAAATACATTTATAGGCAGTGTGATAGCATGCAATGATCCCAAAATGCCATTTGGTTGAAACTGTAGATAGAATAAAGGTGAGAATGTGATTTCATCCGTGACACTCTTTAACTTGTGCTTGGTCCTCTCTCCACTCACATTGTCTGTACCTTTAAGACTTGATTACCTGTAAAGACTCACATTTCAACTATCATCTTGTAAATTGAGTTTGTGTCTGAATATGCCCCATTTGTGAACACAAGTTCTTATTCACCTGATGAAGGAGCCTGAGAGTCCAAAAGCTAGTGCCAAATAAACCTATAAGACTTTAACCTGATGTTGTGAGACTTTTACTGTGCTACTCCCACCAAACACAGGAGAGTAAACCTGAGTTCTTTTATCTTCTATCAAGCAGTTGCGATAGTTTTGACATCACGGCATGTATCCTTCATGAGTTTTGAAATGGAGTCTCGTGCTGATGACGAGGTTTATCAGTACAAAATAATTCTATACACTATGGCTGATACTGTAAACCCGAGTGACCAAATGACCAAAACTGCTGCTTGAGTGCACTGAAAATTCACTCACTAACAGAACTCATTGCCTGTATCTCTCTTCTGTTATGGTTACAATACACTCATGAGCAACAAATCTCCCTACAGTTTGCCCATTGTGTTCAAAAGATGTAGAACTATGAAAATGAAAGGGTTGTGTTTGGTGTATTCACTTGCAAAATCCTTCATTCTCCTACAATTTGTGACTGGGAGGTCAGGAGATCAGCACATAAATGCTTCCCTTTAATATTTTTAAAAATCTCACTGTGGTGATCATGGGACTAATTTTCATTCAGGTTTTCAAGTGGAAACTTAGAGGCATAGACACTTATGTCTATGCAGTATACACAACCTGTATATTCGATCTGTAGTCAGCCATCAGATTTACTATGGGCGTTCTTATCTCTTTACAAGGCATTTAGAGAAGTGAAGGAAAGTTTAAAGTAGCTGCTACGTGCTTATCTAAAATGAACATGTGACCTTCTGGAATAATGTATTGGGAGCTCCTTCAGATTGGGTGGTCATATTTCTTTGACTAATTTCCGTGAGAGAACCTCCCAGATAATTAGAATTGTTGAGTAATGCAAAATGTCAGGAAAACTGACCATTTTATCCAATCCAATAACTATCTTCCTGTAGATCCTCTATCCTCCCAAAATACAATTCTTCTAGTCCCAAGTCTGACATCCAGGACTGGTAGAACATCTTCCTTTGACCCTCACTGGGAGTAGTCTATATATATGAAATGTTTGCATGTTTGATTCCTCTTTGGGAAGAAGAATGGGAGAAAGTACAATGTTGATGTCCTGTTGTAGGTCTTAACTAAATATATGTTCCATTAACTTGGGGCTTGGCTTGCAAGATACAAATGTACCAGTATCTTAATCAACTGGAAACAACAGAAGAGCTCAATTTAATTGTGTTTGTCCACTAAATGATGTTTTCACACATTGTTTTTCCAAAATATGCAGAAACACGTTTATTATAATCATAAATGCACATCATTATTTTCAAGGAACTCTGATTATAACACATGACCATTTCCATGTAGTTGGTTTGTATTTCCAGGTGTTTGTCTGTCAGTAAAATAACAGGCTCGGGGGTAGTGGGGTGGGGGGGGGGGGGGGGGGGCATGTGGGCGGTGGTGGTGTGAGATGAAGTTGCTGGAGTGGTGGGAAATGGCAGTTGTGCTGGAGAGGTCACAGATATGGTAAGAAAGGAGAGAATTCCTATAAGTAACTAGTGGGCTACAACTTGTCGTCCACTTGTTGATATTTTAGAAGTTTCCCAAACATGATGTTCCCAGCTGTGGGTGATATTGCAAACTGAGTGTTAACATGTTTACTGTAATAGTGGAAAACATCAATGGCTGCTCTGGTAATAGGTTGTTAGCTCTTCTCCTGAGTCACAAAATGTTCTAGTTAATTACAGCTCTGTTTGATTATTCCTTGTAACCTATTAAGTGACATATTGCTGTAAGTGGTTAAAGGTCCTTGTATAATCATTTATGTGATACATATGACTGCAATTATGACTAATTGCCGGAACATTGCTTCCCTAACTATATGACGTCTAAGTAAGACTTTTTGCGGTCAGATTAGCATATGACAGAGACAGTTACTGGCAGGGTGGATTGGGGAAGAATCATTGCGACTCTAAAATTACAGTATTTTCATAAACTGAAAATAAATTATGCAAACACTGTGAATGGAAATTTAGATAAGCTCCAAAAAAGCAATAAGACATCTTCAAAATAAGCATGCTGGTGTTGGACTGGGGTGGGCACAGGAAGAAGTTTCACAACACCAGGTGTTGTGAAACTTCTAACTATTCTTAAAGAAGTTGATGAATTAAATTTGATCTTCCCAAATTTTCTGTTTGTTTTTCCACAATAAAGTCAGAGATACAGTTTCCATAGGCGAATCTCTGGATCTCCCTCCAGAACTTTGAGGAGGATTGGCAGAAATTCAAGAGAAATGGTGTACATTAATGTTTACATTGTTTTTTTCTGGGATTCTCCCATAATTTACCCCTGAGAGGCCAGGAGAACATCACAGAAATGCTTCCCTGTAATATTTTTAAAAATCTCCCTCTCGTGATCAAGGGACCAATTTTTGTTTAGGTTTTCAAGCGGGAATGTGGAGGAAGTGCACTGAAAATTGTTCACATCACTTACCTCTATGTCCATGCTGCTACTTCAAGGACTCACATATTAATGGGGTCCAGACCACTGGACTGCTCAAGCAATGTTTCTGCCAACTGATCAGATGTAGCAACTTTCTGCAGTGAAGTCCCAAGAGAATGTCCCAGGTTGTAGTCATCTGGTGTACTCTGTGCGACTTTACTCTGCAATGGCTCAACAAATGGATGGATTATCAAATAAACTAGTTGGGCTTTAACCTGGTGTCATGAGACTTCTTACTGTCTGAACAACGGAACCAAGTCTGGATGAAGCTCTTTTTTACCGGCTGAAGCAAGGGTGGCAAAGCTACAGGAAAGCATAATACAAGCCTGCGGCTAGAACTCTAGCAACAAATTGATAGCAAATCAGCTAAACTAGTCATGCCCCATCCCCCAACCAATAATAACTTTCTGGAAAAACATTTTCAGTCCTTCCACCATGCATTATAATACATTTGACCACAGGATAATGTTGATATCAACTGTGCCTGACATTTCAGAGTCAGCGGCCATTATAGGAATGCTCTGCAGGCACATTTATACTTCCAAATGCATGATATTTTAATGCCTTCTATAAATTCCATGAATAATCATGAAAGTGTGAGGTACAGTGCCTATCTTATCTTAATGATCTCATTGCTAAACTATTGCTCATACAATGGTGATTTCACTCTTGGAGATGGGTGACCACTCAGGCTCAGATAAGGGCTCAAATGAAGACCATAGCATCTTGCCTTCTGCCAAGGCTTTTTGGATCAGCTGGCTTTCTGGCATCCAGGTGGCTATTGATCCTGCCTTAGGACAGTGGACCATTGCACATTCCGCCCCTCGCCCGCTCCGATTTTTACGTTGTGAGCAGGATGGTAATATTGTGGTCTATGTTACAGTTGCTCGAGAGTACTAGAAGGAGGACCTGGCAGAAGTGTCCATGAAGGGATAGGGAGGCAGTGGCATAGTGGCATTGTTACTGGGCAGGAAACCCAGGGCAAAATCTGGGGATCCAGGTTCAAATCCCATCACTGAAATTTGAATTCAATAAAAAGAAAGAGAAATAAAAGTGACTATGAAATCATTGTTTTAAATAACCATCTGGTTCATTAATGTACTTTAGATAGGAAAATCTGCCATCCTTATCTAATCTATCCTATATGTGGCTCCAGATCCACAGCAATGTAGTTGACTCTCAAATGATGGGTAATAAATGCAGCCACGTCTACATCCTACAAATGAATAAACAAGAAGTGACAATATGGTGAAGCTTTGCAGTCAGGTAGGCCTCAGTGAAGGAATGCTTAGTGTGATCATAAGACTGGGAGATGATTGAGATTGCCTGATCACTGTTCCTACCTGATGTTATAGAATCATAGGCCTGAATTTTGCACATGTTGTGTGTGCGCAATCAAGGGGGACAGTTTCCGCTTCCAATCGTGAACATATGATGAACCTATGTCACACTAGCTGACCAACATTGGAGAAGGGCTTCCAGAAGGTGGGATGGTGGTGGGTGCCGGGTCCAATGGGGATCTGGTGGGGGATTTAAATATGGCTGAGGCAGTTCTCTGATGGTTGCCGGGGACAATATGTGTGAAGTTATGGCTTTAGCACCTGCTTGACACACCAGGTCAGACGGCAGTGGTGGTGGGTACTCTTTCGTCCCAGTTCTTGGACGAGTGCTTGCACACTCTCATGGAGGCAGTGAGAATTAGGTGGGATATCCTAATGCTGTGCGATGGCAAGAGGAGGCTACTGCACCACATGAAGAAAATCTGGTCAGAGAGGTGGCGCTGTGGTTAGTGGGAATGACATGGTGCGCTGCATCTGGATCCAGTACTGAAAAAGATTTAATGATCTTCTGTGCTCAGCAAGGCTGAGTACTGAACTGGTATGTTACTTTGTGGAGATGTCTTGAAGGGTAGCCAAACTTCATGGCACTGAGGGGTATAGGATTCAGCATAACAGTAGGCACAGATATTTGCCTGATATTGTTTTGCAAATTGAAGGTGGACTAAGAAAGCACTTTCGTCGATAAAGGAGAAGAGAAGTCATATTGCCTTTGAATGCACATGAACTGGTGGCGGGATGCCTTAAACAAATTTGAGACAGATGCCCTGGAGCTCAAGCGTAAGCACAAACCAATCTCACCCAGTTATGGAGAGGCAGGCATCTCCGTGGAAGGTAAGAGTCTAGTGAACAAATTCAAGAGAGTGAACATTGTAGGATCCTTCCATCTCAAATCAGGAATTCTAAACAAGAGCAATCAGTGATCCTCCAATGACAATGCCACCATGTTGCTGTTGCCCATAGTCTCAGCAGGCTGAGCCATGCACATTCAAAATGTGATGATTGATATTAGTGACTTACTGTCTTCCTTCCTCAGATGTGCAATCTTCCATGGGTACCCGAAATCCCAAAGACCCTTGATTGACATCGGAAGAGGAGCCACCGACAGATTCCTCTCTCGCTAACAGGCACCAGCTCAGATACAAGCATATTGTCGGGCATTAGTTTATTGATTCAGATGGTTGCACACTGTGGGGAGGGTACGGCATGAAAAGTTGGCTGAGGCAGAGAGCGTTAAGGACAATAGCTGTCAGCAGACCCCTGGAGAGCAAGGTGAAGCTGTGCCTGCACTTCCCTCCCACAGGTCTCTCCCTTCAAGGCTGCTTGCGGATACCTGGATTCCTTTCCCTTCTGTCCTTCTCTTCCTTCTCAGAGGAGGTTGCCCTGGTGGAGTACACAATCCCCATCTGCTGAAATGTCGATGGCACTGCCCTGTGCACAAATAGTGTACCCAATGGAAGGGGTCCAAGGCAGTTAACAGAACAAAAGTCTTCAGAACATAGCTAGCAGAGCAAAGACTTTGGTATAAACCAGAGGAAAAGATATGAAATTTCAACAATGAAGCAGCAAAAAGCTCTCACCTGAATCCTAATGACTCACACAGCCAATGCTCCTTTTATCCCACTTTTGGATGAGAAATGTGAAAAAAAATGATTGGTTGCCTGCCTGTGTTGCCCATGCAATGAATGTTAAATTGTATGGGCAAGGTAAAATGTAAATCAATTAGATTGTTATTGGGTTTAATTGTCTGTTTAATTGTCGACAGGCGGACATCTGGCTCCCGTGCACAACTGCAACAGTAATGTTACAGGCCCTGCATCTTCTTGTGTGATTTCACACAATTTTGGGTCAGTGGGTACCTTCTTAAGTGATATAAAATTCTGGCCATAGAAGCAATATTGCACAAAGAGGCTATTTGGCCCCTTGCATTGGCCATTAGCATCAAGCTATCAGACTTTACTGTGATTCTTTTTACTCTGTCTATGTCCGAAGTGTTAGCTACTCTGTGTGAAACTGTCGATGAACATAAAACAGAAAAAATGAAATTGAGCAAAAAGTGAAAGCAAACATAGTCATTATCTTGTGGGACATTCTGTATCATTGCTGTATGTTCTCGTACTCTGCTCTGTCTTCACGACTCTCCCAATCATGTCTGTCTCCACACAGTAAACAAACTGAAGCAGCAGTAATTAAAACCAAATTTTCATGTACTTGAAACAGAATAAACTGCGTACAAATTACAGAGCACAAAACGGGACAGAATAAGACAGACCACAGGCGCAGCAGAGACAGAATGCAGTAGCATTTTCCCTTTGGTCCACTGGTGGGTGGTTTTAGTGTAGGTTTGTGGACAGGAATGTTTACAAAGGTTAATATGAAAAACATGTTAGTTTTGCATTCCCTAAACTAACCCTGAAGGACATTATGTTGACAGTAATAAGCCCAACATGGTGCATATACTTCAATGAACAGAATAGAACAAATTCAGGAACTCAAAGAGAGGTAAATGAAATTGACTTGGAGCTTTCTGGATAGCAAATTTAAACGAATGGTTCTTGGATTCTCACCTATAATTAAATGAGTTAAAGAGAATTTAAGGAACATTATAAACATAAACAAGTAATTAAAGCACTGGCAAAACAAGGCTAGAGCTAATTTGGCTACTAGTTCATGGAGATAATAGAAGGCTACTTTGTAAAGGTGGTTTTGCTCCAGATAAATTAAACATTAGAAGACAAGCAAATGGTATTATAGACAGGAAGGGATTTTGAAAAATGGCATGGAGGGATGGGGATGGTTTCTCAAAGGGAAGAAATCGCATTGAAATACGAAGAAAGGCATAAATGAGGAAGTAAGATTAAACAAACTAGAAAGAGAACCAGGAAAATTGAATTAGAATGAATAGTGTGGTGATTGTGGTGATTGCCTGCAGAAGAGGGTCACTTGACTTGAGGGACCAATTGGGACTGAGAGTGGGTCATCACCCCAGGTACTATCTTGGGCAGAAGACAGTCTGAAGACATTGAGGGACTGGGGCAGCTGGTGAGTTGCTTCAGATCAGCTGGGGACTGCTTGTCTCTCTATTGTTTTTTCTCTTGTTAATAAATAGCTTTATGTTCCTAACAAAGTCTGTGAGCATGCATTATTGCATTGGTGATGAGGATGGGGTGGATTATGAGAACACTGCCTGTGCTCCACACTGGTGAGTATCCTGTTCGAATCAAAGTCTGAAGGAGAGAATTCTCACTCAAATGCCTGTCTTTGAGCGAATAGACCCAGTGAGATGTTGAGATATTGCCAGACCTTGAGGGGTGGCAGAAGGAGGCTGGATTGGCTGGTACAGTCAAGAGTTTAGAAATATATAGAAGGAAAATGAAGAGAAAATAACCTTCAGAAGAATTTATGATTTTGTGTTTAAGGGAAGATGGAACTAAAGAAAGAAAAGGCAGTTGTTGCAGAGTTCTTTGAAGAGAGAAAAGATGAAAAGGGAAAATGCCTCAAGGAGCAGCAGGACCTGTCCCAGAAGCATGGGTGGATAAAAAGGCTGAGATTGCTGGGCTCTGATCGAGCACAATCAGTGGGAGGGGGTTGGGGTTGTGACTAGGGTGGGGGAGTGATGGGAGGGGTCAGGTCACGGTTCCTGCACTGAGGGATTGCAGGCAGTGAGTTTCCAAAGTTTCATGGAGAAAAGAAGCCCTCAACCTGTTTGAAAGGAAGTCGTTAGAGGGTTTAAAAAAAGATGCTGAATGGATGGCGCTGGATCTTGCAGTGAAATTAACAAAAGAAATGGGCAGATCTAAAAGAAGAAAATGAGTGGATTCTCCATGCAGCCAAAGGAAAAGAAAAGCTGCAGAGATTGCTAGAAGAGCTTTCTAACAGTTAAGTTTTAAAAAAGTTAAAGAAGTGCAGTCAGGATTCATGCCAAGACTTCAATAATGCAGAAAAGGCACATAGAGAAAACTGACAGCTGCTGATAGCAGTTAAAAAAAATGTCAGTCTTAAAGTGGTAACACATTTAAAGAGGTAATATATTTAAAGTGGTAATACATTTGATGTGGCTATGCATTTAAAGTAGCAACCACAAGAAGAAAAGGACAGTAGACAGGAAAATTAGAGATGACACCAGATAGAGGGCAACCCTCTAAAAAGGCCCAGAAGCAATGGAAGACATCTGAGGAGGCAATATAGAGTTCAAAGGAAGACAACACCACACCTTGGCAGAGGCAATGAAGGCTGCAAGGAAGAGGCAATGTAAGAGCTCGGAGGAAGCAATAAAGCCTTTAAGATACAACAAAAGACCCCAAAAAGAGGGCTATGGAAGACCCCAGAGGGAGGACAATGAAAGACAATAAATGACCAAATGAAGGACAGTAAGAGGAGACTTCTCATCTCAAGCAGGAGTCATGAATCATGTCTGAAATCATGTGCATCAAATGAGTGGAATGTCTGACCTGGTACATTATTGGGAGGGTAGTCTGTCAATCTAAAACTCTGTAGGAAACATGATGAGAACTCATTACCTACTCAAACCTGGCATGATTAAAATCGGGCTGTGCTTTCTCTTTAATTATATTCAGAGCTTATTTCTGAGCACAGTAAACAGAACATCACAACAACTGCTGTACTGGATTCAGCAAAATCCTCCAAATATTTCAAAATGTGTAAAAATAGCAATATTTGGGTGAAGTGATAACCAAATATATGAGATTAATCTGCATCTCATAATTTATCAGCAACTGGGGTACCACTGGGAGTAATCTGAGTCTTTCTAATTACAACCACTTTATATTTTCATGCCATATTAAATCCATTTGGATCAACTAAATCAGTTCGAATGAAAGGCCATC
This sequence comes from Carcharhinus amblyrhynchos, assembly GCF_965287045.1. Taxonomy (NCBI): domain Eukaryota; kingdom Metazoa; phylum Chordata; class Chondrichthyes; order Carcharhiniformes; family Carcharhinidae; genus Carcharhinus; species Carcharhinus amblyrhynchos. Next base: position 90,239,878 of record NC_137325.1, read on the forward strand.
AACCTGAAACACTGGCTTGATAATGATCCAATTCAATCTTATACAATCTGATGCATCTGTCTGATAGTCACCCTCATCCAGTGTACTGTATCCATCAGGTAAACACATACCCTGAGAGTTACTCAAAGTCTGTTTATTCTCCTGTTGCAGGAAAATCAAACATAAGTTACACATGAGAGGGGGAGGATGGAAGTGGCCAGCCACAGTTTGTGTAGTTCATTGCAGCAGATGAGGGCATTTCTGCATCCCTGACCATTGAAGATGCAGAGACTAGGGCCAGAACTTTGCCGACCTCCCACATGGGAATTGGGACAGGTGAGGTGCAGATCGTGAGAAGGTCTGCTGACCTTGGGCAGGATTTTATGGTTTTGCAGTGAGTGAGGCCACGGTGGCACAATGACTAGCACTGCTGCCTCACAGTGCCAGGGACCCAAGTTCGATTCCCGGCTTGGGTCACTGTCTGTGTGGAGGTTGCACATTCTCCCCATGTCTGCATGGGTTTCCTCCGTGTACTCTGGTTTCCTTCCACAGTCCAAAGATGTGTGGGTTAGGTGGATTGGCCATGCTAAATTGCCTCTTGGTGTCACGGGGACTAGCTAGGGTAAATGCATGGGGTCATGCAGATAGGGCCTGGGTGGGATTGTGGTTGGTGTAGACTCGATGGGCCAAATGGTCTACTTCTGCACTGTAGGATTCTATGATTCTATGACACTGTAAAATCCTGCCTGAGGACTTTGCAGTTGACTGGCGACAGAATTAAATACCTCTGATGCGCAACTCATACAAGACTCACCTGTGATGTCAACAATGAATTGCGTGTTGCAAGTTTGTTATATTTCCAGAACTAATTTAAATGTGTTTCCTCTCTCCTTCCAGACTTTTCATGCTTTGAGCAAAAGTCTATCAATTGTCTTGGTGATGATTCAAAACAATGTGGTTCTTTCTGATGGTGCCCTGTCACATGAAATACTGCTGCAGCTCAGATACACACACTTCAGTGATCCTGCTTCACAAATAGGTGGACTTTACCTGATGACTGATGGTTCATAATTAAATATGAGTAGACACTGCGTGGCAGGGACAGCTGTGGAGAAGTCATGTTGGGAGGAGGTTGGGAGGTGCAATCCTCTCCAAGCTCTGTTCAGCTGGATTCAGATGATCTATCCCAGGTACATTAATGAAAAGGAGAATCATTAAGCAGTATCAGCAACTTGTGCAGACTAATAATGAAGTGACAGAAGTGCCACATGCTATCCACAATAGGGACATAGGAACAGGAGTATGCTATTCACCCCAATATGCCTACTGTACCATTCGACTGAATCATGTCTGATCATCCATCTCAATGCCATTTCCAAATGTTATCAATATATCCCTTGATGTCAGTCGCAGTTAGAAATGTATTGATCTCAGAACGTATTCAATGATTGAGCCTCTGCATCTCTCTGGGGTAGAGAATTCCAATGATTCAGTATCATCTGAGTGATGAAATTCTTCCTCATCCCTTGTACTTATTCTGAGACAATGTCCCTTGGTTATAGACACCACTCCCCTCCTCTCTCCCTGGCAAGGGAAAGCATTCTTTTTTGCATATACCCTGTTGAACCCTCAAAGAATTTTGGAAGCTTCAATGAGATCATCTCTGACTCTCCTAAACTGTGAAGAAACCAGGTCCAGTCCCCTCAATCTCTTCTCATAGGAGAGCAAATGGAAGAGTCCAGCTTGAACAGGGTTGATGTTGCCAGCCGCTGAGGAAATGTCTGCCAAGCAAGGAGTGGCCGCCTCCATGGAACTTCAATCTCAGCTATCAAATCAATCTATGTAGGCCAGGACCACAGCTGTGCAGACTTCGTGAACCAGCATATCAGGATAAGGGTTACCTTATCTGTGACCAATTACACTGATCTGAACCAAGCAGCTCACCCGCAGAAAGGTAGGAATGATATGCCACTCGCCTGGGAGGGAGACAACAGCAAAAAAGGATGCAGGTGCAGCAGATTTTGATAGGGCCCACACAGGTTCGAGTTCAAACAGGAATCTGAACTGCCTTCCTCTACCTGTGCCTAAGCCACAGGAGTTTCAGCACGTAGGAGCAGTGAGCAAAGGATGAGTAAAATAATCTAATTCACCAAAGGTGCGTATACGGATGTTATTACATTTTCTTTAGTTATTACCTTACCACTTCCGTGTTGAACTTTCTAGTGTGCCAATTTATCTTGCCTTCTCACTTGCTTGTTGATGACTGTGAAGACATGGATTTATGGGGCTGGATGTTTGTTATGGCTGTGTGGCTGATTACAGGTTTGTTTTGTATGATTGTCGTCGTGGGGAGGGTGGGCAGGTGATAGGTTTTATGGTTCATTGTGGATGACTAATTGAACGTTTGAGCTTTAAGCGCATTCCTGGCTCCCAAAGCAGCAACATGTGTGGCTGATGCAACCTCTGGCATATCAGCTTCGTCTTCCTCCTTGTCCTCATCTACTTCCTCCTCTTCATCAAGATTGTCTTCAGTTGATGAGTGATGAATGCCTCATTCCTACTTAAGCTTTTGTATAGTGCGACACAATTATATTATTCTGGAGACCCTCATTAACGAGTTTTGAAAGACATCTCTAGATCTATCCAATATCTGGAGATCACCTTGAGTATACTGATGGCTTACTCAGTGACACAGTCTTGGTTATGTACTCTGATTTAACCACTGGGATCTTGGACAGATGCATTATGAAAGCACAATGCAACTCCCAGGGAATCTGCTGTGTAGCTGCATGAACCTATTCTTGTAGTTACATACCAACTGTAGACTTATGGAACAAAATTTTACACAGTTATAACCTGGGCCTCTGGGTTACTCATCTAGTGACATTACCACCATGACACTCTCTCTCTCTCTTTATCCATATCAGAACACATCTCCCTAACCATCTCCATGAAGTGCCATTCAATTTTGTCTCTGTTTTAATGCCAGGTTTCTCAGGAACTCAGATGGCAATACATTTAAGTTGGAATCATCCTCAGTAACATATTATACCCACCCTTGAAGTCAGGTTACTTGGCTACACCCAAATCAGCCTCAGCTAAGAGTCAAAGCAATTTCTGTTTACAATATTTAACTTAGCCAGCCAATGGTGGTATGTTACTGGAATTGTAATCCAGAAGCCCAGACTAATGCTTTGGAGACACTCGTTCAATTTCCCACCACTGCAACTGGAGTGATTTAAATTCAATTAATTAGAAAATAAATAAGAAGAACACTGAGTGGTCCATTCCTAATAAGTTGCTTTACTTTATACTGAATTTCCAAGTGACGATTTCCATAGCATCCAAACCTGTGACCAGCATTGAATTAAAGCACTCAATCAGATGTTAGTACACAATTTGAAATCTAAAACCTCTGAGATTTTTATATTGGTCAAAGCATGTTAATGAAAGTTAATAAAAGCAAATAACGTAGCACCATTAAATGGATTTTATGTTCGTTGCTGGATTGACATGCTTGAAGGCAGGGGCACGTAAGATCCAATGGGTGGCCTACCTGCCACTGACCTGCTTGCCCTCAACATGCCTGAAATTCTATGGGCATTGGAAACCTACATGCTCTTAGGCCTCGTGAGGCTTTCAAATGGTCAATAATTCACCATTTGACAGTCTTGTCCCACCACTGCCCTTATTCTACCTATGGAGGGGGGAAGCCCAACAGTTTAGCTGTACGAGCTGGCATTGGGCAAGGTGGGGCACCTCATTTGTGGGTTTCCTGGGCTCATCAGATCCACCCAGCAGCTCTCCCCACCTCCCCTGCCAATCCCCTGTGCCAAGGACAGCACCTTTAAGTGCCCCCCAGACTTCTTGAACCCAGACCCCAGCTCCAACATCTTCCTTGCTGAGACCCACCACCCTGGAATTACCTGGGCTCTTAGGTGTGGTACAGGTGGGACAGGCTGTAATCCTAACAGTGGCCATTGCTTCTCGCAGATACTGCTGAGGCTAGATGCCCTGACTATTTGACTGGCCAGCAGTGGGATCCTATTGAGTTAGGGCTTCTTGAGCTCAATAAGTATTATACCAAACGACTAACTCTATTCCAGGCATTAAATTGGTTTGGTACAGCCATCAGGATCCTGAGTGGTCTCCCCTCTCCTGCCTTTTTAGCCAGGGTTGTGTGGGGACTGTGATAGCCTGTAAAATTCAGCTGAAAACAGAAAGTGGACTTTAGAAAGAGACAACAGTGACGACTTTCTGTAAATTAGAACAACTTAGTTTTCAGCAATTGTTAATCTATGCATGCATTTTTGGAACAGAGAATGTCATTGATCTCATGCTGCAATTCATTGCTGCCTTTTTTGGATGCTTCAGAAAGCTTCACCGAGAAAGAAACTCACATGAGCCATCCATTGATGCTACTAGACAGTCAACTCACTTTGCCAGACATTTTCTTGCACCTTCCCTAACTTGCTGCTACAAACTTCAGACATTCTAGGCTTATTAAATGTTATACTTCCAAGGCTAGAATTTTGACTGAGCTGGTATTTGATCAATTCCCTCCAGTTAACATTGAAACATCTGAACTCATTATTTTCTCAACCTATCCCAAACTCTGGCTTCTCACCACTCATTCCACACCCCTTTTCTTGACCGTGCCTCAGGTTGAACCAGCCTGTTGGTAACATCATGGTACTTTCTGACCATGAATTTAACACCTGACCATAAAATCTCTCCATCGCAAAGATTGCTTCTTTCCAGCCAGGTAAGATTGCCTGATTCCACTTATGCCTTAGTCTATCTGCTTTCAAAACCCTTAACCGTATCTTTCTTCACCTCAAAACCAGGTTATGTTCTTGTGTTGATGCTTGAATGTCCATCCCCCACTTTCCATTTGTTTCAGCTCAGCCGCAATTCCATTGCTGGCGTTCTAATGCCACTCAGCCACCATTCTGTGTTCACTGATCTAGTCCGATCACTGACCCACTAATGCTTTCAATTTAAAATATGTAAGCCCATGGCCCTGGCCTGCAACCTTCTTGAGCTCAACAGGAGCTTTGCATTCCTGCAACACTGACATCTTGTGCGTTTTGAAATCCCTTTGCCCTGCTACTGGTTCTAATGCCTTCTGCCAACTCAGCCCTACACTCTGGAACTTCTTTCCCAAAGCTGCAACTTTCAAATTCTAAGCATTTTAAAGGTGCACTTCTAAGGATTGAACTTTGACTGAACTGGTTTACTGAAGTGCTTTACCTTGCTTTTGACTTTTTATCACTCCCTTAACATTTACGTTGAATAAGCTTTTAGCCACTTCGAGCATTGACTCAGCTTGAAATTTTGGCAGATCTTTCTCTGATATGCCTTGGGATATTTTTATATGTCAAATGTGCTGTGTAACTGCATGATCTTCTGATATTTTAAGGAGAGGAATGCAATGGTCAACTTGAATGTGACCTTAATATAGCAATAAATTAAATTCTGCCTTCACACCATTAATACATTAAGAGGGCATCCTAAGGAATTACGTTCACTCAGCATTTCAGATTAGCTTTGTAATCATTGGAAATAGAATGTTTCTCAATATTTGTTATGTCATGAACAAATGCCAGAATTAAAAATTCTATCTGAGTGTTGTAAATGTCAGTTGTATTTATACTGCAGTCAAATTGAGTTGAGAACATTTTTCTAACAGGATGTGAGTGTCTCTGCCTGGACCAGTATTTATTGCCTGTCCTTCCATTTCAGAGGACACTTGAGGACATTGCTGTGGCTCTGGAGTCACATGTAGGGCAGACCATGTAAGGATGGAAGGATTCCTTCCCTAAAGGACATTAGTGAACCCTAAACATGTGTTTTTGCAACAATTGACAAGTTTCATGGTCATCATTAGACTTTTAATTCCAGATTTTTATTGAATTCAAGTTTCATAATCTGCTATGGTGGGATTTGAACCTGGGTCTCAGCGCCAATACCACTTGCACCACTGCCTCCCCCTCCCCTAAGGGAGACCTAACATAAGTTTATAGTCATATTTTCTCGATTTTGTCATTTTTAGCTTAAAAGGGACATGGATTTTACAAATATTGTACTGTATGAAGAACAATTATTCTGGGGTTGATTTAATCATTGTCAGTACTGTCATTTACCACTGAAATGGACAGGTGTGTAAGCGAGCAAGTCCACATGTTTTCTAAAATCTCCCCGGAGGTTGAAGTGGGAGGGGTGAGGATGAAGAGTGTAGATCTCCTTCCTGTAAAGGGATGGAAGAAACAGAAAATGGAGGTTAGCTGGGCTTGCTCAAAGGCAGTTAAGACCATCAACTCCAGGAGCATCACCTCTGAAACCGAATTCAATCCAAAAAATTTTTCGATGACCTAATGAGAGTAGAAAAGATGAATGATGCTTTTCATTTTTTCCATCTTTTTCATCGACACTCAGCAAGTCTTCTTCCTTTTTCCCCAACATTCTGAACAATTCTCTGCCTTGCATTGTATCCTTCAACTCTGTCCCTTGGACACTATTCCTAATATGTACTCACCTCTTGTTTGCTGTTTTCTCAGCAACCCACTGATGGTGTTCTGTTATCACTTGGTAATTAATGCAGAATTCCTCTCATGAATCTTTCCTCACATCACACATTTGCTTTCCATTCAATATCCTCCCCACTTTGATTGTTTAATGTTTATTTTCTCTCTCAGTGGATGCACAGAAACAGAAGTTGCACACCTGCGCCTTCTTTTCAGCAGATACTGACGAGCACTCACCACCTTTTACTACAAAGAAAAATAATGCACAACACAAGGGGATAAGTAATACTGGAATGGAATACACGGCATCATAATCCCTCCAAGCTGAAGCTGCAAGATCTTGAGATTAGAAACTCATTGAGAGCTGTCTTCATTGGAGTGTGTAAGGTTGGAAGCTTATCTGTAAAGGGTCTACACTCTGACTATTAACTTGTATTCCTTCATGCACCACAGAACAAAAGTGATACTTTGACAGCTTGGCAACATTAATCTACATTATTGTGAATTATAATTTCTGCTACTGTGCAGTCTGTTGGTGTTAGGTTCACTCATCCTGTTTTTAACTACATGTCTTTGTCTTTGTCAACAGCAGATGAATTTACTTTATTGGAAGACCATCATCTGAGGAGACACTATCATACACTTCATTGCACACAAGCATCAATGCAGAAATTGGCACTCTGAGTGGGTTATAGAGAAGTTATAGGGGAAGCAAGATGAAACCCAAGAGGTAGATTACTGGAGACAAGATCCAGTTTTGCTCTGCTGATGTGGATAGAGATATGCAGGATTTTATGGCCTCGCTTGGGTGGGACCAGAAATTCCCACCCAAGGTCAAACAAAATTTGTGTTGTCAGACCCTCACTTGCGCTGATTCCGTGGCAGGCATGGCGGTAGAGTTGCGGCCATGGAATTTATGGAATGCAGCTGTGAAAAATAAACAGGTTGCCTCATACAAATAATGTTGCCAGGAAAGGCCTGCCAAAGAGTAGCACAATGCTGAAAGCATGCACGAGTATTCTCACACGATATCACCATTCTGTAGTCTAATTGGGAGAGTACGGCCATATCCAGGGGCACTACAAGCAGGCGTTCACAAAAAAAGTCCATGTTCACGACCTTAGCAGGTTAGATAGCGTCTCTAGTGGCTGCCATGAAGATCCTGGACTGGACTCCATCATAGAGAGTCTGGGGTGGACTCAATATATGGCTGCATTCAAGGTATTGCTCACCTCCGGCAGTCTGGCCTCCTGTCAATGGGAGTTACAGTGGTGTAATAGGACTGGAATACATTGCTCTCCCTACAACTGATGCTCAAAAAGCCATATAGCCAGCTAGGCCACATTGCCAAACAACAGTTTGCAACTGAGTTCTCAGAGATCTGAGCATCTAAGATTTGCTAGTAACAGCAGAAATAGTGGTTTCTGGCAGCTTTAAGTAAAGTAAAGTTTATTTTTTAGTCACAAATAAGATTTACTGCACACTGTAATGAAGTTATTGTGAAATTCCCCTAGTCACCACACTCTGGCACCCGTTCAAGTCAATGCACCTAACCAGCACATCTTTCAGACTGTGGGAGGAAATTGGAGCATCCGGAGGAAACCTGCACAGACACAGGGAGAATATGCAAATTCCACACAAACAGTGACCCTAATCAGAAATTGAACCCAGGTCCCTGGCGCTATGAGGCAGCAGTGCTAACCACTGTGCCACCAGGCCACACACGACCACTGTGCCACCGTGCTGCTTTCCTGAAAACACTGATGCAACACATTGTAGGAGCCAGAAAGGTAGTAAATCTTCTTTTGCAAAGTCACATTGGCTAAAAAGTTTGCAATTGCAATTAACAATTGCGAAAAGAATTGTATGACTTGAGTGAGAGATGAATTTAAGACAATTAATTTGTTTGGCATTAGATTTATCACTTTATCACATTTGGCATCTGTGTCTGCTTTGTTTTTTATATCATTCATATAAAAGTTGGCTGAATAATGTCAATGTTCTTCAGTGCAGTTTTGTAGTGGTGAAAAGATAACAAGGTTTACTAATACAAATAGGCTGTGTGTCTCTTTTCAGAAAAGTGGAATGAGTGGTTAGTGGAAATGTATTATTAGCTATTACAGTCTGATTTGTAGGGATTCATTAAGCAGCCACCTGCTTCCGGCAGCTTCTTGGCCTTTTTAATGCAAATGATAGTTAATAATGGTTGCAACTGGAACGGAAGGTCACAATGCTTGCTCTTATAGGTTCCACTGTTCAGCTGTTTCTGCCCAATTTTAGGGATTAGAGACTCCAAATCTAGAGACTCAGAGCTATTTCTTCTCTCTACAGATTCCAATCAGCAACTAAGCTGGGTTTCTCTCTGTGAGCCTAGCCCCACTTAGTCATCCCACGTTTCCTGTCAAAACCCGAATGAAGCCCCACTCTGAAAAACTGCAGAGGGAAACACCAAAATAACAACTCTGCAACAGTCCTGATTAAAACAAACATTTCAGCAATTACGATCAATTATGCTGTTGCAATAACAACAGGGCTGCCAGGTACAAACAAAGCAGCACAGTAATAAAAAATTGCCAAAACAAATCCAAAAACATGACACAGATACATTTCTTAAAGGCACAATATCATCACAAGAGTGAGTTAGATAGGTTAAAATCAACCCTTGTGTTCTCTCAATTACTTTAAAAGATAATTGTGAGCAACAAATGGTGGCAGGATTTCAGCACTCTTCATTTATAATACCATCAATCACAGTTGAACAGTTAATGAAACCACTTTGCAACAAACTGGAATAAATAATGTAAGGGCAATGGGCAACTTTCACAGTTATTTACAACCCTGAGGGTCCGATTTTACCATTTTGATTCTAAGTGCTGGGCGGACTTGAAACTGGGAGTTTTTCAGATCCGACTCTTAGACCCGTTCTGAGGCACCGTCATACACACTCTGCCTGAAAAAGTCAGCTATTCTGAATCACACTGCACAAGCCTGGGCGCCTGAAACCCTGCAGCTCTGATTGGCACCTCCAATTGCGGATACAAGGAAAAAAATGATAAAATGCTACTCCCCTGCCACATTTCTCCCAGGCCGGATAATGCATCTCCAGGGCCCCCACAGACATTGGCCCACTCTCACAACATTACTGACCAGCTTATCCAGCCACCACCTCCCCGCTTCGCCACCCAGACTGATTGTGGGCCCCTCCCCCTTTTCCCCCACTGCTCTCAAGCAGAATGATCTGTCCTCCCCTTCCTCCTCATTGATCTTAGACAGAGTGGCAGCAGATCCCCCTCCCCCCCCAACTGATCTCAGGCCAAGTGGCAGCAGATATCTCTTCCCTCCCCCCCTTCATTGATCTCAGGCAGAGTGGCAGTGACCCCCTTTCCCCCACCAATGTCAGGCAAAGTGGCAGCGGACTCTACTTCCTCCTGCACCAATCTCAGGCAGAATGGCAACAGATCCCCCTTCCCCCTGCAACTGATCTCAGGCAGAGTGGCAGTGGACCCACCTTCCTCCTTCCCACTGATCTCAAGCAGAGAGCTGTTGGACGCACAGCACTTACCTCCTCACTAACTGGAGTGCCCGATTCAGACTTATACAGAATATGTTCTTTTGCACCGATTCTGGATGGGCACACACAGTGGTAAAGGGGGAAGTGTCGGCAAAGTTGGGTGTGCAGCCCATTAAGTCAATTTAAATACATGCAAATGCATTCAAATGGTCGCTGCACCTGTTTCGGATATGGTTTTGATCATGGACATTTCCAGGCCTTGGTAAAGGGGGAACCAGTGCAGTGGCAGGAGCGGACCGTGCGACTTGCCTCACACCTGGTTTTACCAAGTGTTTGCATCTGAAAATGGATGCAATATGATGCTAGAATCAGGCCCTCAAACTGTCAAGTAGGTTTCTTTTATGCTCTATTTTATGAAGTTTTGAGTAAAACCACTGATGTTCTTTCATCTGAATGTGAACATTGATTCCATCATAATATTAAGCAGCACACCTTATTTACCACTAAGGTAGCAAGAATTCAGTGAATTCTAAGGAAACATTTATTCTGTACTTAGAAACTAAACAAGCAGTAAACAAAAAAAAAAGTTAAATATAATTTTTTCACGAAAACCCCTTAGAGATTGAGTGCAAAAAGTGGAGGGGTCACTTTTCCTATCAAAACCCTTCCTTTCTGTATCATTTGAAACGTAGGTGTAAAGTGAACAATTAAAAAGAAAAAAATCAGTTCCATTTACCGGCACAATTATCACCTAATTTTATAATTGTTCCAGAAAAAAATCGTGGTTAAGGATTTAACTGTCAGATTAAATGAATTTTTCATAAATCTACTGAGGTTACTCCTAAATAACTTCCAATTTTTCATTTTTTGGATGGCATTTAAATCCAGAAGGTCAAAGCCAAATGGCATTGTTACAGGTATCATTTTTTAAAAATTCCAGTACAGGTTTGTGGGTACAAAATAGTTCTGAGAGCTATTTAATGATGTGTTCTTTTATGGTGAGGTTCCAAAGGGAAATCTATTGAAATAATATTGACTGACTTGCATTATATATGTGGGAAGCAATCTGGATTCTTTGTTCAGAGGTAACTGCCAAAACCTGCTGTTCACATCGAATTTGGTAAATCAAATACTCTTGGTTCATTTTGCTAGGCTCTCAGTCACTGAGACCATCAAATGGATCTTATGCTTCATTGATTTGTTTAGTTCAGTTAAGCCCATACAGATTCCTATACACCATTTGGTTTTGGGACCATAACAATCACTGAACACCATTTTGTTGGAATGGTGACTGGTATGAGAACTGCTTTACCTTTTCAATTTTGACTTTTTCCAAGACTGAGTGAATGGTTTTCCTTGGTATAGATAGGCAAATTAATTTAGCATCAGCTCATAGGGGTAAATGGTACTCAGGCTTTAGCTTCCCCAGGCATGTAAACAATCCCTGCTCACCATCTCGGGGCCCAAACACTCTTTTCAGATGAAGAGTCTTCACATGCACCTCCTTTAATCTGGTCTAATGCACTCGTTGCTCTCAATGCGGTCTGCTCTATATCAGAGAGACAAAATGTAATCTGGTTGACCGCTTTGCAGAACACTTTCGGTCTGTCAACAAGGACCCAGACCTTCCCATAGCTTACCATTTCAACACACCACCCTGCTCTTGTGTCCACATGTTTGTCCTTGGCCTTCTATGTTCAAATAACGTAAATTGGAGGAACAGCACCTCATCTTCTGATTGGGCACATTACAGCCTTCCAGAGTGAACACTGAGTTCAACAACTTCAAAGCATGAACTCTCCCCTCCACTTATACCCCACTTCCATTTGTTTCATTTAATTTCTTCTTTTCATCTTAGTCATGCATTTTTTAACCTTATATTCTTATTTTTATTTTTTTCTCTTCTAAAATCTCACTTCCCATCTTGTTTTCTAGCCTCCGGCACCACCACCGACCTCACAAGGGACAAGTGTTACATTCCTCAGGTTGTCCTTCGACACTCTGCCATTTGCACATTCTGATCTCTTATTGGACGCTCTTAGCACCATTCTCAGCCTTTATCATCACCATTTACATTTCCTTTGTCTTTTTGTCTATACCATTCCTATCAATTACAGCCTCCCCAACATCCCCCTCACCGTCCTATATAAATCTTGTCTAATTTCCCTTGTCTTCAGCTCTGATGAAGGGTCATCTAGACCCAAAACATTGGCTCTATTCTCTCCCCACAGATGCTGTCAGACCTGCTGACATTTTCCAATTTTTTCAAATTCCTGCATCCTCAGTATTTTGCCTTTATGTTAAAACAATTTTGGAAATTCAGTTTGAAATGTACTGCTGTCATTCTCATCAGCAACTTCATCCATTTTATAGATTAATATATAATTTCAGTTTTTTATACACCTTTCTGCTTAGTGAAGAGTGATTTCAAATGCCATGGAGAGGTTTGAGGATTTTGCGGTCATTATATTTCAGCTTTGTCTTGTCATGAGCTGGCCTTCGACTTTTAAAGTTGTCCTACCAGGACCCTGTAATTTAATAGATGAGGAGTGCAGTGTAATCTGTTTGAGCCATTTATTTTATCTGACAAAACAGAAAGTCCTGCTCCTGTGTCTAGTTTGTAAACTCGAGTATAATTGTCCAATACGCACTTCCAGTAGCATTTACCACCTCTTAAATGCTGCTTCCTTCGCATGTTGTTCTTTCACTTCATGTAGGTGGCCCTGTTTTAAAATTTTCTTTCACCTTTTACAGGTTGCCGACATTTTCAAGTGAGGAGCAGTTTCTTCTCGCTTGTGCTGTTTGTTCCCATCACATTGAAGACATTTCAAAATGCCGTTTGTCACGCTTTTCCACATTTTGGCTGGCTTAGGCTTTAACGTGCCTTCTCTCTCTTGGCCTACAAACTGCATTATCTCAATTGATCCTCTCAAAAATCTGAGTCAATGTTGCAGAACTGGTGAGTAATAAAAATAGTGCGTCAACAGTACCCCTGGAAAAATACCCACTTGGCTGGTACTGTGCTCTGTTTTTTTAAAATTCATTCATGAGGTATGGGTATCACTGGCTAGGCCAACATTTATTTCTTATCCCTAATTGCCCTTTAAAAGGTGGTGGTGTTAAACTGCTGCAATCCATGTGCTGTGGATACAGTGCTGTTAGGAAGTAAGTTCCAGGATTTTGACCCAGTGACAATGAAGGAATGGTGTATGTTTCCAAGTCAGGATTGTGTGTGACTTTGGATGGGAACTTGCAGGTGGTGATGTTCCCATGCACCTGGCTGCCCTTGTCCTTCAATGGGGGTTACCATTGACCATAAACTGAGCTGAACCAGCCATAAAAATACTCCGTTTATAAGAGCAGGTCAGAGGCTAGGAATCCTGCAGTGAGTAACGCATCCCCTGAACCGTCTGAGAATTCGGGCTGGACTATTTAGGACAGAGGTGAGGAGACATTTCTTCACCCAAAAAGTGGTGAGACTGTGGAATTCATTACCAAAGGAAGTAATTGATGTCAAAAAATTTAATGCCTTCACGAGGCTGCTGGATATAGCACTTGGGGTGAATGGAAACAAAGGTTATGGGGAAAAAGCAGGATTAGGCTATTGAATTGGATGATCAGCTATGATCATAATCATAGGACCATATGGCCTTCTTCTGCTCCTATCTTCTATGTTTCTATGAATCCAGGCCACAAAACCTGACCACCATTTGCAAGGCACAAGTCAGGAATGTGATGGAATACTCTCATCTTGCCTGGATAAATGCAGCTCCAACAACAGTCAAGAAGCTTGCGGACAAAGCAGTCTGCTTGACTGGCACCCCACTCACAAATACTCATTCTCTCCACCACTGACGCACAATGCCAGAAATGTGTACCATCTGCAAGATGAACTGCAGGAACTCACCAAGTCTTCTTGGACAGCACCTTACAATCACAGAATCCCTACAGTGCAAAAGGAGACCATTCGGCCCATTGAACCTGCACTGATAAATCCCCACCCAGATCCAACTCTGTAAACCCACATATTTACCCTATTAATACCCCTGACACAAATGAACAACCTAGCCAGTCAACCTAACCTGTACATTTTTGGACTGTGGGAGGGAACTGGAGCACCTGAACAAAATCTGTGCAGACGTGGGGAGAATGTGCAAACTCCACACAATCACCCAAGGCTGGAATTGAACTCGGGTCTCTGGTGCTGTGAGGCAGCAGTGCCACCATGCCACACCTTCCAAACCCTTGATTGCTACCATCTAGATAAAAGACAAGCACAGTAGATACATGGGAACACGGCCACCTGCAAGTTCCCTTCCAAACCGCACACCATCCTGAATTAGAAATATTTTGCCATTCTTTCAGTGCCAATGGGCTAAAATCCCAGCCAGAACTGGGCCAGAACTCCCTCCCAACAGCACTGTGGGTATATTTATGTTACATGAACTGCAGCAGTTCAAGAAGGCGACTTTCTACTATCTCCTCTTGGATAATAAGGAGTAGGCAATAAATGTTGGCCTAGTCAGCAGCACCAACATCCCATGAACAAATATTTAAAAATGCTCTCTGAGCTGCTTCCAACACATTTATATCCTTCTTTAAATAAGGGGACCACTACTGTACACAGTACTCTAGGTGTGGTCTCACCAGTTCCCTGTATAACTGAAGTATAGCTTCCCTACTTTTGGATTCAACTTTCCCTCACACTAAGTAATAACATTCTCTTCACTTGTTGCATCTGCATACTAACCTTTTGCGATTCATGTACTGGAATACCCATATCACTCTGCCTCTCACAGCTCTGCATTCTCTCAACATTTCAGGTGAGAGTTTTCCATCCTGTCCACCCCGGGACTGGGAATTTCCACCTGAGCTCAATAGACCTTTTGCTTATCTATCAAATTCCCCACTCCATCATGATTCCTGCGGTGGATGGGACTGGAAGATTTAGGCCTTAGATCAGATGCTTCTTTCTTTATTCTTCCTGCCAAAATGGGGCATTTCATTGTATCCATTCACCAGATCTTTCCCAACTCACTTAAACTATCTATATCCCTTTGTTTTTGCATTAAAACTGGTTTAATCTACCATGAAAATCCAGCTGCAATCTTCCTGCCCCCAAAACTGTTAGTTGTCCTTGTGAGAGGAGTGAGTCGCATTGGCCAAAAGACCTTTATTTACTTTGGGATATCTGCTGAGGGAGCCTGTTTTACAAAACTCATCCACATTCCTCACCACTTCACCTGCCTTGCCCCCACCTCCCTCTGCCAAGCTACCCCCCCAACCCCCGCCAGCATAGGATGTTACAGGGAAATAGGAACAGGTACTCAAGAGCATACCAAATTGCACAAATGCAATTTAGACATGGAAGAAAATACTGGACGTGCAGTAAAGTAAAACATTATATTGAAGGAAACATAGGTGGGGCTTTAGGCAGAGTATAAAAGAAAGGAAATTTAACAGACATAGGGTAGTTTTGGAGATGATGTGGGTATGCCGGCGTTGGACTGGCGTAAACACAGTAAAAAGTCTGACAACACCAGGTTTTAGTCCAACCTATTTATTTGATAATATACTCACTAGCTTTCGGGTTAGCCCCTTCACCTGACGAAGGGGCTAACCCGAAAGCTAGTGAGAATATTATCAAATAAATAGGTTGGACTAAAACCTGGTGTTGTCAGACTTTTTACTGAGTTTTGGAGATACCAGACATGGAGAGAAGAGTGCCAAGAATTAATATGTTAGTGACTGAAACTACATCTGACAAAAGATCAAAGACACTGTAGGAAGAAGAAAGAAAGAACCACAGTACACTTGGATTAAATTAGAGGTTGAAACATCTTCATTATATTATCCCTTTCAAAAATAACCTGACCATAAACATTTGCTAAACAAATTTATTGTGTGTTTGTAGGCTAACTGGAAATCTCTTGTCATTCTGCCGATATCGGAATAGTTCAAAGCGAATATTGCTACCACGATACAGATTTGTGTATTATTTATGCACAGCACTTTAATGAAACTGAAGACATCACTGAAAAGAAAGGCATGTTACAGAAACTTTTTGTCATTGCGGTCCTGGCAAAAGATATCCACCCGCTCCACCCTCATGATGAGTTCTCCAGTAGCGACACAGGCGAGCCACGCAAAATACCATCGACATTGGTAGGACTGGAAGATCTCGTTTACATCCAATTGGGGAGTTGTTTCTGCCATTGGAAAACATGACGCTGGGTTGGGGCAGGGGGCAGAAAATCCCACCCGTGTTTTTTTCTCATTCCTTGTCAGGATTTGGGCATTGGTGACAAAGTCAGTGTTTGTTTCCCATCTCTCATCCGAAAGCAGTTTGATACAACTGAATGAGTTATTGGGCTTCTTTTGGGGGAGGGTGGGGGATGGGGGTTGGGGGTACATGGGCGGGGTGTGGCGGCAGGGGACGGCATTTGTGGTGGGAAGGTGCAGATAAGAATCAATTGTGCTGTTGTGGGACTGGTGTTATGTTTCAGCCAGAGCAGTTAAGGACAGCAAGTTTCCATCCCTAAAGGACATTAATGAACCAAATTTCTTTTAAATGTCACACTTGAATTCCTTGCTGCAATATGGTCACCAGAATTGTACACAGCACAGCATGTTTACAGGAAGTGACCACATTGAATTTCTCTTCAATAGATAAATATACATTCTAAAATTTGATTTAGTCTCTTTAGTTGGTTACTACAAACTGTTCACCAAATCCCCAGGTCCTTCCCTTTGTTATGTCTTGTAGTCTAGAGACATTTATTTAATACTCTGACTGTTTCCTTTCTTTCTTATTTTCATGTCCTTGTCCACATTCAACACCTTTTGCCATTCCTTCTGAATTTCTCATTGAATTTAGCTTGTATTTGTTTAGTGTACCATCAGTAACAGCAGAATTATATACAATCACAACCTGTAACCTCATGCCTCACCCTACCATTACCATCAAGCTGGGGAACTAACCCTGGTTCAATGAAGAGTGCAGATGGGCATGCCATGAACCACACCAGACATAACTAAAAATGTGTTGCGGTGTCAACCTGGTGAAGCTACAACACAGGACTACTTGCATCCCAAAACAGGAAGGAGAATGTGAAAGACAGAGCTAACATTCCTACAATCAGTGGATCGTACATAAGTTTTGCAGCCCTGCTACATCCAGTCGTGAATGGTGATGGACAATTGAACAACTAACTAGAGGTGTCTTTCAGGGAACAACTAACTAGAGGAGATGACTCCAAAAATACTCCATCCTCAATGATGGGGAGCACAGTACATTAGGGCAAAAGACAATACTGAAGCATTTGTAGCCATTTTCAGCCGGTAGTACTAAATGGATGATCCATCTCAGCCTTTTACTGAGACTCACAGCATCACAGATGTCAGTCTTTGATATACTGTATATGATTTCAAGAAATGGCTGAAAACAATATTGCTCAGAAGGTTTGTGCTCCAGAACTAGTTACTGCAATTTCTTTTTGCTCTAGTGTAAAATATACTGCACTAGAAACTGGTCTGGTGCATAGAACTGGTTTCACCCTCAAATTGAATTATTTACTATGGCAAGTTTCCTCTATTTGCACCCATTTGTGGGCAATTATTGGTGAGGTTTTGTAAAATTCAAGCTTTTTTTAGCTGCTGAGAGGTCCATTTTAAAAACTTTTTTATTTATTCACTATGAAACTGGCTACTCTACATCTATGATATTGGTGAATTGTTCTGCACAGTTTTAAAAGTCATTTTTAGTATTTTAAGTCATAAGTGGTTGCTAGACATGCTGATTAAGATGCTTATTTTTGTGGTAAACCCATTTTCAGCTATAATAAGAACACTGCACTGGGCTAGTACTCTCAAATAAATCATGTAGTTTATTATGATGCATTTAAAAAAGGATATTCTAAAACCATAGAACCATGGAAAATTAAGGTGCAGAAAGAACCATTCAGCCCAGTGTGTCTGCACCCAGTCAAAAAAAGAGTAAAAAGAAACCGGTTACACATATTAATCCCATTTTCCAGCACCTGGTCTGTAGCCTTGCAGGATAAAGCACATCAGATACAAATGAGCTCAACGTTTCAGCCTCAACATCAATGTTGGTAGCAAATTCCTGATGCTCACCATCCCCTGGGTGAAAATGTTTTCTCTCATTTCTTCTCTTCCCTTTCTTCCAATCACCTGAAATCTATTCTCCTGTAATTAACCCAACTAGGGCAAACAACACTTTCCTGTCTACCCTATCTAGGCCCTTCATAATTTTGTATATCTTGATTAGCTATGGGAACCTTTATGAGTCCTAAACGTAAATCCATTTTTGTGGGTTATGTTGTATGTTCTTCCTTCCAGCCCTACTTTGATTATGATTGATGCTGTTTTCTGTTCTCGCCCGGAACTGGAAAATGTCGTCAACTTTTTATCTAGTTTCCTCCTACTTTCACTATCACACTATCCAACTTCTAACTCTTCCCTTCCTTTCCTTAACTTTTCTGTCCCCATTCCTGAGGATAGGCCGTCAATATTCATTATAAGCCTCGGACTCACCCTGTTATCTTGAATATACTTCCTCACACTTGTTTCCTGTAAGGGTTTGATTCCATTCTCTGACGTTTTCTGTCTCTGCTGTATCTGCTGTGATAATGCCACCTTTGATATCAATGCTTCTGATAGGTCTTTTTTATTCCTCAATCAAGGATTCTGTCCCCCCACCATCAGTGCCCTGCATTCACCCCTCATCCACTCCATCAACCTCCCCTCCCCAAATGTAGTTGACAGAACCCTCTACAGTGCCCGTTCCATTTCATATGCTTCTGTTCTCACTCCTTGCTCTACCTCTTGAAATGACAAAAGAGTCCCCCTTGCCCTCACTTCCACACATTCTGTAGGTTATCATCTGCCATTTCTATCACCAGTGACATGAAGCCACAAGCAAACACATCTTCCCATCCTCTCCTCTTCCGTTTAAAGAATTCTGAAGGAACTGTTCTCTCTGCGACACCCTGGACAACTTCTGACAACACACACACCTGCCCCTTCCCATGGCACCTTCTCATGCAGGTGCAGAAGATGCAATACCTTGCCTTTTACCTCTTCCCTTTTCATCATTCAGGACCCCAAATGCTTCTTCTAGGTGAAACTGGTGAATATTTAAACTTCCTCCAAAGTAGTATACTGCATTCTGCTGCTCATGATGCACTCTCTTCTTCCCCAGAGAGACCAAATACAGGTTGGGTGAACATTTTTCAGACTACCTCCATTCAAGCTGCAAGCTTCACTCTAAAACTTCAGTTGCCTGTTATTTTAGTTATTCAATTGGGTTTCATATTGACTTTGGCTTCATATATTAGTCCAATGACACTTCATGTAAGCGCAAGAAACAACATCTTACCTTTTGATATAAACTCGTTGCAGCATTCCATAGACAACATTGTGTTCAACAGCTTCAGATCATAACCTCTGGCTTATTCTTTTGTACGGCTGCTGATGATGATAATTCTACTGTCTGCATTTACACCTTCTCCAGACTCAACAATTGCTTATTCACTTATCCCATTGCCATCCCCTTTTACCTTCCACCATTCTCTTGCCTTTCTTCCTATCAGTTCTTCACTTTTGTTTCTTTCTCTGCCTCTGTGCTTGCTCAAAACCTATTATACATCTTTAACTTTTTTCAGTTTTGGAAAATCATCATTGAACTGGAACATTGACGCTGTTTCTCTTCCCACAGATTCTGCCAGATCTGCTGATTATTTTGTTTTATTTGTGATCAGATAACTATATCCACTCCAAGGTCACATCTCTCCTCAAATTGCTCAATAACTAGGATTGACTAAGAGTTTCTCCACCACAAGGCCCTTGTCATTCTCAGAAGGTTACATAACCCATCATATTAGATTATTAAGCTAAACAAAATACGTCAGTTCTAAAATACTTCGTCAGAAGTTATAACCACAGAATGCACTTGACTGTTACTATGGTGCAGAAGTAAATTATGACTGTTGAAATAATGACATGTATTGACAGAGTGGGCAGTTTATATTTAACAAGGGACATAATCTGGATGAAGCCAAAAAAGACAGATCTGGGGCAAATGACAATATTCACTAAATTAACCCGTATTGGTCAATTTGGAGTTTGGAATCTGCTTCAAGGCTTGGCTTTAAATCCCAGCAAAATCTGTTGTGTGTTGCCTTTAAGATAGGAATCTGTAGCCATCTGAGGAAGTTGATCAAATAGCCTTACCAAATATAAACAAGAAATAAACAGGGCAATCTAATTCATGGATGCAGAAAGAGTTTATTCCCTATTTATTTCAAATCATCAGGAACTGTAGTAACCAAATGTAAACAGGAAGCAGTTATAATTAGAAATTGATTAGTGTGTGCATCATTCAATCTATGAATAGATTCAGTATGCCAAGTCAGTGCTGTGTGAATGGGGAAATGCTTACTTTATAAAATTGCCACTAATCCTTACGTATTGTATAAAACAGAATTTACACCCGCTCCACATTTTCCACTAATGGCTATGGATTGCTGAACCCTGTTCTAAACAAGAAGCCGAAATTTGAGCATCAGCTAAATTGGATGAAATAAATTAACGTTACTTAAATAGTTCACTTCCATTAAGCTAGTATCAGTTGCACTGAGCTTAACAATAATGCTACTTGAATGTTAGAATAATATTATGTCAAACTGATTAACTTGCACTCAAAGAGATATACAAATGTTACTATGATTAAATTGAGGTTTGAAGATAATTTATTTTCAACACTATTTTCAGTCAACGTACAGGATGTTCCCAGCTTGATTTATTAAAAAAAAAGATCACATTGAAATGTAACATCTTTCAGCAGGTTTCATTGGAAGTAATTTTTTCCTTAATGTCAACAAAACGAAGGAGATAGTCATTGACTTCAGGAAGCGTAGTGGAGAACATGCTCCTGTCTACGTCAATGGGGACAAAGTAGAAATGCTTGAGAGCTTCAAATTTTTAGGTGTCCAGATCACCAACAATCTGTCCTGGTACCCGCCCTCCCCTAAAGCCGACACTATAGTTAAGAAAGCCTACCAATGTCTCTACTTTCTCAGAAGACTAAGGAAATTTGGCATGTCAGCTACGACTCTCACCAACGTTTACAAATGCACCATAGAAAGCATTCTTTCTGATTGTACCATAGCTTGGTATGGCTCCTGCTCGGCCCAAAACTATAAGAAATTACAAAGGATGAAGCCCAGTCCATTATGCAAACCAGCCTCTCACCCATTGACATTGTCTGCATTTCCCATTGCCTTGGAAAAGTAGCCAGCATAATTAAGGACTCCATGCACCCTGGACATACCCGCTTCCACCTTCTTCCATTGGGGAAAAGTGACAAAAGTCAGGTCACATACCAACTGACTCCAGAACAGCTTCTTCCCTGCTAACATCAGACTTTTGAATGGACCTACCTCACACAAAGTTGATCTTTCTTTACATGCTAAATATGAATGTAACATTATTTTCTGCACTTCTTTCCTTCTTTATGAACAGTATGCTTTGTGTGTACAGCACGCAAGAAACAATACTTTTCACTGTATACTAATACATGTGACAATAATAAATCAAATCAAATCAAGTAAGGAACTTTCGTACAAGCAATGTATTTACAAAAAAAACATCAACTATGTATACTTTTTTGTGGGAAAACATATTATCCCAAGACAAACAACAAATAAATTAGGAAAAGAAATAAAGATAGAAAATGCTGGAAACATTCACCAGCATCTGTGGAGTGAAGAAAAAAATTAATACTTCAGGTCAATGACCTGGCGCAGAAAAATGAGAGATTTAACAATTTATAAGCAAGTACTAATCCAGGAAATGGGGTAAGGGGTTGAGGAAGAACATAGAAAAAGGTCTGTGATTAGATGGAGCCTGGTGAATAAATTACAAAATTATATTTGCATTACCATCAACGAATGTTTAATTCCAATGTACTGATTTCTAATACAATATCAGTATATTGAGCCCATTTGAGCTAGATAGTCATTGATTTTTTAAAATCTCTTTATTTGGTTATTTGGGAGGGTGGAAAGAAGGGTTACAGCTTGCACTTTTATGTCTCTGGTTATGTTGATGTCATTCAAATTGGATTGGACACCAGTTATGTTTCTAGTACGAAAGGCTTTTTCTTTGTCACTTGCTGTTCAATTTTAAAATATATGCAACATTTTCTTTTGTACCAATGTCTGATAATCTAATAAACAGAGGCATGGCAGGGTAACTTAGTCCCATGGAATATGCATCATGTTCCAAGTGGGATTGCCAGGATGCTTCTTGTGTCCTAGATAACAACTTGTGCAAGAAGTTGCATCAGCTTAAACTCTAGATTTTGGAGCTTGCGTAGTAGCTGGCATCACTGAGTTTCATAGATAGTGTCGTAACAGAGCATAAAAGATGCAGGGATAGATGGAACAGGTGATCCAGGCAGTAGGGAAAGACCACTCAGGTAGTGTAGTAGTCTCATGAGTACATTCAGTATTTCATCCTGAGCATTGGTGAGAGTGATACTTCATCTGGGATATGCAGCCAAAGTCTTGCTCATGGCACCATTACTGGCTCAGCCATACAGGGGAGCAGAAGGATGATTTGAAAAGCATCAGTGATAGGTGATTTGATAGTTATTGGGAATAGATAGGCATTTCTGTAGCTGCAGATGTGAATGAGGACAATATGTCGCCTCCCTGGTGCCAGGGTCAAGGATGTCATTGAATACCTGCAGAGTGACCTGAGGGCGACAGGGTGAGCAGTCAGCAGTCAATATTGGTATCAATGACATACAGCAAAAGAGCAATGAGCTTTTGCAGGCAAAGTTTAGGGAGTTAGGAAAGAAAGAAACAGGGCCTCAAAGTTGGTAGTGTCTGCTTTATCCCCTCTACCATTCCCAGGTGAGTATAGAAATAGAAGAATAGATCAGATGGTTGAATGACTGGAGAGATGGTGTAAGGGGAAATGTTTTATATATATCTGGGATAGGGGAACCATTCTGTGGAAAATGGGACCTGTACAGGACAGGTTGCATCTGAACAGAGCTGGGCACAATGTCCTTACGGATGATTTTTTTTTGTCTAAGTGTGGTGAGTTTAAATTAACTTTGCATGGATGTGGGAACCAAGAGGAAATATTAGAGAGAAAAACTAAGGTGCACAGAGAATTGGGAGAGGCAGATGGCATTAGAATAAGAAACGGTAATGTATTAGGTAGGGTCACAATAAGTGGAATGTAATGATGTCTTAGTTAGGCTTATTGTGCATATGTGAATGTGTGGAGTGTGTTAAATAAGGTTGGTGAATTGCAGATGCAGGTAAACACATGGAAATATGACAAAGTAGTGATAATAGAGACTTGGCTGAAAGAAGGGCAGGACTGGACAGTAAATATTTCTAGCAGAAGCTACTCCTGGTGACATGGTGGCACAGACCATAAGACCACAAGACCATAAGACATAGGAGCAGAATTAAGCCACTCGGCCCATCGAGTCTACTTTGCCATTCAATCATGGCTGATATTTTTCTCATCCCCATAATCCCTGATACCCTTATTAACTAAGAACCTATAAATCTCTGTCCTAAAGTCACTCAATGACCTGGCCTCTGCTGTCTTTTGCAGCAAAGAATTAGTGGTTAGCACTGCTGTTTCACAGCGCCAGACACCTGAGTTCAATTCAAACCTTGGGTGACAGTCCGGGTGGAGTTTGGACGTTCTCCCCATGTCTGCATGGGTTTCTTCTGGGTGCTCCAATTTTCTCTACTGATAGAGTCATAGAGTCATAGAGCAATACAGCATGGAAACAAGCCCTTCGGTCCAACTGGTCCCTACCAACCATGGTGCCCTCTTTGTTAGTCCCAATTGCCTGTGTTTGGCCCATATCCCTCTAACCCTTCCCATCCATGTACTTATCTAAATGCTTTTTAAATGTTGCTATTGAACCTGCCTCAACCACTTTCTCTGGCAGCTCATTCCACATACACACCACTCTCTGCGTGAAGAAGTTACCCCTCAGGTCCCTTTTAAATTTTTCCTCCCTCACTTTAAACCTATGTCCTTTAGCTTTCAATTCTTCTTCCCTGGGAAAATGACTGTGTGCATTCATCCTATCTATGCCCGTCATGATTTTATACAGCTCAATAAGGTTACCCCTGTTTTCCAAGGAATAAACCCCTACCTGGCCAACCTCTCCCTATAACTAAGTAGGTCCTGGCAACACCCTCATAAATCTTCTCTGCACTCTTCCCAATTTATCAATGCCCTTCCGATAACAGGCTGACCAAAACTGTAGACAATACTCTAAGTGCAGCCTCACCAACAACTTACACAACTGTAAGATAATGTCCCAACTCCTGTACTCAATGCCCTAACTGATGAAGGTCTGAGTGCTAAACATTTTCTTCGTCATCCTGTCTACCTGTGATGCCGCTTTTAAAGAACTGTGAACTTGCTGGGATTGTACTACAGATCTCCCAACTGCCAGCAGGAGATAGAGCAGCAGGTATATTGTCAGATTCTGGAAAAGATGTGAAAATAACATGATGTTGTGAAGAGTGTTTTAACTTCCCCCATACTGACTGGAACTCCCTTTGTGCCAAAGGTTTGGATGTAGTGCAATTGTTAGGTGTGCCCAGGATGGGTTTTTGAAACAATATGTGGATAATCCAATGAGAGAGGTGAGGGGATGGGGGGTGGGAGCAGGGGTGGCGGGTGGCGAGGGGGATCATACATGTGCAGAATAGGTGGATTAGCCATGGTAAATGTGCAGGGATATGGGGATAGGGCAGGTGTGAGGGCCTGGATGGGATGCCCTTTCAGAGAGTTGGTGCACACTCAATGGGCGAAATGGCCTTTTTCCATGCTGTAAGGATAGATGCAAGGTGTTCAGGAAAGATAGGGAGGAATAGTATTGATTATGGAGAATATTGTAGGCCTGGAGAAAGAGGAGATCCTCAAGGGGTCGATGGCTGAATCTATTTGATTAGAGTTAAGAAACAACTAATATACCATTGCTTTTTCACAAACTGTATTGGCCGCAAACTAGTGAATTATAGAATCATAGAATCCCTACAGTGCAGAAGGAGGCCATATCAAGTCTGCACCGACCACAATCCCACCCCGGCTTTATCCCCATAACTCCATGTATTTACCCTGTTGATCCTCCTGACATCTTTGGACTATGGGAGGAAACCGAAGTACCAGGAGGAAACTCGTGCAGACACGGGGAGAGATTCAGAGGAAGAAATTGCAAGGAAATTACAAAGTGCTGCAAGAACTATTGTGTAACTATGATTGGAGGTTTTAATTATCCTAATATAGTTTTGGATTTTTATAGTGTAAAGGGCAGAGAGGGGCAAGTGTCTTTAGAACAATTTTCTCCATCAGTATGTTTCCAGTCCAGTGTGGAAGCGGGCAGTGCAGGATATGGCTCTGGACAATGAGGTGGGTCAAACAAATCAGGTGTTAATAGGGGGACGCTTAGGGCATGGTGATCATTGTACCATAAGGTTAGCTATGGAAAGTGACAAGAAGCAATCTAGTGCAAAAATAATTAATTGAGGACCGCCAACTTCAATGGGGTGAGATTGAATCTTGTTCAGATAAATTGGAATCAAAAATTGGCAGCCAATACTGTAATGGAACAATGCTTAAACAACCTTTCTCCCTTAAAGAGGAGATAATTTGTGTAACATCAAGAAATATTCCTATGAGGGGACATGATAGGGCAAACAAATCTAGAGTTTCCTGGATGGTGAAAGAGGTAGAAATTAAGGCAAAGCAGAAAAAGTATAGATATGACAGATACCAGGTGGATAGTGCAATTATGAACCAGACTGAACACAAAGGGTCCAGTGAAGAAGTGAATAAAAATAAGAGAAAAAAAAACGATCATGAGAAATGATTGACAGCTAATGTTAAATGTAATCTAGTGGGTGGGATCTTATGGCGTCGTTCGACCCGCGACTGGAAAATCCTGCATGAAGTCAACAAACATTTCCATTGTCCGTCCCTTACCTGTTGTGATTCCATGGTGGGCGGGATAGTAAAATTCTGGTGTAAAAGTCTTCTATAGGCTGTTAAATAGTAAAATGGTGGTAAGAAGGAAAATGGAGCCAGTATGTGCAATATTTCAAAGGGCAATGGAGAGTTTGCTACAGGGGCTACCATGGGTCGTAGTATACTCTACCGATGTCCTTATAACCTAGCAGAGACCTAACATCTTAACAAACTTAGAGGAGGTGTTAAGTAAATTTTAGGGGGCTGGAGATAACCTTAAGAAAGAGGAGTATGTTTCCAGTCCAGTGTGGAAGGGGGCAGTGCAGGATATGGCTCTGGACAATGAAGTGGGTCAAACAAATCAAGTGTTTCATCCACTTTCATCCACTGAGGTGATCCACCAAGGGCACTGTGTAGATATACAAGGGAAAACAAGCTCAAAGTGATAAAGGAAGTGCTATTCCTCACAAACACAACTCAACTAAATCGGTTTTGGGAATGGTAAATGACTGTGAATGTTTTTTTAACCAAACTTTTCAGAGGTACTGGCCCCCTTGCATACTCTGCAAAAGTAAGACCATTGTGAGTCTTGGAAGGTTCCACAGGAGGAAGCTTTCAATAAAGTGAAACAATTGCTGCATTCCTCAACCCTGTTAGTGCACTTCCACTCATCTAAAGAACTAATATTGACCTGCAATACCTCTCCATGTGGTGTTGGTGCATTGTTGTCCCATAAGATGGACAACTGCAATGATAGGCTGATAGGGTATGTGTCAAGTACCCTCTCAGGGGCCGAGAACGGCTACTCACAAATCAAGAACGAAGGATTATCGATAGTCTGCAACATCAAGAAATTCCACCACTTACGAGGTAGACACTTTACCATTGTTTCTGACCACAAACCCATTGTTGGGCTTTTTCAAAGGAGACAAGGCAGCAGGAATTCAGCGATGGCTGTTAACTCTGTCCACCTGTGAATATACTTTCAAGAACTGAACTAGGACACACATAGTGAATGCACCCACCTTTATCTGTCTACCCTTCAAGCAAGTGCCACATGTACCCCAGTACCATGAGAAATTAGCATGGCATTAATTTCTTTAGGCACATTGCCAAGCTGTGCGAGACAGATGAGGAACTGAACCAATTGAGATCCACTTCTGTCCAAAGTAAGAGTACATAAGAACATAAGAAATAGGAGCAGGAGTAGGCCATCTAGCCCTTCGAGCCTGCCCCGCCATTCAATAAGATCATGGCTGATCTGTCGTGGCTCAGTTCCACTTTCCCGCCCTCTCCCCATAACCCTTAATCCCCTCTCTTATCAAGAACCCATCAACCCGCTTCTTAAAAATATTTAGCGAGGCAGCCTCCACCACTTCAACGGGCAGAGAATTCCAGAGATTCACTACCCTTTGAGTGAAGAAGTTCCTCCTCAACTCCGTTCTAAACCGCCTCCCCTTTATCTTGAGGCTGTGCCCCCTAGTCCTACTGTCTTTTTTGAGCGGGAAGAGTCTCTCCACCTCTATCCTATCCATCCCATTCATCATCTTATACGTCTCAATGAGATCTCCCCTCATTCTTCTAAACTCTAACGAGTACAAGCCTAGTTTATTCAGCCTCTCCTCATAGCTCAATCCCCTCAACTCCGGTATCAGCCTAGTAAACCTCCTCTGCACTCCCTCCAGGGCCAAAATATCCTTGCGCAGATGCGGCGCCCAAAACTGCACACAGTACTCCAGCTGCGGCCTCACCAATGCCCTATACAGCTGCAGCAAGACCTCCCTACTTTTATATTCAATCCCCCTCGCTATGAAGGCCAGCATCCCATTCGCCTTCCTGACCACCTGCTGCACCTGCAAGCTGGGTTTTTGCGACTCATGCACAAGGACCCCGAGGTCCCTCTGCACCGTCGCCTGCTGCAGTTTTTCGCCACGTAAGTAATAGTCCTTCCTACCATTATTCCTACCAAAGTGGACCACCTCACACTTGCCAACATTAAATTCCATTTGCCATTTCCTGGCCCATTCGCCCAGCCTATCTAGATCCTTCTGCAGACTCTCCACACCCTCCGCACAATTTGCCTTTCCCCCAATCTTGGTGTCATCAGCAAATTTCGACACCCTGCACTCGGTTCCCTCCTCCAGATCATCTATATAAATGGTAAATAGCTGAGGCCCCAGCACCGACCCCTGGGGCACCCCACTAGTCACCAACCGCCAATCCGAATAGCACCCATTGACCCCCACTCTCTGCCTCCTATTTGACAACCAATCCTCTATCCACGCTAACACCCTACCCCCAACTCCATGTCCCCTGACCTTCTGCAATAACCTCTTGTGAGGTACCTTGTCAAACGCCTTCTGAAAATCCAGAAAGACCACATCCACCGGCTCTCCTCTATCCACTGCCCTAGACACATCCTCATAGAACTCCAGTAAATTTGTCAGACACGACTTCCCTTTAATGAAACCGTGTTGCGTCTGCCCTATCAAGCAATTCCCTTCAAGATGCCTCGCAATTTCCTCCTTAATGACGGATTCTAACATTTTACCTACCACAGACGTTAAACTAACCGGCCTATAATTCCCCGCCTTTTGCCTGGCACCCTTCTTAAACAACGGCGTAACATTAGCCGTTTTCCAATCTTCCGGCACTTCCCCGGAATCCAGCGACGTCTGGAAAATAACCACCAAGGCATCCACTATAACCTCCGCCATTTCTTTCAGAACCCTCGGATGCATTCCATCCGGTCCTGGGGACTTGTCCACAATCAGCCCCTCCAGTCTGTCGAGCACCACCTCTCTAGTAACAGTAATGTCATTAAGACCCTCCAGTCCTACCACCTTTCCATCGCTAACACCCGGCAAATTATTCACGTCCTCCTCCGTGAAGACAGAAACAAAAAAGTTATTCAAGACCTTAGCCATATCCCCATTCCCTACCACTAGCTCCCCTTTCTCATCCTCTAAAGGACCAACGTTCACCCTAGCCAGCCTCTTCCTTTTTATATATTTATAAAAACTCTTGCTATCCTTTTTTATATTAAGCGCTAGCCCAGCTTCATAGCTTCTCCTACCCTCCTTTATCAACTTCTTTGTCAATCTTTGTTGACATTTAAACCTTTCCCAATCCTCTTCTCGCCCACTGCTCTTAGCTACTCTAAATTCCTCCGCTTTTAATTTAACACTTTCCTTCACCTCCTTCGTTATCCACGGCTTATTACCTCTCCTCCTACTGTCCTTTTTGACCATCGGAATAAATTTCTGCTGAGCACCAAGAAAGATCTCCTTAAAGATCCTCCACTGCTCCTCAGCAGACCTACCTTCCAACGCGCTCCCCCAGTCCACATTCGCCAATTCTTCTCTCATCCTACCATACTCCCCTCTATTCAAACAAAGGACGCGTGTCCGGGAACCCACTTTCTCCTCCTCCATCTGCAACAGAAACTCCACCATGCAATGATCACTCTCTCCAAGAGGATCCTTCACCGCAAGGTCCCTAATTCTACCCGCCTCATTAGTAAATAGCCAGTATCTGAGGAAATGGCACCATTCTTTGCCCACAAGCATTAATTGAGTTGTCAGGATGGCATCATCTGGACAGCAAGTGTAGTCATTCCTGTGCCACACAGTGATTTGTTCCTAACTGAATTACACAGTGCTCATCCTGGCATCTGTAAGATGAAGATATTTGCCAGAAGTTATGTGTGATGGCCTGGTTTGGATGCTGATATCGAGAAGCTAGTCAAGTACTGTCAACAGTACCAACTGCAACACAAGCCACTGGAAATGGCCTGGCTGGTCATGGCCGTGAATCCACATCGATTTTGTTGGTCCATTCCTGGGCACAGTGTTTCTGCTCAGGATATATTTACTGTTAATGATCTAAATGGGTGGACATTTTTGAAATGAAGTCACCTACATTGCATGCTACCCTCGAAAGCTCACTTTTCAGCTCACAGATTACCTGAAGTCATGGTGTCAGACAATTGAAACATGTTCACGAGTACTGTACATTGAAACTTCACCACTCTCAATGGTATTAAACACATTAGAACAGAATCTTACCACGCTGCATCAAACAGACTAGCTGAAAGAGCCATCCAAACTTTCAAGTTGGCCTAAAGAAAATGTCAGGAGGAACTTTGCAAGCCAAAGCCTTGTGATTCCTTCTTAGTTATCATACCACTCCACATGCAAAAACAGGAGTTCCACCAGCAGAGCTGCTAATAAAACATTGATTCAGAACTAGACTGAGCCTATTGTTTCAAAATTTACTGGGGAGTGTAGAGGCCAGCCAAAGTGACCAGAAAGCACCTCGTACAGCACAATCTTTAATGGTAAATGAAGCCATGTATGTGAGAAACTTCGGTCATGGATCAAGTTGGGTCTCTGAAATATTTGTCTCTTGACTAATCCTCTTACATACCAAGTGGATGTGGAAGGACAAATCATTCGTAATTCAATGGACCACTTGAGGTGTAGAGAGATGCTTCAGCAGTCAGTATTGTCATCAAGAAATATTTCCAAACCCGTAAACACTGAAGTATCTGATTGACTTATTATAGATGTAATTGACTTCTCCTTGGCAGCAAATAGTGATGAAGTGCCTGTACCAGAAGAGGTACCCATTGCTGCAGTCAATTTCGATCCTGGGAAAGCATCCCAGACAACATTTTTGTGCCATTCAACGAGGGTCAGGAAACCCCTTCAAAGACCTTTAATTGTCTGACTTATGTATACAATGCGTGGGATTTTACCGGCTCTCTTGGGTGAGACTGGAAATTCCCGCCTGAGACTAACGGAGATTTCTATTATCGGACCCTTGTCCACGCCAATTCCAAGTTCTGGCCAAAGTATAGTTGGAATTTAGGACTGAATATATTTGTTATTGAAGATTGCATCAAGAAGTTAAAGTGGGAGGGGTGTGGTGATCATCCTTTTAAGGGAAACACAGCAGAGTAAGGATCACATGATCTGGGTGACCAATCAGGACCCTGAGTGGGGAATCATCCCAGGAATAGGAGTTCTCCCAGTGCAGAGGTATTTTGGAATTGGTGTAAACATGCAGCTCCTGTAGTAAATCCCTTTTTGTTCTCCTAATAAAGTCTCTGAAAGTGCATCATTACAGAATCTAAAACAGGTATTTACACATAGAGTATTAAATATTAAGTGAATACTTTGTATCTGAATTCACTAAGGAAGAAAATGTTTTCCTAGTCATAGTGAAACAGTGGACAGTTGAGGCTCAAAATTGATAAAGAGTTATTGGAAAGGCTAGGTCTACTTAAAATTAATAAATAAATGATATGCATCCAAGGATACTGTGAGAAATAAAGGAGGAAAATGCCAATAATCTTCAAATCCTTCTTAGATACATGGATAGTGTCACGGGACGGGTGACTTGCAAATGTTACACTTCTGTTCAGAAAGGGAAGCAAGGATAAACTCAGCAACCATAAACTAGACAGTTTAACCTCAATATTGGAAAAGCTTTTTGAAATGCTGAAAGGACTTCAAAGCATAAGTGCACTAATCATTGAAGATGGCAAGGAAGTTTAAGAGAGTGGTCTAAAACAACATATGGTATTCCAGATTTCAGTTTGATTTCATGGATATGTCGCTGAAACTGGAAGAATGGAAGATTGGGAAGAGATTTGATTCAGGTGTTATGAGGGATCTTGAAAGAATAGACAGAGGACAACTATTCCCATTGGTTGAAGGATCGGGAACTGGAGGACACCAATTTAAGGTGTTTGAATAAGAAACACCTTTTTTTACGCAGCAAGGGGTTAGGATCTGATTGCATTGCCAGAGAGTGTTGTGGGCAGATTCAGTTCCGGTCTACAAAAGAGACCTGGAGAGAAAAATAATGCTGGGATATGGACTAGGCGAGCTGCTGTTTCAGGAAGTTGGTATGAGCACAAAAAGGGAAAATAGTCTCCATTAGTACTGTAACCATTGTATGATTCTATAATAAATTTTTAATAGAGCTTTTATTGGCTTTCCTTGTAAAAAAGAGCATGGAAAAGGAGAAATGGGCAGAAAAGAAATGCCTTGTTTTAGGGGGTGATATGTCCTTTGCTCTAACAGTTCTCTCATTCCTCCTGCAGAATTATTAATACATTATTCTTGCATGAAAGAAGAGGTTTATAATTTTAAGCTCAAGACTTTCGATGCTGAATCCTACAAAACTGACATTGCCGCAGGAACAACTCCTAGCTATTCTCTGAATTCCTTCAGGCAAATAAATATATTAGTGTTTGCATATGGGAGCTGAACTGCTGGTCAAGGTCAACCTGAGTTACAATAAAATGTCTACTTTCTGTTATTTTAGGAATAGTCTCAAACCTCTAGGTGTTTTCTATTAATCTTAGCATTTTTATAGGTTTTACTTCAGATAGTTTTCATTCCATAACATTTTTATTTTCATTAGTGAGGCTTGAAGGATAGTATTATGTTGGTCTTATTTGTGTACCAGTGTGCCATATGGACTGAAGGTTGCTGACACTCATGGAACTGGACCCAGCGTGAGTCACCACGCTCAAGGAGAAAGGAATGCAATTAAAAGAGAAACACTCCGTCAAGCTCACTTTGACGACTTTCAGGAGATTGCATATTGGGCTCCATGAGTGTTTAGAATTTGATGGTGTGCACAGCTATTGTAAAACCATACTTGGTCAATGCATGTCATTGGAGATAGTGGTTTGCTACCGTAGGCTTATGCTTGCTCCCTCAGCTAGTAAGAACATAGGGTATCAATCAGTCACTTAATTATAGGTGATAACTGTCAAAGATGAACTATTTTCAATTGCATTATCAATAAATAGATGTTAAAAACGCTAATCTGAGGCTGGTCAAATTTACAGATGTGAGTTGAAGATGTAATCGCAATGAACTCAATTGTGTTGGACATGTTGAATACATCGAATTTGTCCAGTATTTTACCACCCATGTTAAGTACACCCACCCATACTTGGGTGATCTGGCAATGACTGCCGTTAACAATAGCGGAAAGTGGCAGTTGCTGGCCATAGTCTGTGAGGTAGCCAAAGAGCTGATTCCTCACATGTTTCTCTTCACAGGTCAATCCAACATTTGACAAAAAGGAAGTTAGGGACTGTTATTCCTGGTGATAAAGTGATTAATTTAATGAAAAGAACCCTGACCAGTATGAAATCCAGAAACTGTTTGGTCTTTGTACAATGATTGAGTCCAGACTGAACTAATAGACTGAGAAGTTGCTCAAACTTGCATCTTGAAACTATACAATATAATTTTTCTCCAAGGGGAAAGGACATTTATGCTAGAAGTTACTGTTGAGAACATTCACAGATGAACGATTCATGTACTTGAGTGGCATTTCTCCTTCCAATATTCTGATGGCGCTGTTTGCCTGTTTATTTTAACTGTCTGTTTAGCGAGTGGCAAATTCTGAATTGCTTTTCTCATGGTTTATGCTCACAAACCCTAGAGGGCAGCAAAACCTCAGCAGCTAAAAGTCATCACACACAAGGAAGATTTGAGTACCTGCAGAGTTGCCTAGTTTTTATTGCCTTTCTTTGACGTTTAGGAGTATTTGTTTTTGATTAAAAATACAATTAAGTCAGCTCGTTTTGTGAACTAAAACAAACACGTTAACTCTGAGTGTTCTGCCTAAATAGAAATAGAATCTCATGGCTTTTAAAAGTCCTTTTTACGTTCAGATGCTGGCACTATTTCCAAAAATACAGAGAAAACTTGGAGAAGATTGAATTAAATGTTCAAAGTTCTGAAGAGTTTTGATCAACTGAATGCAGACAGGCTATTTCGTTTAATTGGGAAGTTGGTGATTTAAAATAATCAGGTTAGGAAACATTTCTGTACGTTGAGAGTTACACAGTATGGAATGCTTTGCCACGACAATTAGTTCAGCCAGAGACTACTGCATCCTTTCAGAGAAGTTTAGAAAAATATTCGAAATGGCTGGAGACAAAGGGCTATGGGAGAGAGCAAAACAGTGGGATTAGTGTGGATTGCTTTAGTGAAGGGCCAGAATAGATGCAATGAGATGGTTTCCTTCTGTGTTATAAACTTCTCTGGAATTCCAAGTGTGCACTCCTGGGAGTGAAGATTTGTACTGTTAGCATGAACTTTTGAAAGGTCTCTGAATTGCTGAGCTAGGTTCTTCTTATGCTTCTCATGGGATAATTTAATTTTGAGAAATATACATATGTTTCATATATAATATATGTATATATATGTGTATATAAACAGATAGATATTGTATATATGTCCAAAGATGTGCAGGTTAGATGGATTGACCATGTTAAATTGCCCTTTAATGTCCTAAGATGAGTAGGTTAGGGGGAATTAGTGGGGTAAATATGTTTAGTTACAGGAGAGGGCAGGGGGTGGGCCTGCATAAAATGCCCTATCGGATGGTTTGTGCAGACTTGATGGACCAATGGCTTCCTTCTGCACCTTGGGGATTCTATGATTCTATATAGAGTGAATTGGTTTCTTGAGATCTTTGCATTGTGTGACAGTTTCAGTTGAGTCTGAAGCCATGCTCGTAATCTATTTCACTCAGTTTATATTTGCACAGATTAAAAAAGTAGAAAGAAGAATAGTCGCAAAATGTTAAAAATACAAAAAGTGAAGGGTAAAGGACAGATTAGCATTTGGATGGTGAAGTTTTGCCTTTTCCCCAAAGCTTGTTCTCAGGTTTGACAGGAGTTTTCATAAGCAGGTCAAATCCTTACAAACTAAAATCTAGAATCATAGAATCCCTACAGTGCAGAAGGAGGCCATTCGACTCATCAAGCCTGACAACATTCCCACCTAAGCCCTATCCCTGTAACCCTATGTATTTAACTTGCTAATTCCCCTAACACTAAGAGCAATTTAGCCTGGCCAATCAACCTAACCTGCACATCTTTAGACTGTGGGAGGAAACTGGAGAACCAGAGGAAAGCCACACAGACACAGGGAGGACGTGCAAACTCCACACAGACAGTTACCCAAGGCTGGAATTGAGCCTGGGTTTCTGGTG
The DNA here is from genome assembly GCF_965287045.1 of Carcharhinus amblyrhynchos. Classification (NCBI taxonomy): domain Eukaryota; kingdom Metazoa; phylum Chordata; class Chondrichthyes; order Carcharhiniformes; family Carcharhinidae; genus Carcharhinus; species Carcharhinus amblyrhynchos. Next base: position 90,274,966 of record NC_137325.1, read on the forward strand.
CTGTGAGGCAGCAGTACTAACTACTGTGCTACCAATGCCGCCCCAGAATAATTCAGGGCAGTTTCACAGAAACAAATTGTTATTCCAAAACCGGGAATCAAATCCAAGCTGCGGTGGTGAAAGTGCTGAATCCTAACCACTAAATCACCAGGGAAGTTCCTTGCTTGGGGTGCAACAATTTTCTACTCTAAATAAGGCCAATCATGTCTGATAAAGGATCAGTGACATGAAAAATGTTATCAAACCAAATTTGACGTAAAACCATGTAAAAAAATATCCGGATGGATGACCAAATGCTTGGTTAAGTAAGTAGGTTTAAAGGCAGTTAGAAATGCAGAAAAAGTGAACCCCAGAGCTTAGGGTAAAGCAGTTGAAAATGCAGCTGTTATTCATGAAACAATTAAAATTAGGGAAGTGGAAGGGGCCGGAACTGACAGAGTGCAGTGGATTGTGGGGTTAGAGGAGATGATAAAAATGGGGATGGGCAAGGTTTGGATTTGAAAACTTGGGGCGGCATGGGAGTACAGTGGTTAGCATTGCTGTTTCACAGCTCCAGGGATCTCGGTTCGATTCCCGGCTTGGATCACTGTCTGTGTGGAGTTTGCACATTCTCCTCGTGTCTGCGTGGGCTTCCTCCAGGTCTCCAGTTTCCTCCCATAGTCAAAAGATGTGCGGGTTAGGTTGATTGGCCATGCTATAATTGCCCCGAGTGTCCTGAGATGCATAGGTTAGAGGGATTAGCAGATAAATATGTAGGGATGTGGAGTGGGGCCTGGGTGGGATTGTGGTCAGTGCAGACTCGATGGGCTAGATGGCGTCTTTCTGTACTGTAGAGTTACTATGATTCAAATTTTAGAATGGAGGCATTGCTTAACCAAAGGCTAATGAAGGGGGTGTTAATGAGGTATTGATTAGATTCAGGTGGGGAGTGTGCTGTGTTTTCAACTAAGGCCATTGAAGGCCAGCATGTAAATGTTAATTAAACAAAGATCAAAGATTGATTGTTTGAGACAGCAATTGTATCGGTTCAAATTTGGGAAAAGAATCTATCAAAGGTGATTCTCTGGCTATGACTAGATCGTTAAGACACTAGATTGATTCCTAGTATGAAAGGATTGCTCTAAGATGGAAGGCTGAGCAAATTTGATTTATCCTGTCTAGAATTTAGAGGATTGAGAGGTGAATCCCATTAAAACATGTAAGATTCTAAAGGGGCTTGATAGGTTAGAGACTGACAAGCTGAGTGGGAGGTAGAGAGACCTTATCAGATTCATTAAGCTCAGCCAATTGAAATAACTATCCTGACTGAGTCTCCTGATTATTTAGGTACAACAACAGTAAAATATGACACAATAAGACCATAAGACATAGGAGCAGAATTAGGCCACTTGGCCCATTGAGTCTACTCCACCATTCAATCATAGCTGATATTTTTCTCATCCCCATTCTCCTGCCTCTTCCCCATAATCCCTAATCCCCTTATTAATCAAGAACCTATCTATCTCTTTCTTAAAGATACCCAATGACCTGGCCTCCACAGCTTTCTGTGGCAAAGAGTACCACAGATTCAGCACCCTCTGACTGAAGAAATTCCTTCTCATCTTTGTTTTAAAGCTTTGATCCTTTAGTCTGAGGTTGTGCCCTCTGATTCTAGTTTTTCCTACTAGTGGAAACGTCCTCTCCACGTCCACTCTATCCAGGCCTCGCAGTAAGTTTCAATAAGATTCCTCCTCATCCTTCTAAACTCCAACAAGCACTGACCCAGAGTCTTCAACTGTTCCTCATATGACAAGCTCTTTATTCCAGCATCTTTCTTGTGAACCTGCTCTGGGCCCTTTCCAAGGCCAGCACATCCTTCCTTAGATATGGGGCCCAAAACTGCTCACAGTGTTTGATTCATGATTTGATTTGTTCTATTTGGGTTACAGCTGATGTTGAAATGTCAAGAAAGAACATGCTTTCAGTGCTTATAAATGTTGAAGGACTATGGTTGTGTTTCACATCCCGCAAATGAGAGATTATTCACAAGAGATGGAGATAAAAATAGTTCCAACTTACCCAACCATTGAATACAACAGCATTTTGAGAATTAAAATGTTCAAGCATAAAATGACCATTGGACTGGAATTTATTTTTGAATTGTGGATGTGACATGCCCTGAAACTCTGGGATATAGGTTTATGTCAGTAAGCATCCAAGATGGTTTGTCCCACAGTTCTCCATGTTGCTTGCTGAACGCAGATTATTCTCATTCACCTCCTAGTAACTCCTTTCAGGGAAGCATTACCTAGACTCCTTCCCCATCCCCTAAAAAGATTGTTCAATCTACCCTATCATCCAGTGAAATCCCCAAACTGTACCAGCCTTCTATGAACATTTGCAAGTGAGATGTCTCCCTGTTTCTGGTAGGGGGTCTGGCTGCCACCTATGAAGGATCACACCAAAACAGCAGTAAGCCAAACGTCAGTTTGCCTGGTGCATTAAGTGCAGAGTCAATATTGCCCCATTTCCTCCAAGTTAGCAGCTACTGAAAATTAATCATGTGCACTTTCACAACTTAAGAATTGGCTGCGTTGACAGTTCTACTTTATGCCTTTCATCTCACAGAGAACTTCCAAGGGCCCTGCAAAAGACAGGTGAAGACTCCTTAGTGATAGCCACTCATTCGGCATGGTAGCTCAGTGATTAGCGCTGCTGCTTCACTGTGCCAGGGATCCGGGTTTGATTCCTGGATTCGGTCACTGTCTGTGTAGAGTTTGCATGTTGTCTGTGTGGGTTTCCTCTAGGGTGCTCTGGTTTCTTCCCACATTCTGAAAGATGTGCTGGTTAGGTGCTTTGACCCGAACAGGCGCCAGGCTGTGGCAACTAGGGGAATTTCACAGTAATTTCATTGCAGTGTTAATGTAAACCTTACTTGTGACTAATAAATAAACTTTAATTTTTCATTCTGAGGAAGGACAATCACAGGTTTCGTGCTCACTGTCCACACCCTGGAGGGGTTGGCAAAAGATAGTTGGGTTGTCATTTGGTGTCTCTCACTTCAGAAGTGAGCCAAGATAAGGTGGAGATAGAGAGAGAGCAATCAAAGAATGCATGACATTTCTGCTCAGCTGGATGTAAGTACTGAGTGTCGGGGCCTTCAACAAAGAGGATGGTTTTGGAGTGGCAGCAGAAAATGTGTTATGTTCTATCAATCTTTCCAGTGATATCCATGCTTGGAGAGAGATTGGATGCGTCCACCTCAACTATGAATGCCACGATGTCACAGGTTTTTGATGTCTGCGTCCATGGAAAGAGTGACCACCTGTCAGGAATGTCAGACAAAAAACTTCATGTTGGTCTTCACCAGTTGCCTGCACACGTAGACTGCCTCCTCTATCAGGGTTGATGATAGCCTAGGTCTGGCTCATCAGAGCCTCACTCGTGCTACAAACTGCTGTCTAACTCAGCACTATCCAGGATGTTAAGATTATTCATGAGAAGGAAGGTGGATTCCAGCATCCCCCCTTCTTTCCTACCTGCCTACTGCATTAACACACCACCTGTCTAACATGCCCAATATCTCCTTAACAAAGACACATCGTGGCCTGACCAGTCTCTGGGATCCATTGGACCTTCTTCTTCTTGTTGCAGTTCAGCAGTGCCCATTGACACACTATTGGTACTGCCAGGACTGATGGAGCTGCTGGCCAATCTGATTGCTGGCACAGTCAAAAGATTATCCTCAGGATGTATCTCTTTCCAATATTGCGCCACCCAATTAAAGTAATTATTGACAAAAGCTGTGGTTTTGTTTCAAAATCAGCTTCTCCATTGGCTTTAGGGCAGTACGTGCTGAAGGGACTATGAAGAGTCTGCTTAGCATGAGGTGGTTTCAAAGTGCCTGTGAAAAATTTCCCAGCTTATTTTAAGAGTGTGAGCTTTTATGACCTGAAAATATGTGGTAGCAAGATTCTGGCATGTAGATTGTTCTGATTTAATGAGAACAGGAGCTGCCAATTAGCACTCCCATGCCTCTATCAATCTCCCTTACTTGGGCCCAGTGAGGCGAACCATCCCCCATTTGGAGCAATGTGTTTATTTTAAGTGTCCAGCAGAAGTGTTATACTATTAAACTGCATCACATCACTGCACAGAAAGCTCCTTAAATCTTCTGATGCTAGCATGAATTCCTTTTGTTTATTGTTATTGATTTAGTTCAAAAAAAATTTCTGTAATATAACCATGCTTCTTTCAGCTTTGTCAATCCATTTAAAACAAAAAATACCAGAAAGACGGCTCATGGATCCAGAAAAGGTAAATATTTTTGCAAGTAGGAGAGCAGTGGATTTTCTACCCCAATATTTGTTTTCCATTTAGACTCAGCATGCTTCTCTCTATAATCACCCTGTTACAAAATGGATAAAAAAATTGAAGGTGCATTTTTTGGAATGTAAAGAATGCTTTGCCTACATGACTTACAATGTATAAATGTTGCATGGTTCTTCAGCTGGGTAGAGTCAATCCCAGTGGACCCTTCCCCGAGATTGTGCTCTCCTAATGCATTGGTAATGAATGATCGTTCTGTACTTTGTCTCCTGAGATTATTTCACGTAATAATCTGCTCCACAATATTATCAATGTTCAAAACTGACTTGTGTGCAATCAAAGCACCTCAGACAGTCATAGAATCTATACAGTGTAGAAGGGGGCTATTTGGCCCATCAAGCCTGAACCAACAATAATCCCACCCAGACCCTATCCCCATAACCTCACTAATACCCCAGACACTCAGGGACGATTTAGCATGGCCAATCCACCTAACCTGCACACCTTTGGAGTGTGGGAGAAATCTCCAAGCCATTGTACATGGTGTGTTTGATACTGGTTGGTTAAACCACACATGCTTCCACTAGGGCACATACATTTCAGTGTACAAAGAGAAAGGATGTTCCCATCTGATCCTAACTGTTCTGGTGACTAATGCACAGAGACGGATACTTACCTTAAGTACATTGCTCCAGCAATAGTTGCTACAATTGTGTTCTCTGTACATTTAGGACAAACTCCATCCTTGAGAATAAACACTAAGTATGATGCCAAAACCCAGAAAAGGTGTTTGCTAAAATGGGTACTGTGTTGCCATCTGTTAACTTAATGCATTCTACCAGAAGTAGTTAGAAGAGATACATGCTGCAGTGAGAAAACAACATTTTGGGCAGGATTTTCTGGTCACACTCACCCCAAATCTGGGAAATTCCACTCAAAATCAACAGGCTTTTGCATGGTCCGCCCCTGTGGGGGGCGGGAGGGGAATATTCATATCTTTGCATCTTGGGAGTGAAGGGTACTAGTTCAAAGCGTTGTCGGTTGCTGATGGCTACAATTAACCTTTGCTCTTAATTCTTTATCTCTTTCAAAAAGTGATCAAGTCTGTGAATGGGAGATGTGCAGCTGATGTAGATTGTATAATTTAAGCAAAGCCTTTGACAAAGCCCCACATGGGAGACTAATTGAGAAGGTTGAAGCACATGGAATTCAGGGAAACTTGGTGAGCTGGATCTGAAACTGGTTTAATAATAGGACACAAAGGTTGGTGGTCGAAGCGTGTTTGAGTGACCAAGGTTCACTGCTGGGACCCGTATTGTTTGTTTTATACATAAATGATAAGCAAGTTTGCAGATCACACTAAGATTGGTAGGGTGGTTAATAGGAAGAAGATTGTTGTAGGTTACAGGAAGATATAGATTGGTTAGTCAGATGGGAAGAACAGTGGCAGATGGTATTTAACCCTGATAAGTGTGAGGGGTACAGTTTGGAAGAAGTAACAGGACAAAGGAGTATTTCATGAATAACAGGACACCAGAAGCTCAGAGGAGCAGGGGGTACTTATTCACAGACCCCTGAAGGAGGCAGAGGTGAATACAATAGTTAAGAAGGCGCATGAAACACTTGCTTTTAACAGTTGTGGCATACAGAATAAAAGCAAGGAGGTAATATTGGAGCTGTACAGAATGTTGGTTAGGCTACAGCTGGAGTAGTGTGTGCAGTTTTGGTTGCCTCACTGTAGGAAGGATGTGATTGCTCTAGAGGGGGTGCAGAGGAGTTTCACCAGGATGTTGCCTAGGATGGAATAGTTGAGCTGTAAGGAGAGACTAAGTAGGCTTGGATTGCTTTCTTTAGAGCAGAGAAGACTGAAGGGGAACATGATTGAGGTGTATAAGATTATGAAGGGTACGGACAGGGTGAACATGAAGCAGCTGTTTTCCTTGGTTGAGGGGTCAGTCACAAGGGGGCATAGTTTTAGGGTAAAGGGCAGGAGATAAAGAGAGGATTTGAGAATATTTTTGTACTCAAGGGGGTGTGGAGGCTAAAAACCTTACAACTTTTAAAACATACTTGGATGAACGCTTGAAACATCATAACATTCAAGGGTATAGAACAGGTGTTGGGAAATGGGATTAGCGTGTCTTTTGTGGTAGTTGTTGTCAGTGCAGACTCGATGAGCCAAAGGACCTTTTCTGTGTTGTACGACTCCATGACTCTATGACTTTATGAACACCGCATCTCTCACATAGGATCCAGTGCTACACAGTGACTGTCTCAAGGGGTGCTGAGATACCCAAGGAAGTAATACAGCCCAACGCCCAACCTCAACTAAGCACAATCTAGAGTGGGTGAAGCATATATATAAATCCACCATGCTGGTTCAGGTAGTGAGTTAGAGTAATGAGCATTTGTTAAAATTATTAGAAATTAAAGACCTTGGGATTTTTTTTGCTTGCACACTCTTTTTTCAAGCCCATTTCCTTTTTCTGAAGGACTTGCCTCTGCACCTAAATGCCTATTTCCCACAGCTTTCTTTTCTGAAGATCCATGATAGCACCCATAGTAGCCATTCTTCCTCTAGGTTGTGCTGCACGGGGATTTTCAATGTTAAGTGTGCTTTGGTTGTCACACAATCACACCTGCTTGGTGTAACATGATTTGTGGGTGGTATTGTATAGGTTAGTGACTTTTCCTTCAAGATTTTCTTTTCAAATATTAATTTTAGCATTTGCAATGTTTTAATCCTTATTTCTTTAAGGTCAGTTTCTACAGGTTTTTGGGAGATAAGAATATAGTTGCGCAGCCACTCTGTTCCGACTGGTAGGTCAGGTTAAAATTGTCCCCTGGATGTTAACTCTCCACCCCATCAATAATATTTCTTTATGGTAAACAAACAGTTTTAAGAATATTTGTTACATTCTGGATGTCACATTTCTGATATCCCACTTTGTGTAAAAGATAAACAAATCATAACTGAATAATCTTTATACAAGTATGCAAGAAGCTGGAGAACTCCAGTTATTTTCTGCTTGATATGTGACCTTGAGATCACTTGGCCTCTCCACAGAGAGAAAGCAGCCAGGCAACAATCAGTCTTGAGGATCTTTCCAGCAACAACAAAAAATTAGCCATGCCCAGATTAACAGCTAAAAGTTACAGTTATGCTGCAGACTCCAGACTACCTGTGACCAGTGCCACAGAAGATCAACCAGTTACAGCTATAAACAGCAAGTGCTGAAAATATATCATGAAATAATAACATTCCAGAGTTAGATCCTTCACAGAACTGGTTGGTATGACAATGAGTCTGCACTCAAACATTAACTTCTCTTTATTCTTTTTAAATACTGACAGACCTTAGCAAAGGGCAGCAAGCACTGGTCTAGCTATTGAATAAAAATAACCTACTGTAGATATTTTTTAAAACTTCTTTTGTTGAAGCATTGTGATTTTTTTTTAGTTTACAAAACATCTTTATCATAACTATCTGAATGTTATGGATTGTTCTAGTGAATGGTGTGAGTGTGTATGTACTGAAGTATCACAGCTCCCTGTTATTACTGTAACATGCAAGTACCAGTGGGGTTTTGAAGCTGTCATGTCAGACAGCAGATTGAACAAAAGACAAGAGTCTTTGTGCAAATGGTTCTTGAGAACTTTTCTTTCTGGATGTTACTTCGTCCTTTTCACCTTAGTTTTGACATACCTGATACTTAATATACTTCACCAGTTACCCTGAAGGATTATTTACGAGAATGTGCTGCGTGGGTTCATTTACTGCCTTTGTTTGCCTTGCATCTTTTAAAACCACAAGCAGCAAATCATATATCCATGTCAACTGAATTGACTTAATTATTATTGTGGTAAAGAAATCACTTCAGATTAATTGAGTTTTATACAAAAAGAGCTGTGACTCCTGCTGACTGGAATGTCCCCAGAATGTCTGTGGCATATGCCAGTGACGTCATTGTGGCACCAGTGAGACTCAGCCTTGTAGACCTTTAACTCTTACTGCATTCATTCACGACTTGATATGGACAATGTTTGGTGACAAGTATGCAATGTGCAGCATTAAGTTATGGTTGATTAACTCGAGTTTGATTATTGGCATACCATTTTGAATCATTGCACTACTTACGTGCATTCTCACATTTTTGTAAATTTTTAACTCGGTGGCAGTATTTTTAATTAAGGGCACATTGAGGAAACTGTTTCCCTTTGCTCACTAGTATTAGGGAACTGGTAGATGTGAGTATAAAGTTGGAAATGCCACTTTAGATTTACTTTATCATTAAAATTATTGAACTGAGGAAAGTACACCCAGAAGTGATTTGCCAAGAAACAATGAGCATGAATTCCTTTGGGAATTTTGTAATACTGACAAAACTGAAGAAATATAGGATTTATTTCGCATGATACTGGTTTCCTCCCATAATCCAAAGATATGCAGGTTATGTGGATTAGGAGCCATGCTACATTGTGCCTCAGAGTCCCAAGGTGTGTAGTTAAGATGGATTAGCCATGGTAAATGTGGAGAAACAGAGAGAAGGTGGATTTAAAGTTTATTATTTTTGTCACAAGTAGATTGACATTAAAACTGCGATGAAGTTACTGTGCAAATCTCCTAGTTGCCACATTCCAGCACCTATTTGGGTTCACTAGGGGTGAATTTAGCCTGGCCAATGCACGTAAGCAACATGTCTTTTGGATGGTGGGAGGAAACTGGAGCATCCAGAGGAAACCCATGCAGATATCGGGAGATTATGCAAACTTCATACAGATAGTGACCCAAGCCGGGAATTGAACCTGCATCCTTGGCGCTGGAGGCAACAGTGCTAACTATGCTGCAACATGCAGGAAATTTGATCTAAATGGGCACAAGGATCTGCATTTTTTGAATTGCTCCTAATTTATGTGTTAAAACTGTACAAAATGTCATTGCTGTTTGCATACTATGATGATTTTCTTTGTTTAATTATTTTGATGTAACATCAGATAATTGAGTCACAGAAGTCTGGAGGGAAGATAAGATCCAACCTCATGCAGACTTCCCAATGTGTACATAGTAGCAGTGAATAAAGAGTAATGGCTTTAACAAACCATAGACTCATGCAGTTTATTTTGGGAAAGTAGGTAAGCCCCAAAGAACCCCATCTAAATCCAAAAACATGACACAACATTGTGGCAATGGACAGCAAACAAAAGACCCAGAAAAATTTTAAGGAATAGCTACAGACCTGGCAAGTTAATAGATCTTTGAAAGAAGGAGGAAAGGAACAGGTTCAAGACTCATCAGAAGTTGGAGAATGCAGGTGAGGTAGATGTACACTGAGACACCAACCCAGAGTCTGGACAGCAGTGAGCATAGACCAGTATCAACAAGCAGCATCAGTGAAGCAGCAACAATTCTAGGGCTCAGTAGAAGCATGGAATCCACATGACTACACCTAGAACCATCTCGGAGGCTCTCACCAGCTCAGGACTGGGGCAACTGGAATAAAGATTCTTGGGAGAGAGGACTTCTTAAAATATTCATTTGTGACATATGGGCATGACTGGCTGGCAAACATTTATTGCCCATTCCTAGTACACCCCATCCGATTTAAAAAAATAAAGATCAAAAGGAGCAGGTCAGTACACTACTTTATGCAATTGGATCTATTGCTGATGTTAGGATAGCATGGCAGGAAGTTGATAGGTATCAACTTTTTATGAAGAAGTCCTGTAACCATTTGATTCACATTTCAATGCCTGGAAAAACTTAATTATTGAGGTAGAAATTTAACAAGAGAAAGCAAAGACCAGGAAAACATTGATTTGTTCATTGATATTCTGTTCAGGCTGGTAGGGAACTGTAATTATGGAGTCTTAAGGGGTGAATTGATTGACGACTGAGTTGAGTTAAGAGTCCTAGACAAAGCATTATCTTATCTCTAACAGACAAGAGAGAATGCAACACTAGTCAAGACAGGACAAATTGCAAGACAAACTGAGTTTAGAAAACAAAACTGGATGCTTGTTCACAGAAAGGCGCTGTACCATGGAGAAGGTCACATAAGTTTGTAGGTCATTTGAAAAAAAGTGCGCCAAAAGTCTCAGTCACCAAAAATGGGGAGATGCACAGCAACCAACATCTTGAAATGTTTCAGGTATAGTGGAAACAAATTGTATACGTGAGAAGACTATCCAGAAGGAGGAGCAGAACAGGGTGGAAAAATAGACTACTTCAAAACTATCCGTTGCTCAAAAACGCTGACAACATATGAAAAGAAGGAGAACATATTGAAAGAGAACCACGTCGTGGTGGAAGAACCACAGAAAAAGGCAAGTAACTTTCCTAGGGAGGAAAATGATACTGCAACAAATACAGGAATATTAAACTCAGAGTGGACGAACACCCAACAGGATTTAAAATTGGACACGGGAGCAGAAGTTTCTGTTTTATCAGACAAAATAAAATTGTTCAAGCAGGTTACATTTCAAATCTGAACTATCAAATTACAAGATCCTGGTGGGACTACATTGGAAGTTAAAGGCCTTGTGACAAGTATAAAGATAGAGGAATCTTTGGCATCTCCATGTAATTCAAAATCAAGAATGCTCTCTGCTAAGCAGAAAGGCATGCCTAAAATTTAAACAAATCCATAAAGTGAATAAACATTACAGCAGTACATTCAGAAATGAAGTTCCAAAATTATTTATAGGGCTAGGGAAATTAAAGCTAGAGCTTCATATTACACTACAAGCTGATCTAAAGCAGTTTGCCTCTTTATACTGAGGAAAGTCCCTGACCTATCCTTGGACAAAATCAAGGGTGAAATTAGGAAGATGCAAAAGCAAGGGTTTATTTCACTGAACAACATGCAAACAACATGGTGTTCAGGAATGGACTCAGACCCAGTGCTAAAAGGCTCCATAAAAATTGGTATGGGTTTTACTCATCTAAAGATATCAGTGGCCATAATGGATGAGATCTTTGCCAAACTCCCGAAGAGTGCTTTACTCAGCAAATTGAATGCAAACTGAAGATTTTGGTTATAGCCCTGGACAAAGAATCCAGATTGCTGACCACATTTAGAATGTCTATTGGTCAAAGGATCAACATTCGAAATGGTGCTCCACTCCTAAACTTTCCCAGAGAACAATGTCTCAAACTGTAGAAGGCATGGAAGAAGTAATATGGCAATGAATATTGTACATGGCTCCATGAGATAGGAACATGGGTGCAGAGTTAGAACAGTCTTAAGAGTCTTACAGGATGCAGGCTTATCATTGAATGAAAAAAATGAATTTGAAAACCTATAATCAAATTTCTAGATCACATCAAGCAAGCAACTGGAATCTCAGATGATCCATAAAAAACAAAAATAATTTGAGAATTTCCAACCCAAGAACATAACTGAACTTCAAAGATTCCTTGGGAAGATCAAACAAAAAGGCAGATTCCTATCAGATTTAGTAGAGGTCAATGAACCTTTGAGACAGCTGTTGAGACAGAGTCAACAGTGAAGCTGACATGTGGATTTAATTTTAATTTCCTCTGAAATTTGGGCATATAGTGACCCAGAATTGCCAACCAAAGCAGCAGCAGATGCATCATCAACTGGTCTGGAGGCAATTTTATTTCAAGTGCAGAGAGACAGCAAGTTTTGACCAGATTATTATGCGTCAAGATCATTATCAGAATTAGAACAAAGATACACCACAATCAAAACAAAAACAGCATTGGCAGCAACATGCAAAATAATCTTGGACTACTTTATCGGAATTATGGTTCAATGTTGAGACAGACCATAGTTACTCTTCTGAACATAACATTAATTGCAAAGATGTAGCCCAGATTCCAGTCATTCAGGATATGATTAATAAGATATGACTCCATAACAGAGTATGTTCAAGGTAAGTTTCAAATAGCAGCAGACACAGTGTCACAGATACCACCAGAAAAAAACCAAAGAAGAGGATTTACACTTTATTGAGGAGGTCGAGGCATATATATCTCAAATTACCCAACACTTATCAGCTACTGCAAAGAAAGCTGCAGGAAATAAAATAAGCACAGCAACAAGGTGACAAATGTTTCCAGATAAGAGAATATTGTCTGGAAGGATGGCCAGAATATATCCCAGCAATGCAGCACACTTTTGACAATTTATTACACTTCAATGAGAGAGTAATCATACCAAAAGCATTTGAGCTCATTATTCTTCAAATGCTTCACCAAGGTCATCTATGAATGGAAAATACCGTGTGAGAGCCCAGCAATTAAACTGGTGGTCAGGCATTACTCATTCAATTGAAGAAATTATTTCTAATCATTTTAGGTATGCAGTAAACAGCCACAAGCAAAAGAATTGAGTACTTTTCCAACAAGTCCATGAGAACCTATTTAATTTTAAGGGAAAAACCTTTCTTATTTTCGCCGAAGTCATTCATGCTTGATTGAAGTAAACTGATTGCATAATATCATAGTGCAAACAATCTTTCAACCAGTGAAAAGAATTTATGCGACACATGACATTCTGGACATTGTAGTGTCAGTAAATGAGCCACAATTTGCTAATAAGTCATTCCAAAATTTTGCACAGGAATGCGATTTTCCTAGGCAGAGAGTATGGGTACATGACCAATAGACAGAAGGCACAATCATCAAACAAACTCCACAACTAGATGTAGAGTATCCCAAGGAGAAATTGTAGTTAATATCCTTGGAAAGCCAATTTGGTAGATTTCCTTCCCTAAAGGGTATTAGTAAACCAGATGGGTTGTTTACAACAATTGAAAATGGTTTCATGGTCATCATTCGACTTTTAATTTGAGATTTTTGCTGAATTCAAATTTCACCACCTGCCATGGGTCTTTGGGAATGAAGCTGGACAGTCCCACACTTCCTGATGAATTTAATGACAAGATGTCTTTTAAGTCTGACAATGCAGGGTGGCAGTTTATCAGTCTGGAAAGTGGCCAGGGAAGTGGTTGTTAGGCAAGCTGGGTGAATCGTATATCATGGATGCTTGGGGTTGGATGGTGGTGATGGTCCAATGATGTGACGTTTGATAGGCCAGGTGAAGAACTCCCACTTGTCTCCAACAACCAGAGCAATAAAGGCACTTACCTGATGGAGATCTCATGATGGCCTTTCTCATCTTCTATTCCCAGTCAGGATTCCTGAGCCCTGGGAATCCCAGCCTTGAAGTGTTAAAAATAAAAATGCAGTTAAAGTGGAGACAAGCCACATTCTTAAAAAAACATTGTCTGCATCCTGGGAGTGGCTTGGTCAGCTGTGCACACTCCTCTTCCTCACCAAACGGCCTCCATTAAAACCGGGAGTGGGTGGATTGAGCTCGGTTATGAAAACTAAACATTTTTAAGTTCCCATCCATTCTCCCAAATACAAAGTGAAAACGTGACTTGGATTGTTAAAAACAATTCTAAAATTAAACATGAGAAATTGGGAAAACTTGGTTTCCTGGCTTTCTTTGGGTCACTTTAACCGGTGACTTGGTCCTAAATATCTGAGCATGTTGATTTGTTAAGCCAAGAAATATAAAAGTTGTTTGCTCTGGAATCTTTATACACTTATACATCAGATATGACCTATAATCTTTGGCAAAGAGTGATCACAGAAAAGATACTTTCCAAGTATCTGTTTAAGGACTGAAGGTGGAGTCTTCCCAAAATTGGCCAAGAGTGCTGGATGAGGTCAGAAAAACTGGCTTCACCTGATTTAATAGCACTCTGTTGTGTGGGCTGGGATTGGTGTCCAGGGGTTCGGGCCAGCACAGCCAGGATTCTGAAATCAGGGAGATGTTTTTAAAGGACACCCCGATCTCAGGGTCCCCCGCCTCCCCACAGAGATCGGGATCCCCCACAGAGATTGGGACTCCATGCTCCAAATACCTGGGTAACCCCAGCACCGCATTAGGTCATCAAACCTCTGCTCGCCTTCTGCTGCCCCCTCTCCCCCACCTCACAGTCATGAGGTTCTTTCCTCTCCTCCCCTCCCCACACAGGCATCAAGGCTCCTACCTATCCCCTCCCCAGCCTACATACAAGGAAAGCCTCCAATGGAGGACAGCTATCTCCCGTTCCAGTGTTCGCTTGGCCCTGCCCCTTCTGGTGCCACTGATACTGCCCTCTTAGCAGTGAACCCTAACTGTGCCTTCAGCAGGAAGGTATCAGGGGCCAATGTCCCTTGTTCCTCCAACCCGTGTGGTCACCATGACTGGCTTTCGCTTTTGAAAACTAATAGTGACTTGTGCCGGTGTGATGTCATACCACCAGCAAGGGAGTGTGGTGGGGGCAGGAGAATAATTCGTGGGCAAATGCAATGGTGTAAGGCCCTTTGATTATATTAAAATGTATCTATACTCATGGAAATCTGGTTCACACCACCCACACTGGGCATGAACCAGATTCCACCACTGGGGTGAGGGGGGAAGGTAGGAGTATCTCAACATGAGATCTCACAGGCACAAATCTCATTTTTACTCTCTTGCGAGATACAGTGGCTATAACGGGATTTGCACCCACAGCAAGCGGGGCCACTAGATCATGCCCTTTGTGTTACGTTTGTGTCAGGCTGAGGTGGTGAGGTGCAGTGTTTAATTGAGGAAAATGGAGAAGTGAGTTGGTGCAATGATATAGCCTCATTTGACTGCAGTTTTAAATGAGATAGAGTTTGCGGTGGTTTCATAGCTGAGAGAATCACAGCATGAATATCATTGTAGAGTAGGCAGAAGACAGTAACAAATTCCCGGGGGGGGGGGAGGGTGGGGGCAGCCAAATTTGAGGAGGATTCTCCATAAGCCTTTGTGGTTGACAGAATTAAAGGCAGTCAGTGTTCAATGGAGAGAACATTTTGAAGAACTCCTTAACCTAAACTCTGGCTTGGCTTGTACATCCTCAACTCCACGCTTCAATGCTGTATCTGCCTCAGTTTTGGTGCTATCCCAGTCCACAACAAAGTTCAAAAAGCCATTTGGCAGCTGAAAAAAACATCTATGGAGCAGATTGAATTTCTGCCAACATTCTCAAGCACATGGCAAGATAAACATCTGACATGGTGGTATAACCTCATAATCCCTCATCTGGGAAGATATGTACATGCTGGGGGAAATCACATGGACAATTTGTTTGCGACAATATTTAAGAATGGACACAAGTCTGATTGCAGTATTTACAATGTCCCCAGCTACTTGCCGTAAGGATATTCACTGTAAGGATCCCTCCTCAACTGCCTTCTTCCAGTGTTGTTGTGTTTTACTCGCCCACAGTTTTACAATGGGTGAGTAAAATTCAGCAACACTACAGGCATGATCTTCATTGTGCAGAAAATTAAAGAAAATTGTAAGAAACAGCACGAACTGCTGTACGTGACAATGAAATCTTATTAACGGCTTATCTCCTGTTTTAGTCCAGTGGAGGAGCATAGGAATTTCAGTCTGTGATGTATTGTATGTCTTTTCGATCTTGCCTTACTTTGCAAACCACTGCATTGTGGGATTGCAGGATCCATGTTTTCTCATTAGTTCCACAGACACCGCAATAAAGAGTTGCAATGTTAATCACCTCCTGTGTCTCCCCATGTACTGATTGATCTTGAAGGCTACTAGGACGAAAAAATGCAACACAGTCTGTAGCAGATATAA
The DNA here is from genome assembly GCF_965287045.1 of Carcharhinus amblyrhynchos. Classification (NCBI taxonomy): domain Eukaryota; kingdom Metazoa; phylum Chordata; class Chondrichthyes; order Carcharhiniformes; family Carcharhinidae; genus Carcharhinus; species Carcharhinus amblyrhynchos. Next base: position 90,290,925 of record NC_137325.1, read on the forward strand.
AGAATGATTAGGGTTCTGTTAATTCACTGGCAAAATTAAAATCTTTGTCATTAATGAAGAAAATTATAACAAGTATTCAGCCAACTTTATATTTCTGCATCATGTTATGGAAGAATATTTTAGCAGAAGATCATGCCTGTTAAATTCAGATCTTTGTGCTATCTACAGAGAATCATACAGCAAAGAGGAGGCCATTTGGACCATTGTTTCTCATCCGGTCTTTGGTAAAGCTATCCGATAAGTCTGGCTCTTTGCTCATCGTCCTGCAAGTTGCTACATTTCAAGTATATATCCAATTATATTTTGAAAATTGCCATTGGATCTGTTGCCACCACCTTTATAGGTAGTTAATTCCAGTTTATAACAACTCCCTGAGTAAAAACATTTTCTTCATCTTTCCCCTAGTTTTTTTTGCCAAGTAAGCCTGGCTCAGCTGATTTACCGATCCTACTGCTTTGGGGCAGCTTCTTATTTTCTACTCTATCAAAATGTCATGTAATTTTGAACTCAGTTTACTTCCTTGATTTAATTATTTTTAATACATTTTTATTTTTCATTTCTGCACATCTAAAATGTTCTATGTTGGAACAATTTTTTGTAACTTAAGTGAGAATTTTTCACGTTTTCTTTGAAATCTGAGTCTGGAGCAGGGATGTGAATGAATCACATGCTACATTGCAACAGTTCAAAGCAGTTTTGTGAAGGAATGGTATCTGATGGATATTAGCACACTTACCAAGTGTTTCCTGAGTCAAAAACTATTGCTAAAGAGCAGTTTAAAATGTTTCCATATTTAAAATTGCTTTCATTTTGCTAGCTTCCTCTCCTTTGAATTCTCAAAGGTAGTAAATTTCGAGCAATGTAAGATGTGGAGCAACACTTCAAACAAAGTATAATCAGCTACAAATTGTTCAAGTGCCAGTTTGATGTGGTGAGAAGCATGCTTGCTTGTGACCACTCCAGCAATAGAAAATCAGAGAGCAACCTTTGTTGCAGAGGATAAACTGCAACTTAAGACATTACCTTTGAGAAGGCTGTAAGCTCAAGTACCAACCCAAAGATAATGGCAAGGATTCACCAAACTCGTCCGCCATGGGTCTAGAATTCCTACATAATGTCAACGGACTTTGGCTGGTCTGCCAAATTCTCGGTCCCGCCCTTAGCGGGAACTGGAAAATCCCAGCCAGTGGCACTTGCAGGCTGACACTTTAATGCAGCACTGAGGGCGTGTTGCACTGTTGGAGATGGAGTCTTTTGGATGAGAATATGAACTGAGATCCTTTTTTTCATTTATTATTGTCACAAGTAGGCTTACATTAACACTTCAATGAAGCTACTGTGAAAATCCCTGCGCTCTGGCGCCTGTTTGGGTACACTGAGGGGGAATTTAGCATGGGCAACGCACCTAACCAGCATGTCCCTTGGACTGCAGGAGGAAACTGGAGCACCCGGATGAAACTCACGCAGACACGGGGAGAATGTGCAGACTCCTCACAGACTGTGACCCAAGTTGGGAGTCAAACCCAGGTCTTTATTGACATTAGGTATTTATATATTTGTACCTTCACAAACTTGACTGAGTTCTTTGAGGAAGTGACAAAAATAATAACCGGGGTGGGGCTGTAGATGTTGTATACATGGACGTTAGTAAAACCTTTGATAAGGTTCCTCATGGCCGGCTGATGCAGAAGGTGAAGTCATATGGGATCTGAAGTGAGCTGGTAAGATGGATACAAAACTGGCTTGGGCATAGAAAGCAGAGAGTAGCAGTGGAAAAGTACTTTTCTACCAGGACTGTGACAAGCATTGTTCCACAAGGATCAGTGCTGGTGCCTCTGTTGTTCGTAATATATACATAAATGATTTGGAGAAAAATGTAGGTGATCTGATTAGTAAATTTGCAGATGCCACAAAAATTAGGGGAGTAGCTGATGGTAAGGAGAACTGTCAGAGGATATAGCAGGATGCAAATCTGCAGGAGACCTGGCCCGAAAGATGGCAGATGGAATTTACCCCAGGCAAATGTGAGGTGATGTGATTTGGAAGGTGTACTGCAGAAGGAAAGTACAAAGTAAATGGTAGAGCCCTTAGAAATATTAGCATACAGAGAGATCTAGGTGTGCAGATCCATAGTTCCCTGAAAGTAGATCAGAGGTGGACAAGATGGTCAAGAAGGCTTATGTCATTCTGGCCTTCATCAGTCGGGGCATTGAGTATAGGAATTGGAAAATAATATTGCAGCTGTATAAGACTTTGGTTAGGCCACATTTGGAGTATCATGTACAATTCTGGTCTCCATACTACTGGAAGGATGTTGATGCATTGGGAAGAGTGCAGAAAAGATTTTTAACAGGATGTTGTTTGGTTTGGAGGATATGGACTATGAAGAAAAGTTGAATAAACTTTGATTGTTTTCATTGGAGCATCAGAAGATGAGGGGGGGCTGCCTGACAGAGGTTTACAAGATCGTGACAGGCTTGGATATAGTGGATAGTCAGTCGTTTTTTTCAGGGTTGAAGGGTCAATTACTCAGGGACACAGATTGAAAATGAGAGGGGGAAAGTTTAAAGGAGATGTAAGGGGCAAGTTTTTCACACAGAGGGTGGTGAATGCCTGGAACATGCTGCCAGAGGAGGTGATGAAAGCAGATTCTATAACAATGTTCAAGAGGATAGATACACAAATAGGCAGGGAATAGAGGGATATGGACCTTGTACAGGCAAGAAAATATTAGATAAGAGAAGCATTTGTGTCAGCACAAAGTTGGTGGGCCAAAGGGCCTATTCCTGTGTTGTATACTGTTCTTTGTTCACATGAAGTTGGAGGTTCTCCTCTTCTAGATTTCTCTTATTTCTCTGTCATGTGATCTGACACATAAGTACATAGCATTGTGTATGTTTCTTGTTATGTATGTGGGGTGTAGCCCCTTTAAGAGGATGGGCCAGGTGACCCAGGGCAAGGGGTGACCTCACTGGGAATCTGTCTCTACTGGCAGTTGAGAGCTAGAGTGTGAGGAGAATAGTTCATTAATAAAACCCTGTTTGTTGCTGTGTTTTTCCTCTGTGTGAGTTCTTTGGAGCTACCACCACCCCACACTCCCACACAGTAGTCTCCGATTTAACACTTCTGATGTTGACCCTTTACTTCACATCATCCTGCATCATAAAGATTGATTACCTCGTTATGCATCCCTTTGCTATTTATGGGATCTTCTGTGCATACATTGGATTCTCAGTTTCCCTGCACTGCAAGAGTGACTACATTTCATTGGTACTTTACTGGAAGTAAAGCATGCTGAAGGTGTGACAAAAACTTCTGTGGGCACCAGCTGCAGAGACCCTGAGCTCTTGCATTTCCTTCCTTGACCTCTCCATCTCACTGGTCCATAAAACCTACATCTTTGACTAAACATTTGGTCACCTGTGCTAATATATCCTAATGTGATCGCTGATGCATAATGCCTCTCTAAAGTGTCTTGGGATGTTTAATCACATTAAAGATGCAATATAAATGTTGCTGTTATTGGAACTGTTATTCAGACAAGTGGAGAGTCCATCACTCTCCTGTCTTTTGCCTTGTAGATGGTGAATGTGCTTTGGGGAGTTAGAAAGTGGATACTCATAGCAGATTTCTCAGCTTTTGTCCTGCTCTTGTAGCCACAGTGTTTATATGGCTGGTCCAGTTGTTTCTAGTCTATGGCAACCTGCAGGATATTGATGGTGGGGATTCAATGGCTGTAATGATGTTAAATGTCAATGGGCAGTGGTCAGATTTACCCTTTTAAAAAGTATACCTTTTGCAAGAAGGATTTCAGAAATTGGATGATTGCAAAATGGCCATCACTTTATATAATAGTGCAGATAAATTTATTGCAGCTGCTTGGAATTGAAAAAAAAGTTTCACCATCCAGAAATGCAATATATTGGAAAATACAACAAATCAACTGCTAAATAAATACACATTGTTAAAACTATCAGGCAAAATTAAAATAAAACTGGAAGAATTTTCCACCCTGCCATTAGATAAGCTGGTGGGAATTCAGCCCTGCTCCGGACAGTTGTCCTACATCCATCTAATATTCTCAGGAGTGTTAATTGACTGGAGGAAGTCCTTCTGTCCCTAAGTAGAAAATAAATTATGTCTTTGACAGGTTCTAGCCGCTTGATTGATTGGTAGCTTGCTGGTCCCAGCAGTGCCACCTGGAGTGATGGCCACAGCTGGGACTGCACCCAGCCCCAGAAACATAGAGCTGGAAGCCAGAGATAGTATAAATCTGAAGAACCCTTGGCAGGGCCAGGACAGGAGAGCTGGGTGCATGATTGTCAAGGATATCGCTTGATCACAACATCCAATAATTGGCCATGAAAAGGTGTCAAATGGGGCAACAGCAGGTGGTCTGCCCTGTGCCTCGCCCACCATCTCTAAAATCATGGCCACATCAGTGCCATGGGCCTAGGCAGTGGGAAAGTCACCTGCAGAATTTTATGAGCTCCCCACCTACAAACACATGCACAGGTGTCTGTAAAATTCTGTCAGTCATTGCTGACACCTCGCCTTAAATTAAAATAGTAAAAGCACTAATTAACATGTTTGAAAAGTTTTTGGTTTATTTTATTCTATTCTTCTACAAGTTTGAGCTGTATTTCACGGCCTTTGGATATGCTTATGGTGATCTTTTTGCTTGCCCAATAGGAATAAAGCACTTACATCTTCATTTGTTAGTGTAAATATAAAATCTTGACCACATCCTCATTGCTTAACAACATAAAATAGCTTTCTTTCCACCTTTTTGTCAATGGACTTTAACCCATAAGGACTGGTGTGATTGTCAGTGGATAACAAACAAATTGTCCGATAGTGATTCCTCCCAGAGTCTATTTGTGCAGGCCTGCTTAAACCTGAAGCACACCCAATATTGGGCCTTAGGACTTATTTAAATGATACATATGTTAAGCAGTTGGCATTGGATTTCAAAGCACTGTGTCACCATCATTGACACCTTCAGCTATATCCTGGGAGGGAGAGTGTTGATTGGGAAGGGTGGAGTGGGACTGGGACATGGAAGCATGGAATAGTAGAGGCGATCATAAGTGAGGCAGTAATCAGGATGGAGGGAAGTGATTGGGGGTGGGCAATTGAGGCGGGCTATTTGAAGGGAGTGGAGAGTTATTGGGGATAGACAATTGAGTGGATGGGGTGGAAGAGGGAGATGTGGAAGGGTATGTTTGAGTTGATCAGTGAGTGAGGTTATTGGGAAGGGATGAGGCAATTGGGAAAGAGTAAGTGATCATTAGGGATTGAGGGAACAGAGAGAGAATGAGGCAATTAGGAAAGGGTAAACCAATTGGGAAGGGGGAGAAGATTGGGAGGGCATGAGATCAGTGTGAGGGGAGCAAACAGGAGAGATTGAGGCAATTGGGAGAAGATGAGGCAATTGTGGGAAGGAAGTGGGAGATATATAAAAGGTGATGTAATGGGTTGGGTTGGAAGGGGTGAATTGATTAAAAGGACTGAGGTGCTAGGGAGGGGATGAATTTGTAGGAAGTGATAATGAGTGGGCATAGACAGAGGATGCACTGATTTTTGGCACTGATGTGGAACCAGGATGATCACTTTTATGAGGCAGTTTTCTTTAGCAAACTTTTCATTTTGGTGGCCAGAGTAGACCAATTTAGCTAAGGGGTCTGGAAACAGCCACCAGATCCATTATTTGTGTACTTTCCTTCCTAATACAGTGAGTGGCACATTTCCAGAGTAAAAATGTGGTGCTTTCTGCTCACCATGTTAGTTGCTTTTCCTCTTGTTTTATATCTGTAATGTGGGTGTAGTGTCAACCAAAGTTTAGGCTTGTCTTCATTTACAGATGCCCACTTGCTTAAGTTATCAGGTGGCATGATTTTGACCTTTCTCCTCAAGCCCAAATTGTTTGTTTGAAATTTTTTTAAGATGTGAAAATGCATTCTTTGGAACAACATTATCTAGCCCAGATGAAGTGCTTCATTTGCATTTCTCAAATTCTGAAGGGATATCATGGTGATTGCAATCAAGATGGCAACACAAGCACTTTCAGGATTTTTAAGAAGCAATGGTATAAGCTCGAGGTACAGCACCTCATTGTTCCATTAGGCATTCCCCACTCGTGTGGATTCAACTTCAGGAGATTCAGGCTGTGACTTCTGCAGATATGTTTATTCCCTTTTCTTTGTGTGTTTCAGTTTTTCACTTACTTTTGTTTTTCAGACAGCAGCATACCATCTCGACACATATTTTGTTTCTTCATTTCTAATCTTGCTCTGTCACAATTTCCTTTGGCCATATCATGGGTGGCATAGTGGTTAGCATTGCTGCCTCACAGTGCCAGGGACCTGGGTTTGGTTCTTGGCGTGGGCTACTGTTTGTGCAGAGTCTGTACATTTTCCCTGTGTTTGTGGGGGTTTCCTCCAGGTGCTCCATTTTCCTCCCACAGTCCAAAAGACCTGTTGGTTAGGTGCATTGGCCATGCTGAATACTTCCTCAGCGCACCCAAACAGACATCGGAATGTGGCCAGTACGGGATTTTCACAGTAACTTCATTGCAACGTCAATGTAAGCTTACTTGTGACACTAAAATAACTTTCTTTTAATTGTTCCAGTTTCCTCCCTATCACAGACTTTCCTTCTGTCCATTTTCCCACCACTTGCAAAAACCTATTATAGTTTTAATTGTTTGCAGTTCTGAAGAAGGTTCCTTGATCTGAACCATTAATTCAGTGTGTCTCTCTGCAGATGCCACCTGACGGCTGAGTATCTTCCTGTATTTATTACAGGTTTCCAACATCTATAGTACAGAAAAGGACTTTACCCCATTTCCAACATCCATAGTACAATAATGTTCCTGCAAAATCTGGCAAACAGCAAAATCATGACAGGGGCCATATTTTTGAATGTGGCTCAATTAGATGGATTCCAGCTCTTTGAAGGCAGCACTGGTTTGGGCAAATTGTAGCTTGCAGTGGAGTACCTGTATACATCAGTCGGGGGAGCCTCTGTGCAATACATTGGTGAAGATTTAAAATTGAACAGAGTCATTGCTGCAGTTCTGAACCCAGCAATCCAGACCTTTCCAGGTTAATCCTTGTTTCAGGCTGCGCCTCAGCTGAAACCATCTACTCCGTCATAACGGGGAAAGAAGAGAGAGGGAGAAGAAACCACGGATGAGCGAACATTGCCCACGTGATGTGCGATGTGGTGTACAAAGAACAATGTGCAGTTAGATGAACATGCAAAGTGGGAAGTCACAAACCGTAGGACTTTTACAGTATTTTGCTTTTCAATTAGTATCGTTTTAAACTTGTGGGTTCACCTCAGAGTTCAAATTACAGTTCCTAATGCTTTGGGTTTGTTGCCTGGCTATACAATGCTACCTGAATTCATTAGGGTAATTCATTTCTTATAGTTGTAATACAGAAATTGCTTTTAAAATATAATGCTCTTGGCAAATAAATGCAAAATACAAATACTTTGTAACCTGTCCGAATCTAAAATATAAAGCCAATTAAGAGGCCACACTTAGGACGATATGTGGACTGGACTTGAGAGTGGGGTTAGGACCTCTATTAGTTCCTAATGGGAGAATATTTTCAAAAGTAGACTTCTATTAAACACTACCCATTAGCTACTGAGTGCTGCTGGGTGAATAGCTGATGATGGTCTCACTTTAACTCCAGAAGACCTGGAAAAATGATTAGTGGGACTTGAGAGAGATTGCAACAAAAATGTGGCAAAACTTCAGAACAAGTAACAGATGGTCCACTGGGAGAGAGGGAGGGAAGGTTTTGCACAGGAAAAAGAAAGTAAGGGTGCAGGAAATAGATCAAACCTTGTTGAGCGCCCTGCCAACCGCACCTCAGTTAAGGAAAATGACAGGTATGTCAGAAGCACCAGTTTCAAAGGTGGCATCATCAGAAGAGATGTGACAAAGGCAGAGTAACTGGGAGAATGGGTGTACTGATCTCAACCTCACAGGCATTTCCTGCAAACTTCCCCTGGACCATGACCCCACCACCAAACAGCAAGCTATTGTTTCCAAGACTGTCATTGATCTCATCATCTGGAGACCTTGCCAAGGTGGAACTGTCAGGGGAAACAATCTGATATGATCGTTCCTGATTTCTCTCCAAATTCCATCTCCAAGCTGATCTCCACAGATCTCATAAGATGATGCACAGCATGCATGGTATTGAGATTGTGACTCAAATTCAGGTACAGTCCAATTTCTAGACTGATATCTTGAATAAATATGAAACAGTAAAAAAAACAACTCAAAATGAAATGTAAAAGAAATCATACAATCTAATACAAATTATAGAATGTGGAAAGATGGCAAAAGAGAAACGAGAGCTCAATAGACATTTGACTGGGCATGAAATTCCTTATTGAATGAAATGCAACATGAAGCTCATGGCTTTAAAACATGTTTTTAAAGAAGAGGATTTCATAAGACCATAAGAAATAAGAGCAGCAGTGGACCATTTGGCCCATCACACTTAGTCAGCTTGTCAATAAAATTATGGTTGGTCTGGTTGTGACCTTAACTCCACTTTCCTGCCTGGCTCCCATAACCCTTGACTCCCCCCCCCCAGGTCAAACCTGTGTCTGAGTCAGCCTTGAATATATTCAATAATCAACCTCTACTACTTTTTGGAACAGAGAATTCCAAAGATTAACAACCGTCTGAGAGAAAAAATTCCACCTTAATTCCATCTTTCACAAAAACACAGGAAGACAGGAATGAAGAGCTGGAGTAGGCCATTCGGCCCCTCACATCTGTTCTGCTATTTGATAAGATCATAGTTGATCTAATTGTTGGCTTGACTTGATTTCCCTGTCCACCCCCAATAACCTTTGACTCCTTGTTAATCAAGAATCTATCAAATTCAGCTTTAAAAATATTCAATACCCATGACAATTTCATTGGCTCTTCAAAGATTATAGAGATGAAAGAGGAATTTTATAACTGTATATATTTTATAACTGTGGCATGGTGGCACAGTGCTTAGCACTGCTGGTTCACAGCACCAGGGACCCGGGTTCGATTCTGGCCTTGGGTGACTGTCTGTGTGGAGTTTGCAGGTTATCCCTGTGTCCGCGTGGGTTTTCTCCGAGTGCTCCGGTTTCCTTGCACAGTCCAGAGATGTGCAGGTTAGGTGGATTGGCCTTGTGCATTATGCCTTAATTTCCCAAGATGTGTAGACAAGTCAGTGCAAATCCGATGGGCTGAATGGCGTCCTGCTGCATCGTAGGGATTATATGAGTTTTTTAATGAAAAGACAGTACTCCACACACATTCAATGTAATGCTGGCAGCATGACATTTTTATGCCACATCCTCATTATCATCATTTTAATGTCTTGCAGTCGTTAACTGTGTTACTAGTTGTCTGAATGCATCAGCAGGAGTTCCAGAATTGTTACTTGCTAGCACTAGTCTGCATTGCTTGAATTGCATTGTGGCAGGAGCTGGTGCTGAGAGTCCTTTATCTATTGAATCGGATCTGGGGAAAGGGAGAAAAATAAGCAAACATGGGAGAGAACAGGCACATTAGGTTCTCCAAGGCTGCACTGGCTTCTTGGTGGAGGAGACGGAAATAAGAAGGACTGTCTTGTATCCAGCAGGACCAAGCACAGGCAGAGGGAACAGATAACTGCAGTAGTATTGTCCGATATTAACTGGGCCCGTACTAATCCAAGTCATGGCAGAAATGTGCTCATGTTCCACGGATGCCTTTTTAGATTCATTAAGGCATTCATACCATCAAAATAAATAGTTTTTCAACCAAAGATTTTTAGGCTAAATTCTGTGATTGGGAGTGGCTGACACAGATTAATGCAAGTATCAAAGTGTAGTTTCTTAAATATATAAACATTGTTGCACTCGTACAAAAAAAATCTAAGGAATTCCTTGCCAACATCAACAATCTAAAGACTTAAAGAGATAACCATCCCTTTCGTCTTTAATCAATTCATGGTCCTGATACACAGTTTACATTATTCAATATTCCTGTTTAGGATGTTCTGCACGCAGCCACATTAGAGATTGGTAAAACATGATGAATAAAATGATTTCGAACTTATTATTCAAATGATTAAAATATGCAGACTGCGGAGCGAAGATTCGAATGAGCCACATCACTGCAAGCTTAGCTTTGACGATGTCATACTTTTCATTGACAACAATTGGCATTTAGATGAGTCACGGGGAATGCATTTTGATTCACCATTCATTCTATTTAAGTTCCTTTCAGGATGCTAAACTTGTGAATGAATAAGGAATTTTGTTTAGTCTTGCAAAGAGACAGTTATCAACAATTAGCCTTCTCAGTTATTGACCTGACACATTTTTGTCCTATTGACTCAAACTGTAGGCTAAATTCGATTGGTTTTGCATTCTGAAGTGAAGTTATCAGGAGTGAGTGTATTACCATATTTGTGAATCATTGCAGGACTTCTTCCTTCTCTGGTCTATCACACAAGATTCCAGAGCTCAAAGGCTCAAGCACTGGCATGCTCCTTGCATCTTTTGTTATCCATCCAAACATGACATTAAGGGAAGTACAATGATCAGACTCTATGGGTGGGATTTTCTGATCAAGCTCGTCCTAGTGAGCTACGATTTCCATGATGGGCCGGGTGGGAAAATTTCCCCTTATGAGGAGATGCTGGGCAGCAGATATATCTCAGGATTGCCTGCTGAGTGCACGACTTTCATCCACATGACACTGAGCTGCATTCGCCTAGGTGTAGGTATTGCAGCTCCACAGGCCACGTCTGCTGCAAGAAATATTGTTCATCTGCTGTTCCTGCTACTTTGGCAGCATTTGCATTCCAATGGCAGAGGATGTGCTTTATGAGAGAAGCAGAGGTTTACGAAAGCTTGGAATGTTGTTTATAGCGCCCAGTTCAGAAACTGAACCACTGGCTAGAATGAATGGTGCACAAGTTATTAACAGAGTTGTTGTGGCATTGTTGTCGGCTTAATTTACATGTTTACCAGCACATAAAGTCCTATAAGCATGTAGAGGGTGTAAAATCTTAAGCCATGTCACTTTCAGCATTGTGGACATGGTTTGATTGTGGACAATGTAGAGATGTTAGTACCTCTTTTATAGGCACTGGTATTTATGTGGTGGGCCAGGTTGTGAAGGACGTCTTATCATGCGTGTTCTTAAGATGTTGAAACTGTTGTCATGATGAGGGTTTCAGCCATTTTAATGTGACTGAGTCATTGATGTTGATGCCCTCTCTTGTGGGGGAAGGCATTTCCCTGAGTAATTGTGGTATCAATGTTAAAGGTTCTGTACTTGGAAGTTTCTCAACTAGGGACTGTTTGGTGGCTAGTGAGATAGGAGGACCTTACATGCATTGATTTTGCAAAAGTACAGGTCTGAAGATAATCCTCTCCTGTATAGTGCCAGGCTTGTCTCCCAATGGGTCTGCCATTGGCCACCTCCTCGTCCAGTTTGGAATCTTTCAAATGGATAGAGATGTCCTCCTCTCTTCCATCTTCCTCCTCAGAGGTTGGAGTTCTCTCCATTACCTCATCATCATCAATGTGTAGGCTGTGCAATGTTGTGCTATTCTTGATAGCTTTGCTGGGGCATATTACAGTGCTCCACATGAGTAATCGAGACACCTGAAGCATATTTTTAGCAGATCAATAGCCTGATTGATTCTCATCCTAGTGACGAAATGGCTGCCGTTGTATTTGCACTCTGCCTCAGTTTGAGGAGTCGAAAAGGGAGTCAATAACCAGGTTCGGAATGATGCTTATCTGCACAGCCATTGGTAGGGCATGGGGGTTGATGGGTTGTGGTTGCTGCTGGATTATGTAACATATGTCTATCAGCCTCTCATGGCTAAGCCTCAGTTACCTTAGGCACAAGTTCACCATCATACTGAGGTAGGATGTCCTAGGTTTATACACTCTATCCATAGGATCGTACTAGTCTGGCCCATATCTCCTCTTCCACCTCCCTGGTGTGTGTGTGGCACCCTCTCCTTTGAGCTGCTCTGCCTCTGGCCTCTGCTCAAATTGCCTGGCTTCTATGGCATTAATGTGTAAGGGTGTTGTGCCCATCTTATGTGTTCCTTTGCATGAAGCACAATATGCCCACCTCTAGCAGGAAGTTCTTCCTAGCATCTGGGTGCATCAGAAGGGAGAATAAAAACTGCTCTTCAGTCCAAAAGGTCCACCCCCTAAGACATTTGGATTAAAACGATGCAGTTTGAACTTAGCTTTTGTCAATTCAAAGGCAGTTAATGTAAGTTTAAAACAAATTCCACAGGGATACCTGCACACCTCCAAAGAAATACACAAAATTTAGACCTGCTACTACAGCTACACTCTGCACATGTCGTGTTTCAAACATCCGGGAGACCAAAATCCTACTTGAGTCAAGACAGCTACTATATGGGCAGCTGTCCCCATGAAACAGAGGTGCGCGTACTTGACGTGGGCCCATTCCTGCCCCATGAAAATGGTTTCAAGGGAGGATTCCAATTCCTCTGTCATAGCAAAAATTCAGACCCCAATCTTCATTTGGTGTGTCCAGTGTAGAGGAGACCACATTGTGGATAATGAATACAATGTACTAAATTGAAAGATGTACACATAAGTTGCTGTTTCACCTGTTTAGGGCCTTGGATTGTGAAAAACAGGAGGCAAAAAAGTCAAGGGTTACATCTCCTGCAGACAATTTGTAGTTTTGTGAAGCTGAAGTTAATTGCCTTCTACTAAGTTTGTTCGTAATCTGGAAAGTGATCCCATAAACTTTACCATTAATATCAACAGATGTGTAGGTAACAATTCCATACACACTTTCGAATTTTAGCAAATTAACTTTTAACTTGTTTATATGATATTTTTCTGTCTTCTCAGTTATTTTGAGGTGTTAACCCATTTAAAACTGACATATTAATTCTTCTTTTAAAAAAAAGCTTAAAGTATATTTATTAGTCACAAGTAAGGCTTACATTAACACTGCAATGAAGTTACTCTGAAATTCCCCTAGTTGCCACAGTCTGGCGCCTGTTTAGGTCAACACACCTAACTAGCAAGTCTTTCAGAATGTGGGAGGAAGCCGGAGCACCTGGACAAAACCCATGCAGAGACAGGGAGAATGTGCAAACTCCACACAGATGGTGATCCAAGCCAGGAATCGAACCAGAGTCCCTGGTGCTGTGAAGCAGCAGTGCTAACCACTGTGCTACCATTCTGTATTTTATACAGTTACGTTGAGTTGATTTGATAATTTTTCCAGTTATGATGAGTTACAATTATTACTGGCCTGTGTTAAACCTGGGCGGTAATTCTGAAGTTTGAGATTATGGGCTTTGGGATTTGAACAAATAGCAAATCTGTCCACAGTGTTGCTGGAGCATCGATTTTCCAGACTCCTCGATCAAGCTCCCAGACATTTGGAGAAGATTTATTCGTCTGGTAGCAATAAGGTCTATTTTTAGAAGTCGCCATATTTTGTTTGTATAATTAAAGAGGCATCTGGTCAGCATCCCATCCATTGAACCAACATTTTTGTGAGACTTTGCATCTGCTTACAATATGGCTGTCTATGAAATGTGTATAGCACAAAGTAAGATGATTCTTACCAAATGACCATTATCAAATATCTAGTGATAATCTGTACAATTAATGAGTTTGTATCAAATTCATGGTTGATGCGCTGTTTCTATTTCAGGTTTGAGTATCATGTTATTCATTGCCTGTAACAGACTCCAGATAAATTACTTTAAATTAGACTCCAGTAGAGTCACTACAGGAGTCTTCTCATCTGTTATGGGTTGATGGGGGGGGAAGAAAAATGTTGCTTTGTAACATATGTTTCACATTATCTCACCATGTAAGGAGATTTCAAGTTGTGCTCAGAACATCTTGCTGGTATTAAAACAAAGTTATATATTTAATTGAAGATACAGGAATGAAGGACTGGAAAAAATCCAGCTGGTTCATCGCATCTGTTCATGACAGGATATCATCGCCATCATCCACCCACCCTGGGGCTTGTGGGTGACTTGTTGGTCTCATGCCGATAGCAAGCTCCCCATAGTATTCATTTGGCTGCATCCGTCATTCATTTCTGCTCAGATGAAACAGTCAATGGAGTCGCCGTTGACTTTAAAGGCAAACATGCTGGGGATCCCTTCATGTTGCTGCACTTTCATATTTGGCACTCTGTCCTGTCAGGAGATGCCCCACATTCATCTCAGGAGTTGGAAGCCGTTCAGCCACTTTTCTCAGTATAAGGTGGAAAAAAAACAACCTTGGACACACCCAAATGGAGATGTCTCTGTCATCAAACAATTATGACATCCAAGGAGCAAGAATCCAGTGCCTTCAGGACAGGAGAGCATGGCGTAAAGCCAGTGTGCTATCCTTATCTTCAACACTGACTTCATATGCAGTGTTTGCAATTAGTTATGCAAACCGAAACTTGATTAAGGTTAAGCATGAGGTGACATCAAATCAGGCTATAAACCATTTATTTTCTCTTGCTGAACACTTATCTGTTGAAGCAACAGGAGAACCCATCAGAAACTACCACAGTGTGGTGTTAATACTGAAACATTCCTTTATACATGAAACAGAACAAGTAGAATATTTATTTCTGCCCTAGGGAAGAAACCACGCACCACCAAGCCATGAAATTTCAATCCATTATTGGAGTCATTATGCTCTGATTACTCTCTTGTGATGTGCCTTGAGATGTTTCATTACTTTGACAGCAATGTGCAAATGGAAGATATTAATGCAGTAACATTGATGAGGTTAATTATCTAAACAGTTTTCCTTGGGTATGCTGTTGTTTCTCCATCTTTCCTTGGTGTCTTTTAACTTCTGGGATGACAGAAAACTACATAATAAAATCAACATGAAATATGTCACCATTAGCTTGTTCTGCTGAAGATGAAATAATGTCCTCATTCCCATTTGTAAGTCTGAGGCACTTCCTCCAAGTCCCTCTTTTGATCATGCAGAATTTCCCCATCAGTAAATCTTGGATTTGGTAACATGCAAAACATAGTTTCTCTCAGTGCTTTACTAGATGGTTTTGGAAAAGTTATTTATGAAACATTTCTCCATATAAACTTTGAGGTTTCAGTCTTAAGGTTGTCTTTGACCCAGGTCCATCTTGGAAGTTGTGACCGTCTGCAAATCTCCTTTCAGGGTTTTGTGGTGGTGGTTCCATGGATACTATGGCAATGCATGTTTTTCTTTTATTTAGCTTTATTGCCAGGGTTGGCTGTGCCAACAGTCTTGGTTTAGTTATGTCTGTGTTCTGTTCATAGCATTTCTTCTGGAGATGACTAACTACAAACACCATGTCAGTGTTTCCTGGGCCTTCACTGAAACCATACTAATTCCCTGGCAATGGGTATTGGGCAAGCTGTTGCACTAGACAGTTCAGAAGGAAAGATTTTATCAGACAATGGAAGGGAATGAGATGCCTGTATGACTGTATGTCACAGATTTGCATTCCTTTCCACTTGTACAGGTAGACAATGTAGGCATCTTGATATTCTTGTGGGATGGTTCCCTGAGCCGACATAGACTGAAACAGTTCAGTGATCTTCTTGGCCCGACATTGACCTCCAGCCTTGTAGACTCAGATGGAATAACATCAGCTCCTGGAGCTTTTCTGCTGCACGGGAGGTCAATAATGTTCATCATTTCTAACAGTGTGGGAGGATCATCAGGCAATTGATGACAACCTGTGGGACTTTGTTTATTGCTCCTTCATTGGTGGATGAAGATTGATTGAGGAAGTAGTTAATGTACCCTGTCTATCAATTGATCTTTCATAACTAAGGGTTACATTATTACACTAATAGATTGGAGACAATAGATGGGGTGCAGATCACCTTTTCCATCTTTGTAGTCTGCACATAACTGAAGTCTGTCTGCTTTATCAGTCAGTACGTTTCTTGTATCTCTCTGAGCTTGTATTCGACAGGCCTGTGGATGCTTTATTAGGCATCGTACATGAATTGTGATGGCTTGTCAGTGAGGTAACTCCCGTAGAAGTGATGTTTCTCTTCCAGCAATTTTTGGATTAACTCATTGTTTTCATCAAACCATTCTTGAAGATAATGAGAGGGAGAACCAAGGGCCTCCGCAGTGGCAGAGCGCACTATGGCCAATAATCACCCGATTGCACTCTTGGTGCTCCCGCCAGTGGGAAAACTGGAGTGTTTCCTGTTGGCATTAGCAGTGTCCGTCAGGTGGGATTCATCCACCTTAATCATTTAAATTTATAAATGTCTCAAGTCACAGTGGCCAGCCCAGCTTTACAGAAATGGCAGTGCTGTTTTTAAAGGGTGCCCTGATCTCAGCACTGAGAGACAGCCCTCTCTCCCCCCACATCAGACATTACAACCCCTGCTGGGTTGTAAGGCGAGCGCTCCCAACCCTTCAACACAAAAAGGGATCCTACATTCCATCACTGAAAACATGGGTCAGTATATCCTCCACATAGTGCAGGCATGAGGGTGACCCAAACCCTCATCCCAGCTAGAGGCTTTACCACCTCCCACCCAGCCAGAAGAGAGACAGTTTGAGATGGGGTGCCAGGCAGTGACAACTTGATCTGGTGCCTTGGATACCAATGAGGGGATGGAGGCTGGGAGATAAATGCTATGCCTTTGTGCCCCTCTGGCACTGCCAGCTGCAGAGGGACAGACCCTAAAGAACCTGGGGATTGGGTGGGCTTGGGCTGGAGACAGGAAGTTGTCCATCTCAGGATGGTGCTTTCAGACACCATTCTAGGAAAAATGTTTATGATATTTCTGTGCTTTAAAACCTTTTGAAGTGCCCTGGTCACTTTGATATCCATTCTTCAAGGACACATGGAAGTCTTCGAAATTAGGGCAGCAATCCATTCCACATAAGGAATGGCCCTGGTTTAATGTCATAAGCAGCAGGTATTAAATGACTCCTTTGAAGTGCTCTATAGAAAGGACCTGTCAGTTTTATCAGGAATCTCTCCTTGCTTTCTCTCATAAGGCCCAATTGCTCTGAACTCCCTTTGAAGTGTTTTTTTTGGACAGCAGGGATTGAGTTTAACAGGGGAGTTCCCCTGTAAAAGAGTAGCATCTGGTGTCTGACTCCTTTGAAGTGCTCTGATTGACAAGTTGGATCATTTACCTTGTAGCCAGGCCTATGTCCCTGAATGTCCCCCAGTCACCGTCAATGCAGTGTGGCCATTTTTGCAAATGCTTGAAGCATCTGACTGAATGGTACAGCCAAAGAGTGAAGGGTTGATAACCCAGAGGTCAACAAATCAAAACTGTTCTCTGCTGCAGTAAGATAAACGTTTTTCGTTAACATAAAAGGGTGTTCAAAGGTTGAGGCATATTTAACAGTCAAAAATTTCTCAGAGAAATGGCGGGCTGGTTTAGATGAAAGAAAAAGTCTTGGCTGAAGAGCTAATGAATCATTCGCATCAGCATTTAATGAGAAAAATGGATTTTGCCATAGCAATGGTAAATAGGGTGTTTTCTGGGATGCTGAATGACAAGGAAATATATAAAGAGGTGATGTTAGAAAGTGGATAAATCACCCAGCCCAGATGGGATAATTTCTCAATTTCAGAGGAAAGTAAAGGTTGAAGTTGCAGAAATACTGGCAACAAACTTCCAATCCTCCTTAGATAAAGGGGTGCCAAAGGACTGAAAATTTGAAATGTCGTAACTTTGCTCAAAAAAAGGGAAAAGGATCACCCTAAGAATTATAGTCCAGTCAGTTTAATGTCATAGTGAGGAACATTTTAGAAACAATACTCCATGGGAAAATCGACTGCTATTTAGGCAAACATGAGCTAATAGAGGAGAAACAGCAGAAAATTGTTAAAGTCAAATCGTGTGTGACTAGCCTGATTTTTTTAGTTGAATATATCATAATAATGAAGAAAAAACATCAAATTGTGTCTGAAAATATTGAACTTTGAATAAGACCTATGAGTTTTTAAAAAATGGACAAAGCAGACCAAAGATGGTTCAGTCACTGGCTAAGTTGCAGGTGGGTGATACTCTGAGGGACAATGGAACCCCACCTTGTTTCTAAAACATCCAGAAACTAATTGCCATCTCTGGAGGAGACAATGGGAGGCCATGAGAGATGAGTATCACCTCATCAAGCTATAATGTGTGTGTGTGTGTGTGTGTGTGTGTGTGTGTGTGTGTGTGTGTGTGTGTGTGTGTGTGTGTTAATGTCAATGCTGGGTGTCAGAACATGGGTCATACAGAAGCAAAAGTCACCCAGTAGCAGCAGCACCCCTGCAAAAGCTTTGTGCATGTATGTCTCCATCTTTCTCTGATTGTTGTAGTTAGCCAAGTCAGCAAAGACCACAGCTGTGATGGAAATAGAAAGCTCCTTTGCCAAACTACAGAACATCAGAATCTTAAAACTGACTATTCATCTGCTGAAGTCAGCACTTCTGGAATCTTGAGTCATAACAGCCACAATGCTCAGTATCTACTCCTCATGAGCCAAGCACTATTTTGTATTCCTTTTGTTACTTATTTACTTTGGTTTCACTTCTCACTTCTAATCCATTTGAATATATATGCATATGTTTTATCATTTTCTTGTCTTTAGCAGTTGATAAACTCATTCTATCTTGAATTTGAGAAAACCTGGTTAAGTTGTGCCTTTTAAAAAATAAACATTGGAACTCAGAAAAAAGACCACAAATGGTCAGATTCTTTTTAGATTAATCTTGTTGTGATTAGCAGAGGGGTTGGTTTAAAAAAAGGGAGTCAGTTCATTCCTCCTCACCCAGAGCGAAACAGTGTGTTGGTATCTCAGCCGGACACTAATAAATTGAGGGATCTTACCCAATTTTACAAATTTGGGAACTTAATTGGGGGACTGGTCATAACAATATATATGATAGCAATTAAATTCTTTCAGAATATTGTCCCCCATAAGTTGAAGAAAGATCCAATGTGACTGAAATGTTTAATTCCTGAAATTTAAATAGGTAATACAATGTACAAATTATAAATGATCTAGATTTTCTCATTCCAAAAATGTGCCAATTTTAGGGTCTGGGAACATTGTAGGTGTCAACAAAAAAAAACATGTTTTAAAGGACAGCTTTGTTTTAACAAAGTACAGTAACATCAGGCCCCACACTGTCAGCTTTCACATACCGTAACCTCTGACAGCCCACAGCCCCTATAAAACCCTGTTTTCACAACACGTATCTTTTAGCAAATGTTTTTACTTTCAGAAATATCACTTTTTGTTCTAAAAAGATATGATGCATACTTTAATATTCAACAAATCAAAGAAAACGCTGATTCGTCAGACTTAAGCTTTCTTTAACCTTATTATACAGATAGCATAATTATAACATTTGCCTCATCATTTTCTCCACGTTTTCAATGCTGGGGGGCATTTTGAGATTTACTTTTTGGAATAAGCTTGAAGCTTGTTCTTAAATTACTAATTTTAATGGTTCAAATCCCTCTTGTCTATAGATACCCAGGGACATTGAACAGTTTGAACCTCGTTCCTGAAGTGTAGAGTGATCCAACTTACTGCAATCGTCAGGGTGCCAGCTGCAGTAATTATTCAATTACTTCCCTCTGCATTTTGGAATCATGCAAAACTCCTGCTGTCATCAGACCACTTACTGCTGCTCTGGGCTAATGTCCAGCTGCCGACCCTTCAGACATATCACCACAGAATGAGGTAAACAGAAACAAAATTGGAGATCTTAACAAACGCTGTAAACGAAAAAAAGCCAAACAAGTATTATTAATAAAAAGGCTGTATTCATTTTTGTAAAGGCTGTATTCATTGCTGTCATGGTCTATTTATTTTTTACTAAAGTGCTTTTAGCAGTCTAATAAACCATCTGATAAAATTGGCTTTTAAAGCACTTTGATTCTGGGGCTTGCATTCCTTAGGAGCTACTTATACTACTCCTGAAATAGCTCAGAAAATATTTGCAATGAGAGAAGAATTAAGTCTCTATTTTTTAACATTTTATTTCATCTCTTTTGTCTCTCTTAGCCCCAACTTTCTCCTCTCACTTTAACTTGTGTTTAGCACTTATTTTTGCATTGAATTAAAGATTCTAATTTAAACTTCTTTTTTAGACTGCATGTGGCAAAGATGATTCTTCAGCCTGATTTTTGAGAAGACATGCAGACTCTTATCCTGCTCATGCCCCATGTCCCCCTAGAGGGCGTCATGTTGAAAAGACTCTCTTATAACAATGAATTGCTGCTCAAGAACTGACAAGTGGACTGTGAACAGCTGAAAGCTCAGTGAACAGCGAGCACTGTTTCCTCGAAAGTACCTTACAATTTGCAGTAGTATGAATGATCGGCTGTCACTACTCGCCGTTATGGCTGTGTAAAACTGACAGCAACTTCTGGCGTCCATAAATTGACAGTTAAATATGGGAATTCAATTGTTGCTGTTGATACCCTGTTCCTCCAGAGAGTGCACTTCTGTAGTCTTTGCAGATGCAATCAACTGTGAAAGCAGTGATTTGATGTGAACTTCAACTTTGTAACCCATTATTTTCGATGTCAGGCCTAATGACAAAAATAAGCCTTGTTCAATCAGGAGTAAATTAGATTTTAGTGGCAGACTGATGTTATAATAATTGCTGAACAACCTCTCTGTCCCTGAAAACTAATTTTTACAAGAGCGGGGATTAATTTCCTCAGACAAACAAATAAAAATTATAGATTAAAAAAATAAATTTTGATGTTCTGATGTTTAAGTTTGTCCCAAACTCTCATCTGGCTATCCATCTTTCTTTTATTTTCATGTACAATGATTTGAATGCACAATAGAAATGCACTAGAAAATGTACTGCCTTCATCTTTAAAAAAGGTTAAGGTAGACAGTGACCAACTCTATTACAACAGAGGTATGATGATGTTTACTATGATGTAGCTTTCACCCTCTCTCACACTTAAAAAGCCTTTTAAAACCTACCACTTTGTCAAAGCTTAATATATCCTGATTTAATTATTTCTCAATGCTATGTGTGGAATTTAAATGAAATATCAGAGCCATGCATGCATAAATACTATTCTTCTATTTAAGTGAAGACAGAGCCTTTTAATAATATCCAAACCACTCAAAATGTGTCTGATAATGTTTCTGCAGCATCCAACTACATTAAAAACACTTACCTAATTGCAAATTGATGTTTTTAATGTTGAGGGTCACTCACCACTGGAGAGGATTTCATGGGGAGTGATCAGGTCAATATTACTTTGTGGAGCCTTGGGTCTGAAATTCCTGGCAGGCAACACAATTAGTCAAGGTAGATTCTGGTACCAGCTGGTTTGGAGCATATATACAAAGATAATCCAAGTTTGACTGATTATTATAGCCCAGGCTAATATAGGGTCACCAATTTTAACTCCCTCTTTGCCTTGTAACACCATTAGGATGTAACTGGATGTGCGTGCAAGGTACGGGAAGTCATGATGTAATTTGGGAAGATTTTGGCAGTTCATTAGGAACATGATGCTACTTACATTGGAAGGGTTCCTAAGGTTTATGATAATTATTTTCTCCACTAAATGTTGTCAGATGTCCTATCTTCATTATTACTACAGTGGAACTAGCAAATGCTGTGGCTTAACTTCATAATTTCTGTCTTGCTGAGTCTCTTCGTAATGTTTATTGTGCATCTGTTGTACAGCATAACTTCAATGATAATAAGCTTGGACATCTGTGCAAGGCTTTATGTGCTATCAGGCTAGAATCATTCTGAGCCTGTTGAATTATCGATTTGTAGTCATGTTGTGACTCTTTAGGTGAAATCTTACCAAAAAAATGGCAGAAATTCGGTTCTGGTGCAAAAAATTGAGTGATTCCTGCCAATGAAACTGCCATGTTTTTGGGCTAAATCTTTATGCCTCATTAGTAATAATTTTTATGCCCATGAATATCACATCGCTCCTGCAGCATGTTCCTTCTGATTCGCCCACCCCACAACAACTTAACTGCCACAAGCATTGGGGAGCTACATATATACATCTCCCCAGCACTCTGCAGCCCTTTTTCCACAGCAACTGCAGAAGATGGCACAAAAAAAGGCATGCTCGAGCTGAGCATTTTAAGAGCGGGCCTTCAATCTGGCTGGGGGGGAGGAAGAGCGTGTCTGCGCTGCTGATGAAATGTGAGAATCCTCAACAAATATGCTGTCATTCCTCAAGTCTCAAGCAAGAAACCAATGTCTCCCCCTGTAATGCACTGATGCCATGTCCCTTCTCTCACAGGCCGGCCTGGTTGCACCATCCTGAATGCCCCTAGACCCATCAGACTCCAGCAGTTTGGTGGAGGACTTCTCCAAACCCACCATTGAAGAGACATGACAGCTGTCACCCACACCCAGCCCCAGCACTGATACTCACACTTAGGTGGGTTCAGTAAGTAGGCAGGGCTCTGGGTTACTCACAGATGAGCACCTCACAACTGAAGATCCACTCAGGCGGAAACAGGGACATCCCAGAGAACAGGCACTTGGGGGGAAGACGGAGCCCAGGACTCCGCTGAGCCCCTTGTCAATGATGTGCCTCTGGGCCCGGTCATCCCACACCTGCTGGAGCTGCAAGGCAGAGTATTAGGAAGGGATGAGAGCAGCCCTCCTCATAGTGCAAGGCCAATTGGAGGTGTCCCATCGCCTTCCATCTGAGGAGATAGTGCTGTTACTGCAGTGCACTGGGGCCAATACTGTCAGGGTGGCATTGCAGTGGAGACCTTGGTGCAGGATGTACATTCCTTGGCACAAGGTGTCTGCACCCTGGCTCAGTGCATGAGTTCTATGATGCAAGGCTTCAACTGCATGGTGCAGGCACAGGTTGGAATCCACAAGTATCAGCTTCAGAGGATGGCGGCACTTCTGGATCTCACTCCAGATGCTCCCCCATTCCATGGAAGAGCATAAGGTCCCCTGGAAACCTCGGAAAAGAGGATTGGCAGGAGTACAGCTGGACGTAGTAAGGTGGTCAGGAAGATTAAGAAACTGCAGGCACTTAATGGGCACGGGCACTAGTGTAGATAGGCCACCATTTTGGTTTCAAATTTGGCATTAAATTTCACTTTGTTCACTCACAGAGCTTCCACCCTGTGTGTTCATACCACCAAGCTTGGGGGAACCACTGTGCTGACCTGGCACCTGATCCCTCTTATTGTGAGAATGACAGTGTAATGTACCTCCCACACCAGCGACACAATAAAGAGGTGCAGCTACTAGCGTGCGCTCACCCCCCACTCCCCCACATCCACCCAATGCTAGAGCCATCTGCCAACCCCCGTCCATGGAAGGAGGACCCCTCTCTCCCCTCCATCAGAGTGCACCCCTCTTTAATGATCATGAGGCCAAGGGCTGTTGAGGTGGTGCCGGCTGTCCACATTGACTGTAAAGTGGATGTGAACACCAGGACTCCTGATATGGATGGGGCCTGTAGTAACTGAAGCTGTGTATTCTGTTTTTCTGAGCCCTATGATAAGCCCATTCGACGACAGGATGCACTCAGCACTCTGTCAGGTAGGAGTCAGACATATTTGATTTGATTTGATTTATTATTGTCACATATTAATATATAGTGAAAAGTATTGTTTTGTGCGCTATAGAGACAAAGCATACTATTCATAGACAAGGAAATGAGAGAATGCAGAATGTAGTGTTACAGTCAAAGCTAGGGAGTAGAGAAACATCAACTTAATGCAGGGTAGGTCATTCAAAAGTCTGATGGCAGCAGGGAAGAAGCTGATCTTGCGTCGGTTGGCACATGGCCACAAAACTTTGTATCTTTTTCCCAAAGGAAGAAGGTGGAAGAGAGAATGTCCAGGGTGCATGGGGTCCTTAATTATGCTGGCTGCTTTGCTGAGGGAGTGGGAAGTGTAGGTAGAATCAATGGATGGGAGGCTGGTTTGCGTGATAGATTGGGCTAATGTAGCTCTATAACATAGGGATATACATATATGTATATCACTGAGGATGAGATAATCAAAGCCCTGTCCTCAATGCAAATCATCAACATTCTCCCATAGAATCTGGCCAATGGCTTCAGCACTCTGCCAATGAGACCTGGTAACAGCATAGGAGCATACGGCTGGTGCCATATAACTGCTTAGATACTAGTCCCCATGGTGGGAGAGCTAACCCTGCTTCTCCCTGAAACAAGATACTATGAGGCCATCCCGAACATGTTGGCCCAGTCAGGCCCTGACCACTGCCCAGGCTGCTTCCGTCTCCTCCTCTTTATGGTCACCCTCACTGCCCTCCTCCACATCCTCATCTTCTGCCTATGGCTGTAGAATGTGTCCTCATCTTCTTACTCTTTGAAAACAAGATGAATTCCAAATGAAAGGCCAATGTTTTTGCAGAGGGAGTTTTTTGCAGTAACAGAAATATACCCTTAAATCGTATCTGGTAAAGTATAGAGAGACAAAAGTAAAGGATATGTTAAATTATAATCTTTTGTTTGAAAAGCAATACCACCAAAGTTATTGCATGTGCCCAAGCAACATAAAAATGATCAACAAATGTCAATCAGAATAGCTTTATAAGCCCAGTAGTGTCTAGTATTAGTTGTGTGGCTGCTGTGGTGTTGTGCATTTGTTTATAGACACATTGGACACTATGTAATGGAGCCTTTAAGAGTGGGAAATGGGGCATGCTGGTGATGGAGGTGGGAGAGGAGGAAGCTTAATTAGATTGAACAAAATCTCATGCCTCAGTAGCGGGTCGAGATGTAGAGATTAAGAGATTAAGGTAACAGCATTGCTACAATGGGTCATGCCTCACACCGTCTGGTGGTGTGTTCCTATTTTCAATAGATTTGCAACCCTTGAATACTCATTATCTTATAACATTTTCAAATCAAGTCCGACCTTCATATGGGCATGAGTTGTTTGCTGGATTTGGTGCTGCAGTCAGTTGCTAACCTTCGCATGGAGAAAGCCAAGCACTTACACACCTGAGATATGGCAGAAACCCTGGCACGCACAGACTCTTTCATTGCCTATGCAGACTGCACATGACTTTTGCCATCTTCATTATATGTCCCACTAACTGCAGGCTTATAGAGGCTGGGACCAGAGTCCATCATCTGTGGGGGACTTAGCAAGGGCCTGGTCCCTAGTAGTCTCAAAGTGTCAGGGACCTTAGCTGCCATAGTTCCCCTCAGCTGCTGGAACGTGTGTGCAATATGATTGCTACATTATGTTTCTGAATCTAAATGCAAACCAGCCACAATCCACGTGGGTGTAATTGCATTGAAGGCAGTTGTGATAGAGGGAGGTAGAGAAAGAAATGTATCCTCTGGTCAGTGGTGTAATTATTCTCAGAACTGGAGTCTTTAAGTTCCTGCTGTTGCTGTGGCTTTGCTTGGGATAGTAAATGCCTGTAATGGGGAGCAAAATGAACCACACTAAGGATCAGTCTACTAGCACATCATATTTCCTTGTATGTTTCCTATGCCAGCACCAGGCTGGATACATTCTCACTCTTATACCTGGCCATTCTAACCGTGCTGTCTGTGATCAGTCAGCTGCCCTCCTCTCCTGTATACTTCAGTAACTCTTCCTCTGCAGGGGTAAGCAGCTTCAGGTCCGGTACTTCACCTCCAGTCCTTGACCTGTCCTTCGAGGATTGGTTTGTTTCTCTTGCATGACAATGTGCAGATTTAGTGAAATGTCAAGTGACACCTAACCCTGGTGTCTGCACACATCCCCATCATGCATATTGACTTTATGTTGAACCAAGCACTCACAAAAGCCCAAGTGTCATATGCTTTGGCCTCGATTGCCATGTAGTATTATGGCTGATCACACATTTGCCTGTCTCACCAGACTGTTGACACTCAAAGATACATTACTTGGTGACCCCATGAAAGACCCTTAGGTATTAAATGACCTATCACTTACCGTGGTGGATAGGAACAAGTCATTGATCCTATTCCTGCACTGGACCCAGGTTCTTTGGAGGACCCACAGTTGCTCACTTGCTCTTCAATCTCCCACTAGGCCTCTTTGATCAGGCGGGACGATCTTCTGTTGTTATTTGTGGGAAAGATCCTCCTATTCCATGCACCCTAATTTTGTTAACTAGCCTTTCGTGTGGTAATTGTGAAAGGCTTCCTTAAACTCCACAGGGACAATATTCTTTGTTCTCTCTTCATCAACCTTCTCTGTTGCTTCATCAAAAAAGTAAACTGAATTAGTCAAGTCACGTACTGGTTTTAAAAAATCCAAGCTGGGTCCCATTGATGTAACTCAAAACTCTCCAAGTTGATCTTCTTTCTCTGATTATTGTTTCCACAACCCTACCCAGCACTGATGTTAAATTAGCCAGCCTGGTAGTTGCCACAATTGTCCTTAAACTCTTTCTTGAATATCCCTATATCTAGGGAAGATTATATGATTAAGGCAAGCCCTTCTACTATCATCACCATGCCACTTCCTTTCACAACCTGGGAGCCACTGGGACCAGACGATTTAGCTACTCTTGGCATAGCCAAGAGTAGGTTTATTAGGTCATTGAGACGTAACAGTTTGCTTCAGTGCACCTGAGTTAACGAGAGGAATTTCAGCCATGCTTTCTGCTCCTGATAACCATCCAGCAACTGCTGTTAGAAGTGTTGGATAAATATTGGATCCACTGCATCCTTCCTATCAATTTTATATTACCCCAATCTATTACCACTAACATCTCCGCTTTTACTAGAAATTTGAGGGTAAAAGCCTTGAACCAATAATTTCTGAGCAGACAGTTCTGGTTGGGGGTGGGTGGTGGGGGGGAGGTGTGGCGCTGTGGCAGCATTCTTCTCCTTAGTAAATACCGATATAAAGTACTTATTAAGTTTTCTCATTGTGGCCTGCACCTCTTAAGCATCTATCGCCCTCTTTGCTCCTAACAGGATTGACTCCGCATCCCACTACCTGCTTAGTAATTACATGCCAGTAGAAGATTTTTGGGTTCATTTTTATGTTAACTGCTAACCTACTCTCATATCCTTTCTTTCCTAATCTTAATCTCCTCTTTGCTTCCCCTCTCAATTTGCTGTATTTGATCTGGTACTTCCTTGAAGGATTCAGTTGGCATGCAGAATTCACCCTCTTTTTTTTCCATTTTCATCACATTGTCTATCTCCCTCCTCACCCAAGGAGCACTGGCTTTTACATTTCTGCCATTTTGGAACTGAAGTTACAACAGTGTGAAACATCTTCATTTCCCCCCAGAGCTGTCTGCTCAGGTAATATTCCCCAATGACTGGTTCAAGGTTTCCACCCTCAAACTTCTACCCCAATGGGTGCTCAGCATGCCTGTACCTTCATAGCCTGGGAATGGAATTTTTAATCTGTGTAAAGTGTTAGTAATCAAGAAGTAATTACAGCTGTGAATAGTGTTCAGTGTTTATTTGAAGTTAAATGCTGAAGCAATGAAGAGCTGTGAGAACATCTGTAATTCATTCCTAACTTGTTATTTTGTATAAAATAGACACAAACTATTTTCTTTCTATTGGCAGAAAGTGGTGACAACCATAGCAAGGCAAAGTGATGAAGAACTGAAAGTCACTTTCCCACACTGTGGAGATCTCCAAATGGCTCAGTGAGATAATCCAGTGAATTGCTACACCATATGGAGTAGGAAGGCCTAGGGTTCAATTGTTGGACTTCGCTAGTTAAACAGGACATTCATTAGGTCATTGAGATGTAACAGTTTGCTTCAGTGCACCTGAGCTAACGAGAGGAATTTCAGCCATGCTTTCGGCTCCTGATAACCATCCAGCAACTGCTGTTAGAAGTGTTGGATAAATATTGGATCCAGTTTGGCTCTGATACCCACTGTGACTGAACAGCCACCCACCGAAAAAGAGTAAATTATCAGAAGGTAATGGAGGTCACGCATGGTAGGAGGCAGGGACTAAAATGAACGGCCTAATTCTGCCAGGAATTCACGCAGGTGGTAGAAATATT
Source organism: Carcharhinus amblyrhynchos (assembly GCF_965287045.1). Lineage (NCBI taxonomy): Eukaryota > Metazoa > Chordata > Chondrichthyes > Carcharhiniformes > Carcharhinidae > Carcharhinus > Carcharhinus amblyrhynchos. The sequence goes on from NC_137325.1 coordinate 90,318,942, forward strand.
ATATGCATTTTTTGATCTGGGATCATTCAGCTGAGGGTATTTTCGGAAATTCTGGAGCAGCTAATATTCAAATATATACTAACAATTTACCTTTTGTCTTTTATGAAATACTTTGGAGGAGATTCAAGTAGGTCACAGAAAACTTTGGAATAGATTTTTATGGAGTTTCATGTGGAGACCCCACAACATATCCGAAATGGTGCCGGGAACTTGGATCTGGAAGTTCTGCCCCCATTTCCAGCAGATCCTGGTAGAGGAGCAGGGGCAGGAAACAATTCACACGTGGAGGAAATAAACTCCAAAGGGCCATTTAAGTCCAGTGCTGACTGAGTTCAGAGAGACCACCTTCACTGAAACATGAACACTATCCTGCAATGTGTGCATTACAATTTTCTAGTGTAGATGTAAATGTGTGGAAAGGACGGATAATGTCAATGAAACTGTTAAGCTGTCACATTATTTAAATTTTGAACAACGAATTTCCCCAGCCTTGTGCCAGAAATCAGCTTGGAGCTGTGTAAAGTATTCTAATGTTCATTTATATGTAATTAGCAGGCCAGGACCGAAGTCTCGAGGTGTGCTGGCCTCTCTCCTCGCCACCAGGAGTGCTTCACTCCAGCGAGGTTTACAACAGCTCCCCAATTGCAGGGAGCTGGTGGCCCGATCCTGCTGGAATGAAGGGAAGCCATGGAGGTCCTCCAGGAGGTTGGGGTAAGGGGGTGGGAGGGGTGGCTCCCTGGGCATTGCTGACTTGACAGTGCCAGCCCAAGGGACAAAGTGGCAATGCTTGGAGATACCTTGGCAGCCCCCCACTGGGCATCAGCGGAGACCAGTGATTGGTCTTGGCCATCGGGGTGAGGGAGGGAGAAGGGGGGGTCATTGGGCTTTGGCCTGTTGGAGGTGTCCAGGCTACTGGGTGGGGGGGGGGGGGGGGGGGGGTCAGGACAGTGGTGGGGGGGGGTGCAGGGGGGGGGGTGTCGGGACTGTGGGGGGGAGGGATCAGGACTACCGGTGGGTCTGGGTAAGTGGGGGGGCGGATTGGGAGATCGGAACTGCCCTGGCGGGGGGAGGAAGATTGAAGGTGTTGGGGCGTGGGGTGGTTGAGACTGGCTCAGACACATCTGGGAGGCCAACGATCAGTGTATATGGGGATCGGTGAGGCAGTATTGCAGGTCACAGAGCTGGCCAGCAGTTGAGCTGGCCAGCAGTAGTGCAGGGCTACTGCATACGCACCAATCTCAGCATTGACAGATCGATGCATGTGTAGTAACGCACTCAACGTTATAAGAACATAAGAACATAAGAAATAGGAGCAGGAGTAGGCCATCTAGCCCTTCGAGCCTGCCCCTGCCATTCAATAAGATCATGGCTGATCTGTTGTGGCTCAGTTCCACATTCCCGCCCTCTCCCCATAACCCTTAATCCCCTCTCTTATCAAAAACCCATCAACCCGCGTCTTAAAAATATTTAGCGAGGCAGCCTCCACCACTTCAACGGGCAGAGAATTCCAGAGATTCACCACCCTTTGAGTGAAGAAGTTCCTCCTCAACTCCGTTCTAAACTGCCCCCCCTTTATCTTGAGGCTGTGCCCCCTAGTCCTACTGTCTTTTTTGAACGGGAAGAGTCTCTCCACCTCTATCCTATCCATCCCATTCATCATCTTATACGTCTCAATGAGATCTCATTATGCTGCTGGCCTCTTGGGTGGGAATAGCCCCTCCCACTGATTTCTAATAAGATTCATGTTAGTGCACTCTGTGATGCACAGAGTGTGGAAGATTCATTTTGAAACTGCCGCTGAATAAACTGACAGAATTTACTTTAGTTTTTAAGTGAATTTGACACTTAGAATTTTTAGAGTCTCACCTCAGATCTGTAGCTTAACTCCTCTCTAAGTCTTTGAAGGCCAGCTGTTTTGCTTTTCTGTAGACTAGTTAATTTATGGGAAGGTGATGGCCTAGAGTCATTATCGTTGGACTATTAATCCAGAAACTCAGCTAATGTTCTGGGGACCCAGGTTTGAATCCTGCCATTGCAGATGGTCAAATGTGAATGCATTAAAAAAATGACTGGAATTAAGAATCTACTCATGACCATGAAACAATTGTCGATTGTTCAAAATATCCATCTGGTTCACAAATGTCCTTTCGGGGAGGAAATCTGTCTCCTTACCTGGTCTGGCCTATATGTAACTCCAGAGCCACAACAATGTGGTTGACTCATAGGGATGGGTAATAAATGCTGGCTAGCCAGAAATGCCCATGTCACACAAATGAATAAAAAAATTCAGAATTTACTGTGAAAATCCCCTAGTTGCCACACTGCAGTGCCTGTTCAGAAAAATTGAGGGAGAATTTAGTATGGCCAATGCACCTAAATCTTTCGGACTGTGGGAGGAAACTGGAGCACCCGGAGGTAAACCCATGCACGCACAAGGAGAACATGGAAGCTCCACACTGACAGGGATCCAAGCCAGGAATCGAATCTGGGTTCCTGATGCTGTGAGGCATCAGTGTTAACCACTGTGCCACCGTGCCACCTAAAAACTCAACACTGGAGTTTAATATCCTCAGAAGATGACACTCTTAACTTCCAGTGATTACATTTAAGGTCAAGTATGCCAACATCTGCACCTGATCTGCATTTCCATCAGGTGAGGCTGCATGACCATGGAGGCACCTGGCACAATTTGCCCTCATCTGCTTTTCTCATTATCAGCTTATATTGTCTCAAACATGGTTTGAAATTTTAACTTTGTCTCAAACTTTAAACTGTGACTGTGCCAATGCCATTACATAATGCATTTTGAATTAGTCGGACTTACATAAGATTTGGCACAAGAAACTATTTATTGTGAACAGACTCTATTCTCCATCACTTAATGTTCCTTCTTGAATTGGAATGAATATTAAACTCCTCACTGACATGTAGCTTTTGTAAACTGCATTTGGATTTAATCAGAGGAGATTTATCGCATTGGAATATTAATTGCACACTTGGCTACTTGAGATGTCACGTAACTTTATAAAGTTGTGTTGCAAGTTGGAAAGTTCAGAAGGATCAATAAGTTTTTTTAGATATTCTTCTTGATTTTGTGCTGTGAGTTTTGTAATCTCACTGTCTTATTACAAATTCCACTGACTGCAGTGACCAGTTTTCCTTTATGTAAGAGGCATTTCCTAGAACTGGGTACAACCATGACTCCTTTAGCTCCATTTTAGTCTCCTGGTCCAAATTGGTTTTGCAATATCTCCAAATAAGTTTTTTTTTGTCAATTTTAGACAGATACCACGCAGCATGGTAGAATAGCGGTTAGCACTGCTGTCTCACAGTACCAGAGACCCAGGTTTGATTCCTGGCTTGGGTCATTGTCTGTGTGGAATTTGCACATTCTCCTTATGTCTGTGTGGGTTTCCTCCGGGTACTCCACTTTCCTCCCACAGTCCAAAGATGTGCTGATTAGTTTGACTAGCCATTCTAAATTGACCTTAGTTGTGGAGAGATTAGCAGGATAAATATGTGGGATTACAGGGATAGGATGGGATTTTTGTCGAAGCAGGCTTGATGGGCTGAATGGCCTCCTCTGTACTGTAGGGATTCTGTAACTGGGAATACTGGCCAGCCAGCGATATCTATGTCCGACGATTGAATACCAATTATTACAAAATTCCTGTCATCGCATAACGTTCCTTGTACTACTTACAACTTTATAGATTTGCCTCAGTATTCACATTAGGGTGCATAGTTGAGATTCACACAGCAGGGAATAAATTCACTTTATGAAAATATTTGATGGAATAGAGGGAGGAGAGAAGAAATAATAAGTGATTTAACATCTTTGAAATTAGGGGAAATCACCAGATCCAAATGAAATATATCCCAGGCTGCAAAGAAAAGACAAAAGGAAATAATGAAGGTTCTGACCATCATTTTCCCGTCCTCACTAGCTCTAGACATGATGCAGGAGGGCTGGAGGATTCTTAACTGTATAGTGATTGAGTACATTATTGGCCCAGAAATTCCAGATACCAAATAGCCAGAGACACCCTGGGAATTACTGGATAAATTGCATTTTCCAATGGGCAATCCCCTGCTCCCCAAGATCCCCCGAAAATATCTTCAAATCTGATTTAGAGTCATAGAAGTTGCAAGGTTCTAACCTCCTTACTTGGATAGTTACCCAGGAAATATTAGAGAGAAATAAACCATATCTAATTCCAAAATAAGTGTACAACTGATGCCTCCCCCCCTCCAATTCCTCACTGAATGCATCAACCTGCTGACCCTCCAACACACTTGACTGCCCTCAATTCTGCCCCAGCCCTCTGGCACCTGACTGACCCTCAAACCTACCCTGACCCTCCAACTCCCCCAACCCTCTGACCACCTTGATTCTCCAACTCTGTCTTTGAACCTCCAAACACTCAAAGCCTCAGACCACCCTTGAACATTAATGCCCCACCCTTCTGATCCTGACCCGTTAATGCCCTCTGACCCATTTTGGCCCAATCTTACCATCTTACCCACCTTGCCATCCTATCCAGGAGGTACCCTGCTCACCTCGTCAACTTCCATCCTGCCACCTACCATTGTACAACCCTACCACCACAAGTCTGCCACCCTGCTCATCCTGTTAACCTTCCCAGTTGGCACTCTACACATCTTGCCACCTACCACTTGGCACAACATTGAGGGCCGAAGGGCCTGTACTGTGCTGTACTGTTCTATATGTACTTAAGCTATTCAAATATCCCAAAGCTTTTCAATGTCTTACTGAATGAAGACTTACCAAAATAGGACAGCTAGTGCAGTAAAAAGCTGACATGTCTCAGTTTCCCCTGACAATCCTCTACTGCAAAGAAAGACTCTGTGAACAGGCATGTTCCGCATTCCTGAAGAGGCCTGGGCCAGAAATATGGGGCCCATCTTAGTACAAAAAACTCAGAACAAAGTGATGATTTCCACTCCTTAGAAGATTTGGCCCAATATGTTCAAGAGGTAGGGATTAACTGCAAATTCACTACTGCTCCTTTATATACAAGGAACTGCAAGTGTGAGATTGAATTGGGAGATGCATGTTTGCAAAGTGTATCCCTGTAAATAATAGTTTACAGCACACTAAATTAGTTTCCAGTTCTATCCTTCACCACCTGGCCCTTTGTGTTTGAACAATAATGTTTAGAAAGCGAGAAAGGGATAGATTGAATAATTACAGCCTACTCAGCTTAATCTCAGTGGTGGATATATCATTGCAAAAAATTCTGAATGTCAGTGTAAGGGGATTTCTCAGGGCATCCCACTGCGGAGTCTTGTATTCAGCTGAATCCAGCTAACACAAAGACTTTGCAAAAGAGAGTGTGCAATTAAAGACATTCTTTATTTGACCAACATGTATAGGGATAGAAATGGTTAGAGGATTCTAACTTCGCTCTGATGTTATATTACATGATCACAACAGATACACATTTCTGAAGATTTGGCCCTCCCGCCCAACCTGTCATCCAAGTTAGATGGTCCAATTGCATTAATATACTTTTTTACTTTGGCCAATATCATTCTACCTTCTAGCAGAATTAGGAATTCATTGGACAACCAACCCCATAGATTCTTCCTGCCGTTGCCTAGTAACCTTGTCTACGCAAATCCAGTAGGTTCAATGGTCGCCCCTAATGCTTGCAGTCCTTGGACAAGAAGGGAGTCATCTTTTCTGGTCTGTTTTCTGTCCCTTTATGAGTGGAGGCTGAACATGTCTATTCTTTGCAACTAGAAGCTGAATCCTTCTGTTTATCTCATAAACCTTGGTTACTTGTAACTGCTTGGCCTGTCCCTGATAATGGGGTGTATGGTCTATGCTTCATTGTTCCAAAAGAATGTGGTCTAGCTAATTAAACTTATTTCCCATTATGCCAAGGGGTAAATTGTTGGCCAAAGCTCACAAGAAAATATAAAAATACAGTTTAAATATATATTTGTTCAAAATTGATTATATATGTGATTATACAGACAATATCTTTGTATAGTATATACGTGAGGTACATTGTGATATTGTTGATATATATAAGGCACACTGTAGTCTCTACTTTAAACTAATTGACTTTGTTTTAATAGTCTCAGAAAGTAGGTTTCAATATCCCCTAGTACAGTCAGCATAAATCATCATTTAGAAAGAGAGGAATTAATCAAGGATCGTCAGTATAGATTTGTTAAGGGAATGCCATGTTTAACTAATTTGATTGCATTTTTGAGGAGCTAACAAGTAGGGTCAATTTGGTTGATGTAGTATATATAGACTTTAGCAGGGCCTTTGACAAGGTCCTGCATGGCAGGTTGGTTAGAAAAATAAATGCCCATCAGGCCCAAGGGAAAGTGACAGGTTGAATCCAAATGTTGGCTGAGTGGCAGGAAGATAAGGGTAATAGTCAACAGGAGTTCTGGTGATGGCAAGGCTGCTTCCAGTGGGGTTTCACAGGACCCAGTGCTGGGTTGTTTGGATTTTCCTTGTATGATTTGGAGTTAAACATAGGGAACATGATTAAAAAGATTGTAGATGACACAAGAATTGGTTGATACTGAGGAAGAAAGCGAAAGGCTGCAGGAAGATACTAGTAGGTTGGCCAACTGGGCAGAAAATAGCAAATGGAATTCAAATTGGAGAAAAGTAAAGCACTTGGGGAGAGAAAACAAAGCAAGGAAATACACAATAAAAGTTCAAATCTGAAAAGTATAGACCACTGATAGGCAACCTAGGCTAGTGAGTGGATGCAGAAGGAATGCACAGATCTCACAGTCAATGTCATGCATAATTAGCATACACTGGACTTTGATTGCGCTTACTGTGCATGTTTATCACTTTGGTCATACCAGTAGGAAAAAGCCTATGTGGACGGAAACCAGTGGAATATGGCAACTCTGTGCATGGACAACGGTCAACAAAATGGGCTGCACTCAGAACCCTGATGGGCCGCTTGTGTCCCCTGGGCTGCAGGTTGCCCATCATTAGTGTAGAGGAACAGAGGGATCTTGATGTGTATGACCACACATTATTGAATGTAGAGAAGATGGCTAAGGAGACATACGGATTACTTTCCTTTTTCAGCCAAGGAATAGATTGGAAGAGCAGGGAGGTTATGCCAGAACCAAATAAATAATTAGGAAGGCAGCATTAGTGTACTGCATATGACGGTTGGAGTATTACAGAATTGATGTGATCACACTAAGCAGAATCTAGAGGAGATTTATGCGGATGTTGCCAGACATAAATTGCAAAAAGGAAGATCTTGTTTGACTAATCACATTGAATTATTTGAAGTCACAACAGACAATGCAGACAAGCTTTATGAAGTAGGTATAATTTATCATGATTTTTAAACTTTCAAAATTTTCAATGAAGCGCCACATAATGAAGTAATAAATAAAGGCACTACTTGCAGAGCTGGGGGGAGGGGGGTTGTGGTAAGGAGTAGAATGGGTAACCAGATGGCTGTAAAACAGATAGCAGAGAATGGGGATAAAAATTGACTGAAGGTGAAATACACTGCTGCACAGTGGAGTCAATGATGGGACCACATTCTTCACAGTTTATATTAATAATTTAGACTTTGGAATCAAAAATAATTTTCTAAATTTGCAAATGATATCAAATTGGGAGCGGCAGGTGAGGGTTAGACAGTCCTGTGGAGAAATGCAACAAATTACAAGACTTTAATAAACTTGCAGAATGGACATAAATTGACAAATGAGTTTCAAAGGAACTTAAAACTTAGAAGCCGAAGTAGGCCATTTGACCCTTTGAGCCTGCTCTGTGATTCAATAAGATCATGGCCAATCTGGTTGTAGTTTCCACTTTACTTTCCTGTCTATGCCTTTTAACATTTGATTCCCTTGTCTTCCAAAAATCTAAATCAGTCTTGAATAAAATCAATGACCCAACTTCCGCTGCTTTCTGAGAAAGAGAATTCCTATGCCGGGAGCCTCGAGTGAACCTGTATCTGAGGTCACAACTGCAGATGTCGGAGCAGCTTTTTCAAAGGTCAACCCATGGAAAGTGACCGGCCTGGGTGCGATACCGGGATGAGCACTTAGATCCTATATGGACCAGCTGGCAGGGGTAGTCGCAGACGTCTCCAAACTCTCTCCTTTCTTTACAACAATTTGATGTCCCTATGTGCTTTAAGGAGACAACCAAAGAAAAGTCAAGCCTTAATGACTATCATCTGGTGGCTCTGACAGCCATCATTATGAAGTTCTTTGAAAGGTTAGTCATGGCACGAATCAATTCCGGCCTCCCAGATTGCCTGGATCCACTATAGTCCGCCAACTACTGCAACAGGTTCACAGAAGACACCATTTTCCTGGCCCTGCACTCAACTCTGGAACACCTAGATAACAAAGATACCTCTGTCAGGCTCCTATTTATGGACCACAGCTCAGCCTTGATCACTATTATTCCTACGAAACTTGTATCCAAGCTCCATGGCCTGGGGCACGACTCCTCCCTCCGCGACTGGAATCTAGACTTCCTAACCCACAAACTGCAATCAGTAAAGATAGGCACAACACTTCCTCCATGATCATCCTCTATACTGGTGCCCCACAAAGTTGTGTTCTCAGCCCCCTACTATACTCCTTATGTACTTATGACTGTGTGGCCAAATTCGTCTCTAATTCAATTTTCAAGTTTGCTGATGGCATCACTGTAGTGGGTCGGATCTCAAACAATGACGAGACAGAGTACAGGAAAGAAATAGAGAATCCGGTGAACTGGTACAATGATAATAATCTCTCCCTCAATGTCAATGAAACAAAGGAGATAGTCATTGACTTCAGGAAGCCTAGTGGAGGATAAGCCCCTGTCTTCATCAATGGAGACGAAGTAGAAATTGTCGAGAACTTCAAATTAACCTGTCTGGCCCCTCCATGAAAATGCTATAGTTAAGAAGCCCACCAATGCCTCAACATTCTCAGAAGACTCTCACCAACTATTACAGATGCATCATAGAAAGCATTCTTTCTGGTTGTATCACAGCATGGTATGGCTCCTGCTCTGTCTAAGACCACAAGAAACTACAAAGAGTCGTGAACGAAGCCCAGTCCATCATTCAAATCACCCATTGACACTGCCTACACTTCCCATTGCCTCAGAAAAGCAGCCAGCATAATTAAGGACCTCACGCACACTGGACATTCTCTCTTCCACCTTCTTCATCAGGAAAAAGGTATAAAAGTTTGAGAACATGTGCCAACCAACTCAAGAACACCTTCTTCCCTGCTGCCATCAGACTTTTGAATGGACCTCCTCACTTTAAGTTGATATTTCTCTACACCCTAGCTATGACTGTAACATTATATTCTGCACACTCTCCTTTCCTTCTCTATGAATGGTATGCTTTGTTAGTATAGTGAGCAAGAAACAATAGTTTTCACTGTTTACTAATACATGTGACAATAATAAATTAAATCAAATCAAATTAAATTGAATTCCATAGATTAACAAACCTTTGAAGGAAATAAAATTCTCCTAACCTCTTATTTTTAAATAGTGTCCCTTGTTCAAGTTTCTTCCACAGGAGGATACATCTTGTATCAAGCCCGCTGAGAATATTGTACGTGTTTTGAGACTCTGTCCTTCTATCCTGGACTTGTGGCATAAGCTTTGTTCTTAGACAGATTGTAGTCATCGCCTGGTATCTGTTTAACACTTGCTTATTAGTATTACACCTAACAGATTACAGAGTTGGCACATTGCTCTAAGGCATGACTCCAAACTCTTTCTTGAGAGCCTAGCACATGACTGACTGATGTCAGTGGTACGTTATCTCCTATGTCACACATTATCATAGCCCATCTATTAACCTTTTATAACACACTATGTTTCAGTAAGATCATCTCATTCTTCAAAACAGCAAATGAGTATAGGCAGAACCTGCTCAACCTTTCTTGATTAGAAAAAATGCTGATCCTAAGATATCTTTTTTCAAATGAGACCAAAACTATACACAGTACTCCAGATATGGCCTCACCAAGGTCCCATACAGTTGTAAAACTTCTCTAGTTTTACAACCTATTCTCTTTGGAATAAACACCAACATTCATTCCATCGGCTATCCTAATCACTCACTATACCAGCACGCTAACATATTGAGATTCATATAACAGCACACCCAGATCCCTCTGTATTGCTGAGTTCTGCAGTCTCTTTCCATTTCAATAGTGTACTGTTTTTCCATTTTGGCAGCCAAAGTGGACAAGTTCAGATTTTCCCACATTATATTCCATTTGCTAAAACTTCTGCTCCCTCACTTAACCTATCTTTACCCCTTTGCAGATTGTCTACCTCCTCATGACAACTTACATTTTAACCTATCGTTGTTTCATTGGCAAATCTAACCACCATACCTTTGTTCCCTTCATTCAAATTATTAATGTAAATTGTACCTTGTTGAGGCCTCAGCATCCCTTTGTCACTTCACTAGTTGCAGACTGCCAACCAGAAAATGACCCATTATCCTCCTTTTTACTTCCTGTTAGCTAGCTAAATCTTCAGCTGTGCCGATATGTTACATCCAACACCATGTGCTCTTATATTAAGTATATTAATTTATAATTAATTGAATCCTGCTTCTGCTAATAAGCTTTACTATTACTAGTAAACCTTATACTAATAACGCAAAGTGTGGAGGTACAGCATTAAAATAAGAGGCCTCTTATTACTTTGGAAATAAAAATGTACATAGCGTTAAAAAGCAAAGAGATCTGGGAGTACAAATACACAAATCACTAAAAGTAGCAACATAAGCTAATAAGGCCGTCAGAAAAAGCACTAGGGTTTGTTTTTCAGAGGGACAGAATTGAAAAGTAGAGGAGATATGCTGATGTTTTGAACCTTGGTTAGATGGAATACCATGTACACTTCTGGTTGGCATATTAAAAATTGGTGTTGGGCCACAGGAGGCCATTACAAAGATAAAATGCAAGGGGCTGGATTTTATAGCTCCTTCGAAGGGCTAGATGGCCTACTCCTGCTCCTATTTCTTATGTTCTTATGTTCTTATGCTGTCGTATTTGAAGGTGGTGGTTTGAATAATGCAACGTGTGGACTTCCCATGGGAGAAGCATCAGGCAGCCCACCTATCCTTGGGAATATTGAAATCCTTAAGTAACTAAAGGCCTGATTGTGTCTTCACCACTATTTCACCCACATCAAGAGAAAACCTAGGCCAAGCAGGCAGTTTGGTAGCTTTGACTGTGTGAACTGGTGTCTAGCAAGAAAGTGGGCATCTCCTTCAGAAATCTCTGTGCTCATTAAAGTTATATCACCTCCCACAACATCATCCTCCCAACTCCACCTGGCCCAATCGTCCCCCTCACAGCCCTGACCTTGTAGACCTCATGCCCTTTGTCACACACATCCCTCACTGGGGCCTGCTAGCTAGGTCTCACTGATATCCTGAACTTAACTGGCAGTCTGGGTTCCGCAAGTCCTTTTTTGGGACTGCCTGTATTAGCAATTGCCGCTGTTCCACCTGGTACTGCTGAGACAACAGAACTGCCACCAGTCAGATTGGCCAGGAGTTTTCTGAGGTGGGACTTCCTCTACAGATGATGCTGCAAGTTTCACCTTAAAACAATTCACACGCTGCCAAACTTAAAATGGCTGTGGGGCAGCCACTTTTTGTGGAGGGGCTTATGATTGACTTTTCGGTCAGAGCAGGCAGTGGAGAATACTTCATCCCATAAGATCCAGCCTGAGGTTTTCCCTCTCAGGAAAGAGTGAACAGATTGCTTCTCTTTTCTTATGAAAACTGAAGGCTGAGATGCGACCGAATAGGATCTTTAAAACTAGGAAACGTTTTGAAAGACTTTGATGCATCGAGTGGCTCCCATCATGGGGAAGAAGGAAACTAGAGATCAAAATCTAAAGAAATCTAAAATATTCACCAAGAAATCAAATCAGGAATTCAGAAGAAATTCCTTGACCTAAAATAATGAAAATGTGGAACTTGAGACCACAGGGTGTGGTTAGAGTGAATAGTATAAATCTATTTAAGGGGATGTTAAATAAGCATTTGAAGGGGAAGGGAAAAAGAAGTTTATTTATTAGTCACAAATAAGGCTTACGTTGACACTGCAATGAAGTTACTGTGAAATTCCCCTTGTCACCACACTCTGGCGCCTGTTCGGGTCAATACATATAGCCAGCATGTCTTTCAGGATGTGGGAAGAAACTGGGGCACATGGAGGAAACCCACACAGACACAAGGAGAACATGCAAACTCCACACAGTGACCCAAGCTAGGAATTGAACCTGGGTCCCTGGCACTGTGAAGCAGCAGTGCTAACCATTGATAGTGTTAGATGAGGAAGGATGGAAGGATGCTCAGGAGGAGCAAAGATGTTAGCAAGAACTGGTTGGGCTGAATAGCCTGCTTCTTGCTGTATAATTTATGTCACCCTGTGACCATCATCTATCATGCAAACTAATAGTGCACCTATGTTTTCACTTGCCAAAGTTGATATCTGACATATTTTACATTCTCACCTTGCATTAAACGGTTAATCAAGTCTTGATATACCCATCTTCACATGTCCAAGTGAGTCCACGAGCTATCAGCAATTCTGAATAGGTTATATGCACAATTGCTTAAAATAAGCACAGGCTCTAGCACAAAGTCAATATACTTAAGCAATGTCCGCTGACAGTATTCACACACCCATATCTTCTAATTGTGGTTAAGTTGTCTCTCTTGACCATGTACTGAACTAATTAGACTGCCAAGCTAGGCCACCAGTGGAATGGTTGCAGGGGTGGGGTTATGTTAGCAGGGTGTTTCAGGGCTGGGTGCAGTAATTCCTCATGCTGAGATTTTGGGGCTCTAAAGGGACCCGATGCATGATCAGGGTAGGAAAGCTCAGCAAAGTCAGACATATCTCATTGACGACCAACAGTCAAAGTGCTTGGATACAATTTTGGCCTCGAACAACACCCTCCCCACCTACTCACCAATATCTGTCAATTTGCATCCTCTTTCACAACCTCAACCCCCCCCACCACACTTCTCCTCCCATCACCCCCGCCTCCTGCTCCCATAGCCCTTACTCCCCCACCACCCCTCTATCTTCTAGTGCATCCTGTTACAACACTAGGCTGGTCTCTTCTTTTGGACTTTAGCTAGGCCAGCAACGACAGAGCCTGTGGAGGTATATCATTCCATTTGGGATGCTGGAAAACGCCTCACCCTTACCACCGGTGGATTATTGCACTCTGACGTTAAATGAAAGTAAATGAAAGATTGTGCTAAGATGTTTGTTTGGAGAATTGGCTTAATGGACCAAATGGACACCTTCTGCTCCATAAGGATTCTATGGTTCCTGGTTTGATAGATCTGACCACAGCTTTATTCTTCCACTCATTTATCCCAGATCAGCATAAAAATGAACAGAAAGTCTCTGTCACTCTTTAAATGACTTGATGAAATTGATATAAACATTGGTAGCAAAGTACAGGAAAATCTATAAGCGTAATACTAAACGCTAGTAATCTACGCATGAAGTATATTGGACATTAACACAAACTGATCCAATACCAATTGAAAGCACCAAGGTTATGAGGGCTTGTAATCAGTTAGCTAATGAACTTACATGCCCTGAAACAATGTCAGCTTTTCAAATTTTGAAATGGCTTTCTGGAAACATGGTCCAATGTGGGTACTAGAGGTATAGTACAGGAGATCCTGCAAGGGATTCTAGTTCTTTGTGAAAGAGAAGGACACTTGACAGTGGAGACTTACCATTTCTTTCACTTGCACAAACTGATGCTGTAAAATGCAGTCCCGTTGTGATGGTCGTACGTAGGGTGCTGGGGCTGTAAGCATTGATATCACCTACAACCCTGAAATATGTGCATGGAGCAATGTATAGGTCTCAATGATCAACAAGGCTAAATGACTGTGCTAAGAAATGTATTATAGCCCTATATCATTAGTGAAATTGAAGTTCCAGCTTTGATTTTAGTAATATTGCACATCGGGTATTTGCCTCCAAGTATTATTGATTTCATTTGGTAAAACTGCAAGATGTCTCACATTTTAGAGAATATGATACCTGGCAGAAGCCTGTGATGCATATCTCTTGACATATCAGATTACTAATGTTTTGGTTATAGCAGTGTTGTTCTTCAAATGCTTTATTATTCTCTCACAAAAGGAACAAATTCAATCTTGTCCGATACTGGCCAATGTCAACAAACATATTCTGGCTGAACATCAAACTGAGATCAGTATGACAGGAAAAAAATGACTTTATAGTGAAAGTGTTAAATGATATTGCAGTAAAGCATTTTTCTATTGAAATTAAACTCTGCCCTATTATCAGAGAAACATTTAACACGCTGATATGAAATTTCATGTTGCTATTTTGATCGAGGCGTAAATCCATTTATTTAAAACACTAAGGATCAATTTAACAAAGTCATGCTCCCAGCGGCATTCTAAGAGATTGAAAACAGTAAAGGCCACCTGTCTGAATTCCTGTTTGCACTATTTAGGAGTGAAGGTCTGCATCGGGAGTGTGATTTTGTAGTGTCATTCCTTACATGTTCATGTGATAATATCGCGCTGCATAATTTCACAGCCTTTTAATGCTGCATCTTTGACTCCAAACGTTTCCACTATACAAGGGATCCAGGCTGCCTGGCAAACATGATAAGCAGCTTAAATCTGTGGCGTAAAAATCCATGTAAACATTTTTCAAAAAAAAGGCTTTATAGTTACTTCAACTTATTTTCTTTAGAGATTTTATGGATCATTTTAGGAGCTTGTGTTGCTGATGGGAAGCTTTGACCACCTGTAGCTGATAGTTGAAATTCTGGTGCAAATTTTGGCCATTCTTGGTCACAAAACTTTAAGCAGCGGTGGCCCAGATCATCAAGAAGGGGTCAAGGCTCGTCATTAACAATACAGAATCCGACCCCTCGTTGTCATTCCCAGCATTCCCAGATGTGGCACATATCTGACACCAGAGTACAGCAGGATATCAATTTAATGGTTTATTTTCTTAATTCATTTTGAAGAAAATTTGACAATTTGCAATTGTGCTAAGAGTAGGAGAAAGGGAAACAGTTGTTGACCACCCAGGACGTTATTTTTTATGGATCTCTAGTCAAAGGTTTTCCGGGATTAATTTCTATGACTTGTCTTCCTGACCTACTTAACTAATTCCTACCATTGGCTTCCCTCACCAAAATGATGGTGGCTCCAATCAAAGGAGTAAAACTGAAACAGATGGTGGAAAATAAATATTATCTTTTGATCATTTTCAACAAAGCGATTAATAAGCTTAAGATTTACTGCGATAAGAGATTTTTGTAGAAAATATCACAATCAAAGACATGATTAAGTATTTTGCGGATCACAGAATAAAAATACTCGACTTCTTTTCATTTATGATAATATTCTAGGGCAGAGCTTCCCACACTCGGAGCATGCATCAAGAACTTAGGTGCCAAACTCTGATAGTACCAAACACAGACAATCCTCTCCATTAAAATGATTGATCAGAATATCGTGTGAGGTGCATGATATGCATTCTCAATGTGTAAAAGACTGCTAAACTGACTCCACTAACCCGCTCATGTGGCTCGCGTGGCAAACTTTGAAGAAAATGAAAAGGATTCTCCAAGTGTCCTGGGCAACATTTATCCCTCAAGGAATGCTATTAAAAATAGATGAACTGATCACTTATCTAATCACAGTACATGAGACCTTTGCTGTTTGCAGTTGTTCTCTTAGCTTTGATTGCATAGCTGATTAAGAAACATTTTGGGATGTCTTGAGGATGTGGAAGGAACTATAGTTTGGCTCACGTTTTCACCACAGTGGAGGGGCTGTCCACCATGGCAGAAATCCAGAAATAGTCAAAAGTTCCTACCCCAAACCCAGCATTTTCTATATTCTCTGGGGGACACTTAGAGGGGCACACTGCCTTTAAGTGCTAGTTGTCTGCATAATTTAATTTTGTGGAAAGCTTCTTGATCTCCTGCTAAGCTCTTAGGCAGTCAGTGGTGTGGGCCCTGCTGAAATCAACACTTCAATCAGGGAAATGAAGAATCAGCACAATATCTGCATTCTGCAATTGTGAATGACCCGGTATGATTACAATCCTTCTTTTTACACTGGAAATAATTTCCTGAATATATTCTCCCAGTAAAGGCTCTCAAGTTGGAAATGTATATTGAGACAAACAATTCCTAAATTATAATGAAAGGTGACCAACTGAGTAGCTAAAGGAAATACCAAAATAACTTTCAGAAATGTATTATCAGGATACATACAACTGATGGGGAGAAATTCCCACAGGGGTTCTCCCGTTCATCTACAGTTACTTGAGTGGAAGAGCCATGGGGATTCTGGAGAAATGGTGTAAATGTAATTTGTAACCTTCTTCCATTGTTCCCAAAATATTTCATTGAAGTTGCAGTAGTTATGCTCAAGAAACCCCAGCTTCAAGGCATTTCATAAGTGACTTATTATTGAATATCATCAAGTTTGACAGTGGAGGAAATGTGAAAAGGGTAGGATTTTCACCCCCTCAGCAACTTGTTTCATGGTGGTGTGAAGCAGCATGCTTCATACCACCATGGTTGAATCTTATGATCCTGCTGTTGTCATGGGGTGAACACACCCCTTGCTGCTGGGAAATCTGTATCATTGAAGAACCATAAGATCCTGCTGGCATGACTGGCAGCTTGATTTTGGCAAGAAGGGGGATTTTCCTCCCCCTCCGCGGTGTGTTTCACAGCAGTGGGAAACGGTGTGCTGCTTGCTGATGGTGGGTTTTTATGGTCCCACCGTGGTCAATGGAGCATTCCACTGAATGTACCCCTCACCGCTGGGAAACCTATGATGGGGCAACAGCATTGGTGGACCATATCCTGCAGGTGTCAATGGGCAACAAGATTTGAGTGAGAGAGCTAGATGATGGATGGGAAACAATGAGTTAGTGAACATGGGAGCTTTTCAGTTTAGAGAAGGGTTGGATATGGGAGTTCGCTTTCCATCCTATATCAATGGTTAGGGTTTGAGGACATAAATATAGGGGGTTTGGCAAACAGTGACATTGTGAAAAAAACTCCAGGAAGGTACTTGTCACCCATTATGGAATGGGTGACAAGTACAATTCAATATGGATAAGTGTAACATACTTTTGGAGACAAATGCAAGGAGTGAAAATGTATGCTTGGTGACATTTGACACTGAAGGGAGTGGACAAATAGATCCAGAAATTAAGCATGTAATTACTCAAAATGACAAACGCAGATAAATCAAGCCAAATATGGCACATTTTGGAGTTTTACAATAGGAGCAAGGATTTTGTAATCAGGAGAACAAAATTTCAAACTTTGTTTTAATTGCCATTGGGAAACTGATATTTTGACTCATGCCAAATTAAGTGCTCTAGCCGCCATGATTCCCATTGCTGTCAGGAGTGGAAGATTCCATCAATGATAGGACCCACCTAGATTTCTTCTATTGAAATAAATGTATTGAAAATCCAAAGAAGTCTACTTGAGAAGGACGATCTGTTGTGCAGATTATTGTTCAGGCAGTGAAAATGAAAATGTACTCCAGACAACTTGATTACCAGTGTCGGCATCGTTACAGTTAAAGGTCTATAGTTGGCAATAAAACTACTGCCAAAATGAAAACACTTCACGAGATATTTACCACACTGAAAAAGCTATATCCTGGCAATAAAGGCAAACCTTCATCACACACGTCTTTAATTTACAGGTTTTACGCATTTCAGATGTTGCTGGAAATTCGAACAATCTGCACTCCCTAATTCTATCATTTTACCTATTCTTATTTGTCATTCCCAAAAAAAATAGATTTGAAATTCACATAGTACAAACCACTTTATTACTAAAGTATTACTGATGTAAAATCAGAGGGGTCGAGCTTTCATTTTGGCCACAAATTATGTTGGTACTCATTTTTAAAAGTGTTTTTTTTCCCTCGGGTTTATGCTCAAAGCTATTTACATATTGCCAAATATAGAGTCTGTCCTGCACCAGCACAATCTGGCTGTGTCTCACTTTTTCTTGTAAATGTTACTTTGAAACATTTTCTTTCATTTATTTACGAGTGGTACCTTGGCGAAGTTTGACGAATGCAGCTGAAAATTAGTTTATGACACAAATAACCATTTTTTAATCAGTGTTGTTTCACTACTTCTGAGTAACCCAATTTTAAGTCACTGAAATTCACTTGTAAAAACCTATAAAGCTATTTCCTTGTTTCATTGCAATTCAGTAGACAGCGTCTTCATAAAATTGCTTTCAGCAATTTTTAAAATGTATCTTTCACTATCCTTGACTCCAAAGAAAAGATTTAATTTTTGAAGTCACCTTCAAGGCCTGTGAATGAGCACAATTGGTTGAAATTTCTAACAGTAATTAATTCACTTTAGGGAGCTTGGCCAATTTTGCAGGCAGGGGTTGTTTCTTGTGTGATGTTTGTAAGACAAGGGCAAACAATTACAGAGACTCAAGTTGTGCTAAACACAAATTGCAAGTAAAAATCTACAGCCTGAATCTCATCATTGTTCACGCCGGTGGGATTTTGCCATTCGGCTGCAGTGAATGGAAATTTGGCTGGCCGCCAAATTCTCTCTCTAACCTTGCTGCAGCGGGAACATGGTGTGAATGGCAGGTAAGATCACACCCAATGATTTTTTTTGCACTGGTGGTGCTGGTTTTGGTTCAATTCTACCAAAGAAAGACAAACTCAATCAAGACTCATGTCTTCATTCCCCGAATCACTTTTTTTTTAATGCTAATTTCTCAGAGAAGCTATTCAGCACTGTTTCCCTCCCTAACAGCACTATGAGTATAAATACACCAGACGGACTGCATTGGTTCCAAAAAATAGCTCCAACACTGCAAACCTTTCGAGGGCAGTTGGATTGGGTAACAAATGCTGGCCTTGCCAGTGATGCCCACATCCAATGAAAGAATTTTAAAAAAGTAATCCCAATGATATCATCAAATAGGGCAATCTATACATTATGTCAATCCCATCAAATCTGTTCTATGGCCAACTAATTGGAAAGGCCTATTTACTGAAGTACACTTAAGTTTTTTTTTCAGATGTAACACATAGTGATTGGACAGGGATCTTATGTGATGCATTATTAATCCAGAATATCTGGGTACGTTCACTGAATGGAGGTGTGGATCTGTGCCAGAGGAAGAAGGAACATGACATTAGACAGCAGAAAAATATCAAAAAAAAGTTTAAAGAAAGAAAGAGTGATAAGAAAAGTTTAAAAAAGAAATGTTCACTATGCAGCTGAACATTTATAAAATCTAGAAAAAAAAGCCTGATTGTTTTTCCACACTATTCTTATTCTGTGAGACACATTCAGTCATTGCAAAACACATTGAATGCTTACGGTCTGATTGTGTGAAAGTGTCTTTGTTTATTTAGTGAAGAGTGAAACTAAACAGATTTCTGGCCATCACACAACTTCAGAGCGAGTTTTTAATATGGCCTTGTGTGGGCTTTAGAGGCCTATAAAAAAACAGGTGTACAAGATCACAATAAGGACAAGCTTGACCAAATGTCAAGAGTTTGTGGAAAGAGGTGGCAAGTAACAAAAAGAGGAAATTGAAAACAGACTTGTGGTTATTTTAAACCTTGAACATATTAATCACTCAAATATTTTACTACTGATGCACTGAGGCATTGGCGAGTTCCATCTAAATAGCATTTTAAAATAGCTTTAAGGCATTCAGTTTTCTCAAATGATTTAAAATTGAGATAATGTGATGAAGGCCCCGGATGTATACAAAAATAGATCATGGCTGATCTTACAGTAATCTCAGATCTGCACTCCACTTGCTCATGATAACCTATCCCGCTCTTGCTTACCAAGAATCTATCCACCTCTGTCTTAAAAATATACAAATACTTTACTTCCATGACCTTTTCAAAGAACAGAATTCCAAAGACTCACAGCCCCAGCCCTCCGAGTGAAAACATTTCACCCCATCTCTGTTTTAAATGGGTGACCCCTTATTTTTAAACAGCGTCCCCTAGTTCTAGATTCTTCCAAAAGAAGAAACATCCTCTCTACAACCAACCTGTGACATCCCCCTGCCCCCTCCTCAGGATCTTATATGTTTCGCTCAAGTCACTCTTCTAAACTTCAGCAGATACACGCTTAGCCTGTCTAACCTTTCCTCATCAACTCATCCATTCCAAGTATTAATCTGCTAAACCTTCTGTGAACTGCTTCCAAAGTTTTAATAAGGTGACCAATACTGTACACAGTACTCCAAAGGTAGGCTCACTCATGCTTATACAACTGACCTGCTTACTTTTATAATCAATTTTCTGAGCAATAAATTATAATATTCAATTAACTTTCCTAATTACTTGCTACACCTGCATACTAACCTTTTGTGATTCATGCATTAGAACAGCCAGGTCATTCTACAGCTCAGAGCCCTGCAATTATTCAACATTTAGATAAAATTCTTGTTTTTTATCCTTCTTGCCAAAACGGATAATTTCACACTTTCCCACATTACACTCCATTTGCCAGAATTTTGCCCATTCACTGAACCTATCTGCATCTTTTTGTCGCTTCCTTCTGTCCACTTCACAATTTCCTTTCCTATTTATCTTTGTGTCATCAGCAAATTGAGTGGCACTGTGGCACAGTGGTTAGCACTGCTGCCTAACAGTGCCAGGGACCTGTGTTCAATTCTGGCCTTGGGTCACTGTCTGTGTGAAGTTTGCAGATTCTCCTTGTGTCGTATGGGTTTCCTCCAGATGCTCCAGTTTCCTCTCACAGTCCAAAGATGTATGGGTTAAGTTGATTGGCCATGGTAAATTAACCCTATGTCAGCGGGACTAGCAGGATAAATACGTTGGGTTACAGGAATAGTGGGATTGTGGTCAGTGTAGATTCGATGGGCCTTCTGCAGATTTAATGGCTTCCTTCTGCAGTGTGGGGATTCTATGAAATTTAGCACCAATCCCTTCATTCAAGTCACTTATATGAATTGTAAACAGTTGAGGTTCCAGTACTGATCCCTATGACACACTATTTGTTACATTTGCCGATCTCAAAAAGGCCCATTTAGCTAACCAATCTTCTTTCCATGCCAAAATGTTACCCCTCTAATATGAGCTCTTATTTTCCACAATAAAGTATTGCCTCCTTCTGCACAGTAGGGATTGGATGGTTTTATTCTATAATTTAAAAAACCTAATGGGACCTGTACTGAATCTAGAGTGTTTTGGAAAATTAAAACCAATGCAGCAAACTACCTCACTGAATACTTCTTTTAACACCCCAGGATGAAATCCATCAGGACCTTATCAGCACTCAACTCCAACAATTTATTCTTAGAACCATAGAACCATAGAACATTATAGCACAGAAACAGGCCTTTTGGTCCTTCTTGGCTATGCCGAACCATTTTTCTGCCTAGTCCCACTGACCTGCACTTGGACCATATCCCTCCACACCCCTCTCATCCAAGTACATGTCCAAGTTTTTCTTAAATGTTAAAAGTAAGCCCGCATTCACCACTTCATCTGGCAGCTCATTCCACATTCCCACAACTCTCTGTATGAAGAAGTCCCCCAATACTCCCTTTTTACTTCTCCCCCTTCACCCTTAACCCATGTTCTCTAGTTTTTTTCTCCCCTAGCCTCAGTGGAAAAAGCCTGCTTGCATTCATTCTATCTATACCCATCATAATTTTATACACCCTCTATCAAATCTCCCCTCATTCTTCTTTGCTCCTAACCTATTCGACCTTTCTCAGTAACTCAGTTTCTCAAGTCCCAGCAACATCCTTGTAAACATTCTCTGCACTTTTTCAACCTTATTAATAACCTTCCTGTAATTAGGTGACCAAAACTGCACACAATACTCTAAATTTGGCCTCACCAATGTCTTTTACAACCTCACCATAACATTCCAACTCTTATACTCAATACTTTGATTTATGAAGGCCAATGTACCAAAAGCACTCTTTATGACCCTATCTACCTGAGATGCCATTTTTAGGGAATTATGTATCCGTATTCCCAGGTCCTTCTGTTCTATTGCACTCTTCAGTATCCTACCATTTACTTTGTGAGTTCTACCTTGGTTTGTCCTTCCAAAGTGCAATACCTCAAACTTGTCTGTATTAAACTCCATCTGCCATTTTTCAGCCCATTTTTCTAGTTGGTCCAAATCCCTCTGCAAGCTTTGAAAACTTTCCTCACTGTCCACTACACCTCCAATCTTTGTATCATCAGCAAATTTACTAATCCAATTTACCACATTATCATCCAGATCATTGATATAGATGACAAACAACAATGGACCCAGCACTGATCCCTGTGACACACCACTAGTCACAGGCCTCCACTCAGAAAAGCAATCCTTCACCACCACTCCCTGCCTTCTTCCATTGAGCCAATGTCTAATCCAATTTACTACCTGTCCATGTATACCTAGCGACTGAACCTTCCTAACTAACCTCCCATGCGGGACCTTGTCAAAGGCCTTACTGAAGGCCATGTAGACAACATCCACTGCCTTCCCTTTATCCACTTTCCTGGTAACCTCCTTGAAGTACTCTAATAGATTGGTTAAGCATGACGTACCAAACACAAAGCCATGTTGACTCTCCCTAATAAGTCCTGTCCATCCAAATATTTATAGATCCTATCTCTTCATACTCTTTCCAATAATTTTCCTACCACTGACGTCAAGTTTACTGGCCTATAATTTCCTGGATTACTTTTTGAGCCTTTTTTAACAGAACAACATGAACTATCCTCCAATCATCCAGCACCTCACCCGTGGATACTGACATTTTATATATATAAGCCAGGGGCCCTGCAATTTCAAGATTAGTCTCCTTCAAGGTCCGATGGAATACCATGTCTGGTCCTGGGGATTGATCTACTTTGATTTGCCTCAAGACAGCAAGCACCTCCTCCCGTTTAATCTGTATAGATTCCATAACCTCCCCACTTGTTTGCCTTATTTCCATAGACTCCATGCCAATTTCCTTCGTAAATACGGATAAAAAATACATTTAATATCTCCACCATTTCTTTTGCTTCCATACATAGCCGACCACTCAGATTTTCAAGAGAACCAATTTTATCCCTTACTATCCTTTTGCTCTTAATATATCTGTCGAAGCTCTTAGGATTATCCTTCACATTGACTGCCAAAGCAATCTCATGTCTTCTTTTAGCCCTCCTGATTTCTTTCTTAAGTAGCTTCTTGCACTTTCTATAATCCTCAAGCATCTTATTTGTTCTCTGTTGCCTATACATGTCATACATCTCTCTCTTCTTTATCAGAGTTCCAAAATCCCTCGAGAACCAAGGTTCCTTATTCTTATTCACTTTGCCTTTAATCGTGACAGGAACATACAAACTCTGCACTCTCAAAATTTCTCCTTTGAAGGCCTCCCTCTTACAATCACATCTTTGCCAGAGAACAGCCTGTTCCAATCCATGCTTTGTAGAACCTTTCTCACTTCTTCAAATTTGGCATTTTCCAGTTCAGAACCTCAACCCGAGGACCAGATCTATCTTTATCCATTCAGTACCACCTCCCTGGACACTGTTAATTTCTGCAGTTCATCCCTGCCTTCCATTTCCTGGTTTATAGCTGTTTCTAGGATGTTGCTTGTAACATCTTGTGCAACTTGGTATCAAGACCCAAAATAATTCTGAATGACACAAGATAACTCAACTGTTATGTGGCACCAAACTTGATACCTGAGATACATTTTTGAGATAAGGTATGAGGAAGAGTTCAGTTGGATTAGAACTAAATTTACAGGGCAGTGGAGGAATAACAGAGGAATGGAATTCATTGGATGATTCTTCTAGAGAGGCAGCATAAGCACAATGAGCCACATGGCATCCTTCTATCCTGCAACATTCTTTTCTTCAGTGCCATGTAATGGAGCTTGGTTTTGTGCTGACCTTTGATCCCAAAGCATCACAGTAAGAAAAAGTTGTAATTTCTTTAAAATGTCTGTGGAATCTGTCATGTTTTTAAGAATGTTTGAAGAGGATGTTTAAGAGTTTGCATCAATTGTAAAGGGATCAATTTTCTTATAATAAGAAATACTAGTCAATGTGGCCTGATGACCTTTGACCTTGAAGCAGCATCAACAGGAAGGGAGTTTACAGATGGGAGCTGTGTGGTAAGACAGAAAGGAGGGCTGTATCAGAGAAAGGAGAAGGCAAATTTACAAGGAATTGTGTGAGTATAATGTAGATTAACAGAACAGAAAGCCTATGACAGGGTTAGAGCAGGGGTTACGAACTGAACAATTTTACTGCTGCTGCTTCTGCTCTGCCAGAGCCGACCAGACTGTCTAACATGGCTTATTCAATGGTTCAAATAAAAGAATTGTGGTGCCTGTACTAGTGCTGGTGCAGGATGCAGGTGAATGCTAATCTGTTCTGTTGTCACTACCCATGATGTGTACTGCTTGGGAACTTTGAAGCAGTCTTGATGAAGTAACAAAGAAGTCTTTGTTAACAATATTTAACTATGTACATATTTACAGTAGAGGGTAAATGTATGTAAAGGAACCCATACTGGGACCTTTCATGTTGTTACCTATCTCTAAACTGGCATTAGCTCTAGATCATGTGTCTTCTTGCATTACT
Source organism: Carcharhinus amblyrhynchos (assembly GCF_965287045.1). NCBI lineage: Eukaryota > Metazoa > Chordata > Chondrichthyes > Carcharhiniformes > Carcharhinidae > Carcharhinus > Carcharhinus amblyrhynchos. The sequence continues at coordinate 90,343,652 of NC_137325.1, forward strand.
GTGTGGATGGTACTATACTCAGTGTCATATTAACCCTTTCAGTACCAGATTTTTCTACTACAGCTTTCTCCAGATCTTTAAGCTTTAGGTAGAGTGACATTGGTTTACTTAGTTTGTTTCAAATCTTACAGCACTATAAATCTTGTATAGTTAACTTTAGTGCTGCAACTATTCTAACTCTAAACTACTTTGTGATTAACATTACAACATGAGCAGTATGCATTTGCAATGTTCTTACTATCCTCATCTTCTCTCTTCAAGTCCTTGAAATTGGAGATTCAGGTAGCCTGGAGGTTTTGTAACCCTACCGTGTCTCATTTGCCATCCGTTCGGGAGTGCAGTAGACTCTGTAGGTTCTTTATCTTGTGGTGGTTTGGAGGTTGTATCGTGATGTAGGCATGGCTGCATGTGCTTCTTCCATTGATGGATGCTGCATTGCACCAAGTCAGTCTGATCGATATGGCAGTGAATGTTTTGTAGTGAGTGGGAATTGGTTCTTTCTGGGTTGATGAGTGTGGTGTTTGTCAGGTTGTTGTTGGTGTATCTTCTTCTTTTACCTTTGCTGGTGTCTATAAGCTCTCTGGAGTTGAGGTTATACACCTCAAGAAATTTTTCCTCTAATAGCTCCAACTGTGAGGTTGGCCAGGGCCCCAAGTAAGACAAATTGAAGATGGTAGAGAAGAATCGTGTTATATCTTTAAAATATTTGAATGTGTGGATGTTCCTTTAAGAGTGAAGGGGATTACAAGATGGTATCGCCTGTGTTGATAAAGACAGGATTTTCACTCAGTTATGATACAAACTTCAAAATGGTGGTGACTGGGGAAGAAGCAGCTTCTAAATGACTGTGGGTCAGGTTGCTGCTGAGCATTGATTTAGATGTGACAGAATGCTGCAGCTTTGGAAGGCAGACTTTTCGTTAGCCAGCATGCTGAAGAATTACAAGGCACCTTAGTTTGTTTTAAAATGCTCCAGTTTTCAATGTCCTTTTTTTCTGCGTTCTGCACTCAGACACCACATGTTCAACAACAGGTTCCACAAATTCATGGAACCACAGGCTGTGTCTGCCCTTGGCCGGCTTCCTTCCTCTGTCATCCTTCTCGTCCTCTTCAGCAGAAATCTCCTCTGGAATGTGCAATGTCCATTGGGACACTAATCTCAGGGTCCAATACAATTCACTGCACACTTACCTTCCGGCATCCTTCTCTGACAAACATTTCTCATGATGTGGAGGTGCTGGCGTTGGCTTGGGGTGGGCACAACAAGAAGTCTCAATACACCAGGTTAAAGTCCAACAAGTTTATTTGGAACACAAACTTTCTGAACATTGCTCCTTCATCAGGCGAGTGATCAAAGCAGCGCTCCAAAAACTTGTGATTCCAAATATATCTGTTGGACTTTAACCAAATATCTCTCAAAACCATTAACCAACAATAACTTGCAATGGTAGCAAGCTGAAGTACCCTCTTCAGCAGGTTCCTCTGTTAAAGTCAGCCACTGCCTTGCTGGCAGTCTTTGTATCCATCTTTGTATTACCTCCTAATACCAGCCATGACTCTCTCCAAATGTTTTTTCCATGCACTACCAAACTATGACAAGAGTAACTTAAATTACAATTCTATTGCCTTGTTAACATGTTGAATTGGCCTGTCATTCATTTCTTTTAAAATGGCGTTCTAAAACTGGCGTGACTACTGATTTCGACACCCACCCTGCTTCTACATTATCAGAGATCAGGGTAATGTAGCCAGGTTGGCAAAATGATATCATCATGCCGATTTCACACGAGTGCAGAGAGGTAGCGGCCCAAATTTCCAACCGTATAATTCACTCCAAATTTTTGTGTGAGTCTTTGAGATATTGTAAGAAAAGAATGACATGGATTTGTGCAGAAGGATAACAGTGTTCCTTAATCGTTTCATAATGTTGTCCATTTAAATGACTAAATTGTCTCAATTACCTACTTAACCAGCATTGTTGTGTCACTTGTCTAATGACAGAGAAATATTTCTTTTAGTTTAATACCCTAACTGAAGAAAACCTGAGAGAATATATCACCTCCTAACCTGGAAGCTCCATATTGAATCAACTTGCATAATTTTAATAGAATTTGTCTCTGGGCAAAATGAAGTAAACACTTCCAGTTAGGAACCTGCTTCAATCGCATTTAATGCCCTTTGAAGCTTGTGACATCCAAATGTGTTTCCCATTATGTGTCATTTTCAAAGATTATAGGGTCTCCAATATATTTACAAAGAGGTCAGAGTTTTTTTTAAATTTAACTTTTGCTTTCTGTTCTTCATTTGTGAATAAATCAAATCTGCCTGATATTCATTTCGAAAGGTGTGCAAAGGGAAATGCATACCCTTTCTCACTTCTATTCCAAAACATTAAAAATAATCTGTAATTTAAAACTGTTTCTATGGCGACATTTGAATTGCTAGTTAAGCAAATTTACTGCAATTAAAATCACCCCGTAAGAAAGGTTATTGCATTTTAGACATGAGACACTCTGAGAAGCTTAACATCTTTCTCTGAATCATAGAATCCTTACAGTGCAGAAGGAGGCCATTTGGCCCATCGTGTCTGCACTTACAACAATCCCACCCAGGCCCTATTCCCGAAACCCCACGTATTACCCTGCTAATCCCCCTGACACTAGAGTCAAATGTAGCATGGCCAATCAATCAACTTTAGACTGTGGGAGGAAACCGCAGACACGAGGAGAATGTGCAAAATCTACACAGACAGTGACCCAAGGCCAAAATTGAACCTGGGTCCCTGATGCTGTGAGGCAGCAATGTTAATCACTGTGTCATCCACTGAGTTAGGGGTAAGTGTCATAAAACTGTAACTGCGTTTAGGAAGATCTTAGGTGCTACGGTGGGGATGATGGGAGTGTGTGTGTGATTTCCATTTTTCTACCCTATTTATATCTAAAAACTGATTGTAGAGAATTTAAGTCCTATGGAGAAAAAAATTACTGACTTACCATGAGCAATCCACTTGTTCTGATTTTTCAATGGACATTGATTTGGGTTAAGGTGGGGGCTCCCACATGCAAACCAGAGTCAAATGACCACAACACAAATTTTATCTCATCATCTCTTGTTATCACTAGTTTCTCAACCCGTCCATAGACCATAGGCAGTACAATTTGGGAGTCGGCCTTTTCCTGTGATATTGAAGAGAATCTTCAACTCCTCTCACATTAAAAGCTAGTAAGTTTTGGGATACATTTTGTTCTCAGTGCATGAGGAAGGCCATGGGTGTCAATGGGACAGCAAAAGTGCCCAGCCCACCTTTGACTGCCAGCCTCTCATATTGTCACCTGAGAAGTGAATGGCTAGCAGTTGAAACCTGCCCAACATCAGGATGATATTAATGTGAGAAGAGAGCCACTGATATGTTTCACAATATACTAAACAAAATAACTTCCATTGTTCTTCTTCTGTTGAATTGCTCATGGAAATTTAGAAAGAAGACAATGGAGCACATGAATCTTTTCACTGTATGAGAAATAATTTTGCAAAACAGATTTCCCACTCAACGGAGAACCTGGTAGATTTTCATTTCAGACTGGTTAGATGTTGGGATGGCCCGTTTAAATACTGTCTGCACCTAAGATTTCCTTACTCTAATGTGTCTGTTTTTTTTAGCTGTATCTACTTTCAGCTGTCAATAGGTTAATTTGAATTTTGAGAATTTGGGTCACCCTATTATAATACTTCCCCTTTAATTGTCCCCATCCTTTTAAATCTCATGTACACAGAGGAAGAAATTTATGGTGTCAATTTGGCCCGATGCTTTGGAATTTAACGCCAGGATCTGCTTCACTGGAAGAGCGCAAGATACTATATTGGCCTGGGTGAAGTTTAGTCATTCTGACCCTCTTCCTGAGCCAGAGACTACAATTCTTAAATATAAATATCAGCATTCTGTGCTGGTTGTCGGACCCTGAATGTCAAATTCAGGGACAAATGGGTAGAGATTGTTCTGCCTGATTGCACAAAGCATTAGGTGGCACAACCAATGGTCCTTAAAGGAACCACTGAAGGTCACTCAAAACAGTCTCAGAAAAAAATCAGGTTTACCTCTATGGCCTCAGGGGAAATAGAGTACTCCTCCTGAAACCAAAAAATCTCTAAGCTGCTAAGCCCCTTCTTGGGGCTCCTGTGGATCATCTCCTTGGAACCTGTAGCTTAATGAACCCCAAGTCTGATTTGGCTCCAGCATCAGCTGCTACACAGATCATAACTCTAATTGTCTTTACACCCATTTTGTTACAGATCAAATCCCTTGGCCTGGATTTTCCAGCCTCAATTGCCCCGAAACCAGAAGTCCCACCCAAGGTCAATGGACCTTTCCATGCCCGTCACCCACTCTGATTCATGTCATGGACAGGAAGGTAAAATTCCAGCTTCCGTGGACTGCATATTTTCACATCCTAGATGTGCTCAAATCTGTACCTGGAGTTATGAATAATTGCCTGGACAATTTAAGCATCATTACTGAACAACTGAAGATGAATTTGGGCCTGTCGACAAAATGAAACCTAATGATTTACCACATAAATGAGGAAAAGACATTGCATAGTTGAAAATGTTCACTGTCAGATCACACTCGTCACCATTTAGGTATTTTACCACCTCATCGAGAAACTGTTATTGCTCAAAATAGTTAATCGTTTATTGCAAGCACCACAGACCTCAGCATCTGGAGATGTTTCAAGTGTACAGACAAGAATGTATAGAGTTGCAAGCATGAGAAGAATGTTAATAAGTGTGATTAGTCTAATAGTTACAGGCGACTAACACATGATAGGGAGAACTGCCCAGCTGTAAATGGAAAATACCATGTGTGATTAAAAAAAATGACTTTTTTTTGTTGCATGCTATTCAAATAAAGGATGTATACAGCAACAGAAAACAGCTTCTAAGATTTAAAATATGATCAAGAGGCAACATCTCTAATCAAACTATTTTATTTGTTTTCTGTTGGGATTAGCAGCAATGGAAGATAATGACAATCAGTTTAACAGCATCATAATTGACAACGTAACACAGAATGCAACACAACAACACTATTCAATTGCAAGAGGGCTGAATTTAACTATTTCCACTCCGCAAAGTGGATAAAGTCAACTACAAGCAGCTAGAGCAAACTGCTATCAAGTGGCATCATGCACAAAGTTACACATAAGGAATTAGAATTCTATTTTTTTCACCTGCACATTGCCAGAGGTAGACTTCACCTGCCAGTCATGTGTACCAGATAGTTGACTATGATGCTCCTTCTGATACAGCCTGGCAAAGTTGCTCAGTTGAATCAAGAGTAGTAAGGCATCAACAATAAATATATGCCATAGAGACTAATCTTTTATTCCTTTGACCTAAATAAGGTGTTTAAGAAAGTTAAAGAATGTGATGGGGTAATGTGATAACACTGGGTGACTCACTATGGCAGGTATAAAACAAGAAGATTTATTCAATGAGAAAAGAAATATTTACAACTTAAGGATGTGCAACACAACAACACAGTTCTGCTCCCAACAGCTCCCTAATTCGCTTTGCTGACTTCCAACCCTGGGGATGTGTTCCTTCACTCCCGATTGGCTGAGGTTCGTGTGCTCATGCTCCATTGATTCCAGCCGGGTCATATGGTAATTTAGGATTGCCTCTTAAAAGGCCATGCTACCACAGGTAAATAGAATGAAACTCGACAAAAGAGCCCATTGCATTCACTACTCCCAACGTGGTCTCCTCTATATCGGACAGACCAATTATAGACTGGGTGATCACTTTGCTGAGCACCTTCAGTCCATGCGAATCAGGATCCCGACCTTCTGATTGCTTGCTATTTTAACACATGATCCTGCTCCCATGCTCACATATCTGTCCTTGGCTTGCTGCAATGTTCCAAAGAAATTCAACACAAACTGGAGGAACAGCATCTCATCTTCTGGCTAGGCACATTACAACCTTCCGGTCTCAACGTTGAATTCAACAACTTCAGATGAATAACTTTACCCCATCTTGACCTCCTTTGTTTTCGTTCCATTTTATTAAATTTTTTACTGTTCTCTACTTTTTAATTCTTTATTATCTTTCTTCATTTTACTTCCCCCCACTTTTTCTTTCCCCCTACTTCATCCCCTTTCCCTTACCTTTTCTCTCCTGCTTTCCCCTTTTCGATATTGTACTTCTGTCCCATGCACCCCGTCCCCCAACATCTTCATCTGTCAGAGCTTATAGCTTCTCTGCCATTTGGCCATTCACACTCTTTATTCTCTCCATGGACAGCTATTAGCAGTCCTTTCCCCTAGTTTCTGTGGCTATGACTCATCTTTCATTTCCTCCCCTGCAGTATAAATTTCTCAGTGCTTTTCTCTCCTTACAGATGTTACCAGATCTGCTGAGATTTCCCAGCGTTTTCTCTTTTGGGGTCATAAGAGTCCATTATTGGTCTGTTGATGAGAGTCTCACCACTGCTGTATATTATTCACATTGACTGTCAGCAGCTAGAAAGACATATGTGCTTTGACATTCCAACGGTTGATCCTTGGCATTAAAATGATTCTTGGTAACAACGTTGAAGTAGAACTAAGTTCAATAACACAAAATACCAAAAGGCATAACAATGTGACTAACACCTTTAGTTGAATTCCAAATGACTATAAAATGAAGTTAGGGCTAACTATATGCCTGTCTTGTGGCAGGTGGAGGCAATCGCTAAATAAAAATAAAGGAATGTTGAAACTTCCTGATGAGGCCTTCAGTGGAGTCAGTAGCTATAGATTCTGAGATTAGTCCTGGTCTCCTAAGAACCACTAAGCCAATTTTTCTATTCCCAAAAATGTTAGCCCTATGATACACTGAAAAATTAGGCCTTTGGGTACTACTTCATAACAGACATTACTGGGTATAATGGTAGTTTTAAGCCCAGGTTCCATCTGAACCTGTCTTTATAGGTCATATCATTGATGTGAGGAACTCTGATAATCACAAGTGTAGCCTGCAACGCCTTGCATTCCAAGGAAAGCACTGTGCACTATCAAGTTGATTCCTCTTTTCCATTGGGAAAATAATAGGCATTATGCCTTGCAAATGTAGCATTTGGCACTTGCTTGATATATGTATGTACTGTCGGCTGCACAATCTGACAGATGGTCCCTGTTGAGGATTATTCGGATCCGGTAGCATAAAAGCTTCACACTGTGGTGAGTTCACTTCTACAGGAAGGGCCATTCTTGTTCCAGATGTTGACCGTACGTCATCCCACGCAGTGGATGGTAGAACTATGTATCAGCCTGTCCTGTGAATCAGGAGAAGCAAAGACAGTTCTCTGGCATTTCCAGGCACATGTAACACAGTATATGAATGCCATTCCTGGAATACTGTCTATGTGGGCAAAAATCCTGATGTGTCATTGCACTGAAACTCTAGCTAACCTGAGCATTGCAGGTGGAACCGAAACCTCAAACCCTGCTACACCAACTCTGAAAGACCAGGAACTGTATTTTGTAGCAAGGCCCAAGATCCCAGCACCTGGACCAGAAGCAGGAGCTAATACTTCTCCGGCAATGAGGGGTCCATTCGGGAGTAAAGAACTCCGTGCTGGCTAGTTAATTCACTGCTGGGAGGCATTGAGTAAGATGGTGTGAGGCCAGCTACTGCACATACTGACACCATGATAATAGGACTGCTTGCAGTCTCTGAAATCAATTTTCCCAGTAAGACTGCACTTAGTGAAGGCCTAAGGAAGAAGGTTTGTGAAGGAATGGCAGGAGAAAGATTCTGGGTGGTCCCATGGCTCAGCAATGCCTCCCAGCAGACTCTCGTCCAGACTGATTGGTAACTACTGCTGAACAGGAGGAAGGGACCATCCAAACAGACCAGGCGATTCCGGATGGAGATTGCTGCGGTGCTTAACAGTTGTATGATCACCCATAGAGTCTGGATTCAGTGCAACCTGTTATGATATTCCTGATCTTGTTATAGTACAGAGCTTGCTGAGGTAAGGAAAATGGAAACTTTATTGAAAAACATTTTAGTGTGACTTCCTTGCGATAAGGCCTACAAGAGACAGCAAGATCATTGTATATTACATCACTTCCTGTGATGATGTATACTGTTTCATATTTGCATGTAATCCTTTAAGATACATCCACTAATTCATTGCCTCATAAAATCTGGGGTGGCTTTGAAACTCTTCAGTAATCTGAACACATTGATAAAATTGGGGTTAATTTTCTTTTAGCAGGTTTATTTACCTTCCTGCATGTTTGAGTGTAAGGTTCTCCCATCAGTCTGCCACCATTTGGAATATCCAGATGTGATTTCTTTCCCAGCACTTTCCACTGTGATATTCTGATGCTTTCAAACTTCCAACTCATCTCCAAAGGGCAGGAGAAATTCAGCCCAAGTTTCTGTATGCTTTGTTCTTTACTCACGTGTGCTGAATGAAAGGCCTGCATCTGTCTTCTGACAGAGTGTTGAATTAAACAAAAATAAGTAAAAAAAAAGACTCTCAGTCTCATCCCTCTCTCACGTCACACACTCCCCATGCCCTATCCATGCCAACCCATGGCAAAGAATCTTATGATGAGTAATGCACCTCTTGACTCCCAAATCCTGCCCACCATCTACAAGGCACAAGGTGGGAGTGTAATGGAATACTCTCCAGCTGCCTGGATGGGTAGGGCTCTGAAGCAGCTTGACACCATACAGGGCAAAGCAGCCTGATTGTTTGATACCCCTTCCACAAATGTTCAATCCCTCCACCAGCAGCAAATAGTGGCAGTTGTGTGGACCATTTACAAGGTGCACTGCAGGAACTCACCAAAGCTCCTTAAACGGCTCTTTCAAACCCATGACTGCTACCATCTGGAAAGAGGAACCAGATTCCTGGAAACAGCACCCTTGGAGATTCCACTCCAAGTCACTCACCATTCTAACTTGGAAATATAAGACCATTCCTTCACCGTTGCAGGGTTGAAATCCTGGAACTCCTTCCCTAACAGCACAGTGGGTGTGCCTATATCTCAGGTACTGCAGCGATTCAAACAGACAGCTCATTACCTCCTTCTCAAGGACAATTAAGGATGAGCAATAAATGCTGGCCTAGCTAGCAATCCCACATCCTGTAAATGAATTTTAAAAAAAACCATGGCCTCCGCCTACCTCCATGGCCTCTCAGACCCCATAAGACTCTCATATCTCCATGGCCTCTAAAGATCCCATGCCAACTTACTGCAAACCCATGTCAACCCATACTCTCTATCCATCACTCTTGTCCTTGCACACTCCATATCTACTCAACGAATATTTTTTAACAGTTCTTTGACATTTCCACTGTTATTTAAAGGGTTGAAAGTTGGTTGACAGTTCTTTGAAATCTTTGACAGTTGTTTAACAGCTTGACAATTCTGTGACAGCTTTGACAGTTCTGTTACAGATTTGGCAATGTGTTTATGCATGTTTCCCAAGGTACCCTGGGATAATATCAAAGAGGTACTCTGGCGATCCAAACAAATCCACCAAATCCAAACCATCTTTTATCTTATCTAATCTGCACACTCTGGGCTTCACTCTCCTGGTCTCTTGAAATCCCACTTCTTTGGAGGCAGCTGATGATTTAATTGGCCAGCTATCTTCATAAACCACACATGTGCAAACTCCGACCTGTTTCTAATAAGAACATAAGAAATAGGAGCAGAGGTAGGCCATCTAGCCCCTCGAGCCTGCCCCGCTATTCACTAAGATCATGGCTGATCTGAAAGTGGCTCAGTTCCACTTACCCACCTGCTCTCCATAACCCATATTTTTCTTATTGATCAGAAATCTATCTGCCTATGAGTTAAACATATTCAATGAAGTAGCCTCCACTGCTTCAATGGGCAGAGAATTCCAGAGATTCACTACCCTCTGAGAGAAGAAGTTCCTCCTCAACTCTATTCTAAATTGACTCGATGTGGAGATGAACTTGGTGAATGCCAAGTTCATACGCCTGACGAAGAGGTAAACCTCGAAAGCTTGTGAGTTTACTATCAAATAAATCAGTTGGACTTAAACCTGGTGTTGTCAGACTTCTTACTAAATTGACTCCCCCTTATTTTGAGGTTGTGCCCTTTAGTTCTTATTACCTTTCTAAGTGGAAAGAATCTCTCTGCCTCTACCCTATCTAGCCCCTTAATTATCTTATATGTCTCTATAAGATCACCCCTCAGCCTTCTAAACTCCAACGAGTACAGGCTCAATCTACTCAATCTCTCCTTATAAGCTAACCCTCTCATCTCCGGTATCAACCTGGTGAACCTTCTCTGTACTCTTTCCGAGACCAATATATCCTTTCGCAAGTAAGGGGGCCAAAATTGCACATAGTACTCCAGTTGCGGTTCACCAGTACCTGTACAATTGCAGCAAGACCTCCCTGCTTTTATATTCTATCCCTCTCGCGATAAAGGCCAGCATTCCATTCGCCTTCTTGATCACCTGCTGTACCTGCAGACTGGGTTTTTGCGATTCATGCACAAGGATCCCCAGGTCCCTCTGCACAGTAACATGTTGTAATTCATCACCATTTAAATAGTAGTCCATTTTACCATTATTCCTTCCAAAGTGGATAACCTCACATTTGTCAACGTTATACTCCATCTGCCGGATCCTCGCCCACTCACTCAGCCTATCCAAATCTCTCTGCAGACTTTCCACGTCCTCCACGCAATTCGCTTTCCCACTCATCTTCGTGTCATCAGCAAACTTTGTTACCCTCCACTCGGTCCCCTCCTCCGGATCGTCTATGTATATGGTAAACAGTTGAGGCCCCAGCACCAATCCCTACGGCATGCCACTAGTCACCAACTGCCAACCAGAAAAGCAACCATTGATTCCAACTCTCTGCTTCCTGTCAGATAATCAATCCTCAATCCACGCTAACACTTCACCCTCAACTCCGTGTACCTTAATCATCTGCAGCAACCTTTTGTGAGGCACCTTATCAAACACCTTCTGGAAATCTAAAGACACAAAATCCACCGGTTCCCCTCTGTCAACCGCACTCGTTACACCTTCAGAAAAATCCAGTAAATTCGTCAAACACGACTTTCCCTTCATGAATCCATGCTGCGTCTGCTTGATCGAACCATTCTTTTCCAGGTGTCCTGCTATTTCTTCCTTAATGATGGATTCCAGCATTTTCCCAACTACGGACGTTAAGCTAATGGCCTGTAGTTACCTGCCTTTTGTCTACTTCCTTTTTTAAACAGCAGCATCACATTAGCTGTTTTCCAATCAGCGGGCACTTCCCCAGAGTCCAGTGAATTTTGATAAATAACTACTAACACATCTGCTATTACATCTGCCATTTCTTTCAGTACCCTGGGATGCATTCCATCCAGGCCCAGGGACTTGTCCACCTTTAGTCCCAGTAGTCTACCAAGCACTACCTTTTTAGTAATAGTAATCATTTTAAGGACCTCACCCCCTACAGTCACACGACTGTTAACGTTCGGTAAGCTATTTGTGTCCTCTACCATGAACACTGACACAAATAACTTGTTTAAGGCCTCAGCCATTTCCTCGCTTCCATTATTAAATCCCGCTTCTCATCTTCTAAGGTTCCAACCACTCTTTAGCCACTCTTTTCCTTTTTATATATTTGTAAAAACTTTTACTATCAGTTTTTATATTTTGCGCTTGTTTAGTTTCACCATCTATCTTTCCTTTCTTTATTGTTTTCTTAGTCGTTTTTGTTGTTTTTTAAAGCTTTCCCAATCTTCTAATTCCCCACTAGTTTTGGCCACTCTGTACGCATCGGTTTTTAATTTAATACTCTCCTTTATTTCCTTAGTTATCCACGGCTGGTTATCCCTTTTCTTACATTCCTTCTTTATCACCGGAATATATTTTTGCTGAGTACTGAGAAAAATCTCCTTAAAAATCCTCCACTGTTCCTCAGCTGTCCTACCAACTAGTCTGCGCTCCCTGTCTACATTAGCCAATTCCGTCCTCATCCTATTGTACTCCCCTCTGTTCAAGCAGAGGACACTGGTTTGGGACCCTACTTTCTCATCCTCCATCTGTATTAGAAATTCAACCATTTTGTGATCACTCATCCCAAGAGGATCCCTCACAAGAAGATCCCTAATTCTACCTGTCTCATTACACAGGACTAGATCCAAGATAACTCGCTCCCTTGTAGGTTCTATAACATACTGTTCGAGGAATCTATCCTGACAGCATTCGAAGAACTCTTCCTCAAGTCCACCGCATCCAACTTGAGTCAACCAATCAATATGCAGGTTAAAGTCCCCCATGATTATCGCCGTTCCATTTTTGCACACATCCATTATTTGATTGTTTATAGCCTGCCCCACCTCAAAGTTATTATTTGGGGGCTATAGACCACGCCTACCAGTGATTTTCTCCCCTTATTATTCCTTATCTCCACCCGCAACGATTCCACATTTTGCTCTTTAGAACCTATATCATCTCTCACTACCGCCCTGATGTTATCTTTAATTAACAGTGCCAACCCACCTCCTTTTCCTTCCCGTCTATCCTTCCGAAATGTCTGATACTGCTGGATATTGAGTTCCCAGTCCCAGTCACCCTGCAACCACGTTTCTGTAATGGCCACTAGATCATACCCATTTGTACTGATTTGTGCCATCAACTCATTCACTTTGTTTCGAATGCTACGTGCGTTCAGGTTTTCAGCCTTTATCTGGACCCAATTTGTTGAAATGCTACTAACCTCTCCTAAGCCCTCGACTCCTTTAACTAGTTGAATGTCCTCATCATTAACCTGCACTCATACCCTCTCCTCGTACTTGTAATCTCCCTGCTGCGGAAATAGAAAGTGTCAGTGGGACTTAGGATTTCCAGGTTTGCTGGCCATTTTCACTATGATGGAAAGGCTTGTCCATCGTGATAAAAATCTGGGCCAACATGTTCAAAACTCTGAAACAAACATCTAATCTCACCACTTTGATGCAGATCGCAGACTCAGGATGGTAATGTTTATAAGGGCACCGGGGTTGATAAGCCAATATACCTTGTAAAGAATATGAATCAAAACAGACTGAACAAAGGCTTAACCTCTTAATCCTAAATCTTAATCAAAGAAGCATCTAGGAATTTATATTCCATATCTGGATGTCTAACTTAAACTCACTTGACCAACCTTACAAAAACTGTTCCAAATTAAATTAACACTTAGCACCCCTATGAATTAGAATCACACAATCCCTACAATGCAGAAGGAGGCCATTTGGCCTATCAAGTCTGTACTGACTATAATCCTGTCCAGGCCCTATCCCCTTAACCCAATGTATTAACCCTGCTATTCCCCCTGACACTATAGGATAATTTTCCATGGCCAATCAACACATCTTTGGACAGTGGGAGGAAACCAGAGCTCTCAGCGATACCCCCACAGACACTAGGAGAACGTGCAAACTCCACACAGACAGTCACCCGAGGCCAGAATTGAACCTAGGTCCCTGGTGCTGTGAGGCAGCAGTGCTAATCACTGTGCCCACCTTAAGGATGTAACCTACTTAGTGAATATGTTTACAAGGAATTGACAAATTCACCAAATTGAAAATTCATTTATTAAAACAGAATAATAGAAATAGCAGCATTTTAATATTATTGGGGGAAGCGATGGCCTAGTGATGTTATCGCTAGATCATTAATCCAGAAACTCAGCTAATGTTCTGGGGACCCAGGTTCAAATCCTGCCACAACAGATGGTGGAATTTGAATTCAATAAAAAAAAATCTGGGATTAAGAATCTACTGATGACCATGAAACCATTGCCAATTGTCGGAAAAACCCATCAGGTTCACAAATATCCTATAGGGAAGGAAATCTGCTGTCCTTATTTGGTCTGGCCTATATGTGACTCCAGAGCTACAGCAATGTGGTTGACTCTCAAGTGTCCACCAAAAGCAACTAGGGATAGGCAATAAATACTGACCAGCCAGCGACACCTGTGTCCTATGAATGAATAAAAAAGTGTACCCCAATGTATTTAGATGTTATTAACTCATGGAATTATCTGAGGTTGCAAAAGCAGTTCAAATTTATCACTGTGACTCCATAACAGCTGGGCTCTACTTTTTACAAATTGACAGCATGGTCCAAGACTGGCATAAATGAATTGAGGCAATTGTAAATGGCATTTCATCTTAATGCCAAGTCATCAGGTTAATCAAATATCTTCAAGTATACAGTTATTTGGAAGAATCATTTAAATCTGAAAGGTTAACTCTGTTTCTCTCCATAGATACTGCCAGACCTGCTGTGTTTATTCAGCATTTTAAAAAATTTTATATTAAAATCTGATTCCTTCAATTTATTGCTTTTAGCCTTGCCACTTTCGTAAAGACTTCCAGATATTATACAGCATTGTCTTTCCAAGTTGGGGTAATATAATTTGTGGTGTCAGCTCACTATGCTATTCTTGACTTTGCCTTTGGGGCATGAGTTGCACTTGTAAATTCAACAGGTTACATAATAACAGGAATAAACAGCAAAGGTGCCAAAGTGGCACAGTGGTTAGCACTGCTGCCCCTCAGTGCCAGGGACCCAGGTTCGATTCCTGGCTTGGGTCTCTGTCTGAATGGAGTCTGCATGTTGTCCCTGTGTCTGCTTGGGTTTCCTCCAGGTGCTCCAGTTTCCTCCCACAATCTGAGCGACATGCTGGTTAGGTGCACAGGCCATGCTAGATTCTCCTTCAGTTTACCTGAACAGGTGCTGGAGTATGGTGACAAGGGGATTTTCATAGTAGCTTCATTGAAATGTTAATGTAAGCCTACTTGTGACACAAATAAACTTTAAAAATGAAGTTTAAAGTCAATTAATAGAGTTTAGATGCTATTGGTGTATTCAAATTCAAGGAAGGTGCTGCCAAGAATCTATCTATATGAATCTGTATTCACCAAGTTCTACTACTTCTACCTGTTCCTGGGACCAAATAGGTCATTTTTTGCTTTGGTCCTGTAATTGTGGCTCAGCTTTCATTAAACTGCTATATTGGGGGAGGGGGTGGGGTTGGGGGGGTGTGGGGGGTGTCTTTCGGGTTACACTGCTATATTGGTGTTGACAAGAAAATGTAATCTTCCCATGTGCTTGATTATTATTCAGCCTGCAGCACAACCAATTTCTTTACTAATGGCCTGAAAAGCTAGCAGTAGAAACATGACCTCTTGAAAGGCTTAATTCCGTTAACGTCCCTTTCAATATTTTAAAGCGTGTTCACAGATCATTGAATTAATACTGACACTACAGAGAAAAATGGACATGAAGTTCAATTCCAAATGACAAAATATCTTCATTGCTGAATGACTCCATATAACTGTAAGCAATCACTGAAGAATATTTTCATTACTTTTCTTGGCAGGGACAGACAGCTTCTGGTCAAAAGGACACAGCCAGTGTTATTAAAACAACCCACAAAAGTTTGATATTAACCCAACCTGTTCAAACCAGAAACAAAATACTGGACAGGCTGGAAATATGAAATGAGAACAGAAAATGCTAGAAAAATATTCTGCAGGTCTGACAGCATCTGGGGAGAGAGAAACAGAGTTAACTTTCTATCAGAAGTATTTAAATCACATTTAGATATGTTTTGGTGTTTCTGACACAGATATGTACTTTAAGCCAATTCAACCACAATACTTTCTACATATTACGCTGCATTGATCAATAATATCAACAATACAATTATCCCTCAGTATGATATCATGACTGCTGTATTCCACACATGAAATATGCTTCCCACATTAACAAAGACCTTGAGTCTGAAAATCTGCAAGGAGTGCATCGTGGTGAAAATGCCACAATATGCCTACTGGAAATCTACAGGAAAATTTCCAGAGTCTGTGCCCTACCAAAGAAAGGCACATACACCATTTGACACACACACCATCTTCCCATTGAAGCAGGCTACAAACTGTGATTGTTTGTTGGCTTGGTAGGAAGCAGCGTCCCTCTCAGAAAGGTACCCTTTCTTAGGGGGTTGGTTGAACATTTGGCGGTTTAGACCCGAACCCCTATGTGGAGACCACCATTGCAATGTAATGACTTCATAATGGTTGCTGATGTTTTGTCTATCTACTGGGAGAAGCAGAGACACAGGGTGTCCTTGCTCTCAACTGCACTCTTTGCTATGCTGCTGGCAATAATTGTGTAAAGAGAAAGCTCCATTCCTTACAAGGTCCTGCAGACTCCCAAACACATAGGCTGGAATGCAGGCCTAACTTATTGCCTTTCTGATACTTCTGTCTCAAACCTCTCTGTGGTAGCATGGTCCCTTTAAGGGGCAGATGTTCGTGGTTCACAAGACCCATCTATCAGGGGAAAGTGCGCAAACTGATGCCTCTTGGGTATTAGGGCACAGGTCCTGGTAGGAGTGAACTTTCAGTGTGAGCCCAGAAGTCGGTGGAACTAGACCTGTATCTGTATTGAGCTTGCTCATCTATCCTTCAATAAATCATTGCTGTGATTCAACGCTTCCTCATCTTGAAATCTCACTCCAATACTCTTCTTTCTTTAAATCCTTTTATATGATGTTAACAGGAGTGCTAAATACTTTCTGGTGTACTTAAATTTATATATTTACAGAATTAACATAAATACAAGCAAGATGTTCCCACCTCCCCAAATATTGTGGGGAAGTGGTTATTCATAACTCTGTAATTCTGATTGCATTAAAAACTACTGCATTATCTTTGGCATAAAGGTTCCATTGCACTAGCGAAGATTGCATTCAATAAATTACATTTGATGGCTTAAGCTCATCACTGCAGAAAAATTAAAACATGAAAGATCAATGGAAAGAGTGGGATGAATGGGATAACTGTTTCAAGGCATTGTCACGATGGGCTGAATGGCCTCTTTGTGTGTTGCAAGATTCCATGAATTTTTGATCCTATAAAGTATCAGTGCTAAAATGTGTAAACTTATTGCTAAAATCTCAATAAAATCTATACAGTTATCAATACAGTCTCAACACTGTCACTAGAAAAATAAATCTTCTGTGCTTACAGATTTAAACATATATTTATTTTCTTACATGTGAATCAAATGTTGTGAGAAACCATAGAGCCCTGTGTCTTATACTTTAAATCTGATTTTAAAAATACTTGCTATTTCATTTTAAATAAATTATTAATTGGAAAATGTGAAACATCTAAAAGACAAACTAACATAAGCTTACTACTTGTATTTTTTGTTTCTGTTCATAGCATCTGTAATACAGTCCAGTATGTTTTGAATTATAGTAATTGAACCCATATTTTCAGTGTTTTTATATAAATTTAAATCTGACCTTTACTCAGATGTCTCTTGAAATCATTAGTTATTCAAACATAAATTATATCCAAAGAAATTAAAGAAAAGGTTTCTGGCTTGTCCGGTTGCAAGCTGAGATCGCATTTTGATAAATACATAAACATTTTTCGTGCTTTTGTAATCAGCCCAATTTTTTCAAATGGGGACACACTAAATATCAATCTAAACAATAAATGGCCTCTTCAAACTAGAAAGTATGAATAAAATATTATCTGTATCTCCAGAGTTTATTTTGAAATTAACTCTGGGTTCTGAGTAATGTATTTGAGAACTTCTGAAGTTGGAGTTCATTGGTAGGTCATACAAATGGGTTAAACTCTATACTAAAATATAAAAGAAATTAAATTGTCTCTATATAAAATGTATAAAGAACAAAGAACAATACAGTACAGGAACAGGCCCTTCGGCCTTCCAAGCCTGCGCTGCTCATGCGCCCAACTAGACCATTCGTTTGTATCCCTCTATTCCCAGTATGTTCATGTGGCAAAGTAGGTAAGTCTTAAAAGATCCCAGCATGTCCGCCTCAACCACCTTGCTTGGCAGTGCATTCCAGGTCCCCACTACCCTCTGTGTAAAATACGTCCCCTTGATATCTGTGTTGAACATTGACCCCCTCACCTTGAACTTGTGAGCCCTTGTGTTTGTCACCTCCAACCTGGGAAAAAGCCTCCCAATGTTCACCCTATCGATGCCCTTCATAATTTTATACACCTCTATTAGGTCGCCCCTCATCCTCCGTCTTTCCAAGGAGAACAATCCCTGTTTACCCAATCTCTCCTCATAGCTAAGACCCTCCATACCAGGCATCATCCTGGTAAATCTTTTCTGTACTCTCTCCAAAGCCTCCACATCCTTCTGGTAGTGTGGTGACCAGAACTGGACACAGTATTCCAAATGTGGCCTAACCAACGTTCTATATAGCTGCAACATCATATGCCAACTTTTATACTCTATGCCCCATCCAATAAAGACAAGCATGCCAAATGCCTTCTTCACCATCCTCTCCACCTGTGCTGCCACCTTTGAGGATCTGTGGACTTGCACATCCAGGTCCCTCTGTGTGTCTATATTCCTGATGGTTCTGCCATTTATTGTATAGCTCCCTCCTACATTAGATCTACCGAAATGCATCACTTCGCATTTATTTGGATTAAATTCCATCTGCCATTTCTCTGCCCAATTTTCCAGCCTATCTCTATCCTGCTGTATTCTCTGACAACATTCATCACTATCTGCAACTCCAGCAATCTTTCTGTCATCCGCAAACTTACTGATCACACCATCTTCTTCCAAGTCATTTATAAACAGCAGAGGTCCCAGTACAGAGCCCTGCGGAACACCACCAGTCACAGACTTCCAACAGGAAAAAGACCCCTCCATTGCTACCCTCTGTCATCTATGGCCAAGCCAGTTCTCCACCCATCTAGCTAGCTCACCTTTATCCCATGAGATTTAACCTTTTGCACCAGCCTGCCATGAGGGACCTTGTCAAACGCTTTACTAAAATACACATAGATGACATCCATGGCTCTTCCCTTGTCAATCGTTTTTGTCACCTCAAAGAAAATGACAGTAAGATGTAAAAAGGCTATGTTAAAAATATTACCTTGGTTGGGCAGTGCTTAGAGTACTGTGTCCAGCTCTGGTCTCCATTGTGATCCTGGGCAGACTGAAAAAACAATTGGGAAGGATGTTATCAGAAATGAGAGGAGGCAACAATTGGGAAATATTGACCAGGCTGGGTCCTTTGCTCTGTGAAAGATAGGACTAAGGGTAGAGGGCTTTAAAAATATTAAAATGTTCAATAGTGTGGATGTGGAGAAATAGGGAAGAATTCTCCCATCCCGCTCGCCATTGGAAATTGTAGTGAGTGAAGTGGGGGGAACCACGCAAAGGTCCATTGACCTCGGGAAGGATTATCCGGTTTTGGGGTGAATTCTGCCAGAGAATCCCATGGGTGAGTCCAGAACAAGAGGACATAAACATATGATCGTGATTAACAGGTCAACTGGAGAGTTTAGGAGTGGATCTTTATACAAAGAGTAGACCTCATTGACATGGATAGCATGGACATACTTAATCAGAAATCTGAGACATACGTTAGGAAAAAGGAATAGAATGAAACAGAAGTAAAATAGAAGAGGTAGTTAGAATCATAGACTCATATTCAAGGCACGAAATCAGGCATTTTGGTCTATTGTGTCTATATTGGTTAAGAAACAGTAACCCAGCCTAATCCCATGTTTGAGATCTTGTTCCATTGCTTTGTAGGGTACACACTTCAGGTTCATATCCAAGTATTTTTTAAAAATGTGATGAAGGTTTCTGCCTCAATGATCCTTTAAAATAGTGAGTTCCAGCCACCCCCACCCCCTCCTCCCCCCACTGGAATGCCAACAGCATAAACAGCAAGTAATAGACAGAGCTAAGCAATCCTACAGCCTGTGGATCAGATCAAAGCTCTGAAGTTGTGAATGGTGGTGAACAATTAAATTACTAACCGGTGGAGGAGACTCCATAAATATCCCTGTGCTGCATGATTGGGGAGATCAGCAAAAGACACAGCTGAAGCATTTGCAACATGTTCAGCCAGAAGTGCTGAATGAATGATTCATCTCAACCTCTTCCCAAAGTCCCCAGGATCACTCTCAGAGGTATGACTGCTCTATGTTCTTTGGTTCAATCTGAATGGCCCAATGGAGTGATTCTTCTATTTTTCGCTGAGGCAGCATGGTGGCACGGTGGTTAGCATTGCTGCTCCACAGTGCCAGGGACCTGAGTTCAATTCCCAGCTTGGGTCACTGTCTGTGCCGAGTCTGCACATTCTCCCTGTGTCTGCGTGTGTTTCTTCCAGGTGCTTTGGTTTCCTCCCATAGTCTGAAAATGAAATTGTTATCCCTTCATTTTTTATCAACCTACCTATCACAGGTGGAATTTAATACCCCTGTTATAATTGGAAACCTGGTGACTGGGTCCACTTAATTGGAGGAGAATCCATGTGGATAGTTAAATTCTCTTTCCTAGGGTAGAAAAGTCAAGTACTGGGGGACATAGGTTTAAGGTGCTTGGGGAATACATGAATAGAATGGGAATGGAAGGATACGGACTCCGTAAATTTAGTTTAGTTTTTAGTTTTAGTTTAGGCAGGCATCGTGATCAGTGCAGGCTTGAAAGACCAAAGAGCTCTTCCTGTGCTTTACTTTTCTTTGTTATTTATTCTATGTCAGCCTCTTGGCAGCAGGAAAACCTCCTGCAAATAAATCAAAGGTGGGAAAGAGCCCACGAGGGAAATTCGCCTGCTCAGTGATGACCCAATTGACACTAATTATCCCTTAAACCACTGGGATTAAATGCCTTTCCTATGCTCGCAAACCCTGTTTGGGAGGTTCCCCCATCATCACGTGTTACCTGAATGAGTTAGTCGGGATTGGGAACCACTCCAAATCCTTTCCTCTGACCCTCCCTGAACCTCTCCACTGCCGCAAATTGCACCCCCTCCCCACCCTAACATCCTCCGTGTAACCCCCTTCATGTCCTCACTCACTTGAGTCCAGAGATACAGCAACAGTGTCTGGTGATTTCACTACAGCACCACCAGCTACAGCAACCATTCCTAGTGTGAAGAGTCACTTAATTTGGCCTCTCTCATGGAAATGACACGTGTTTCCCCATGGTTCTCCAATCAGTGGGCAGGGCCTGCATTGGGAACATTAAATTCAATCCTTGTGTGTAAAACCTGTAACCGGGAATGCTGAACTTCCTTTCTTTTAAGCTATATTTCAGTAATAGCTTCCATGTCGTACATGTTTGTCTATGCCTTCAAATCATCTGTCTTCTCCAATGAACACCTTGCATTGAAGTCTGTAATGTCAGGCACCACTAAACTTCTTTGTTGTTCATTTTCTAATCTTAGGCTGCAATTCTTACAAAATATTTCTTAGTGCCATCCCTGGCAAGAAAACTGGTGAGAACAAAGAACAAAGAAGAACACAGCACAGCAACAGGCCCTTTGGTCCTCCAAGCCTGCACAGACCATGCTGCCTGTTTGAACTAAAATCCCCTACCCTTCTAGGGACCATATCCCTCTATTCTCATCCTATTGATATATTTGTCAAGTCGCCCCTTAAATGTCATTATTGTATCTGCTTCCACTACCTCCCCCAACAGCGAGTTCCAAGCACCCTCCACCCTCTGTGTAAAAAACTTGCCTCATTCATCTCCTTTAAACATTGCCCCTTGCACCTTAAACGTATGCCCCCTAGTAATTGACTCTTCCACCTTGGGAAAAAGTTCCTGACTACTCTGTCCATGCTCCTCATAATCTTGTGGACTTCTATCAGGCCACCATTCAACCTCCGTTGTTCCAGTGAGAACAAACCAAGTTTTTCCAAACTTTCCTCATAGCTAATGCCTTCCATACCAGGCAACATCCTGGTAAATGTTTTCTGTACCCTCTCCAAAGCCTCCATGTCCTTTTGGTAATGTAGTGACCAGAATTGAATACTATATTCCAAGTGCGGCTTAAATAAAGATCTATAAAGCTGCAACATGACTTGCCAATTTTTAGGCTCAATCCCCAACCGATGAAGGTAAGTATGCCGTATGCCTTCTTGACTACCTTCTCCACCTGCATTGCCACTTTCAGTGACCTATGTAGCTGTACATCCAGATCCTTCAGATTATCAATACTCTTAAGGGCTTTGTCATTTACTGTATATTTCCTACCTGTAATAGACCTTCCAAAATGCATTACGTCACATTTGTCCGGATAAACTCTGTCTGCAATCTCTCCGCCCAAGTCTCCAACCAATCCACGCCCTGCTGTGTCCTCTGATGATCTTCATCATGATCTGCAATTCCACCAACCTTTGTGTTGTCCGCAAACTTACTAATCAAACCAGTTACATTTTCCTCCAAATCATTTATATATATTACAAACAGCAGAAGTCCCAGCACTGATTCTTGAGGAATGCCACTTGTCACAACCCTCCATTCAGAAACGCACCCTTCCACTGTTACCCTTTGTCTTCTATGACTGAGCCAGTTCTGTATCTACCTTGCCAGCTCACCTCTTATCCCATGAGACTTCACCTTCTGCACCAGTCTGCTATGAGGACCTTGTCAAAGGCCTTACTGAAATTCATGTAGACAACATCCACTGCCCTATTCTCATCAATCATCTTTGTCACTTGCTCGAATAACTCAATTAAGTTAGTGAGACATGACCTCCCATTCACAAAACCATGTTGTCTCTCACTAATCCATCCACTTATTTCCAAGTGGGAGTAAATCCTGTCTTGAAGAATCTTCTCCAATAATTTCCCTACCACTGACTTCACTCACTGACCTGTAATTACCTGGATTATTCTTGCTACCTTTCTTCAACAAAGGAGCAACATTGACAATTCTCCATTCCTCTGGGACTTCCCCTGTAGCCAGTAAAGATACAAAGATTTCTCTCAAGTCCCCAGCAATTTCCTCCCTTGCTTCTTTCAGTATTCTGGGGTATATCCTCTTGTGGAATGCCCTGCCCACAGCAGTTGTGGACTTGCCAACTTTAAGGGCGTTCAAATGGTCAGTGGATAGGCATATGGATAACACTGGAATAGTTTAGGTTAGAGGGTCATTAGATTGGATCCACTGGTCAGCACAACATCGAGGGCCGAAGGGCCTGTACTGCGCTGTAATGTTCTGTCTATGACTATTGGGTGGGTTGTCACAATCCAGATCGCAATCCACCCACACCTAATCATTGTTTTGGTGCTTGGGGACATTCCCATCAGCAGGACTGGTTCCTCTGAGGGTGCCATTTATAAAAAGTGACCCAGTCTCCTGAGCTCCCTCCCCTGCAAAACCATTCCTCAGTCTCACCTTTTGGCATCAGGCACCCCCTGCATTCGCCACTACCAGCAGCCAACTGCCCATCTGCAAATGTGCAAAACCCTGTTATGAGGTTTCCAAGACCAGCCTTCATGCCTCCCCCCACTTCAGACAACCCCCTTTCAGGCACCCCCGCATTGGGCCCACCATGCTCCATTCAGACTCCACCCCTTGGCATTGCCAAGTGCAGGAGGCAGTGCCAGGGCTCCTCCCAGCCATGTCCCTGACCACGTGTGGGCTCCAACAGCCTACGAGTGTTCCCGCATGTCTATCATGCCTTACCTCCATTTGAGAGGACTAGTAGTGATTCCTGCTGGCTTCCTGTTGTACTGGCAGGTTATTGAATGCTGGGAGCAGTGTGAATTTGGCTAAAACGCTGAAATACATATTTAAATTAAGATTTGGATATTCAAATTTGGTCCACACCCTCACTGGGCAATTACCTAATTGCACCACTGTGGGGGGGCTGGGAGGACTGCAAAAGGGCTCCCCTCTCCTACAAGAACATAAATTGAGGCCCTCACACTGACAAGGGTTCACCACTAACCTCTCACCAAAGAGGGCCATCGTCCCTCCCCACCCACAAATAACGGGTAACCCTCCCCCCAACACCATGCAGGCATGAGGATGACTTGCATCCCCCACTTCCCCCCACTCAGCCCACCATTCAGGCTTGCTTTCCCTGGCAGATTCCCTATTAAGCTCCCTTTCTGTCCTCAGACCCCCACTCAAGCCCCTTCAAGTCGCCTTGGCAATGTTAGCAGTGCATTCGTGCACTGCTCCCGAGCACCCTGGCACTGACACTCTGGGGGGCTGGAGGTAAGTCCAATGGCCGTTTGCCCCTCTGGTCACCAGCGGATTAAGGGACCTGCCAGGAAAATTGACCCATCTTCTGTTTACTGCTCAATGATTGCAAATTTTTTTTAAATTTTAAGTTTGTAATGTGAATTAATTAAGTTTAAAATAAATACACTGGATGAACAGGTTGTTTTAATAGATTTTTCAAAAATCCCATCTATGGGATAATTTAGAGCAAGGTGACATAAGAAATGCAAATATTGGAAACACAAATCAGGTACATCAGCATCTGAGAGACAAATTTCTGCTTCAAAAACAGATATTCAGCTTCCCTTACCCAAATTATCCGATGGGGCTCATTTACATCAATCTGGAGTGTGGCATGCCTCGTGCTTCTCAATTTATTGGCTTCCACAGTTCAACTGGGTTCTTTCCAAACCAGGGAATTAGGATGTCTGACACAGGGACTCCCTGTTTTCCCTCTCCACGCGCTTCGGTCATTCACCACATAAGGGGTCAATGGAGAATCAATCCTTTACATCCTTTTTTGGGGACTCTCAAAGATGATGGGGTGTTAGCATAAAAGCACTCGTGTCATTTATCACAGCAGTAGCGCAAGAGTCCTGTCGGGAAATAAGTGGATTTTTATTTACGTGTACAATAACAATGATAGGAGGCATCTTCATCGATTTGTTCAGCGATTAGATCCAGAAAGCCCTTATGGAAAATCCCAATCTTTGTTTAAATTCTTCTCTATTTCACTTGAATATGTGCCAGGTAATTTCAGGCTATGTTTTCAAATATGATTATCATCAACCAGGACAGGAATTGAACCGCGTTAACAAAACGTTTTGTTGTAAAATACTTTTGAAATTGTATCAAATGCATCATTGGTCATATTTAATTGGTCAAGAAGGGTAATGACTTATCTACTTTCTCTGTGAATATAAGCTTGCTGCGCAAAATATATAGTCAAGTTGAAAACAAGTTTTTCTGTAATAGCTAGTGGCCATTAGAGAGCAAACCTTGTGAGCAATTGTAATATGATAGCTTCAATGTAATTCTTGTTAGTAATTTCAAGAGGAAGGTGATTAAAGGAAAATATTTCACAATCCCATGACTAGTTAATGTCAAAGTCAAAACTAATTGATGCTCCCACAAAGTGTGCTTGGGTGGTGACTACAGAAAGAATATTATTGTGTAAATGAAACCAAAGGGATGAATGAAAAATTTTGGACTCAGTTTGTCTTCATTCTGATTTACTCACTCTTCGCTGAAGAAGGCAGGTGGAAAAGCCTGATTCTAGGCTTTAATCAATATATCCCCCTTTATGAATACCAGGATAAATGTGAAAATGGTTCAGATTAATTTGCACTCCAGTCTTTTTTTCCCTCAGAAGAATTAGGTTGCATCTATATGTCATCAAACCCAGATGTTTCAGTGGAATTGACAACTTTCACAAGAGTCCGATTCTGTGGACTTAAAAGCTAGATTTTGCCACTGCATAATGATGTGCCGTTGACATGTGGCACTGAGCCATTCTCTCCTAGAGAATTCTCTCCTAGAGAATGGCTACTTTATTATTAAGTTTAGACATGCTCGAGGTGAAATCCATCTTGGGCGGTAATACATTGGTAGCTGTCTTTAGTTTCAAAAAGACAATGGAGCAGAATGTAAAGTGAGCTGCCAATTCACTAACACTCGCTGTGCACTGCTGCTTGAGAAAAATTTAACTCCTCCACTAGCTTTTGAATTTCGGCAGGGATCCTCCTGAACACCCATCCTTGAAGTCTTCTTCTGAAGGACTTTGAGTTTATTCCAGCCAGATGTAGCAGCCATGGATTCCCCCCCTCTGCTAATTATATTCAAAATAGAAATACAAATAAAAGTTTGTTCAGTCATGAGGAAAACATCAACAGATGATACTAAGGAATTCTGGGGGTTAAATTCACTGTACCATTATGCTTTATCTGTTGCTTACAATGCAGGCAGCAAGGAAACTTCATGCTGTCTTAATGTATATGATTGTACAACTCAAAAGGAGGCTAAATATGCAAGGCTTGGACCACTTAGAAATAACCTGCATTGCTTAAAGCCTGACTGCACCTCTTAAAAGGGAGATGCACTGTAGCTTGTGGAACAGATGCTAGAAGTGGCTGGCAAATACTTTCAAAGCAGAAGAAGAGAAACAATGGCACATTAGGGAGTCAACATGTTCCACAGTTCATTGATACCTCATTGCAGGAGGTGGACAGGATCAGAGCTGTCCTTTTTCCACAAGGGATAAGGTAGCCTCCAAGACAAATGCTCAAGCAAAGGGAGCAACTAACCACAGAGATCAATATCAACGTTGTCGTTTCAAGGACCTGGATGCAGTGCAAGAAGTACAATGATCTCACATGAGTGGTCAAGGTCACTGAATTCAACCTCAAATGCCATATCCTTACATCTGACCCACTAATCTCATACACTGCTCAATCCACCACACTCCCATGATTTATCTCTCACTAAACTTGACCAGTCATGATCTATACCTCACACTCCAGTTTCACCTCACCCTCATACCCCCACACTATCACAAGCCTCACATACATACATCTCACAGTTTGTACATATCACCAGCCATTCAATTGTGACAGGCATGGCCCACAAGCAAGTTGCACAACAGTCATTGACTTCCAGTCTCCTGAATGACAAGTTGGCATATGACTGCGGACAACAGGGCTAAATCAATGGGAGACAAGCAGCACTGCATGTCCTAAGCTCAAAGGAGATGATGGTCTTTTTGTTGGAATATGCAACACTGAGGCTATGCTGAGAGAGGAGCTAAAACAAGAGTATCTTCATTGCTGATCCAATTTACCGCATTCCACTTTGCTTTCACTCCACAAGCTGATCTGATTTGCAGCTGCTGAAGGGGGAAGTGGAACATTTTGCTAGGAAGTAGGGGAGAAGCAATGTAAAATAAAGGATGCAATTTGAAAGGGAGTGCCTGGAAGACGGACCCCTGGGAATAAATGTGCACAAATGAATGAAGGTGGCAGGGTAGGATAAGAAGGTGGTTAAAAAGGCAATTGGGATCCAGGCTTTTTATAAATAGAGGCATAAAGTACAAAAGTAAGGAAGTTATAGTGAATCTTTATAAAAAAGTGTTCAACTTCAATTGGTGAATTGTGTCTAATTCTGGGCGCCATACTTTAGGAAGGATGCAAAGGCTCTAGAGAGTCCAAAGCAAGTAAAAAATCCAGGAATGATTGCAGGTACATTGGAAGATTGGAGACACTGGGCTTGTTCTCCTCAGAACATTTCAACTCCAGCTGACCTCCAGCTCAGACTTATTCTTCCTCTCTCTTCCCTCTTTTGAGCATTTTGGTCTGCTCTGTGTTGTCTCTATGCATTCTATCTGTCAGGCTAAGAGGGATACAAATGATACGTCTATGTCTGACAGTAACTGGAAAAGCTTTGAAAGAAGGAAAATACCCTTCACCACCTGCCACACTTAAGCAACATTACCTAAGAGTACAAACCTGCAAACACTTCTACAAACTCAGTGAAGCTAATAGAAAGTAAGTAGCTGACCTGATGTTCCTTTTATATAGTACTAGTGTAGTGTCCTTCCTGCTGCTGAACACAAGTTCAGCTATACTCGTTCCAGAGAGGTTATTGGTTTGTGCTTTGAGTTTGAGGAAGGCAGTGTTAATGTAGAATTAGCATTACACACTGATTAATGTTTACTTCTGATGCATGCTCCCTGAACCCTCCCTTGCACCCTCGCTAAAATATCAGCCATCACTTCTTTTAATAGAAGTGTGCACATATGGCACAGAAATATTTCTGGACTGAAAATATCACTCATAATGTAGAGAAATTGGCTGTTAGAGTTTCAAAATCATGGCTTCCATCTCTTTGAAAACCATTTTAACAACATCTTTAGTAAAAACTATTCCTAATGACGAATTCATTCTGCATTACATTTGTTCTGGATTGGATTTTAAGTTACAACGATCATGGTAATGATCAATGAGAGTCATTTCAACTCCAGTATTTAAAAAGAAAACTCCAAATATGAGAAGCTAATGGATTTTGGTGTTGGATGCAGAACAGAATGAATTGACAGAATGGAGAAATCCAAATGAAGACAGGATCCCGAGCTGACATCAACTTCGGAACACCCAAGTACACAGGAATATACAAAACAGGAGCAGGGGTAGGCCACGTGATCCATTGAACCTGCTCTGCCATTCAGTGTGATCATGGTGAGGCAGTAATAAGTTATCGGGAAGAGGTGGGATGCAGATTTGAGGTTATCAGATTAGCCATGAGTTTACTAAATGGCAGAGCAGGCTCAGGCTGAATGGTCTACTCCTGGTTCTTGTTTGCATTTTTGTATGGCTGACCTTTGGCTTCAATTCCATTTCTCCATCTGCTCCATTTTTCCTCTATCTGTCTATGCCAGTCTTGAAGGTATTCAATGATGGAACATTCACAACCTTCTGGGGTAGCGAATTCCAAATATTTACAAACCTTTGAGTGAAGTCTTTTCTCTTCATCTCAGTCCTAAGTGTCTTTCATCCTGAGACTGTGTCTATGGCTGATATTTTGGATCCCCTGACCATTGCAAACAATCTCTCAGCATCAACCCTATAAAGCACATCAGAATATTGTACGTTCCAATGAGGTTACCTCACATTCTGCTAAACACCAGAGAATATATATCCAATTTAATCAACCACTCATGACATGACAATCCCTTCATCCCAAGTACCAATTTAGTGAACTTTTGATGTATCACATGGAGACTAAAACTGTACACAATATTCCAAATGTGGTCTCACCAAAAAATCCTGCAAGATTTCTTTATTCATGTCCTCCAAACTCTCCAATGGCCAATATGCAATTTGCCTTCCTAATTGCTTGCTACATTTGCACGTTAACTTTCTGCATTTCTTGTGTTATGATCCCTGCTGGCATTAATATTAGACATTTAGATTCCAGAGTAAAACTTGATTTGGTAGATCACAACTTTTGTTTAGAAACTGTGGAGAAAAGTTACTGAACAAATTTGCAGGAGTCTAGTGATGAGCTTTTAACACAAAAACTAAAGTATATATTAAATGAGTAAAATTAATGTTACATACCAGACAGAAAAGTTGGAAGGATCTCAACACAATAGGAAGAAAATCATTCAGTTCACACTATTCTTTTACTCAAGCAATCTCTTTATAAACACTTACAAATTCAGACAGATAGATGATTTACACAAACTATCTTATACTCTTAACATTCAGGATATGTGTAAGGTACATATGAATAAACAGACAAACTGTGGTCAGACACACCACACTCCAAAATAAATGACAGATGTCACCAAAGCAGATTCCATGCATTTCTCAACAATTCACCCAGATTTTGTCACATGGTGAGTGAACCAGTCTCACCAAAATGTTATCTTTCTCACAAGAATTTCCAATCTCCACATTTGAAGATCATCCCTTGGAGTTATCTTTAACTGTCGTTCTCACTTGGAAGACTTCAAAAAGAATCAACCTCTAATCAACATCCAAGCTTCCTTTCCCCTGGATCTCCAAGTACACTCAAGCTTTGCCTTCCAAGTATATTCACAAACCTTTAGCCATGCCAAATAGAACAGCACTGCTTCAAAGGGGTACTTTTGCCCCTATGGCCCCAGCACAGAGTCACTAAACCTCAGCAACCTCCCAGATTTTCTGGGCTTTCCTTGAGTCCACTTTGCTTTTGGTCTGCCCCGACCATGGCTCTTTCTCTTTAATTCAGAACTATTTCTCTCCTCTTTTCAGTTACCTTCCATCTGGTAGCCCTTCCTGTGCCTGGGGCTTTCATCTGGGACCTCTCCCTGTCCCCCACCCTATGTCCTGATCTCTGGGACAATTTCTCTGGGATGATTTTCAGGTTCCATGTCACCTGATCTGCTTTTCATGCTGTTTGATTTTCTCTCTTCTGCACAAGCATGCAGTGCCAGTTCCTGCCCTTCAGAACAGGAAAAAAACACTAACTGTGCGTGTGCAACCATTTCCCAGCTACTGCATGCACAGAAGGCCTGAGGCCCTCTGGCAGCTGGAGTTCTCAACCTCCAAGGTAAGTATTTGAACTCATAAAAACATAAGAACTAGGAGTAGGAGCAGACCATCTGGCCCCTTAGAGCCTGCTCTGCCACTCAATTATGTCATGGCTGATCTTTTCATGGACTCAGCTCCACTTACCCACTCACTCACCATAACCCTTAATTCCTTTACTGTTCAAAAATCTATCTATCCTTGTCTTAAAAATATTCACCATTCAGTGAGATAGCCTCAACTGCTTCTCTGGGCAGCAATTCCACAAGTTCACAATCTTTTGGGTGAAGAAGTTCCTTCTCAACTCAGTCCTAAACCTGCTCCCCATTCATTTTGATGCCATGCTCCCTACTTCTAGTTTCACTAACACTTGTACAAGTATATTCAAGTCTCTCTGAACATCAACACCAAGAGTTACAAGTTTAACTCTTCATAAACATACAAACCCGCCTGGCCTCACTTCAGATCACAAGGTAATTTCTTCAATAAATCCCTGAAAACTGTTATAAAAACAAGTCTCACAAAGATGAGTTGATCTCAGCTAGTGATATCATTGAACTCAAAAATTATTAATGGGCAACAAAAGGATGAACATAGAACATAGAACGTTACAGCACAGAACAGGCCCTTTGGCCCACGATGTTGCGCCAACCAGTTTTTAAAAAAAAACACTGACCCACTAATCTAAACCAATCCCTTTTCGTCCATAAACCTATCCACAGATCTCTTAAACGCCCCCAAACTAGGCGCATTTACAACTGCAGCAGGGAGGGCATTCCAATCCCTCACCACCCTCTGGGTAAAGAACCTACCCCTGACATCCGTCCTATAACTACCCCCCCTTAATTTAAAGCCATGCCCCCTCGTGCTAGCTTTCTCCATCCGAGGAAAAAGGCTATCACTATCCACCCTATCTAAACCTCTAATCATCTTATATGTTTCAATAAGATCCCCTCTTAGCCTCCTTCTTTCCAGCGAAAACAACCCCAAATCCCTCAGTCTCTCCTCATAGGACCTCCCCTCCATACCAGGCAACATCCTGGTAAACCTCCTCTGCACCCTCTCCAAAGCCTCCACGTCCTTCCTGTAATGTGGGGACCAGAACTGCACACAGTACTCCAAGTGCGGCCGCACCAGAGTTGTGTACAGTTGCAACATGACGCTGCGACTCCTAAATTCAATCCCCCTACCAATAAACGCCAAGACACCGTATGCCTTCTTAACAACCTTATCTACTTGATTCCCAACTTTCAGGGATCTATGTACACATACACCTAGATCCCTCTGCTCCTCCACACTATTCAAAGTCCTCCCGTTAGCCCTATACTCAACACATCTGTTACTCCTACCGAAATGAATTACCTCACACTTCTCTGCATTAAACTCCATCCGCCACCTCGCGGCCCAGCTCTGCAACCTGTCTAAGTCACCCTGCAAACTATGACACCCTTCCTCACAATCTACCACACCTCCGACTTTGGTGTCATCAGCAAACTTACTAATCCACCCAACTATACCCTCATCCAGATCATTAATAAAAATTACAAACAGCAGTGGCCCCAAAACAGATCCCTGAGGCACACCACTCGTAACCGAACTCCATGACGAATATTCACCATCAACCACCACCCTCTGTCTCCTATCTGCTAGCCAATTCCTGATCCAAGTACCTAGATTACCCCCAATCCCATACATCTGCATTTTCTGCAGAAGCCTACCATGGTGAACCTTATCAAACGCCTTACTAAAATCCATATATACCACGTCAACTGCCTTACCCCTATCCACCTCTTTGGTCACTTTCTCAAAGAACTCAATAAGGTTAGTAAGGCACGACCTACCTGCTACAAAACCATGCTGACTGTCTCTAATCAATTCATTACTCTCCAAATAACTATAAATCCTATCCCTAATAATTCTTTCTAAAACCTTGCCCACAACAGAAGTAAGACTCACCGGTCTATAATTCCCAGGGAAGTCTCTGTTCCCCTTGTTAAACAATGGGACAACATTCGCTGTCCTCCAATCTTCCGGTACTATACCAGAGACCAATGATGACCTGAAGATCAGAGCCAGAGGCTCTGCAATCACCTCTCTAGCCTCCCAGAGAATCCTAGGGTAAATCCCGTCCGGACCAGGGGACTTATCTATTTTCAAGCCCTCTAGAATATCCAGCACATCCCCGGTATCAACTGCAATACTTTCTATTTTACACCCCTGCACCCCAGTGTCCTCCTCAGCTACATTCATGTCCCCCTGCGTGAACACCGAAGAGAAATATTGGTTCAATGCCTCTCCAATCTCTTCTGGTTCCACACACAACTTCCCTCTACTGTCTGTAGCTGGACAGAATAGCTGACCAAATACTTTGGATTTGTCTTCACTAAGGAGGATACAAATAACCTTCCAGAAATACTGAGACAGAGGGTTTGGCATGAAGGAGGAACTGAAGGAAACCCTTATTAGTCAGAAAATTGTATTAGGGAAATTGCTGGGATTAAAACACTGAGCCTGATGCTCTGTACTTGAGAGTATTTAAGGAAATGACCCTAGAAATAGTGGATGCATTGATGATCATTTTCCAGCATTCTATAGACCCTGGAAGAGTTCAATTAGATTGGAGAGTAGTTAATGTGACCCCACTTTTTTAAAAAAAGGAAGGAGAGAGAAAATGGGGAATTATAGACTGGTTATCCTGACATTGGTGGTGGGGAAAATGCCGGAGTCAATTATTCAGAATATCATGACTGAGCATTTGGAAAGCGGCGACAGGATCAGTCCAAGTCAGCACGGATTCACTAAAGGGAAACTGTGTTTAACAAATCTTCTGGAGTTTTTTGAGGATGTGACCAGTACTGTGGACAAGATGAACCATCGGATGTTGTGTATCTGGACTTTCATAAGGCTTTTGACAAGGTCCCACATGAGAGATTAGTGAGCAAAATTAAAGCTCATAGTATTAGGGGTAATATATTGACATGGAGAGAGAATTGGTTGGCAGACAGGAAGCAAAGAGTCGGAATAAATGGGTCCTTTTCAGAGTGGCAGACAGTGACTAGTGGGGTGCTTCAGGGTTCGGTGCTGGGATTCCAGCTATTCACAAGATATATTAATGATTTGGATGAAGGAATTGAATGCAGTATCTTCAAATTTGCAGATGACACTAAGCTGGGTGGCAGTGTGTGCTATGAGGAGGATGTAAAAGGCCGCAGAGTGACTTGGACTGGCTGAGTGGGCAAATACTTGGCAAATGCAGTACAATGTGGGTAAATGTGAGGCTATCCACTTTGGTGGCAAAAACAGGAAGGAAGGTTATTATCTGAATGGTGGCAGTTTAGGAAAAGGGGAAGTGCAATGTGACCTGGGTGTCATGTGGGACAGACATTGAAGGTTGGCATGCAGGTACAGCAAGGGGATAAAGAAAGCTAATGGCATGCAGGCCATCATAGCAAGAGGATTTGAATAGGAATAAGGATGCCTTGCTGCAGTTACACAGGACCTTGGTGAAACCACACCTTGAGTATTCTATGCAGTTCTGGTGTCGTTATCTGAGGGAGGACATTCTTGCTATTGAGGGAGTCAAGCAAGGGTTCACTGCATTGATTTCTGGAACTGCAGGACTGACATATAAAGAGAGACTGGATCAACTGGACTTGTACTCACTGGAATTTAGAAGAATGAGAGGGGATTTCATAGAAACATACAAAATCCTGATGGGACTGGACAGGCTAGATGAGGGAAGAATGTACCCAAAGTTGGGGAAGTCTAGAACTAGGAGTCACAGTCTAAGAATAAGGGATAATCCATTCAGGACTGAGATGAGGAAGATCTCAGGATCAAGAGAGTTGTGATCCTGTGGAATTCTTTACCACAGAATGTTGTTGGGGCCAATTTGTTAGGTATGTCCAAGAGGGAGCTGAACGTGGCCCTTGTGGCTAAAGGAATCAAGGGATATGGAGTGAAAGCGGGAGCGTGACACTGAAAATGCATGCTCAGCCATATTCATGTTGAATGGGTGCAGGCTCGAAGAGCTGAGTAGCCTACTCCTGCAGCTATTTTCTCTGTTCATATCTCTGCAGGTTCACATTGACAACTCACGCACATTATAAAACAAACTATACAATTCTATTATGTAAAATGCACAACACTTAATTTATGCAAATATACTTCATTGTTTCATCTATATTCACGTTCATTTATTTTAAGTCTAAACGTAAAGATTCCAACAGGGAAAGGTTTGCTACTGGATCTAGTAATGGGGCATGAACCAGAGCAATTCATAAAAGTAAAAGTGGGCAATGTGAGCATAACATAATACTTCTTAATATGATGACACAGAAGGACATAAATATGATGAAAATAGATTGGAAAAAAGCAGATTTTGAGGGCAAGAATAGTAGTTTGGAAAATATACTTGGGACAATATTAACAACAAGAATGTAGAACAACAAGGGACGAGATTTAAAACAGTGTTCAACACAGTGTAGGGAAAATACATTCTACTGAAAGGAAAGAACAAGTTAAATATTAGTGGAATGCAATGGATGAATAAGAACATGAAAGAACGCTTGAAAGTCAGAAAAGAGACATGCATTAAATATATATGCATCAGTGGAGTACATGGTAAGTTAGAATTTGTAGAGATTACAAGACGAGTCATAACACAATCAGGGTAGCAAAAAGAAACAATGAAATTCAATCATCAAGGAGCATAAAACAAAATAGTAAGTCATTTTTCAGGCACACCAATATAAAGAAAGGCTTTGATTTTAAATGATTGTAATATGATAATACCACAGGCAATGACAGAAAGATGGCAGAATAAATATTTTGCTTTTGAATTTACCAGAAACTTATAACAGGCATTAGGGAATGATAAGATGAGTAAAGAGAAATTTATTTAAAAAGAGAAAATGGGAATTATTGGATGTATTGAACAATCTAAATGATAAATCCAACCTGATTGATTGCTAGAGTCCTTTTTCCAAGTACTCTGGCAGAGGTAGTTCATTATTACTTGCTTACACAGAGACATTAGTTATATCTATAACAAGTC
The DNA here is from genome assembly GCF_965287045.1 of Carcharhinus amblyrhynchos. Lineage (NCBI taxonomy): Eukaryota > Metazoa > Chordata > Chondrichthyes > Carcharhiniformes > Carcharhinidae > Carcharhinus > Carcharhinus amblyrhynchos. The sequence continues at coordinate 90,378,841 of NC_137325.1, forward strand.
AATAAGTTACTTCGGTGATTACAGGTTCAAAAGCATCTCTTGATGGCAACACTGATTGCTGGAGCATCTCTCTACTCCTCAAGTGATCCACATGTTTATGAACAATCCATTTCTCCATGTTTACTGGGTAAACATAGGTGGAACGTGGCAAAGTGGTTAGCTCTGTCGCCTCACAGCACCAACGACCCAGGTTCAATTCCCGGCTTGGGACACTGTCTGTGAGGAGTTTGCACATTCTCCCTGCATCTGCTTGGGTTTCCTCTGGGTGCTCCAGTTTCCTCCCACACTCCAAAGCTGTGTGGTTCATGTTGATTGACCATGCTAAGTTGCCCTTAGCGTCAGGGGTTAGTATGGTAAATAAATAGAGTAAGAGGGATAGGGCCTGGGTGGGATTGTAGTCGGTATAGATTCAATGGACTGAATGGCCTCCTTTTGCACTGTAGGGATTCTATGAGACCAAGGCACCATATTTAGAGAAGAGTCCCTGACAGGGAGTAGGATGAGGGAGAGATCCCAGTTAAACGAAAGAGGAGCAGAATGTTCAGCCCCAAGCAGAAAGGGCTATGGTGAGAGCTCAGTGGAAGCCCTGGTGATCAAAAAGGACTTGGGAGAAACTTGGCAATTAATGAGGGCTTGGGAAGTGGCTGTTGGATCGAAGAAGATTACAGAATGTTGGTGAGTCCATGCTGTGAGACATTAGGGAAAAGATACCCCTTTGGAGCAGTAGTATTCTGCTTGGTGGAGCCAAAGAGCTGACGTTGCACTTGAGAGTTGGCTTTTAGAGTACAGACTTGGGATTTCAGGTGAAAGGAGTTTCAGGAAGTGAGATTGAAAAATTGCAAGATGGGTCATTGTTGAGGTTGTCCAAATTGGAGCTATTTTAAGAAAGAATTCCAAGGCAAGATCTTCAAAAGCGAAGACCAAAATGCCTTGTGTGAGAGAGAGAATTTCAGTGAGATTGATTAACGTACAATATTGCTGATGTTTGCCTGGGTTGTTGAGAAATCCATGAAATCTGTTTTGGTCACATCTGCCACTGATTGTGCAATGTAGTGTGTTTCATCACAGTTTGCCTGTTGCTTCACATGTAGCGCATGTTAACCTGAATGTTGCAGGATGTGACAGGGTTGATATAGATAGTGTGTGTTCCTAGTTGGTGAGTCCAGGATCAGGGGACTGTGACTCAGAATAAGAGGCACATTATTTAAGACTGAGGTGAGGAAGAAATTCTTTACTCAAAGTGTTGTGAAATTTTTGAATTCTGTACCCTGAGATAAACTCAATGATTGATCATGTTCAAGATAAAAACCAAAATATTTTTGGTAACTAATGACACCAAGAGATCTGGGGATAGTGGAGGGAATGACAGAAAGGAAGATTATCAGCCATGATCTGTTTGAGTGGTGGAGAAGGCTCAATGGGCTGAATGGCCTACTCCAGCTCCTATATTCCTTTGTTCTTGTGCTAGAGTATAAGGCAGATACTGAAACTGTTTTATTTTTCTGACCTTATACAGTAAAGTTTATTGTTGTTTGTTCAAAACCCATGGAATCTGGTGTCTTTATTCACTGAGAATGTGTCTTCAATCTCAGACTTTGTCTACTTTAAACAAAATGTCATTACACCCTAATCAGATCTTACCAAAACCTGAAGAACCTGCTTCACTGTTATAATACGTTATTCTGCGAGAGAGCAAGAAACAAAAAAGACGCTGATCTATTCTTTCCCTTTAATCACAGTTTAGAAAATATTTTTTATACACTTCTGAAATAGGGAAATGACATTAATTTCCTGTTGAGTGGGAAATGGCAGAAGCAGTCTTTTTTTAATTTATTGACCTAATGACAGCATAAACAATTTGTTGTCAGGATTTTACTCCAAGAATGCACTTGGCCTCTTAAGTCAAATAAACAATATTTTCTGAAGTAATTTCTGAAGATGTTTATGACTAACAGGAAGACAAGTCATGTATAAAGAATGAAGCTAAAATGTACACAGAACCATTGTCTGGTTCTCATGACAAATCATTGGCTTGAAACGTTAACCCTACCCTCTTCCCTTCCACAGATGCTGTCTGTTTTGTTTCAGGTTCCTCGGCATTTTCTGTTTCTATTTCAAATTTCTAACAACTTGGTTTTGATTGTTTTTGTTTAAAAGGATGTTGGCTGCAAGCCGTAATCTCCCCCACCCACTTTCCACAAGAGGGGCAAAAATGGTTGACTGAAATTTGCTAATTGAAAATTAATAAACAATAATATTAAAGTATCTATGTATGGAGGCTTCAGGGATGGGATATGGCCAGTGCGGTTGAGGAATACAACATTGGCTGGATCACAAATAGAATTGTACAATCCTACAATGCAGAAGGAGGCCATTTGGCCCATCGAGTCTACACCAACCACAATCCCATCCAACACCACCTCCACAATCTCATGCATTTACCCAGTCCCCCTGACATAAGGGCAATTTAGCATGGCCAATCCATCTAACCAACCACCTAGGATGATAGCAAATTGAGCACTCAGTATAAATCCTACCACACTCTCCATCGTCATTTCATTCAATTGAGGAGGAAATCTTGCAGGTTGTATGTTGGGCAGCCAGTACTCTACTGCCTGTTTTGTATGTCTGCCTTTCACCGCGCTGTTACAATGTTTCTTGAACTGAGTTGAGATACAGATTAGGTATATCAAAATGCATGATGGAACAAGGTCAAGGCTGAATGTCCTATCCCTATTCCTATGTTCTCAATTACCTGCCTGAGGTGCCTCAATATCCTTCGATATTATTTCACTGTTAGTCTTTGATAAATATATAAGGGTATCCTTTGGTTCCTTTGATAAGGAGGCTAATATTAGAACAATACACAGATTTTTGGCTACTAAATTATCTATAGCGATAGCTCTGATATTCTTTTCTCTTCAATGTGAACAAAGCAGTTGCACATTACCTCTTTGAAATTGTACTCTAGCTCTTTCTTCAAAATGTCATTTATCTAGCCACTTTGCCTGTGGGATGTTGACATCTCCCATAATTCTCCTAGACTGCAAGTCCTTTGCAACTTGATATTTTGGACAGGAAATTTTACAGTCAGAAATATTCAGTGAAAACCAGGATGGTATCTAAAAGGAGCAGTTATATCTATCTAACAGCAATAGTTTTAGTTACTCCTTATCTAGTTTTGGAACTGTGCTAGGTTGTTTTGAGTTGAACTGAGCTGTTATGTCATCTTGTTTTATTCTTTTAATGTGAGGAAATACAGGGAGCACAGCTCACTGAAAATATTTCAATGTGTCCTGCCTCCCCCCACCTCCCCCAGTAGATCTAACATACACAAATTTACCTGAAATGTTTTAAAGGCTAATAGCAATATAAAATCCCACTTTAAAACTGCAGGGGGCCCTGGAGCACCATATTAGTGATCTTCAGGCAGAGGTGGTCAGGTGTGGTTTCAGGTGTTTTAGACTGTGGTGAACTGCTGGTATTGGGGAGTAAAATGTGTTTATAACCACAATTCATGAGCTGCATAAGTATTTGACTTCAAAATCACTGGTGTGAAGTGGAGTCACTTACAGGAACAGAACTGTCAAGTCTTTGGATGTCTTAAAGTGCAATAGTACCAAAGGAGCTTGAAAACCCCACGATCTTCATGAAAGTCTGTTTTTAAGGCTTGTTTGTTCCTAAGGTTACCATTCTGTTAGCATCTATGATTGTGAAAGCAGATGACCTGTGCTATGAGATATCAAGAGTGCAGACTGAGAGTGAGAGGTGGGGAGGGAAGACACAGAAAGGAGGAGGAATAGGGAGTGAGATCAGGTATTGTGGTTTGTGCCTCGAAGATTAGCGGAAATGATACTCACTAGGTTTTGTGCGTGAATGGGAAGGTCATGAAAATGCTTTTAAAATGTCTGCTTTAACATGCTGCTAGTTTAATTTCAGTTTTGTAACGAAACACACAGCTTTTCCTGACAGTACACAACAAAGGCCATGAATGTAGTCCAATCCATCACGCAAACTAGCCTCCCATCCAAGACTCTGTCTATACTTCCCGTTGCCTCAGCAAAGCAGCCAGCATAATTAAGGACCCAATGAAGCCGAGACATTCTCTCTTCCACCTTCTTCCTTCGGGAAAAAGATACAAAAGTCTGAGGTCACGTACCAACCGACTCAAGAACAGCATCTTCCTGGTTGCCATCAGATTTTTGAATGGACCTATCTTGCATTAAGTTGATTTTTCTCTACACCCTAGCTGTGATTGTAACACTACATTCTGCACTCTCTTGTTTCCTTCTCTATGAACGGTATGTTTTGTCTGTATAGCACGCAAGAAACAATACTTTTCACTGTATGTTAATACATGTGACAATAATAAATCAAATCTAATCAAATCAAATCAAAGTTAGTCATCAAGTGACACACACAATCAAGCAGTGAATAATTTAACAATTGAACTAGCCATGAAGAGTAGGACAGGGAATGAAGACAGGAATAGAAGTTGGGAACAGGGATAGAGGAGAAGACATGGAGTGGGATCAGGAGAGGGCGTAAAGAAGTAGAAGTGGAGGAGGACATGAGAAGATGAACAGAAATGAATCTGGAGGTGAGGGCATTTACCAAGGTCCCTCATCTGTTTTAAACTCTGTGTAACCCCAGAGCTTATTAAAAATGCACAAATCATCTTTGGACTCAGTGCAAACGGGTATGATGAAAGAAATAAAATACTGTGGATGTGGAAATCTGAAATAAAAATCAAAAATGCTGGAAATACTCAGCAGGTCAAAGAGCAGAAACAGAGTTAATGGCCATGATTCTCCCAAAAGCACTGAACTGGCGGGAAAACTGTTCTAGATCCCGACTATGTTGTCAGTTCAACTTTCACCTGAACCTCCACACTCTGCACACTGCAGAGGTCCTAATCATGAATCTCATTAAAAACCTGGGGGGAGGGCAGGGCCTATTCATGTCAGAGTCTGACAGTTCTGGAACTCTGCGCATGCGCAGTGGCCCCGATCTGTCAGTCTCCTCGCTGGCCAATCTGGGATCCCTGCAGTGCTGTCCCTCCAGGCCCCCCCAGAGCCCCCACAACAATTCCTGGGCCTGCCCTTACACCCCACCCCAGAACTCCCCAATGTCCAGCCCATGCCCTCCAGCAGTGGTGATACCCCCACTCCTACCTCCCTAACCCTGGCAGACACCCCACTCTGCTGAACTCCCCCAGGATCAGAACCTCCCCCCCCCCACTGACCCCCTGGGGTCAGACTCTCTTAGGCAGCAGGCCCCTCTCCCACAGACCACCCTCCACAGCCTGCCCCAATCGCTGCCCTCCCTCCATTCCAAAATGATCATTTTGCAGAGTGGCAGCCAGACCCTCCACCCCTACTGATTGCCCCTAAGCCTCTTACACAATAGGCCTGCCCCCTTGGCACTGCCTGCTGTTAAGTGGTTCCTCCTGGGCATGGGCACTTTGGGCAGTGCTGGGGGAAACAGGTTGGCACTGCCAGGGTTCCCAGGGGGCACAATCCCCCCCACCACCCCACGCCTGGGGGACCCCGGTGTGGTCTCCCGCTAGTTCCCCGAACGTGGGGAACAAGTCTGAACCCTGCTGAAATGAAGTACTCCTGGCAGGGTGGGAGATTCAATCGGGATCGGTAAGTTCCCGATAATTACATTGAAAACATATTTAAAATACTTTTAAAACAGACTCAAATGACTTACCTGCCTTCCCGCCGGATTCCAGCACGGTCTGACCAGTGACTATTTGCTGGCTCTGGGAGATGCGCAAGCGTTCTCGGCACATGCGCAAATCCTGGGAAAAGGCTAATGATACACATCTCCCACTCCGACCCACCAGAAAAGTTGCGGGTCAGGATGGGAAAATCACTGCCAAGGTTTCAAGTTGATAATGTTTCATCAGCTAAGTATCGCTCTTGTAAAATATTTTTTGGATGATTTTCTCGTACAAATTAAGGCATTTTCTACTTACATCGGGCACCATAGTGACACCTGCAGAATGCCAAAACTTAACCTATTTACAACTCAAATGGGCCAGGATCTCCCATCCTGGTCCTGATCATGCAAAAATAACTAGACAAAATGCATTCATGAATCTGTTATGAACAGGAAAAGATTATAAAAGATTATTAAAAAGATGATAAAGACTATGAAAGATTATAGGTGGCACAGTAGCAAAGTGGTCTATACTGCTGCCTCACAGCTCCAGGGACCTGAGTTCAATTCCCAGCTCAGGTGACTGTGTGGAGTTTGCACTTTCTCCCTGCGTCTGTGTGGGTTTCGTCCCACAGTCCAAAAATGTGTAGATTAGGTACATTGGCCATGCTAAATTGCTCCTTAGTGTCCCAGGATGCATTGGTTAGAGCGATTAGCAAGGTAAATACGTGGGGTTATGGGGATGGGGCTGAGATGGGATTGTTATTGGTGCAGACTCGATGGGCTGAATGACCTCCTTCTGTACTGTAGGGATTCTATTCTATGGATTGTATGAAAAAAACTTATAAAGCACAATTCCTGTCCTTATACAATATAACTTTGAGAAAATAGCACAACTGTATTCTTTGTTTGTGTTTCATACACCTAGATACATGTATCATTCAAAGGAGTTTAGGTGGGGTTGAGCCATCTTTCAAAATTAGGCATGCCTCTTCAAATTCTTTTTAAAGCTTCAACTGAATGCAATTAGTGTCAGCTCCCTTAAAAGCTGCAGCCTTTTTGTATCTCTGATACATTGTGAGGGTGACACTCTCATTTCAAAATAGTAACCTCTATTTTAAAATTTACATACGCTTAAGCCTTTACTGAGATTCCCAATAGAATTTGAAACAAAGTGAACAAATATCCAACATGAGTAGCTCCTATACCTCAGTAAATGTGATGATGCTTCACATCTTTAGCACTTGGCTGTATCCTCACCTGCATACGATCCTCCTCAGGTTAAAATCTGTATTTGCCACAGATAGAATGAGAATTGATATGTGAGTTGGCACAATATTGAGTTGTAATAGAAGAACTAGTGTTATAAAAAAGGTAACAGGAGTTACTCTCCTTTTTTAAAAGAGCTTAACCTTTATACGTATTCTTGGATAATTGAAGTCTTATTCAGATTCGGCACTGTGCAAGAATGTGTATTCTCCCTGTGAGTAAAAGTTTTCTTGACTTTTTTTTCCTATGGAAATGACTATCTTAACAACAAAAGAACCTGTATAGATCTGTTTCTGTTATGTCTTCACATTTATGAAACAGAACATAAATCAAGCAAATTACTTTTAACATCTGAATATATGTAACAATTATTTACCTGAACTCCTTACTTGTTTTCGCTCTTATGTTCACAAAGATTAACATTGTGAGACGTTCCAAATCTTTCATCAGCTGTTGAACTCAACTGCTAGTTCCATACTAATGCAGGCAGCTTATACTCATAACTCATCAGTGAGAATAAGTAGCTTGTAATCATAGTTTATAGACTAGTTGATGTCATGCTAAGTGTCATGGGTACATTTTGATCCCATCAAAATACAACTATCTTATCATGTTAGAAGGCGAGATTCTGCTGGCCCATTTGCTGTGAGCACAAATCCCATTTTGGCTGCTTAATCTTGCGGATGGGCCATAACAGGATTTGCGGCTGCAAGGTCTCGTTTTGAGATCTTCCCTCCCTCCCCCTGCTGGCAACATAATCAGCATCATGGGCATGATCCCGATTACTGTGTATTTAAATATGCAAAATTGGCTTAACACTGAATCTTCTGCAAACATCATATGTTCCCAACTACTGGCATGATGTAAAGCCGGCGGGAATCACTACTAACTTGCACAAAGAGAGACCAAACATTATGACTATGCTGGGGGGCTCAGAAGCCATTGTAGATCATGGCTGGTCGGGGACATGACAGGGCACTAACCCTGGCACTGTGGCAGTGCACACCTGGCACCCGGCAATGCCAATCCATTAGTGTCAACTTCTGGGTAGCAGCTTTGGAAGTCTTTCCTTATGTGTGTATGTGGGGGCAGAGGGGAGGTGGGGTCCTGATATTTAATGAGGGAGGTTGTGAATGCATTGGGGTGTGCTTGGAAAAGACTGTGAATGGAGATTGGACATGAAGACTGTGAGGTGGGGTGCTGCCCTGATGCCAGCGCAGGGAAGTGGTTGGGTCGCCTTGATGACTGCATGGAATCGGGGGTGACCCGATCATTGGATGCTGAGGCGGGAGGGGATGTTATTTGCTCCTCTGCGTTCAAGGGTTTGACAGCGTTTTCTTTGTCAGCTGGGGCATCCCAATTTCCATGGAGGCTGGGGGAGAGGGGAAGGGGTCTTTTAACTCTATTTTGAGATTGCTGCACCATTTAAAGATGGCACCCCGATCTCTGTGGAGCCAGCCTGGCTGCCTCTATCAGGTCCAGCCCTGTCAGAATGATGGTGCAAACCAACACCCTAATTCCTTTTGACAAAGTGTCAGAAGGAAATCGGTTGAGAAAACTTGGTTGTGTTTCTGGAGAGAAAGTTGCCAGTTTTCAGTCAGAACCTGACACTGCGATTTTTTTTAGAATGTTCTTCCCATGGAATCTGTATGGTGGCAACGGTGAAATAGAACAGAAAGGAAAAAAGTGATTGAAAATGGAAAGAAGATTAAGTAAAAAAGAATAACAACAATTCAAAGAAAATATTACATAGGCTGAATGACAATGCTCACCATTGTACTTAGAATTTAGCAGTTATTTTTTCACGACAAAGGCCTCAGCGACCTGAGGTCTGGCACTTCCCATTGCATGTGTCTCTTCAGCAAAACACTTAACGTTCTAAATATAACTTTTTCAGATCTTCGTTACATCTTTTTATACATAGAGAGGATTCAAGTACTGGTCTCAGGGATTCGTCCAGCCCCTCATTCATTACAGAAGAACTTTTGGGGGAAATATATATTTAAAGTTTCACATCAGAAAAGAGGAAAGCTTTCACAAGGAGTGGAAAATTATTGGCAGTGTAGGTCAAAAGTTACAAATATATTTCTGATAGTGTGAAAGACAAGTAGCCCTCTTGAAATAAATTCTATTATGATTGCTGTATAACGATAGTGTTTTTCACTTAATACTATTAAAAACATTCTAAAATACATGTAAACATTGATTGAATTATCCACTCCCATGAATATTTCACTAATAATGGTGAGTTCAAAGTGGTTTTCCACTTTGACTGTCAGCACTCATTAATTTTATGTTTTGCATTGCCCATATTTCAAGCTTGTTTCAAAGTGACTGCAGTTTCCTAACAACTGTGTGATGCTAAAAAACATACTCTTTTTCTGTGTCTAGCCAGAAAAAATGCTATAGTTGCCAATTCCGTACCTGAATGTAACAAAACCTTTGCTAAATCTAATCATTTCAACAGGCCATGATACAGGCATATTTCAGTCCTGCAAGTGTCTCTGTTACAGTTAACACAACTTATGAAACCATCAGAGCGCAATGCTATGCGCAAGTGATATAATTGCCGGAATTTTACTGCCTCACCAGCCACAGGAATCGGAATGGGCAAGGGTCAGACCATGGAATGGTCCATTGACCTCAGACAGGATTTTACGGTTTTGGGATGAGAAAGGCTGTAAGATCCTGACCAAAATCTTCCAACGCTAAACCCAACATGTGTATCGATTCATCTGAATAATCATTACTACACTAGCTATTTCTTTCTGCCAACTTTCCTTTCTTAATCGCAGAGTTACTTGTCCTTATGCTCCTCCAGCTCTTCTCCATAATATTCAATATCAGCATTGCTCTATGTATTATTTTTAGCTCATGCTCTGAAGCCCCGCCCAGTAACATTGCTGACAATAGAGAAACATCATTGCATAGCAGTGTTATAAAGTTAAAGTCATCCTTAGTTTGGATTTTCACTTTAGTTTAGGAGTCCTTTAAAAAAAAGATTTGAGAAGCTGGAGTCAAACCACAAACAATGATATTCAGAGATCACAACTGGTGTGCTTGGAAAGGTGCCATAAAATGCAAGTTCTTTCCTTCGTGTTTGATTGGCACAATTCATGCCAAACAAAATCTGATTAAAACGTAAAAAGAATCCTCATTAAAAAGGCATTTTGCATGGGAAAGTTCATTAAAAAATTCCAATATTTCTTCCGGTATTAACTTTGATCTGAATTGAAATATTTTGAAATAACACCGATAATTTACAGCAAAAGATTTTTTGGTAGTGGCGATAAACTTTACAGTATGATTTTGAAGTAAGATAAAACTGTAGAAAAAAATCTCTTCCAATGTTGTCACTTTTGAACATTATGGGAAACTACAAAGTATTGAGAACACAAAAACAAGCCATCCGGCTCCTCAGGTCCATGCTTGTGTTCAGGCTTCATACAAGCTTCGTCTGACTTTCCTTCATTTAACCTCATTAACACGCCCTGTATTCTTTTCTCTCTCGCCTATCTATCTAGCCTCCCCTTTAATGCCTTAATGTTAGTTATCTCAACTCCTGCAGGCAACAAGTTCTATATTTTGACTACCCTCTGGGTCACTAAATTTCTGCTAAATTGCTTTTTGGAATTGTTCAGTTTATTATCACAACATGTGCTATCCAAATCTGAGGTGGGGAAGAAGGTTCAGGGAAAGAAGAAATCAGAACTAACCTGGACAGGAGATTGCCAATATCACTTTTGAATGGAGAACAGCCGACAATAAATCACCATTTCATCTGCCGCTGGTGGAGACTGAATTTCGAAGGCTAGGGATAGAAACGTGATGGTGGGGCTGGGGGGAATCAAAAGATAGAATACAAAGCTCACCAAATACATAAGCATATTATAAAGTATGTTGGCTGTTTGTTTCCAGATTAAGATGATAGGACAGATTTTATGATACTGTTGCAATGACTTAAGGCCAAAGGGCAAGAACACATACCTTGTTCTCATGTCAGTTATCACAAATCTCATAGTTTCTTATGAAGTCTACTCACTTAACTATTATTCATGTATTCTGCAAAGGGTAGGGCACTGTTTATGTTATGTGACTGCTCCAGGAAGTAAATCTACAACATAACAATAGGTTCAAGAGGCCCTGTAGTTGCTTGCTTGCATTAAAATCTGACCAATGTAGAGCTGATTCAACAATATTCTTTTAAACTTGGGAAGAAATGCAGCTGAAGGAACCAGGACAACCATGGCAAAGGGAGAATTGTATCTTTTACAGAGTGGAGCAGGCAGATAACACTATATCGCAGGAGAATATGCATCTTTGGATTAAAGAGCACCTTTCTCAGAAGTATACAACGAGCTTTTTAGGGGAAGAGGTGACAATGCTGTATTGCTTGCTGAGGTGAACAGTTATTCAGATTCATTTAAGAGCTTCAATTGGCATAAGGACAGGTGGGCCATGTGCCAGCTAGTCCACATTGGTAAAATGCCACCAGTTGTAGGAAGGTGGCAGGCATAGCACCCGCACAATCCCACCCAATTCCAAATGCCCCCACCTCCCACTGCACTCCCAGAGAGGTAAGTGCAAAAATCCCAGTTGATATTTCCAATTTCTGCAAGTTTCATATCAAGTTTATCCTGCATTAAACAGCCTCTGGTTAAATGACATGACATGTTGCAACAAGACTTCTCACCTTGAATTTTCATACATCGGTTCACCATAATTCGCCGCAATTCTTGTAATCACAGGCTACCCAAACAGGCATGCAATGTACCTTGCACCTTTCATTGAAAAGCTGCACAGTTCATTTATGTCAACATAGAAAACTAACTCAAGATGAACACCTACTTGCAAAATGCTGACAGAGCTTTTTGCAAGTAGGCATGAGGCGATTCATACGATCTGCGCCCATGTCCACGCAGATTCCCATTTTACCAAGACCCGAAAATGGCCACGATTGGAACTGCTCCCAAAACAGGCACAATGTCAATTTAAATGTATTTGCATGCATTTAAATTGACTTAATAAACTGAACACCCAACCTTACCTGTATTTCCCTCTTTACCATCGTGTTCGCCCTTCCAGATTTGGTGCAAAACAAAAGTCTGCAAATGCTCGGCAAAGGTCAGTTTTGGGCAGCTCCAGCTTCTGAAGAGGTAAGCTCAGAGCTTCCAATGGCTCTCTAATTCAGATCAATGAGGGGGGGAGAGGTTGGAATGGGGCCCAATCATTCTCTGGCGGGAGGGGAGAGGGGAGGAGGAGGGCCAGATCATTCTCTGGTGGGGAAGAGGGGGGTGGAGGAGGATTATTCTAATCATTCTCTGGTAATGGGGGTGGGCAGATGGTTCTCTGGTGGGGGGGAGGGAGGCTAGATCATTCTCTGGTGGGGGGAGAAGAAGGAGGCCAGATAGTTCTCTGATGTGGGGAATGTGGGGTGGGGCGGGGGGGAGGGAGGCCAGATAAATCTCCGGTGGACGGGGTGTGGGGGCAGGGGCGGGGGGATCCACTGCCACTCTGTGGGCAATTGGTGGGGGTGGGGCAAGGGGGCAGGGGATTGTGATCGGTCTGGGTGGGGGGGGTGCGGTGGATAGATAAAGGGGACAGTTATGTTGTGGGGGTGGAGAAATATCTGTAGGGGCCATTGCTCTCAGGCCAATTTATCCACTTTTTGCAGCCCGGGAGCGATGTGACAGGGGAGAGTTTTTCAATTTTGTTTTACTGTGCATATGCTGTTCAAAGCTACGATCGAAGCAGCAGCATTTCGGGCACGATAAGCCCCGTCTACAGCACGATTCAGACCCACGAGTCTTTTTCAGGCTAAGAGCATATCGGGGTGCCTGAGAGCAGGTTTCCAAGTCTGATCTGAATTGTGTCCAAATTCAGTACTTAGAATGAAAATCATAAAATCAGGCCCACAATCCACCCAAAAAAGGAACTTGATATCAGCTCTGCGTATGGACGCTGTGTGACATTAAGAAGTCAGGCTGACAGTGCAGTAGGACACAAGTTTGTTATGACCTAACCTGCTGATATACCCCAGTAATGACTAAAGAAGGATGTAAGAGGTGAACATACCTCATCATATTGAGACATTCAGAAATAAGTCTTTTAATGTAACTTGATGCATGTCGCCAGCAAGATCTTGGTGGCTTAGAAGATTCTCATTAACAGATGAAGTTGGAGGTATATAAACCTATTAACGGGTAGTTCTGTAGTACAACTCAGTTAAGGATCACAAAACAATTGTTTCTTGTCACATCTTATGCAGTATTGCTTTGCAAAGGGCCTCTCATGAAAACGAAAGAACGCAAACAGTTTCAAGCAGTCAGCTAAATTTTCATTTAAAGAGACACAAGTCATATCCGTGCACACAGTCAATCATTTCAGATGAGGTTTAATGCATAGAGAGAGTTTAGCTAATTGCCTGGAATGTCCAATGACCAATAATCATTTGCCCATATGTCCAATATCATGGCTAACTGAATCACAGCCTCACATCAACATTTAGCAGTACAACAGCAGTTTTGTCCAACGATTTTATTCTGCCCCATTCTGAATGGACTGCCATGATACATTAGAATTCAGTTAACCCAAACTGTACTCACCCTGGCAGTGAAACCATGTTTGTGTAGAAGGAATGTGCTCAATATATTTTTATTTGAGAATGAGTGGTGTGTGTCTTCTACTTTCTAAACATTTGCTCCTACTAATTATTTTCTCAATGTGGGGACGGAATAAGGTAGGTGGCTGCTGGCAGGTACAGGCGCTATACTGTAGCAGCGCACAATTTGGACTGGGCAATATGGATGGGATATTGCACTATCCAACATGCAGCCCCTTGGGAGAGAAATCAATGGCCTCTTGTGCCTCCTGCCTTCCCTTTAACTTCATCCATATTATTTTCATTTCAAGGTTTACCAATCAGTTCTCCCAACAATTACAGAAAATTCCTTGTAAAATGATGACCATTGTTGGCACATGGTTACAAAAGTCATCAGATATGGATGCAGCGTGAGTCACTGATATTAAAAACGGCAATGATCTAATATAATGTAAGTTCTTGTGTGCCCTGTAGATGATCTCACCGTGACTATTAAACAAACCAGAGAACAAATTTTATTTTAATAGTATCATGCAATATTGTTAATTTGACAGGAAAGTAACACATTAGTTATTTATAACACCGTGCAGGCAATAACACTGAATTTGGTACCTGCCTCAACCCTCATATTTATATACTAGTTTAAATTCAAAAAAGGAATTTGGAGAATTATACAGCATTTAATTTGTAGTACTAAACCTTAAACATAACCCTTCCTACAACCCCACACAACCCTAACCCCCTTACCTCACCACCACCTCTCCTGCTAACCCATCCACACCCCATCCTCAGTGTGAGGATTATATTGAAAATAAATTTAATAAAGTAGTTTGGCTGACCAGTTCTCCTTCCAGCTGCAGGTAATACTTAAGATTTAGTGCTGCCTAGTTTGCCTGATTCTTATGCTGAAAGAACTCAAACATATCTGACCATAATAACTAAGTGAGTTTCCGTTAGTAATTTAAAATGTTGTATGCTTCTCATCTTTATTCTTTGATGGGACGTGGATGTCATTGACAAGATCAGCATTTGTTACCCATCCCTAATTGCCCTTGAACTGAATGGCTTACCAGGCCATTTCAGAGGGTGGTTAGGAGTCAACCACATCACTACAGAGCTGGAGCCATATATAGTCCAACAGATTTCTTTCCCTCAAGGGGATTAGTGAACCAGATACAATAATTAATGATAGATTCATGTCTGTGTTTACAGAGACTCACTGTCAATTCCAGATTTTTTTAAAAATTGAATTTAATTTTGACTATCTGCCAAGGTGGAATTTGAACCCATGTCCCTAGGGTATTAGCCTGGACCTTTGGATTACCACTGCACCACCATCTCCCCCAGTTTCAGCCAATTCGGAAAGCTTCAGGCAAGAAATTTCTAGAACTGACGACTTCACTGGACAAAATAACTGGCCTGAAAGGTTTGCTGGAGAAAAATCAAGTCAAAAGATTCAAACTTTATCTGGGCTGAGACCAAGCAGATTATATTTAGTTCTGTCAAGCACTGAAGCCCATCAAAGTTCATTGGCTCACAGTCCTTGCTTAATGAAAGATGTACTGCAGCACGAGCCAAAAATTAGAAATTCTTTGGTGGATAGAACAAAAGAAACGGAAACTGGTCCCACACCCAAATGGAATATGAGAAGATACATCATCAACATGAGCAGTATGAAGTGCAATCCTCAGTTTAGCTCCAAGGATGTGAAAGAAATCTCTTTTAAACATTAGACCTAACCCCAATAGCAATCCCCTTGAGAAGGGCACAGTCGCTTCCCACATCCCTGTAGCTCAGGTTTCATTCTTTAACATTATATCAAATAGTTTCCGGTTCTGTGCTTAGATGAATTGGAGTCAAAGTGTAGCTTTGCACTCACTAAAATGACACATTGTTAGCTTTGCTGAAATGAATGTTCACACTGAGATCTCTGTCTAGATTTGTCCTATCTATGAGAGTTTACTAGTCAGCGCTGGACTTCTTGCTGGAAAGTGAGAAATCAGAGGTCTGAAAGTTTTGTTGGAAATAAGAACAAATGGCTGCAGAACTACTCACTTTGGAATTACTGCATTTCTAGGAACATTGGGAAAGGTGTTTGGATTTCCAGCATTCCCTTCCCAGTAGAGAGGTGTGATCTCCTTCAGATCTCCAGTGTGATCTCCAGTCAGCATGCTCTTCATACATCAATTTAAGTATTTCCTATATCATCTGAAACAAAAAAAAGCTGCAAATCAATTTTTTTTTAAAATTTGAAACATATTTTTAAAAATCAGCAAAATAGAAGTTTGGTTTCAACCAAATGGAAAAACAGAAGAAACAATCAACTTGTTCTTTGTGGTTCAATTGCCCATCTGTCAGCTCCTGATGGGTGAATAGACCATAGGGAGCAATCCCATCAGAAATAGAAGATAAACAGATTTATATTTAAATCCAAAAGATTAGTCAAATATTAGAATGTGGACCATTGTGTTCCTAGAGCCCAATCTATAGCTGATCTGCATCTAAAGTCAAGTTTCCATCATTGTTCCATGGCCCCCAATATCCTTATTAAACAAAGATCTATCTGCCTGATAGCTCTAAATATCCTGGAATCCCCTGGGGAATAAGTTTCAAATTTTCAGCGTGTTTTGTGTGAAGAACTCCTTTCTGATTTCATCCATAATTGACTTGGCTCTAATTGCAGATTATTGTCCTCTTGTCCTGGATCCCCTACAGCAAAGGATTTAGTTTCTCTGTATGTATTCTAGCAAACCCCATAAGATTTCTAAACCCCTTGATTTAGATCATTTCTGAAACATCTAACATCAAGGGAATACAATCTAAAAACACTTTAAGTCCTGATATAATTCAGATGAATTTGCATTCTACCCTCTTCATTGCTAATATATCTCAAGATATTAATTTGATGCATGAAACTGAACATAATATAATTACACAGATCGCTAAAAACTAGAGAACAAGAATGAATACTAGTCAAAAAGACTAATGGAATATACACCTGTACGTCAAGGGGTTTGGAATTTAAAACTGAGGCATTTGTAAAAAGCTTGGTCAGATTTCACCTGACATGTCTGGTTTTGCTTGAAGAACTATGGTTGGGGAAACCTTCACAGAAATCCACTCCCCTCACTCCAAGTCAACGATTTTGTTGCGAAAGATTAAATGTAAGGACTCACTACGCTACGTCCCCCATGGGGGAGTTGGCAACCAGAGTAACCACATATGATGAATGAGCCCCAGATGGAGGCATTACTAACAGGATTCCGCTTCTTGCAGCTTTTACTGTAACACAAATCAAAATCAAAACAAAATACACATGAATTAACAGGCAAACGATACTTAAAATAGAAAGGTTAATTTCACTTTAAATAGATGGTATAATGGGGCGGCACAGTGGCAAGTGCTTAGCACTGCTGCCTCACAGCACCAGAGACCGAGGTTCAATTCCGGCCTCAGGTCACTATCTTTGTGGAATTTGCACATTATCCCTGCGCCTGTGTGAATTTCCTCCGGGTGCTCCAGTTTTCTTGCACAGTCCAAAGATGTGTGGGTTAGGTGCATTGGCCATGCCAAATTAACACTAGTGTCACGGGGATTAGCAGGGTAAATATGAGAGGTTGCGGGTACAGGACCTAGGTGGTATTGTGGTCAGAGCAGGCTCGATGGACTGGAAAGGCTTCCTTCTGCACCGTAGGATTCAATGATTCCATGAATGAAGATGTGTCTTATGCAACCAACAATATTTGCAATATCCCTTGCACGCAACGTAGCTAGCAAATTCCAGAATATTTTTGATTTGATTTGGTTTGTTATTGTCACATGCATTCGTTTACAGTGAAAAGTATTGTTTCTAGCATGCTATACAAAGCATACCATTCACAGAGAAGGAAATGAGAGGATGCAGAATATCATGTTGCAGTCACAGCTAGAGTGTAGAGAAAGATCAACTTAGAGCATTGTTAGAGAATTTACAAGAGTTAGAGTTTTATAAGCATAGAACGAGAGTAAAAGATAGAATTAGAGGGTATGTTGAGGACAGCTCACAAGAAGTCACCGTGCTCTGGCACCATCTTCATCTACATGGTCAGGAGTCCTTTCTGGCAATAGCTTTCATCTTCAAGTTTCATGGGTACATTCATCATCAGCAAGTCACACTTCTACGAATGCTGCCTTCTCAGGGCAACAAGTGCTCCCACCCCTACTACTCTGCTGGTGTTCTTGCCATTACCAGTCAGCCAACCAGTTCAAACTACTTCCACCCCTGCCAAGGTGGTTTAACTGGGCCTAATAAATGCAGAGATTCTCGGGGTTGTTCTCCAAGGTCATCTGCAGTCTCATGCATGAATGTCCAACAGTCTCCCACAAACTATGTTGTAGCCAATAAGAAATAACCTTGTAGAAACAGGTGAAGGCATGTAGAAGAGACACAAAAGGCATGCACAAGACTGATTAATTTATTGTTATTTATGATGTACCCTCGCATGATTTAATTTATAAGTTCTGATTAAAATGACTAAATAGGTTTTTAATTTTGCAATATGTAAAGAGGATGATGTGGTTATCAGTAATGGAAGAAAGGTAAGGTGTGTGCAATTGTTGGTGAATGGGGAATTGGTGTTGAGGTTATTGGCATTGCACATGTATTATTAACTCAAAGGCAGCCTGAGCAGAAAGGGACTATTTAGATTGCAACCTCCCACCTCGTTTGTCTAGTTCTTTTACATTTCCTCCTCCTCCCTCTTCAAGGATGTTGGCATGTTCTGTGTGGTCTCATTTGCCCTGTCATGTTCAATGCTGAGAGGAAGCCCTATTAACCAATCCATAGATGCCTTGGGCAGAAGCCTTTAAATCCCTAAATAAATACTTCAGCACCAAGCAAAGTATTCAAATTTTTAACAAGTGTGAAAAAAACACCAAAATGTATGGAATTGCAGAATAAACAATTCAGTAACTGACCTGCAAGTAATTCTTAATTCCTTTAAATAGCACTGGGAGGGGGATCCTTCATGTTGTTTAATGTTGTGTTACCTTTATGAAGTTAACAGAAAGCTAAAGATGGAATACAGGCCTCCAAAGTGGTAATACTGGTGTCATATCAGTGACAATGATTTGCCTGCAATGTTGCTGGTTGTTGTTAATTTGTGCAGCCTCACGCTTTTTCGAATATGATGTCCACTTTGTTTTCCAAAATAAATTGTTTTTACATTTAAGAGGCCTTGTAGCACCCGAACAAGCAGGCACTGCGGAGCTCAGCTTTGCACCCGAATCATATCAATTCATTTCTCATTTCTTTTGGGAGACTGGCAATGTAAGAATAACTGTAGCCCATACATGTGGCCAAGACTGTTGAAACTTGTACTGTGCTCAAATTGCTGCTGGCGCCAGACTTATTATACACATGCCGTGTTTTCAAAATAATAATGCACTGAGAAATGAGCTTTTGGAAACTTGGTTATATATGTGACTAAAACCGTTGTAACAGACACATCCGTTGCCAGATCTGGTGTATTACATTCATATGTTCACTTTTGTCCTCTATGTGAAAAGCCACTATCATATTGCATCAAACATCATGGCTGGATTTTCCTCTGCTTGGCAGTCCCAATTGAACAGGATAGCAGCAGAAACAGTTGGGGAAATTGAATAGCAAGTCCTACGTTCACCTTTCTGAACTCAGGTTTGATTTTCCTCTCCGAGTTCCAACTGGGATCATCCCTGGCTATCACTTCCCTGCTGACCACATGTAAAAACTAGCAAATAGGTGAGGCCTACTTTTGCCGACTTCCCTCCTGCCCTCACTTCTTATCATCCTTCTCTGGGAATACCAATTAAGTCTAGTGGTAGATCATAGGGTAATGAATGAATAGAACACGTTTTATTGGGCTTCACTCATTTAAACTTTGACCATCATCAGAGACTTTGGGCTGGATTTTCATCTCCAGTTGGGTGCAAGAAAGTTAAAAAAAAATTTCTGATTGAAAATTCCAGTATCCAGTGGCTTCCCAACTATTTATGTCTGTAAAAATCCTGCCTGAACGTCTACTGAGGTCAAGATCGACATTCTGAGAGCCGTACGAAACTTATATTTTCTTCCATGTGCTATATCCGTGTTCCATAGCAGGTTTTGGCAGCATGGAATAGACCTGCCAGGTTTGAGAATTTGTGACCAGTGGGTCTGTTAAGCTTTCTGAAACATCCTTATAAGTGCGTGTTAAATGTTATAATTTTATAAGTTTCCATGCAACCCCCCTCTCACTCTTCTAAACTCCTAAATATAACCCTAATCAACTTAGTCTCTGCTCACCAACGCCCTATACAGTTGCAGTAAAACATCCGTACCCCGATACTCAAATCTTCTTGCTATGAAGGCCATTCTTTACTGCCTGCTGCACCTGCGAGCTTACTTTCAGTGACTGATTCACAAGGACACCAAAGTCTCGCTGAGTATCTACCTCTCTCAGACACCTCTATTAGACAGTTAGAATTTGTTAAAATGTCCATTTCAAAGATATTCTAGGGTCTGCTTACAATGGATACTGGCTGAGTTTCCTATTAGTCATTCGTGTGCCAGAATTCTACTGCACTACCTGCCACAGAAATGGAATGGGTGAGAGATAGACAACAGAAATGTCTGTTGACTTCGGGTAGGAATTTTCAATCCCACTTGAGCGAGGCTGTAAAATCTCGCTCATGGAATTTGGGCCAGTATTTGTTGCCTATCCCTTATGTTTGGACATTGGGGCAATTTGGGCTATTGCAGAGGGCAATTCATAGAAATAGAAATCATTGAAATCTACAGTACAGAAAGAGACCATTCAGCCCATCGAGTCTGCACCGATCACAATACCACCCAGGCCCTACCTCCATATCCCATATTTGCTCACTAATCCCTCTAACTTACTCATCTCAGGACACTAAGGGCAATTTTAACATGGCCAATCAACCTAATCTGCACATCTTTGGACTGTGGGAGGAAACCGGAATACCTGGATGAAACCCACGCAGACACGAGGACAACGTGCAAACTCCACACAGACAATGACCCAAGCCAGGAATCGAACCCAGGTCCTTGGGGCTGTGAAGCAGCAGTGCTAACCACTGTGCTACTGTGTCATCTCAAAGTCAATTAAAGTCAGCCACAGTGCTGTGTCCCTGTCATGGCAATGGAGGATATATGAAAGGCATGTAGAGGGCATGGAGATGGAACAAAGTGTTTTGGGGAATATAAGGAGGCATGGAAACATGAGTGGGAATGGAGGGGGCATAATGGTATGACAGATGTGAGGGGCCATAGGTTGTCATGACAGATATGAGGGGGCATGGGTGGCTAAGGGCATGTCGGGGTATGAGAAGACATGGAGGGGGCGGTAAGTGGGTGGGGGTAAGAGGCGTGAGAGGTGGGCGTTGTGGATCTAAGAACTATGTGGAAGAGCTGAGCTGTTGTCTGACCAAACCAAAGCAGGCCTTCTAAACAGCCCACTTTGCCTATCCCATTCCTCCCATGCTGCCCAGAAATTCAGAAAATCCAAACTTTGCCTGTCCAAGTCTCCAGAAGACAAAAAATGACAGAACTCAGTGGAGATGATAGACTTGGGTTTCTGAACTTCAAAAATGGCCTGATTCCCTTTTCCCAAGCACACACAAATTTCTAGCCCTTTGAGCTGAGCATAAAAAAAGATGGAGCATGTAATGAGAAATATTGCAAACAAAAATTTATCTGCACCAGTCATTTAAATATTATGCCTACTATAGCAAGGCAGAGGCTCAGAATTCTGAGGCTCCTAAAAGCGTGTCCACCATCTATGCGGTACAAGTCAGGAGTGTGGTGGTATGCTCTCCACTTGCTTCAACAACACTCAAGGATTTTGACACCGTCGAGCACAAAGTAGCCCGTTTGTTTGGCACTTCGATCCAGCATTAAACACTGACTTCCTCCACCACTGAAACACGGTGGTAGCAGTGGGTGCCTTCTGAAAGGTGCTCTGCAGCAACTCCCTAAACTTCCTTCAGCAGCACATCCCAAATCCATCACCCTTATCACCAGAAGGAGAGAGGCAGTAGATGCATGGGAACACCATTACCTGCAAGTTCCTGCAAAGTCACTTTTCATCCTGACTTAAGACTTTGTTGCTGCTTTTATCATTATTATTCATGCAAGGGATATGGGAGTTGCTGGCCAGATAATGGCAATATATATCCAGGATGGGGAGTGGCTTGGAGATGAACCTCCAGGTTCCTGCATTGCATCTTGTAGATAGTAGTGCTGTTACAGTGATGGAAGGTTTGAATGTTTGTGGAAGGGGTGTCAATCAAGCAGGCTGCTTTCTTCTGGATGGTGCCAAGCTTCTTAAGTGTTTTGCAGATGCAATCATTCAGACAAGTAGGAGAGTTAAATTTCTGGTCAATGGTATCCTCCAAGATGTTGACAGTGGTGGATTAAGAAATATTAAACCCATTGAATGTCATGGGGCGGTAGCTACATTCTGTCTTGTTGATGATGGCTGACATTTGCATGGTGTGAATGTTACCACTTGTCAGCCCAAATCTGGATATTGTCCAAGTCTTACTATATTTGAACATGTACTGATTCAGTATCTGAGAAGTCGTGAACTAGTGCTGAACACGGCGCAGTCATCAGTGAAAATCTTCACTTCTGATCTTATGGTGGAAGGAAAATCATTGATGAAGCAGTTGAAGATGGTTAGGTTTAGGACACTACCTTGAGGAACTCCTGCAGTGATGCCCTGAAGCTGAGATGATTGACCTCCAACAACAACGAGCATCCTTTGTGCCAGCTATGAATCCTAGCTGTGGAGAGTTTGCCCCCCCCATACCCATTGAATGCAATTTTACTGGGTCTCCCTGATGCTACACTGTCAAGCGCTCCTTGATGTCAAGGGCAGTCACTCTCATCTCACATCTGCCAATCAGCTCTTTTGTCCAAGTTTCGACCAAGGTTGTAATGTGGTCAGGAGCTGAGTGATCCTAGTGGAACCTAAACTGAGCCACTATGGAGCAAGCTATTAGACACCTGAAGATGATATTGCAGTGCCTTAATCAGTTGGGACAAACTGGTTCACTCCATTACGAAGCTCTCAGGTTATGGTGTTCTCCTGCACAACATGGCCCTCCAGAGAGCCATGGACATTTATGAAAGAGCAGCAACATCTTTGATGGTGAGGAGAAGTGGGAGGAAGTGATGCAACAGAGTGAACCAGCCTGACAAGGCCTTCCTCAGGTCTGACTGAAACTTCAAAGCATATGGAAGGGAGTCTCAGACAAATTCAGACACATTTCTGCTGAAGGCCCCTCATATTGAAGGTAAGCAGCTCATGAACTCATCTGGCTCTACGATGATGGAATGAATCTACAAAGGAAATGAATCATAGTGTTTCCACTGATCCCTACATTGCCTGGTGACAAATCTCCAACTGCTTCAGCATGTCAACAAAGAAATATGAGTTTTTCCTCCACTTGATAATTTGTGGACCTTAAAACTATCAGTCATTAAACTAATACAAGTATGGATACAATAATTAAACTTTTCAGTGCATTAATTTATTGAAACGCATCTCAATCATAGCAAAGGTCACCTAAATGAGCCAAACTGTGAAACTACTGACATGGAGCCCTCTGATCTGTCAGCCCACTGTCGCTCCTATGGGATGCTTCCCCAGTGGATGAGGATGAGGTGGAAGCAGGTTGATCACTTGTGTGCAGATGAGGCCAACATTACTGTGATGGTCACCCTTAGTGTTGCAGTTCCCATGTGGTCTCCACATCAGGCTTCTCCGCTCAAGTTGTGACAGGGCCATCCTGGTTAATGGTGCCTCAGTCGGAGGGGCCAAGGGGCGAACGGGTGAAGATTGTGCCTCATGTCACTTCATCGCTTACCTGCCTCAGCCCTTTCATGGGGTGCTTGAATATCAGAATGGAACAATTCATCATTAACCAGGATGGCCCTGTTGCAACTTGAGTGGAGAAGCCTGTTGTGGAGACCACATGGGAACTGCAACACTGAGGATGACCATCACAGTAATGTTGGCCTCATCTGCACACAAGTGATCAACCTGCTTCCACTCATCCCCATCCACTGGGGAAGCATCCCATAGGAGCAGCAGTGGGCTGAGAGATCAGAGATATTTTCAGTTTCTGTAGAGCTGAAGCAGACCTTTAGAACTTATGCTTTGGCATGAAGGAAACTGGGATGCTTGTGGACCGTCCAGCTCCATCAGTTGGAGATGATCAGATCTTTTTACTCTACCATGAGAGTGGGTCTTCCATCTCACAATCTCACATTCTCACCCGTGCTGTCACCCTGGCCAGGTCAAGGTCACCTCCTCCACTGTCAACAATATGGCTTGATGTGGCCTACCATCATTGGACTGAGCCTGAGCTCTTTCATTATATGCTAATTTCTCCTGCAAGGTGAAAAGGATAAAAGTTAAGACCAATGCGCTCTACCTCATTACACCAAGTTGCACTGGCACCAAGGAAGTCTCAAGGGAGACTTCGCTAAATTGAGAGGCCACCCTTAAATGGGTCCCATTCCTTCTGCTGGAACACTGTTTTCCTTCTTCTTCCAGCTTCCACTAAACCAACAAACACAATAATGGCTACCTTTAATAAAAGTCACCTCATAGCACTCCTGCCTGCTCGGTGCCTCTGCCATCCTGAATTGGATGGTGACTGCATGCCCTGGCCATCGCTTAGCCTGCTCATTAGAAATTGTCTCAAGCATGTCCTGACACAGGATTGGAACACAGAAATTAACCCAATGTTGGAGTGAAAATTCAGCCCAATGTGATCAATGGAACCGTGAACTTGCAACCTCTACTTCAACTCAATTGCACAACTATGTTAGTTGGCAGCATAGTTTTGCCTTTTGCAGTGGACAAACTCCAGGAAAGTAGCTGTATAAATGGAAGGGATGCACCTATTTATTGGTGATTACCTGTATATGTGACCAAATAATGGCTTCTGTTGTTCTTCAAGCTTCAAAATCAATTCCCTACATTGGACATCCATGGCCAAAGCTGTTGGGGACAAGGGGAGAAATGTATCAGGTACAAACTATATTAATAGAAATCCAAATGCAAATACAAAACAGATTTTGATCCCTTGCATCAATAAGTGATATGTTGAACATATTGGAGTTGGCCTGGTTTGTCCCCACTGCTGGGGCTCACATCCACCCTTGCACAAGCAAATGATGCCTTCCCTTATTTGGCATATCACTCTGCGCACATTAGGTTTGAGTCCACTCAAATGAATAAGATCCATTGATGCCAGGAGAGCCTGCTCCATTGTCTCCCCACTTAAAAGCCTTTTGCCTTATAAGAGGTAAGAAGTGCTGTCTCATAAAAGGCAAATCAGGAAACCTCCACAAATGATGGAGACCTGATTAGCTAGGGTCTTAGCATTTTCCCCCTGGATGTTTGGTTGGTTTCCTGCCAGAATAACAGTGGGATATAAAGCCAGTTTTTCAGGAATTCAAAATGGAACAGCATCAGTAACTTTAGACTCAGAGGCCACAATAACATTAGTAACTATAACATGGTGGAATTTACCATTCAGTTCAAGAGTGAGAGACTTGGATCAGAAAAACTGTACTTCACGTACATAAGGGTAAGTTTAGAATCAGTAAGTTTAGCATTAGTAAGTTTAGACTCAGAGGCCACAATAACATTAGTAACCGTAACATGGTAGAATTTACCATTCAGTTCAAGAGTGAGAGACTTGGATCAGAAAAATTGTACTTCACTTACATTAGGGTAACTATAAAGAAATGAGATAGAGTTGGCTGGAGTGGACTGGGAAAGGAGTTTATCAGAAAAGACAGTTGATCAGCAATGGCAGACATTTATGAAAATAATTCGTGACTCACAACAAAGATCTACCCCAGTGAGGGCGAAAGATTCTAGGAATGAGTAAATCAACCATGGTTAACTAAGGAAGATAAGGATAGTATTAAACTGAAGGAAATAACTTACAATGTGACAAAGATTAATTGTAAGCCAGAGGATTGGAAGAGTTTTTAAAACCAATAAGAGATAATCAAAAAATAATAAAGGGGGAGAAGGTAAACTATGAAGGTAAACTAGCAAGTAGTATAAAAATTGATAGCGAGAACTTCATTGAATATGTAAAACGGAAGAGAGAAGCCGAAGTGAGCATAGGCCCCTGAGAGAATGAGAATGAGTTAATAATAGGTAACCAGGAAATGACAGAAAAGCTAAACAAATACATTATCAGTCTTTACAATGGAAGGCACTAACAACATTTAAAAATACTAAATAATCAAAGTAAATAAACATAATAACAATCACAAGAGAGTACGATGGAAACTAATGAGGCTAAAAGCTGATAAAGTGTCAACCAAGACCCTTACTCCCGTTAATTGATGGACACAAAATCGTTAGGAAAAGGTAACAAAACTTTGAATATTTATGATTCCTACAAGAATGACTCTCCTATGCTATCATAATTAAATGCTTCTATATGCTTATAAATCAACTATGGCAAGTATACAAACATAGATTTTAAATATTCATACTTAGCTAATGGATCTGTAGGGATGTTTTTATTCACTCATGCTAGCCAGGCACAGAGAGGGATCAGACTTCATCAGGCTTATAGCTTGAGGTCCCTTTCTTCCCTCTGTCCTGTTCTGTTTTTCAAAAATCCAATATTTATTCCTCGAGACTGGCTCAAACGCATGCAGTTCCACACATATGCACTGATCATTGGCGTCTGATCCAAATTGGTTTATTGCAGCTACAGTGTCCTAAGCCTCATTAATACATAAAATCAGACTTCTGACTCCATTTGTATTTGGTTTCTGTCCATTTGATCAATTAGAATGACGTTATTATCATGGATGTATTGTTACTGCTTCCTCCTTGAAAACAACCCTCGCCCAGAATCCTGCTGATTTTATCATCCGTTGTAAAACCAAAGCCATTTGTTGCCAGTAAATAGATCATTCTGCA
Source organism: Carcharhinus amblyrhynchos (assembly GCF_965287045.1). Lineage (NCBI taxonomy): Eukaryota > Metazoa > Chordata > Chondrichthyes > Carcharhiniformes > Carcharhinidae > Carcharhinus > Carcharhinus amblyrhynchos. The sequence continues at coordinate 90,405,370 of NC_137325.1, forward strand.
TATTCAGCCTGGAGTTAAAAACGTCTTTTTTTGAGTTAGCCATATTTCCCATCTCAATGTTCTTTTCCAGCTTGGCCATTTTTATATTAGACAGTAGTCTGCAGACTACAAAAGGAAGTAGCTACAGAGATAGTGGAGGCACGAATTCTTAAATCCAGGAAAAGTCCCAGAAGATTGGAAAATTGCTATCATAACACCCTTACTTAAAAAGGGAGGGAGACAAAAAGGGAGGGCAGTTAGCCTAACATTGTTACTGGGAAAATGTTAAAGTCTATTATAATGGATGTAATAGCAAAGCATTTAGAATTAAAAAATATAATCAAGCAGAGCTAGTATGGCTTCACGAAGGGGAAGTCATGCATGACAAATTTATTAGAATTCTTTAAGGTGATAATGAGTAGGATAGATAATGGAGAACCAGTAGATGTAATATCGTTGGATTTCCAAAAAGCTTTCAATAAGGTCCTACACAAAAGACTACTTAATAAGATAAGAGCTCAAGATGTTGGGGTAGTATATTAGCATATTAGAGGATTGGCTAACTAATAGAAGACAGCGAGTGGAATTTTTCCATCCTGTCCACCACGGGGATCGTAGTGGGCAGAACACAGATCATGCAAAGGTCCATTGACCCCAGGTAGGAAATTCCAGCCTTGGGGCGAGCACAGTCAGAAAATCCCACCCACAGAGTTAGGATAAGAGGGGCATTTTCAGGATGGCAAACTGTAATCAGTGGAGTGCCACAGGGATCAGTGCTGGAGCCACAATTATTTACTATATGTATTAATGAAGGAAGCAAATGCCCTATTGCGGATGACACAACTGGGGAAAGCAAATGATGAGGATGATGCAAAGAATCTACTGATGGATATAGCCAGGTTAAGTGAGTAGGCAAAAAACTTGGCAGATTGAATGTAAAATAGGAAAATATGAAGTTATGCACTTTGGAAAGAACAATAAAGAAACTGAATATTATTAAAATGGAGAAAGGCTGCAGAAATGTGCATAAATCACAAGAGGCTAGCATGCAAGTTCAGCAAGTAATTGGGAATGCAAATGCAATGTTGACCATTATTTCAAAGGGAACAGAGTATTAAAACAGGGAAGTCTTGTTAAAACTATACAAGAACTAGTTAGACCACACCTGGAATGCTGTGAATAGTTTTGGTCGCCTTATCTAAGGAAAGATATACTGGCATTGGAGGCAGTCCAGAGAAGATTGACTTGGTTGATCCTGGGTATGGAGCGATTTTCTTATGAGGAAAGGTTAATTAGGTTGGGCCTGTACTTATTGGAGTTTCGAAGAGTGAGAGGTGACCTTATTGAGATATATCAGGCAAAAACAATCTTACATAACAATGGCAGAGTGTCGGTTCCAATGAGAAAAAAAGGATGACGCTGGCATGTTTTTGGTCTAAACCTTAAAGCTCATTAGTATTATTTTAAATTCCCGTGAGTTTCACGCTACTCCAGCAGCACAGTCCCTCTGATTCACCTGCTGTGTAAGGACTGAACTGCTGCAAGCACTGGGGAGCTCCTTATAAACAGCTTCCCCAACACTTGTTACACAACGACTGCAGGAGATAGTAGCCAGGAAGCCAGCACCATGCTTCATGTGGTGAACACGCACCAGACTGCTCAGTTGAATGGTGCATAGGAGGGAAACATTGTACCCACGCTCCAGGTGATGACTATTCAGCAAAATGATCACCCCAGCCTGGGATGCAGTGGCAGCCCTGGTCACTAGCAGTGCAGTGCAGAAGAGGAGAGGGCAGCAGTGTTGACAGGGGTCTCCTACCTGACCGCTGCCCCCCGCCCGCTTGGCCCCGCCCATCCTCCCACCACCCCACCGTCACACACTAAGCCATTTCTCTCACTCAGCCACCTTGGCCTTCGCAAGACCAAGCATCAAGTACTGACACCCCCCCACTTTCCCACAATCACCATGTTCCCCCAGTAGCTGCTATTCTCCTCACACTCCAACTCCCACCCAAGTCTTCATCACCATCTTAAACATCAACATTTCTACCTACACTCTTCCTCTCTGTGTCATTGCAGGACAAACTCAAACCAACAGGCGTCAGTGGGCACAGCCAGCTGGGGTCATGTCTAAGCTGTGAACCCTTACATGTTGTGAGGAGGAGCACTTGAGCTGGTTGGGGAGGAGAAAGGGGATGTCAGCATTGCTGGTGAAGTGGGGGCAGCAGAAAAAAGTGAAAATTCTCAACATGTGTGCTGTCATTTGTTGAGTCTCAAGTGAGTAATCAATGTTCCCTTGTATCTCATGTAATGCACTGATGTCTTGCCTATCTCTTGTAGATCAACCAGTGGAACCACCAGACTCCAGCAACTCAGAGGTGAACATCTCCAACTCATCACAGCTGTCACCCACACTCAACACCGGTGCAGTTACTCACACCTCAGTGGGTCCAATAAGTAGGAAGGTTTTCGTGCCAATCACTGGTGAACATCTCACATCTGATGATCCACAGCAGGTGGGGACAGGGACATTCCAGGAAACCGGCAGTCAGAGGGATGCCAGTGCCCAGGACTCTGCTGAGCCCCTTGCTGATGATGTGACCCAGGGCCCGATCATCCCACAGCTGCTGGAGCTGTAATGGCAGAGTAACAAGTATCAATAAGGGATGACAACATCGCTCCTTGGAGTGCAAGGCTGACTGGAGGAGTCATAAGAACATAAGAACATAAGAAATAGGAGCAGGAGTAGGCCATCCAGCCTTTCGAGCCTGCCCCGCCATTCAATAAGATCATGGCTGATCTATCGCTGCTCAGTTCCACTTTCCCGCCCTCTCCCCATAACCCTTAATCCCCTCTCCTATCAAAAACCCATCAACCCGCGTCTTAAAAATATTTAGCGAGGCAGCCTCCACCACTTCAACAGGCAGAGAATTCCAGAGATTCACCACCCTTTGAGTGAAGAAGTTCCTCCTCAACTCCGTTCTAAACCGCCCCCCTTTTATCTTGAGGCTGTGCCCCCTCGTCCTACTGTCTTTTCTGAGCGGGAAGAGTCTTTCCATCTCTATCCTATCCATCCCATTCATCATCTTATACGTCTCAATGAGATCTCCCCTCATTCTTCTAAACTCTAACGAGTACAAGCCCAGTTTATTCAGCCTCTCCTCATAGCTCAACCCCCTCAACTCCGGTATCAGCCTAGTAAACCTCCTCTGCACTCCCTCCAAGGCCAAAATATCTTTGCGCAGGTGCGGCGCCCAAAAATGCACACAGTACTCCAGTTGCGGCCTCACTGGGACCCTCCCCCGACTCTGAGATTTACTTCTTCATGTCCCCCAAGGCCTCTCCTGTGCCCCCTGAGCAGAGGACTCTGCAGAGGGTGCTTGCTGCCTGAGTGCTCACCTCCAAAATCTCCCTCGAAGGTGAAGGTGCTAGGTTCATGCTGTTGTAAATGGCCATGATGTGGATATGCCAGCGTTGGACTGGGGTAAACACAGTAAAAAGTCTGACAACACCAGGTTTAAGTCCAACTGATTTATTTGATAGTACACTCACTAGCTTTCGGGTTAGCCCCTTCGTCAGGTGAATGGAGAGTTGAGGCCTGAACTCTCCATTCACCTGACGAAGGGACTAACCCCAAAAGCTAGTGAGTGTACTATCAAATAAATCGGTTGGACTTAAATCTGGTGTTGTCAGACTTTTTATGTTGAAAATGGCGCCAGAGTGATGTCACATGGCGCCTGCTGAATATCAGGTGAGGGAGGAAGTACTGGAGACAGTACTTGCTAATGCCACATTAATATATTAAAATTAGCTTTCTACACTCATGCGGCCTGTCCGTGGCCACTCCACTGGTGAGGGACCTGTAAGTTTGGAATGGGAAACTTACCAGTGTGAATTGCATTTCCAGATTTTGAGCATGTGCCACCATTCCTGCAAACAGAGAGTGTGGGCTCAAAATCACCCCCATTAGTATTCTCAGGGGGCTTGGCAAGGTAGATGCTGAGAGGTTATTTCCCCTTGTGGGAAAGTTTACGACCAGAGGTCATAATCTCAGAGTAAGAGGTCATCCATTTAAGACAGAGATGAGGAGGAATTTCTTGTCTCAGAGGGTAGTGAATCTATGGCATTCTTTATCACAGAGAGCCCTGGGTTAAGTATTTTGAATTAGTAAGGGAATCAAGGTATGTGGGGTTAAAGTGGGAGAGTGGAGTTGAAGATTGTCATATCATATCAATGATCTCGTTGAATGGTGAAGCAGACTTGATGGCCGTATGGTCTACTCCTGCTCTTACATCTTATGTTCTTATGGTATGAGCATGTTACCTAAGCAGATGCTGTTTTTGATTTGGTGAGTAAACATATGGGTAACTTAGAATAGGAGGAAACGTTACTTTGGAACCAGATGTGCTATAATTAACTCTGGAACACCTGCTGATTACTTGAAAGCCAGAAGTTTGAAATGGGAAAGTAATTCAACCTTCACATTGATATGCCTTGATGAGCATAAAGATGCATTTGAAAAGTAAACAAAGCTGTATGTGTTGAAAAGAGTGCGCAAGCATTCTGCCTTGGTCTTTGTGACCTTACATTTCATACCTAACATTTCATTATGTTGAGATCCCGGATCAGAAGTGTACTGCGCAAGAAAACAAAATGTGTAGGTTCCAGATGTTTTCCAATTCATGCCACGCAGGCCAATAAATAGAAGCATGGGTGGAGAAGATGAGGGTTACAAGTCTGCACAGCCATTTTAGAATTTTGCAATAATTATACCAGACATAGTGGCTGCCAAGATAATGTTTCTCTAAGATGAAACTATTATCTATTGCCCAATAGTCTTTAGAAATCTAGTTCATGATACAGTTTGGACTAATTGCTTTCATTTAAAATTGTGCTTAGCAGACAGATGAGTCATTTTTTCCAATCTGGCAACAAAAATTGAATTGAATTATGTGTGGTGGAACTATGAAGCAATTAGACCTCCTCATAAAATAATCAACAGATGCATTTGTATGAATGCTTTAGATTTCACTTAACGTATTCCTGTGAGTGATTCAATTGTGGCTGCATTACTAGTTGCCTGAGGGAGGTTACGGTTGACTAATATTTTAATATGTAAAGGAACTTTTAAGGACAAGTGATTTTGGCAAATGTGACCTCATTAATATAACTGATTGAGAGAAAATGAATGTTAGTCTGACGAGGCACAGATTTGTGATTTTTTTTATTAATGTAGTAAATGTGTCCAAACTCTTGATACTGGATATTTTCTAGTTTAGAAAACATGTTTTCCAACATTTGCCATAGAATCACCACAGTGCAGAAGGAGGTCATTTGGCCCATCGAATTGGTACCACCTACAATCCCAACCGGGCTGTATTCCCATAACCCCACACATTTACCCTGCTAATTCCCCCTGACACTAAGGGTCTAAATTGACCAGTCAACCTAACCTACACATGTTCGGACTATGAGAGGATACTGGAGAACCCAGAAGAAACCCACACAGACACGGGGAGAAAGTGCAAACTCCACACTGGCAATGACCCGAGGCCAGAATTGATCTTGGGACCCTGGTGCTATGAGGTAGCAGTGCTAACCACTATGCCACCATGCCACCGTTCCTGCTAACTTCCTAGAAACTTTTCAATTCTCAGCTGTGTTAATTTTTAATGCATAATTTCATCACCAGTATTTCATGTGGTTAGGTATCAGTGCTCATATACAAATGCGTATGAGTTCCCACTTGTGTGCCTCTGCAAGTGCATGGATATACATTGGGAGTGGGGCATGAAGACATTGGTGCATGTGGATCCTGGCCAATTCAAATGAGATATCAGTTAATTCAGTTAACAAACTTCTTCAAAATCAATCAGGCTTTTTTTTTTAAAGAAACTACAAATCTTAAACAGCTCTCAGCTCTCAAACACCAAAATGTTTAATACTGTGCAATCAGGAAACACATGTATAAAGAAGGCAGTGTTCTGTGCATTTAAGACACATGAATCAAGTTCATTGTTTGTAAGACTAAGATTAAAGTGTTAATCATTGGATCATTTGTAATCATTCTTATTTTTTGAAATAAGAAACGCAGTCTGCCAACTGTTGCAGTGAATTTTTTAAATGGCTTGTATACATACTAAAAATCCTGATATTATTTGAAACACATTTGAAAATACATTTGATGTAATGCAGCAGAAGTTGAACTTTCTGATCTGTATACATCAATCTATTTTTGCCTTTATTTTCTTCTCTTTTTTAAAGTTTGCCTTATTTTGTGTCAGATTCCTTTTTAGGTGGGTATGGCACCTCTCAACCTTCTCAAAGTGGCTGGGAAGTACTTGGAATAACTTGCCCTGCAATCTTACCTCCTTCCCTGAAAGGACTTCCCTTCTCCTGTTCATCAAATCTCCAATAAAGAATGACTGAGGTCAGAAATCAATGATGTGGAATCGGATAAAGGTATTAAGCCTGTTCTACCTCTTTGATAGAGCACCCATGCTTAATCTCAGAACTGACCTTTTTGTCCATAACCCACTAAGTTCTTTATTCTTAAATGTCTGTCCAACTGCCTTTTAAATTCATTTATGGAATTCTCCGATGGAACATCACTTTGCCTGGGTGCCATGGCCTCTGAGATCTGCTCTTCCTAACCGAATGTCATGGGAAAACAAAAGATAGAGATGTTTTTCTTTGCCCCCATGTCCAACCTCCATTCTTGATGCCTATGAAAATGTATGGCCTTGAAACTATCAGCCTCATAGATATTGGACAGTATTCTCTGGTCTTGCATGTCCTGCTACTGCTGCCAGTGAGATCGGAGAACTTGGTGCTCAACCAAACCTCCATTCACAGCAGCCAGTCTGGAGAATCCCAGCCATGGGCAAGATCAGGGAATTCCAGCCATTAAGTAATTTATATTGTAAGCATTTGGAATACCGCTGCCAGTTCGAATCAATGTTAAAAAAGCCTGAACTTGTGCGTCTTCAATGGGACATTTCATCAGAGTACAGGTGAAAAACTTGTAGAGCTAGCTGTACCAAACAGAACACCTACCTGATGTTAATTAAGTAAGGTATCAGAGACTCATGCAGCACAGGAAGAGGATCCAGCCCATCATATCTGTGTTGAGATATCCAATTAATCCCACTCTCATCTTCTTTGCCCACAGCCCTTTAAATGGATCCTTTGCAGAACACAAAAGTAAACACCAATCTGATTAAAATGATAGTAACAAGAGATGAGAAAACAAGCAAAATAGTAGTTTCTAAAATAATGCAGAAATACTGATGTGATGTGTTCTCACCCATCCAGTCACTCATTCAATCACTAGTAGCCCCATTGAAAGACATGGGACTTTTAAAAACTTATCTGAATATGGCAATGGATGTCATAAAAAGGGGGCATGTCCTCTGCATTGCCCTTCTTTGCCAGTCTTCTCCGGGATTGTTGTGCTGAAGCTTTATTATTCTAGTTGGGATTAGAAGTTCTAGCAGGAAGGGTGCAAAAATAAGCACGCACTGATCTCTGCATTGGTCACATGCACAGCCTCACCATTGATCAGAAGGTCTGGCCTATTATCATTTACCTGTGGGGCAAGACTGGAAGAACCATGCATCCCGATGGCATTGTGCCATTTCCTTTCAAAATGGTGAAATAATCCTACTTGATTCTGATGCTTTTCAGTGCCTGGAATTAACTAGGGGGACTAGCTAGGGTAAATGCATCAAGTTGTTGGGATTGAGACTGGATAGGATTGTGGTCCGTGCAGATGGGTCGAATGGCCTCCTTCTGCACTGTAGGATTTTATGATTCTAAGACTTTAAGGATTAGAAATAAAAAAAGCTTATTTTTTCAAGCCACCAGCTTAACTAATAAGAATAATCAGCTCCTTGTTTATATATAATTTGATTTCCAAAAACTAACCTTATGTAGAAGTTTTCCAGTAAATATGGTGATGTTTAAGCGGCATGGCATACTCATGACTTATTTGCTTACAGAATGTTGTCCAGTTCTAGATCCAGTTCACTTCTATAGCTAACAAGCATAGTCAGTTCTTGTGGGAAATTCCATTTAAGAAAGTTTTTCTCACTGAGCTAGTGAATAAGGACAACCATGATTGAGTGTTTGGGTATTTCCAATTCAGCCTGTTTAAAACAGATGGTGCAAGTCTGTATAGAGCAGCAAAAGGGGGAAGTGCTATTAAGCTGAAGAATATATTCAGGTATTAAGTCCATTCACGCTATATATGAAATAGTTAGATAGGAATGTAGGCTTATTACCTGAGGAAAATCTGTGGGTATTTTAATGATTATGGTATTACTCTACCTGGCTTTCATTTTTAAACAATGCAGAAGCTGACAGAAATCAGGACAGGAGTTCAATGAAGTTGCTTGGGAAATTAGCTGTACAAGTTGCACAATGCACAGTGGAAATGAAACTAAGTACCACCAGTAAACCAATGCCTGTTGTGGGATTCAGGCTAATGTTTAGGGCGCAAAAATCTAAACAGAGCTTCTTACAATGGAAGTGCAGGAAAAAAAGCAGCAAAATAATCAATGGCTGTACAGGAGCATTGTAGCTGAAGTGCTGTTTCATGAAATAAGATGATTCAATGTTTGTATCTGATTTACGATTCAATTCACATTCACTGGGAGAACTTTTACTTAAGAGCTACAAAATAGGAATTATTAGGTTTCGTGTAAGGGAATTCCTCTGTGAAGGTCTATTGTGCTGTCTTCACAGCTGCTGAGCTTGGAGAAATATAACAAGCCTTTTCACTGCAGCAATTAAAGACTGACTGTCACCAGAATGACATCATCCTTCTCACAGGCCCCAGGAGACAGGTTTGCAAGCTGTACGGAGCCAATGCTTTATTTCGCTGACAGGTAAAATCTCAACATCTCAAAGTGATTGGGGGTGTATACTTGCCAGAACCTGTACACAGGTACATTATCACATTTCGTTGAAGAATCATTCCTGTGTTTAATTTGTAGTTTCTCATACGGAAGTTCTGGCTGAAATTCAGTCTGTGAGCTGACTCCTGCTTTCAGCTCTGGCTGAACTTTATGAACATCCAGCCTTTGTGTACCTTGGGGATTTAAAGCTCAGTGACAAGAAGCACATGACTTTGGCTGTTTCTCAAAGCATGAACAAAAGACTCTATAGATGACCTCGTCTTACACCTATTAACTAAGTGTAAAATGGAAGGTTTGTCAGCTGAGCACTGTAGCTGTAAAGGATTATTGTGTACATAGTGCTTAATCCATCACTGATAACATTAAGACACTTTTGTTCTCCCATCTACTTTTGAAAGCATTGCCATTTCTCATTTCTATTTTGATGAGTTTAGAGATTGAGAGAAACAAAACTTGTTTCATACTTCAAACTAGCACATTAGAGGTAATTTAATTGACTGCATAGTGCAACCAAGCATTTATGGTAGGGGTAGAGGTGGGGCATGGGGGTGATTGTGGTATGTGGAGCATTTCTGACACAATCCCTTAATCCCCCTTCCTCCATCTTGATTTACCTGAAATATTATAATGGAATGGCTTCCTGTCTAATGAGCAGATTTAAGTTACACACCGATAATTTCAATGGGTCATTTTAATTTTTGTCTGAGTAAAGAGCACAAAGTGTTAGATCTAGCTGCAGTTTTAGCAGGACCTTCTGCTCACAAGGACGCCTTTATTAAACTTCTAACACCCATTTGGGAGCATATCAGCGATCTATCTTCACTCAGTTTAATTTTATTCACAAAGTGAATGTCTAATACAATTACAATAACAGCTAAGCTTTACTGCTACCCCAGTACAAGTATTCAAATGACAAATGCTTTCCATCCATTTATGCTCACCCTTAATCCATACAATTAACAACCTTGTGCTTCTTATAGAAAAGGCATGCACTATTCAATCACCACCATACCATGCCATCTGCCACACCACCTCTCCCCTTGTCCCACAACCAGCTCTGAAACACCCTCAATCCCACCTGCCTCGCCACTTCCTCATTTTCACTATTTACCATGTGGTGACTCTGGCAGTGATTTGACTTCCTTGTGAAATTCTACCCGCTCTCATCAATTTTGAGATCATCCCTGGCATGCCTTTTGAGGATAGGTTGAGGGAGCTAGGTCTTTTCTCCCTGGAGAGACGAAGGATGAGAGGTGACCTAATAGAGGTTTATAAGATGTTGAGAGGTATAGATAGGGTGGATCCACAGAGGCTATTCCCCAGGGCTGAAATGGTCACTACGAGGGGACACAGGTTTAAGGTGCTGGGGAGTAGGTACAGAGGAGATGTCAGGGGTAAGTTTTTCACTCAGAGGGTGGTGAGTGAGTGGAATCAGCCGCCGTCGGTGGTGGTGGAGGCGAACTCGCTGGGGTCTTTTAAGAGACTCCTGGGTGAGTCCATGGGATTTAATGGCATTGAGGGTTATAGCTAGGCCTGGTAGGTTGGGATATGATTGGCGCAACTTATGGGCTGAAGGGCCTGTTTGTCTGGAGTGTTCTATGTTCTGTGTTCTATCCAACGAATGATACTTAAAACATGAAAAACCTAATTCTCAAAATCCCTTCTGCAGCTATCTTTCATCTGTAGCATTAAGACTGCAAACTGATTTTCCTCGAGGAACATTGCACCCTAATCAAGAACAGAGAGAGGAGTTTAGGTAAGAGAAGGAGAGGATGATGGAGGAGATACAGAGGGAAAGGCTGCGGGGGGAGGGGAGAGAGAGGCTCAGGGGTAGTGGGGAGAGGCTGATCATGAGGAAGGGCTTGAGGAGGGAGGAAAGAGGCCTGAGCCTTGAGGGAATGTCAAATGTTGGCCCTGAGGCTGCATGGGGCCCAGCACGCAGACCCATGTAGGTACATTTTAGGCAGGTTTGTGGGGTGGTAGGCACCAGAGGTAGGAAAGCTCTGGGCTAGCCTGGATGTTGTTGCCTTATGGTGTGGGAAGTGGGATTAAGGGAGTACTGAAGTGGGGTGATATACTGCAAGATTTAGCCATGCATTGACTGGTATAACATTTCTTTTAAAATGTACTACTTTATGTTATATTTTTACTTTTTTCTGATCTTTCCCCTTCAGGCATAAACCTTGCTGGGATGTAGGTTTGCTTGGGCAGTAACACCGCCTAGTTGTTGGACAGGGCTCCACCCTGGGCTAAGGTGACTCCTCCCAGCAGCTTGTGGGGTTTCTGACCATTGCCGATGGTGAGCTACAGATGGTCTTCTTGTTGTCCCAGATCACATTGTCTGCCAGCCCCTGGTGGACCTTAATGAACTGCTAGCTTTCTTATTTCATTATATACTTTCAAATTTAATTCTATGGAACTGATACTTCTCAGTGTTACATTTACTTTGTTATTTAAATTGTTGACTTTTTTTATTTCATCGCCGATATCACCCTGCTTCTCCACTCTCACCCCCAGAAAAGTCTCTCTTGTTTTCCTCCAGGGTTGGTGATCCTGGTGGACTCAGCATGGCAGAAGCTTTGGACAATGTTCAGAAGGAAGGGGTAACATGCCAGTTGAGATGGAATTGGTGAAATAAGTTCTTGCGAAAAACTTTGAAAACAAGGAGAAATATTTATTTTTTTCCATCATAACACGTGGGAAGCTGCACTGATATTATCCTGATCAATATGATGCCTTTTGATCACATTTAATGTCCATAATGTCAAATGATTACTTTAGAACATGAATGATCACTTCCACAAAGTTGACAGGCTGTGATGGTATACTCATTCCAAATTTCACCCTCTGATTCAAATCAGTACTGATCACTTCAAGCTTTTATCAAATGCCGAATTGATATTAAATCTCTCAGCTTTGGGCAGCACGATGGCACAGTTGTGTGGCATGGTGGTACAGTGGTTAGCATTACTGCCTCACAGCTGTAGACACCCAGGTTCAATTCCAGCCTTGGGTCAATGTCTGTGTGGAGTTTGCATGTTCTCCCCATGTCTGCATGGGTTTCCTCCAGGTGTTCCGGTTTCCTCCCACCTTCCAAAGGTGTATGAGTTAGGTTGATTGGCCATGCTAAATTGACCCTAGTGATAGGGGATTAGCAACGTAAATATGTGGGGTTACGGGAACAGGGCCTAGTAGGATTGTGGTCAGTGCAGACTTGATGGGCCAAATGGCCTCCTTCTGCACTGTAGGGATTCTATGATTAGAAGCCTCAGCAGCAAATTCTGCTCTGGGAGTAGGAGCAAAATTAGGAGACAGGTAGCCACTTATACTGCTTCCCATCTTTGGGGGAATTTCAGAGGATTACTTAATAATGGGGACATACTTAAACTTCCTGTGGATTTCTGATGGATAGACGTATGCTGATCCTGTTCTGGGTTGAGCGAGTGCCCCAGTGTGTAAACAAACCGCTTCTAACTAGTCCTCTCTCTCTATTCATGAGGGTTAAGTAAAAAATATGCTCGCCTCTTTCTCTTTTGTTCATTCCGTGCATGTTGTCTCTCGATTAGAGCAGCAGTATGCTATTCTTCACCTGTGCAGAGGCTAAGATAATTTGACTTCTAGCCTGACAGAAACCAGTTAAAATAAAGACAGACTTACCTGATTGGAAGCTGGACTGAAGCTTCCAGCCTGAGATTAGTAGCTGTAATGTAAATGCACCTGCAGTTAGCAAAATGCTTTCACAACTATTTGGAGAAGTGTCTAAAGATGCCTTTCAGACCAAGTTGTTTCATTCCAACAGCCTTAGTCATGATGCTTTTCCAAAGGTAGCTATTTATTTCAAAAGTGCCGTGCATTAAGAGTATATATTTTCACCATAGGGAAATTGGACAAAGAATGATCCCACTGTGCTCGGAGCCAGCACTTGACTACAGCACCACTGAAACAGAGCAGAACCAGGACAAAGAACAAGAACTAGTGGCAATGAGATAGATAGAAAGAGACACGTATAGAAGGGAAAGTGAAGGTAGTGTTTGAGAGAGGGAGAGATACAGACAGACAAAAGGAGAGGAATGTCGATTGACCTGTTTCACTTCAAAGCACTTGGTTGGAAGAGTACCCTGTGACCCTCATTGTATCATCTCTGTAAAACTGGCTGTAACAGTCTATTTCCAGACTTGGGAAATAATGTTGCTGATAATAGGCAGAGCCACATTGAGCAGGAAATTTCTGTAATTGTGTTTGAAAGCTGGCAAGTTTCTTCAGTACCCCAGTAATCTTCAGCCAGCTGACTAGACAGCATGATTTTTGTGCTGTTGTTGGTTCATTAGGGTTACAGTCATATATGTATGTAAACATTGAACTTTACTATTCTTAACCTCGAAATAGTTATGAGCAATTGAGCTGAGCATTGCTTAAACTTTTTCTATACATTTACTTGAAAAGCATTGTGCAGTGGTTTGACTGGTCCTTGCTTGCTCACTATGGGAATGACACACATAGAACATAGAACATTACAGCACAGAACAGGCCCTTCGGCCCTCAATGTTGTGCCGAGCTATGCCCAATCCCAAGATCAAGATATCCCACTCCCTATAATTCTGGTGTGCTCCATGTGCCTATCCAATAACCGCTTCAAAGTTCCTAAAGAGTCCCACACACTATTACAGCAGGCAGTGCATTCCACACCCCAACCACTCTCTGAGTAAAGAATCTATCTTGGGCATCCCTCCTATATCTCCCACCATGAACCTTATAGTTATGCTCCCTAGTAATAGCTTCATCCACCCAAGGAAATAGTCTCTGCACGTCCCCTCTATCAATCCCTCTCATCATCTTATAAACCTCTATTAAGTCACCTCTCATCCTCCTCCACTCCAAAGAGAAAAGCCCCAGCTTCCTCAGCCTTTTCTCATAAGACCTCCCCTCCAAACCAGGCAGCATCCTGGTAAATCTCTGCACTCTCTCCAATGCTTCCACATCCTTCTTATAGTGAGGTGACCAGAACTGAACACAATATTCCAAATGTGGTCTCACCAACATTCAATATAGTTGTAGCATAACCCCACAGCTGTTAAATTCAAACCCCCTGTTAATAAACGCTAACACACTGTAAGCCTTCTTCATGGCTCTATCCACTTGAGTGGCAACCTTCAGAGATCTGTGGATATGAACCCCAAGATCTCTCTGTTCCTCCACATTCCTTAGAACCCTGCCATTGATCCTGTAATCCGCATTCAAATTTGTCCTACCACAATGAATCACCTCACCCTTATCAGGGTTAAACTCCATCTGGCACTTCTTGGCCCAGCTCTGCATTCTATCAATGGCTCTTTGCAGCCTGCAAGAGCCCTCCACCTCATCCACTACTCCACCAATCTTGGTGTCATCAGCAAATTTACTAACCCACCCTTCAGCCCCCTCTTCCAAGTCATTGATAAAAATCACAAATAGCAGAGGACCCAGCACTGACCCCTGTGGTACACTACTGGTAACTGGTCTCCAGTCTGAAAATTTTCTTTCCACCACCACCCTCTGTCTTCTATGATACAACCAGTTACTTATCCAATCGGCCAAATTTCCTTCTATCCCACTTATCCAATCAGCCAAATTTCTTTCTATCCCAGGGTTATGCCTACCAAGGGGAACCTTATCAAACGCCTTACTAAAATCCATGTATACGACATCAACTGCTATAAGATGTGTAACAAATATCCATAACAAAGTGACACTTGTTTATTTTCTCAGAGTAAAGGCCAGTGAATATTCAAGCAGCTCACTGAAAATATGTTTGATACAGTAGTAAGCACCCTCAGAAAATACTTTGGACCAAAGAGAAGTGTGATGATCTAACAGTATACATTTTACCAGAGATGTCAGGGAAATAGTGAGCCCATTAAGTAATATGTGGCAATTAGCTTCTGCACAGAAATTGAGCAAGTATCATTCATGTTGCACAAATGCCAGGCAATGACTGTCTCCAAAGAGAGAGAATCTAAACATCATCCTTTGACATTCAGTCACATTACCATTACTGAATCCTCCCACAACGTCCTGAGTGTTACTATTGATCAGAAACTCAACTGGACTAGTCATATAAATACCGTGGTTACAAAAGCAGGTCAGAGGCTAGGAATCTTGTGGTGAGAGGCTCACCTTCTGATTCCCCAAAGCCTGTCCACAATCTACAAGATACAAGTCAGGAAGGTGACAGAATACCCTATACTGGATGAGTACAGCTCCAACAACATTCCAGAAGCTTGACATCATCCTGGACAAAGCAGCCTGCTTGATTGGTACCCTATACACCACCTTCAACAATCACTCCCTCCACCAACCATGCACAGTGGCATTGGTATGTACCATTTACATGATGCACTGCAGCAACTCACTCAGGTCGCTTGCTCAGCTGTGATCTTTGCCACCTAGAACAGTGGTTGCCAATAGCATGCTAGTATGTCGTGAAGGCCCTCCAAGCATGTTGCAAGAAAGAGTCAAAATTCATGTCATTAAATTAAAATTGATCTTTGCCTTTAGCTCTGTGATTGGCATCTCTAAGTCCCCATGAATCTTGGGCCTCCTGGGCAAGTGCTGGCTGGTTTTGATTTTTTACATTGGACAAACCGATGCCCATGACCAATGGGACTTAGAGCTGAAGACAAAGGTCCCATGTGCCTGCACAAAAAAGCACAAACTCAAAAGGTGCAAAAACGCTGGGAGAAGCGAGAGAGACAGGAAGAGATTAAAAAAAAACAGACGAGAGGACAGGGAGAAATTAAAAATGAAGTTCCCAGTGAGGGAAACAGCCAAGGAAAATATGAGATCTGCCTCAATTATTTTTATATAGTGTAAAGGTATGTCATGTCATAAAAAGCTTGGGAATGACTGACCTAGAAAGACAAGGGCAGCAGATACATGGGAACGTCGTCACCTACGAGTTCCCCTCCAAACCATTCACCATCCTGAGTTGGGACTATATGACTGTTCCTTCACTGTTGCTGGGTCAAAATCCTGAAACTTCCTACCTAACGCACTATGGGTGTACTTACACTACATGGTTCAAGATGGCAGCTCACCACCACCTTCTCCAGGGCAATTAGGGATAGGCAACAAAAGTGCTGGCCCAGCTGGTGAAACTCACATCCTGCAAAAGTATGAAGAGATGTGCATTGGTATTAAAAGTCATTTAAATAACAAAACGAGTTGGAATGGGCAACTTTTTACTGAACAATGTTGATATAGATTGAGGGGGTGATTCTCTGACCTCCTTTGAGAATCCCAGTGCCCTGGGGAATCGTGAATTGGCTGAAAATTAGGTTCCCAATGAGCATGAGGGATCTTGGGAATCAGGTGGAGTCCAATCAAGTACCCGTCCAGAACGGGCGGCAACCTGATAATTGTGCAAATAGCTTTGCCTCCATGTTATTAGTGCGACTAACCCCAGATGCGGCAGTCACGTGATAGTCACCCACTCCTGCTACCAGAAATCGCATGAGTGTAGTTTGGTGTTACTTTTGAAAAGCGGGGATCTGATGGCAAGACATCCAAGGGGAGTTCAAAGGTAAGTGTTCATTTTTAAAGGGGAAGGGAATGAGCTTGGGGTGGGGGTCCCTGGGTCGGGCAGCCTTGCCTGATGGCTTCCATTGCCTCTTTGAAGTTTGCAGCTAACACAATCCAGATGAGTTTCAGGCATCAAAAGTGTTGGTTCCCCTCAGTGCCCGATCTCAGCTCTGATCTTCTGGCTCCATGGGAACCACACACTGAGGACGTGGGTCCCTGCATACCTGGACCAGCTAACCTCTCACAGTCTGGCATAGTTCTTTCCTCACAGAGACTCCCAATTCAGGCCAACCCTGTCCTAACGGAAGTGTAACTGACACTAGACCTCTCCCTTCAAACCCTACATTAGCGCTGGTCATTAGCAAATCTCATAGAATTCCCTTCATTCACAGTCCCAATCCCAGATCAGGGACAGGAATCGTAAGGTGAGTGCACACAAGGGTCAGGCGCCCCATCACCTGAAAGAAGTGTTGCCAGGTAACCCATAATCATAGAAACAGCCGCAGCGCTAGGGCATACAAGGGAAGCTCCATAAAAGATGGTGCTCTCTGCCACTGCATGCCAGTTGCTTCCTCATGTCTCATCCTTATCGCACTGGATGACAGTAACACTCCCAGAAACTTGCTGGGTCTCACCAAAGAGTGCAGTGGAAACTCACATTGGAACCATTACCAGTATTACTCAGTACAGCACAACTTTCCCCAGAGGTTCACACCTGCTACTGAAGGATGGGGAGGGGGAGAGAGGAAGGTCAGGAGGAGGAAGAAGGGGGAGGAGGGAGGGAGGATGGGGGGAGGACAGGGAAGGGGAGTGGTGGATGGGGGAGGGGGGAGTACAGGAGGGAGGATGGGAAGGGGTGAGGGGTTGGGATGGTTGGGTGTGGGGGAGGGGAGGAGGTGGGGGTGGGGGTGTGGGGGAGGAGGAAATACTGAGGGTTGGTCACCCTGCAGCTGAAGAATCGCATAGGGATGAGGGAGGATGTTAGAAGGGGGAGGGGGGGAGGGGGAGGGTGGGGGAGAGTTGGGGGGGAGGAGGCAGGGATGGGGAGGAAGGGAAGGGAGGGGGAGGGGGAGGGATGGGGAAGGTAGGGGAGGGGGTGAGGGGAGGTGGGAGGGATTGGAGTGGGAAGGGGGAGGGGGAAGGTAGGTGAGGGGGTGGGGGGAGTTGGGAGGGGTTGGAGTGGGAAGGGGGAGGGGGCATAGGGTGGGGGAGGGGGAAGGGGGTGGGGGGTTCTGGGGGAAGGGGAAGGGGGTCCGAGGGAAGGGTGGAGAGGTTGGGGAGGGGGGAGAGAGATGCGAAGGAGGGAGTGGGATGGGGTTGGCGTGAGGGAGATGGTGGGAGGGGGAGGGACAGGTGGGGTGGGGATGGAGGTGGAGGGCGTGGAGGAGGGGGAGGGGGAAATTTTGAGTGTTGGTCACCCTGCAGCTGAAGTACCACATAGGGATGAGGGAGGATGTTAGAGTACAAAGGTGGATAACATTGTGAATTGTCTTTCTCTTTCTCGTGCTCTCTTCCATATCCTCCCAGACTGAGGATGGATTTTGGACTGGAGCCATTCGAGCTAGTGATGGTTCGGATTGTTGATGCTGAGACAAGCAGAAGGTTGTGAGAATGTCAGGGCTAACCCAGCCATGACCTGCACCACATGAGTTGGACCCAGAAAATCAGGGGCTGCCCAGACACTGGCTGCCCATCAGGCTAAGGAGGGGACAAAAAGACCGCGATAGGATCGTTGGTCATTGCTTGCACCTTTTGCCTCAGACTCTCCACTACAGCTGCCACCCTTGCAGTACTGGCTACTGACCTCTCCTGGCATCCCCTGCGATTTCTAAGCCTTTTCTTCAAAAATGGATAAGGACCCTCAGCGCAGATTCTTTCCTCCGCTCATCTTCTCTCTCCCTCCTGTTAAGCGCAGTCTTATCTTTTGGGGAGAGAATGGGGAGATTTTGATAGAGTGGTCATCTGGCATCTGTGTGGGATCTGGGGCAAGCCTGTGAGGGATCATGATGGGTATTGGGGGAGGGGATGAGACTGATGAGGATCACTGGGGATGTTGTAAGGGCTAAATGGGAGTCTCTGAGGATGGTGTTGAGAGGCCAGCTAGCTGGAAGTGCTGATTGTAACATGGCTGTGGTTGGGATTGGGAATGGTAATTGGGAATAACCTGTATTGAGAGACTTCTTATTGGGAATGATGCCTAGGAGGAAAAGTGGGTACATACCCTTGCAGTTTGAAGGATGTTCTTAATTTTCTTCCTGCACTGAATGGCTGTCCTCCAGGTCAGACTATTGCTGCTGACAGCCTCACTCACCACCTCCCAGACTTCTGCCACCATGTTAGCAGGTAGTCTCCTGCCTACCTGGGGGGGGCTCAGGGTAGCCTTGCTCTCCTCAATGTTGTCCAACACCCGGTCAATGTCCACGTCCAGGAAGTGTGGGGCTGGCCTCCTTCCTGCCATCTTCCCTGGTGATGTGATGGTGGGATGTACAAGGGGGATCTTTTATGTTTGTTGCTCATTGAGGTGATTCCTGACTCCAGCAAATCAGCTGCTGCTGGAATCGGAGAATCCGAGTATTTCGTGTGGGGACAGTACAGCCATTTGAATAATCAGGGTGGCTAGTGAACATCGCTGCCCAGTGGAAACGTGAGTCACTCCTGCTTTCCTGCTAATGGGAGCACTTAGTTTCAGAACGGCTGAATCAGGCCCTAAGTGTTATTGCAGACAAAGGAGAGAAGGTTAAGGGGAAGTTTAATAGAGATATTCAAAATAATGAATTTGATAGAATAAGCAAATTGTTTTCCACTGACAGGAGGGTAGGCCACCAAGTGACAGAAATTTAAAGTAATCGGCAAAAAAATTGGAAGGGAAATAAGGAGACTAATATTTGTTACAGTGAGTAATGATGATCTGGAATGCATAGTGTGAAAGAACAATGGAAGTCACTTTCAAAGGGGAATTGGTATGTACATGCTTGAAAAGGGCTATGGAGCAAAAGCAGATGGGCTGAACCAGTTGGATAAACCTTTCTAATAATTCAAATCTCAGAAAGCCTCTCCATTGGTCTGTCACTACATTGAAGAGTTGTTTCTCGATCACCATATTATTAGTGAGGGTCTCCCAGTGAAAATGGCACCAGATGCCTGATTTCAAACTTTAATATGGCTCGATGTCTTTTAGTCAATGCCATGAGAAAAACTGGTGACAGAAGGAGTGCAGTGAGAATGGAGTGGTACCTACGAGATGGAAAGTCAAACTGCACCTTCACCTCACTGCGAGGCCTGGATAGGGTGGACGTGGAGAGGATGTTTCCATTAGTAGGAAAAACTCAGGCGAAAGGGACAATTCTTTAAAACAGAGAGGAGGAGGAATTTCTTCAGCCAGAGAGTGGTGAATCTATGGAACTCTTTGCCGCAGAAGGAGGCCAGATCATTGAGTTCTTTGAGACAGAGATTGATACGTTCTTGACTAATAAGAAAATCAGGGGTTATGGGGAACAGGCAGGAGAATGGGATGAGAAAAAAATCAGCCATGATTGAATGGCGGAGCAGACTCAATTGGCCGAGGGCCTAATTCTGCGTCTATTTCTTACGGCCTCACGCATACTGTCGGGATCGTTTTGAGTTATAACAATGTAAAATTGGTGATATTGAGTCATCTCCTTGGGCTGTCCTTTCTATTGGACTTCCTATTCACATGTATCCTGCAGTTCATTGTCAGCAAGTTGTCTTTCTCTGCAACAAGTTATTTTCTTATAGCAACACTGACTTTCAAAGTTGAATGAAACTTTGCTTTAATTAGGCAGGATGTCTGTCTTTGCTGGACATACATGAGTGGCTTGGCACAATGGAGATTGTTGGGGATCTAACTAATTCTACGTCAAGTGCCTCTCCACTGGCCATTATCTCTGGTAATGCAGACCACATTTCACTGGCGAGGGAGAGAGGCTTTGTACCTTTGGCTGAAGTACAGTTTGCAATGCAAATAAGTAATTTAGTATAAATAATTAATTGTTTACTTACTATCAGATTTCTCCCCTTACATAAATCTTCCTTCAGCTGGTTTAGTTCAGTATAAAAGCAGAGGCATAATGGAACAGTTATTGCACACACTCGCATGTAGCCCAAGCATATATTAGTTCACCCATCATCAATCTATTGTCTGTCCAGCAGGCAGTTACAAATTATTGGCAATTAAAATTCTTCAGCAGCCAATCTTTAACTCCATAAGGATTCATCTCCATGGGAGTTTATTGGCTCTTAGGGGTTCATTTGGTTTTAGGGTTTATCTCCCAGGAGTTTGGTTTAAATCCTCTTTGAATTCTCTCCATTTGCAAGGTAACAGAATTGTCAGATTAATCAGCCTCTTTTCTAATTAAACTTTCATTTCTTTCCCCTTCCATAGCAACTACTTCTTTCTAAGTTGTGTGCCTTTCTGCTCAAAGCAGTCTGTTCCTTTCCCGAAGAAATGGGCTATTTAACAGGAAGGGCTCACTCTTCCCCTTCAGTGTCCCGACAGGGAATGAAAGACGGGATCAGGAATGGTGATGCATACCTTCCTGGACTAATCGCTGCCCTTGGAGCAAACTTCCACAGGCCAGCTGTCATGCCCTAAGGACAGAATTTTAAGGGGCTTGCATTGACAGGTTTGCAGACAGCCCATTAAATTCCCCAGGTAGTGGTCTTGTCCACTCCTGATCTGTTCATAGTTACATGGGGTGAGTGATGAGCATCCCACCCACTCTCACCCTAATTGAAGCCCTTAAATGGCCAATTATTGGTCAGTTCAGTAGTTCTTTCCATTGGCTTCAAAGTTGAGGCCTGCAGAAGCAATTCAGAGATGGGGAAGACAGGAGGAATGTCCAGTAGGCACTCCAACTTGGACTTCAGGCACCTCTGATACTAATTTCCTTTCTAGATCCTACCCACCAACCTGTAACCACCCTGCTCAGTGGCCCATTACCTCTCTGCCCCATGGCCCGTCACCACCCTGCCAGCAGCCTCTGAAGACCTACAGCCAACAGTGCAGTCCTGCCATTAGGAGGGTGATAAGAGCTCACTGAGGCATATGTGGTGAAGTTCCGAGGAAAGAGACACTTATTGTTGTCAGCAGAGGAAGTTCAGGGCAATGCCACTATTCAAATTAGGGCTAAATTAGGGGTTCCACTCACATACACACAGGGCAGGGTAGGTGTAGGAGGATGCGGCGGCGTGGGCTCGTTGAGCCGAAGGGCCTGTTTCCCGTGCTGGGTTGTTCTTTGTTCTTTGTTCAAACACCAACTTGAACATCAGGCACTTCTGAAGGCTCTTTGAAAGGGTTATTTGATTATTCTGTTTTTTCTCACAGGTAATCACACAACAGAGACTGGAGGAGGAGGTGGTTCCTCTGAGAGCGCAATGATACATCATTCCCCCATATCATTCCCCCGTACCCTTCACCAACACAAACACCATCAATTATGTGCTCATGAGTAGCTTTTGAGTCAGAACGTGCATGGAAAACCATGCATGTGTCTGACCAGCTGTTTGAGGCTATGACAGCTGAAGCCACTGACTCTCAGAAGAATGTGGGAAGCCAATCGTTGCCAAACACCAGGCTAAAGATCTTTCTCTGGAGTCTGTAATATTATGATCCCCCGCATCTCCAACTCTGGTTTTGGAATGATCAAACCCCGGCCCATGTTGCAATAATAGGGAAAATAGCAGAGGTGGGAAACTGTGATGTTGGGGAGGGGTGGTTAATCTATTTTATTCATTTGAGCAACATGCCCACATTTGTACATTTACATTTAGTAACATCACTGTTTCATAAATCAAGAAACAAATATTTAAAACTCATGAGATTTTCATACTAAAAACATGATTTGCTATTGCCATGATGATAGGTTTTGTGTGTGTGCACTTGAGTATTAGATATTACATGGCACTTGGAAAATCTACGCTAAGGTCCACACCACCTGACATTTGGAGTCACCTGACCTGGAGGGTTGAAAGTTAGTTGCACATGTTAGTGAGTTAGCCAGCATGGCAGATTAAATTCTACTGATCTTGCGGTTAAATCTGTGAATTTGAATGTTGTTCTTTCAGTCTGAGATGTGACATTGGTGACAAGGATAGATATAGAGATTTTATGATTGTGTCATGATATCTGTTGGAGTTGTAACGTCTGCAGCTGGGAGAATTGAGTTGTTCGATCCAATGGATAATACCAGTAGTGTATAGAAAGCGTGGCTGGAGACATTGGCAGTGTATGCTGACCATCACAATCTGTTTTTGGATGGGAAGGATGGTAGTGCAGAAAACACAATAATGGGCCTTACTGTTGTTCAATGCTAGAGTTTGGGCAAAGGAGGCTTCCAAGATTTTGCCTAACATGTAAGAAAAGGCAGAGTTTGAATGTGCTGTGTAAAACTTAGAGGGACTGTTATGTGGTGGAATAAAACGCCATATTTCAAAGGCATGTTGTCTGTTAGATGAGACAGAAAGAGGGGGAAATTGCAGCCAAATTTGTGACCCACTTGAGACATGAGTTGGATGGATGTGATTATCTCATGTCAGACCTGAATAATCAAATAATGGATCACTTAGTCAAGCATTGCTGAATGCTTTAAAAAGGAAGTGCCATGTAGAAAACAGCAGCTCTACTGGAAGCAGTGGACGGTCAATTTCATAGAATGAAATTTGGTCCCACCTCTGCCATTGGCATGACAAAATTTGAGTTTAATTGAATGGTACAACAGAATCCAGGTACATTTAAAAATAAACAGCAAAGCACTCACTGCCTGACGTTTTTCTAACTTCCGTTTAAATGTATCTATACTATTTGCCTCAATAACTCACTGTGGTAGTTAATTCAACTTTCTCACTTCCAGCAGCAATGCTAATTTAATTTGTCTTAAAGATGGTAGACTTCAGAAGAGTACGGTGCACTAAAAAAAGTCATGGATTAAAGATTCAGAGCTGTATGAATAAGAAATGATGATCAGACTTTGAAAGGCTAAATGACCTGATCCTATTTCAATGGAGCAAAAGCTAGTGAAGCTTACTTTATGTATATATATAAAATCTAGCTGCAGATTGTAATAGTGCCTGTACCTAGCTACTACAAGAGAAGTCATTGATGCTGTATAGAAACACAGCACTGAAATTGCTCAGCCCATGGACACTTACTATAATGCTGATTTAGCCAGGACATAGATATAATAAGATATGAATAAAAAAAGAATAAAAAGGAGCTCAAGGGGAGGGAGGCTAGCTTTCTGAAGGGGTATTGACCTCAGTGGTGTCAATGGTGGAAATTATTAATAAGCACAACCTCAGTGTAACTGCCTGGATTGCATCCCCTTGGATGTTCAACTATTGTAGTCATGTGGAGGAAAAGTTACCAGAATCAGCAGTTGAGTACTTTACCACAGTTTATGTCAGATAGCTAAATAGTTCAGCCACCTCACATCTCCGAGTTTGAACTCAATCAATTGTTTGGGGCATGTCACATTTCCTCCATTGCAATGTAATTAATTCACTCTTCTATCAATCATTTAATGGTCAGAGCATCCATTCCATCCTCTGCAAATTCCAGCTTACTTAACAAGGACGTTAAAGATGACATTCTCTGATTAACTCAATTGTTATTGATGCTGCTAGAAAAGTTAGGAGCTTATTTTCTGGCTTTCTTGGGTACTAAATTATGATAGTCACAAGTTTCCAATAATAAGGTAGCTTAAATTTATGCCAGCGGCCATGGGATCAACAAACCAAAACAACGGGTTTAATGTCAATTGAGTACCATAGAATCCCTATAGTACAGAAAGAGGCCATTCTTCAAAAGAGCATCCCATCCAGGTCCTCCCCTCCATCCGATCCCCATAACCCCATGCAATCACCATGGTAAGTCCATCTACCGCAAAACCACAACAACAAAGACAAAAAAGGAAAAGGGGAGATTTAGTAGCACAGTGTTGCTTGTTTTATTGCAGTTTAATTGAGGGTGGAGGCTGTGGGGTTTCCAGAATGAGCACAAGCTCTCAATTCCCATAACGAAAAGGAGTGAAAACCACCAGATGAGTCATTGCGCACTGATCTCATCACACTTGCCTAATCTGTTAACATGGACACATCAACATCAAACAGATGAGCACAAATTGGCCAAAGAATTGGGCTTGTCTTCAATTTCGTGGGAAGGAGCTGGGGTTTTTTGAAATTTCTTAAAATATATTAAATATATGGTTATTGCCGGTAATTAATTATCAAGTTCTCAGATTAGGGTTTCAAACCTAGGGCAAAATTTTGACAGCTTTTTGGCAAATTAGATTCGGTTTAGTGCTGTCGGAGATCACAAACTTGTTTTCAATGGATCTGTACCTCTTACCAATAAAACTATTGACAAAGCTCAAGTTCATGAAATGAAAACATTTTGCCAAACTCCAGCTTCCTTTTAAAAAGGAGGGTGGCAGGGAGACCAAGATTATACTTATTCTGAGGCTTTCTTATGGTCCCTACCCAAAAGAATGCCTTCTACTTCACTATGCTTACACATTTACATATTTTGCAATGCATGTACGATAAACTTTCAGCAATAATCAAATTCATGTAAATCAGCTGTGGCTCAGTTGGTAACACCTTTGCCTCTTAAGTCAGAAGGTTGTAGGTTCAAGTCTTGATGCAGTTTTCAACCAATCTGCATTGACATTTCAGTGTAGCACTGAGGGAGTGTTGCATTGTCAGAAGTGTTCCCTTTTGAATGAGGAGTTGAATCAAGGCTCCACCTGTCCTCTCAAATGGATATAAAAGATCCCATGGTTTTATTTTGAAGAAAAACAGAGAAGTTATTCATGGGGAGGTTGTTGGTGGATTTTGTTAGCTCAGCATGCCACTTCCGAAGGCATAAGTGCGTGCTGTTTTCCACATTCTTGTCTTTTCCCATTTTCCACTACTTTACAATTAAAATTTGGAATGTTGGTGTTGGTGCGCGGTAGACCATTTGTGGTTATTTCAGATTTCAAGCTGTATTTTGCTTCTATGATAGCATTGATCGAGCTCTTTTAGTCGTGTTTCATTTTATGGTATACAAGACCAGTTTGAACCAGTATGCTTATTTCCCGGTTTTTACTTTTCCTTTTCCTTCTGGGAGTAATTATATCATGAGCAATAGAAGTAATAATATTGTCTTAAATTATTAAGGTGTTGAGCAATTGGAATCATCACATGCAAAATATGGTTTGTTTTGGAGTCGTGCAATCACTCAGAATTTGACAATGGTACTTTGGAGAACCCTTTGTGACAAACTGTGCACTCACTCCAATCTCTAAAGTAAAGCTGCTTTCCCTGTGCTGTGATTGTAATAATACTAATTTTACACAGGCTGTTCCTTAAACCATTATTTCATCTCAAAAGTACATCCTATTTTTCATCTTACTTTTCAATTTTCTTGTGATGCATTTTATTTTAAAACTAAACAAATGAATGATTATATCAGTAATTCAGTAAAAGATATCATCTTGAAATGGGTTGAAAGATGTACTTTTGTTCCTTAGCAGACATGGGGAATACTACCACACTTGACCTCAGATGGGCAACCTCCCCCCATCACTAAATATTCGGTTCAAACCCCCACACCATGCAGGCATGAGGCTGACCCACCACCATGCCCATCTATCCTTGCTGCATTGGGGTATAAGGCCCCCAACCTCTTTACATGGAAATGGTAGCCTGCTATGGGGTTGCCTAAAGCTCCTTCCTACTTAAGTACCCTTCAGACCCCATACCTTGCCAGTGCCTAGGCTTTTCCCTGACTACCTGGAGATTCAGTGACCTCCAAGTCCCATGGCATGGGTGGTCTCCATTTCTGGAGACCAGTAGGGATTTATGTTGGGTTCCACAGTGCCTGAGGGTCGGTGAATTGCAGGATGTTATGGTTCAGGTCAGAAACTTCAAAGTGTTTTATGGAGCCTGCCTAGATTATAAATGTTACATCCTGAATTTGGCTAGGATAAGCATGATAGACTTCCCTTTAGGTATGATTAAATGACCCTCTAGGGAGCTTTTATTAAGTTTATTTAAGAATATAGTCAACATATATAGTAAGAAAATTAGCAAAAACTTTTATCAAGTACAAACAAGAAACAAAACAGCCACTATAATATACAATCCTTAACAAAGATATCTAATATGTTTCAATCAAACCAAAACTCTTTCCATAGACAAAATTCTTTAAATAGGTTCAATACAGCAAAGTTGACTGCTCATGTGATAATGTAAATTAAGTCCTTTGGTTGAAGTCTGCAGTTCTTTAGATTCATGCCGAAGAGTTTGAAGACAAAACAGCTTCTCAAAACACCATAGAGACTCTGGTCCAGCACAGCAACAACAGATTTTCTCCCTTCAGGAAAACAAGAGAGAGAGGGAAAATACTTCTTTTTAGCTTGCTGTCCCTTTTAAAACTAAAAACTCAATCCTGCAGCTCCAAACTGAAAATGAATCCCTGCCACCTGAACTGCCCACAGTTTTTCCTCCCCCCAACAATGACATCATCAAAGGCTGTGAGAATGAATTAAAAACAAAACTCTTAAAGGTACATTAACATCACAAGAAGCCAGTTGAGTCTGGGTCCAAACCAGACCTGTGAGTTTAAATGATTATTTAAATATGGTGGGAACCAGATTATGTGGAGACACAGGGACTGAGAGAATCTCAAAGGGGAGGCAATGGCTTAGGCATATTATAAATATGCCTAAGCCATTGGATGCCATCGAGGCGAGAGCACTCAAGGGCCACCCTGTTCTCCAGGACAGGCAGGAGACTGTACTCAAGAAATATGTGCCTACCTAGAAACCATTGTGCCACTTTGCCACCCACTTGGATTGTTCAGCTCAGTGTCAACTAGGAATACTGGATGACTCATGTATGCTTTTTGTCCTCTTTTCAAGAATATGATCTGGCCCTGCCAATCAAAAGAGGGACAAGCACATGGTGAAGGCAAACTGCAGAAGAGCATGCAGTTTTTACGGACACAACCTAAAAACCTCCTGGATGACAATGAGCACAGGAGAGATGGCAACAGGTCCCAGCTGAATGGCAATGGCTGGAGTCTTTCTGTACCAGGCTGTCATTTGTCAAAACAGCACTGCATACCGGACATCTGGTTTCCTTACTCAGGAGGCCCTCCTGCTTATGACAGATGTGCCACTGACAAGTGGGAGGCAACGTTAGGCTATTCTGGTACAAGCGCCAGAGGTGCAACCAGAAGCAAGCTACCATTACCCTTTTGTAAATGCAAGAAATAAATCTCAACACTTTAATGCTTGTCTCACTGATCCATTTTGTCCCTTATATCTTTTTTAGTCCTTAACAATAATAAAGTATTCTACCTTTTCTATTTTTGTCTTTCAATATATAAAACTATTAGTTTCCCATCTTCATGCTGACACATCCATTTGGAGACATGAGGGAGTAAACATCAAAAAATTGCCATTTAGTAGTTGCAAAATTCTCTCCAAAGGCAGTTTACTCAATTGATGAAATAGAAAAGAATTAAAATTTGATATTAGAATCCCTACAATACAGGAGGAAGTCACTCGACCCACCGAGTCTGTGCTGACAACAATCCCACACAAGCCCTATTCCCGTAACTCCACACATTTTCCCTACTAATTTCCATGACACTGATGGACGATTTGACATGGCCAATCAACCTAACCCACACATCTTTGGACTGTGGGAAGAAACCCAAACACCCAAAGGAAACCCACACAAATACAAGGAGAACGGGCAAACTCCACACAGACAGTCATGCGAGAATTGAATCCAGGTCCCTGGAGCTCAGAGACAGCAATATTAACTATTGTGCTACCATAATGATATTGTTAGGATAACTTCTGACAATAGCAATGGCCTGTAAACAAATGTAAGCAACACATTTTGTAGGTGACAGAATGGAGGATGCATTAGGATAAGTCACCTTGTTAATGGATAATGTTAAATTGAAATAAGAAAAGTTCTTTGGACCAATTAAAAAAAAACAGAATGATCACTGAGCTTCTCATCTTGTATGTTTTATTTTTTTTTCTGACTGTTTTTGAATAATTTACTCAAAGCAATGAGTATTGACAATATGTTACAATGTGGAATGGGCTCTCTGAAAGGGTGGTGGAAGCAGGTTCAATAAATAACTTACAAAAAGAATTAGATATTCACTTGTAAAGGAAAACTTAATACATCTATGGAGAAAAGAAGAGGACAGTGGGATCAATTGGGTAGTTCTTTAAAGGAGCCAGCACAGGGACAATGGATTGAAAAACTTTCTTCTATACTGGGAGATGCTATGATACCATTGGGATAATATCCACCGAGGAAGCTTGGGAACTCCTGTGCTCATTCTCTATTGATATCATTCATATCCTTAATTTGAGCAGGAATTTCTTTTCAAAAAGAAAGGAAATGATATTGAATCGTAAGGACACTGACATATCACTTTCATTAAAAATAAGCTTATGTATAATGATAGAAATTGACTCATTCTGTAAACATAATTATCAATTATGGAATTATGGAATCCAATCCCTAAAATAACAAGAAAAATCCTGGAAAATCTCAGATTCAGTGGTCATAATATACCTAGCACAAAAGAAGGTGGTTGTAGTTGTTGGAAGTCAGTCATCTCAGCTCCAAGACATCACTGCAGAAATTCCTCAGGGTAGCGTCCTAGGCCCAACCATTTTTAGCTGCTTCATCAATGACCTTCCTTCCATCACAAGATCAAAAGTGAGGATGTTTGCTGAAGACAGCAGAACGTTTAACACCATTCGCGACTTCTCAGATACTGAAGCAGTCCATGCTCAAACTCAGCAAGACCTCAACAATACCCAGGTTTGGGATAATAAGTGCAAGTATATTCAAGCCACACAAGGGCCAGTCAACAAACATCTCCACCAAGAGAGGATCTAACCATTGCCCCTTGACATTCAGTGGTATTCCCACTGTTGAATTCCCCACTGTCAACATCCTGGAAGGTTACAGTGATATATGTGTGTTGGGGGTTCAGAGTGTGGGTCATGTGACCTCTGAGGTGGGGTTAGCTCCTCCCAGGGTGAAAACTGGTTAGGCAGTCCAGGTCCTGACTATCAGACAATGCATACTTATATGATGTTCCCCTGCGGATAAGTTCAGAAGCCTACTTTTTGGTTCTTGTACACCCTACTTCGACAAGTACATGCATAATAGTTACCATTGACCAGAAACAGAACTGGACCAGCCATACAAACACTGTGGCTACAAGGTCAGGTCAGAGGCTAGACATCCTGTGGTGAGTAACTAACTTCCTAACTCTGCAAAGTCTGTCCATCATCTACAAGCATAAGTAAAGGATAGAGTACTCTCCTACTTGTCTGAATGATGATGTGGAGATGCCGGCATTGGAACGGGGTGGGCATAGAAAGAAGTCTCACAACACCAGATTAAAGTCCAATAGGTTTATCTGATATCATGAGCTTTCAGTGCACTGCTCCTTCATCATGTGAGTGGAGAGTTGGTTTCACAAACACAGAATATAGAAACAGAAACTCAATTTCAAGATAATGGTTGGAATGCAAGTCTTCACAAGTAATGAAGTCTTTACAGATACAGACAATGTGAGTGGAGAGAGAAATAATCACAGGAATAATAAAGAGGTGTGAATTATCTCAAGCCGGGACAGTTAGTAGGGTTTTGCAAGCCCAGATCAAATGGTGAGGGTTAGATGTAATGTGACATGAACCCATGATCCCAGTTAAGGCCATCCTCATGCATGCAGAACTTGGCTATCAGTTTCTGCTAGGCAATTCTATGTGGTCGTGTGTCTTGAAGGCCGCCTTGGAGAATGCTTACCTGAAGATCAGAGGCTGAATGCCTTTGACTGCTGAGTATTCCCCGATAGGAAGGGAACACTCCTGCCTGGTGATTGTCATGCATTCGTCCGTTGTCATAGTGTATGCCAATGTACCATGCCTCGGGACATCCTTTCCTGTAACGTATCAGATAGACAATGTTGGTCAAGTTGCACGAGTATGTACTGTGTATCTGGTGGATAGTGTTCTCACATGAGATGATGGCATTGGTGTGGATGATCCAGCATGTCTTGCAGAGGTTGCTGTGGCAGAATTGTGTGGTGTTGTGATCACAGTCTCCTGAAGGCTGGGTAATTTGCTGAGGACAATGGTCTGAGATTGCATGGTTGAAGGCAAGAAATGGGGTGTGGGGATGGCCTTGGTGAGTTGCTCATCTTCAATGATGACATGTTAAAGACTCTGAAGAAGATGTCGGAGTTTCTCCACTCCAATGAGATCCGGAATGTCTTGCAGAGGTCCCTGAGGCAAGATTGTCTGCTGTCGTGGTGATTGTTCTCCTGAAATTTGCACCTCAATACACCAACATCTTTACGCACAGGTTCAAACAAGACCTCTTCACTGCACAGGACCTTCAACCGACACTATACACAAGATACATTGATGACATTTTTTTTCTTTGGACTCACGGTGAACAATCACTGAAACAACTGCATGGTGACATCAACAAGTTCCATCCCACCATAAGACCCACCATGGATTACTCTCCAGAATCATCTTTGCCACATGCACCTCCATAAAGGACGGTCACCTCAACATTTCACTGTACCACAAGCCCACTGATAACCTCATGAAGCTCCACTACTCCAGTTTCCACCCTAGACACATTAAAGAAGGCATCTCTTACGGACAAGCCCTCCGTATACATAGGATCCGCTCAGATGAGGAGGATTGCAACAGCCACCTATAGGCGCTGAAAGATTCCCTCGTAAGAATGGAAAATGGTGCTCGATTCATTGATTGACAGTTCCAACGCGTCACAGCGAACATCACACCAACTTCTTCGGCTGACAGAGTACCCTTTGTATTCCATTACTTCCCTGGAGCAGAGAAGCTACGACACCTTCTTTGGAGCCTTCAACATGTCATCGATGAAGTCGAACAACTTGCCAAGGCCATTCCCATACCCCTACTACTTGACTTCAAACAACTGTGCAACCCCGAACAAGCCATTATGTGCAGCAAACTACCCAGCCTTCAGGAGACCAGTGACACCACACAATCCTGCCGCAGCAACCTCTGCAAGGTGTGCCAGATCACTGACACAGAAGCCAACATCATAAATGAGAACACCAACCACCAGGTCTACTCATTGGACTCAGCCAATGTTGTCTACCTCATACACTTCAGGAAAGGATGTCCCAAGGTGTGGTACATCAGGAGACAATGCAGATACTACAACAACGGAATAATGGACACCGCACGACAACCATCTGGCAGATGTGTAACCTTCCAGTCAGGGGACACTTCAGCAATTAAAGGCATTCAGCCTCCGATCTTCGGATAAGTGTTCTCCAAGGCAGCCTTCATGACACATGACAATGCAGTATTGCAGAGCAGAAACTAAGAACCAAGTTCCACAAGCAAGAGGATGGCCTCAACTGCGATCTTGAGTTCATGTCACACTACATGTAAGCCCCCCCATCATTTGGCCCAGGCTTGCAAAATCCTACTAACCATCCTGGCTTGATACAATTCACACCCTTTTAATCTGTGATTATCCATCTCTCCACTTGCATTGTCTGTACCTGTAAAGACTTGATTACTGTAAAGACTTGCATTCCAACCGTTATTTTGCAATTGACTCTGTCTATATATGCTGTGTTTGTGAACCCAGCTCTCTGCTCACCTGATGAGGGAGCAGTGCTCCAAAAGCTCATGGTACCAAATAAGATTGTTGGACTTTAACCTGATGTTGAGAGACTTCTTTCTGTCTGAATGATTACAGTTCCAAAACACTCAAGATGCTTGGCACCATCTAGGACAAAGCAGCCCGCTTGAAAGACACCCCTTACACAAACATTCACTCCCTCCACCACTTATACACAGTAGCAGCAGTATGTACCATCTACAAGATGCACTGCAGCAATTCACCAAGTCACCTTAGATAGCACCTTCCATGCACTATGCCCACTACTACCTCAAAGGACAAGGTCAGCAAATACATGGAAACATTACCAGCTAGAAGCTCCCCTCCAAACAAACTCATTATCCTGACACAGAAATATAATACCATTCTTTCACTGTTGCTGGATTAAAATTCTGGAACTCCCTCCCTAACAACACTGTGGGCGTACCTATGCCACATGAATGGCACTGGTTCAAAAGACAGCACACTACCGCCTTTTCAGGGATAATTAGACTTGGGCGATAAATGCTGGCCTAGCCAACGATGCCCCTATCCGATGAATGACTAATAAAATATCGGTTGCCAAAGTTATGATCCAATGCAACATTACTGAGAAAACTGGAAATAATAAGACATGCTTGCATCTTCCCAGAATTCTATTTTCAGCACAATTACTGAATGGACAGATTACTGATTAGAAACCTGTATAATTATGGCATGCATTTAGAGTAATTTCCTCTGAATTTATATTGTTACACTTTTCTCACACATTACTACTGCAGAACAGTAGTTGTCTTAAGATCTCAGGGAAAGGAAGGAAAAGGTAGTGTAAACATAACAAGATGAGGAAATTAATGTGCTCTGTATCCTGTTTAATTTATTGAGGGTTCAATTCCAGTGTGATCTATAACAGCTGACAATAACATTAAAATATGATTCACTGACTGATAAACTGCCACACCTATTTTAGACATTGCTTAAAAAAAACTCTACAGTATCAACCAAGCAAAGAAATCTGGCAGGCGGCAGTAGATTGGTAAATAATGGTCAAGGTAAGTATAGATTTTTTAATATTTCCACGGGCTCTTCACAAGTGTACCTCTTAGGCCCTCCGTCAGTCCGTAGGCCTTCCAAGACTGGCCTTTACTCTCTTTCCTACCATTTTCAGCACATTGGAGATCTCTCTCTGTTCTTTTTGACTCATTATGGCATGGTCATCGGTATTACTGCTGCACAAGGCATGATGTTATTTCCAATTGTTTCAGATAGATGCAATATAAAGAGTTAATAGCTATTATGCTAATATCTAACATGCATCATCAGTGATACCACATCACATAGAACTGGAACCTGAAGGAATAAGATTATAATGGAGTCCTGCTAAAATGTAAATAATTAATGAGTGTTCAAGAGTTTTCAACATCATGGTTTCTGGCTTTTGAAGGCATCATATCAGTACTGGAGATAGTGCAGTTACAGTTAAATGAGGCTCAAGAGTTAAGATGGCCTGGGCATCATGTCGAGGAGTTCATGAAGGACTTCAGTGCACTCCGTGCCCCACTTGTCCCAAACCCATCTCAGGTTAAAATTAGAACTCATTTAACTCCGCTCAGATCAGGATTTAATTCTGAAGCTTGTTGCAGATCTTTATGACCTATCTACAGTAAGTAGTATGTTTGGAAACTGAGCGAGGTTCAGACCTTTTTGTTTCAAATACCAACCTGTGCAGACAATTTTTAGAAGGGAGGTCATTTATCTTCATGGTTGGACACAATAAGCTGTTTATGTCAGCAAGAATCTCCGGTTTATGCCAGCAAGATTCTCTGGTCCTGCTGCAGTGAGTAGAGATTTGCCTGAGCATCAAACTCTCCATCCTTGCTTGCAGCAGTGTTGGACCATACATGGCAACAAAGTTCCAGCCATCTTTCCAGTTGCTTATGACCAGGAATATTTTTTGCACTTGATTCTCTTTTTATATACAATTTAATCTGCAGATGAAATATATATTCCTAATGATTTTGTCAGGATGTTAATAACCTTTCCTGGTTTCTCTTTCTATTATGTTAACCCTGATTATTATAATTTCACAATGAGATAATGCAAAATTATGGGCAAAATTCCCTGGCTTCCCCTCAGTGTTTTTCTCGTTGGCTGGAGGCGGTGTGCTATTCTCTGGTGAGAGGATCCTCTGGTCCCGCCGCTGTCAATGAGAATTCTCATTGAAGCCTCCTCACACTGCTGGGAAACACGTGGCAGGGAGTGCGCTGCTGGTGGTACCAGAGCATCCCACCAGCATGGACAACCAAAGAATTTTGGCCTAGGATAAAGAAAAGCTCTTCTGTAAAAAAACTTAAGAACAAAATGTTGACAAGATTGTTGTGAGGAATCTATTTCACAGGCAAGTTCCAACAAACTAAGGTTTGCTTTTAATTCCATTTTTGATAATAGCTAAAATCTTTTCTGCTTCCATGAGTAATTTTGACACCTTTCACGATACACCATTAATTTTACGAATCATTCAGTAAGTGCATCAGATTTCTATGATAATCCTACAGGAAGTCTTTGCTGGTGGGATTTAAGCTTAGGTAGGTATCCATTATAATGGAGATTTGTGATGTTTTGAAGGTGTCAGTCATCAAAATGAAAGATGAAAAATCACACAACTTTGAAAGGTGACACCCAGAAACTGTGTGTCCTCATAAGGTTTAAATGTTGGGTCATAATAAATGGATATTATTGTACTATCTGCACAGCTGTTGTTCAGACATGTTTTTGGCAAGGCTGTATTTTACTTCCTTTAATAATTTGATTTGTGTTGTTGAAAATGTCACTGTATGCAGTTATCTACTGCCTGTCCAAGAGATTGGTATTGACCAAATCATTACAGATGAAAACATGTCTGCCAATCTTGTGGGGTTTGCTGACCTCTGTGCCTGAATGCCATGTGCACTCCCAAAGAATAAAATTGTGTGCTGGAAGCCATCATTTCTAAAATTATATCATTTGTTATTTTGCATTAAAGAAATATCCATTTCACCAAAAACTGAGGTATTTTGAAATTTGGCTCCATATGGCTTTTAGAGATGAAGTTTACCTTGGGTTGTGGAATAATGTGACAGATATAGAATTGGCAGCCATATGCTGCACGCATAGAGCTTAATATAGAACAAAGAACAAAGAAAATTACAGCAAGGAACAGGCCCTTTGGACCTCCAAGCCTGCACTGACCATGCTGCCCGACTGAACTAAAACCCCCTACCCTTCCAGGGACCATATCCCTCTATTCCATCCGATTCATGTATTTGTCCAGATGCCCCTTAAAACTCACTATCTTATCTGCTCCCCCAGCAGTGAGTTCCAGGCACCCACCATTCTCTGTGTAAAAAAATTGCCTTGTACATCTCCTTTAAACCTTACTCCCTGCACCTTAAACCTAGGTCCCCTAGTAATTGACTCTTTCACCCTGGGAAAAAGCTTCTGACTATCCACTCTGTCCATAACCCACATAATCTTGTAAACTTCTATCACCCCTCAACCTCTCTCACTCCAGTGAATCATTGAATAATTTATCATTTTAAATTTGTATAAAATTCTTCATAATTCTACTACCTCATTGACGGAGGAGTTAACATTGGGCGTGGCTTTCAGTCCTAATATCTAGGATTTATATATTTCCTATTTCCCACTTAAAACCTATAGAGAGCGTCTTCTTGGTACCAGCAGACATTTATTCAGATTCAAAGCAATATAAATCGTACACAGCTTCAACAATATTTTTAACTACTCCATCATTTGCAATACATTGTTTTTTTGTAAAATAGGCTTCACACAGGATGAATTCAGAGTTGAGATCAGATGGAGCTCAATTTACGTCACTGAGTTTTCCTGATTGGCCACTATAACTTTGATAACCTCAGATAGATGCCAAAATGTGGCTTTTGTTAATCTTCTATCAGTTCTGATGCACGAGGAATTTCTTGGTGCATGTATTTAACAATTTAGCACTGAATCTCAGAAGAACATAGGAATTGGAGCAGAATTAGGGCAAAGTAACTGTAGCCCCGAATAAAAATAAACAAAACTCCATTTAAACTGCTGAAGCAACAATAAAAGGACTTCTAACCAGACAGCTCGGCAACAATGAAACCAAAGGCCTGCTTACAACTGCAGAGAGCATGATTTAAGAAAATCATTTCTGAAAGGTACACTAGACTCACATTCTTAACAGTGTGACAATAATCCAAAGGTAATTTGTGAACATCAGAACTGCTTCACAAGTTGAAAGAATAGTCTTCTTCATTTTACCCTAGCAGTGATCTTCAAACATAATGCTTTCCCTGGTGCCCCAGATAAATCTGATGTTCCTTCAAGGTTTTGCCTGCGTATTACAATTGAGTGAGTTAGCTGGCTGAAAACATATTATCCACCTTTAAGATCTGAAGTGGCCCTCAGTTCATGGTAGCCAATTCCTTGGATGGATAGATTTCTACTGCAGCTTTCTGTGCAGATTGGTCAAGCTCAATTCAAGATGAAAATTGCCCTCTTTTCATTAGCCACTAACTTACAGAATTGACAGAGCTTAGTCATAAGGTGGAAAAGGTAAATTTCACTTTAAATAGTCAACATAACAAAGATGTATCTTTGATGCAACCACAAGTTTCAACATCACTTCCCAAACAAATGTACCCTATGTGGAGTTGTTCCAGAAGAGAAGATGCTGGAAAATCTCAACTTTACCGAAAGATTCCAATATCTGCAGTAATTTGCTTTTATGCTGTTATTCCAACATGGCCTCTGGTATGTTTGACCTCTCACTTTTCCAATCAATTGATTTAACCCTTGTATAGTGTTCACTGGCAGTTCCTTCAGAGGTCCCTAGGTATGGTTAACTCTGAGAAGGGACATGACTGAAACAAGAGCAAAGGACCCAGGTCTGCCAGCATCTATCAGGAAAGAAGCAGAGTTCGTTTTGAACTATATACCCTTCATTGGAACTGAAAGGAGGGAGAAGGTTAGTGCAAAAGAAATTGCAACTAGAAGTAGCAACTTCAGGAACAAATGACAGATGATCTGGTGTGAGGGGGGAGGGGATGTTATGCATTGAGGCAACGCATGTATGGAATATTTAAAAAAAAGAAGAAAGAGGGGCTTAAGATGGAGGAAAAAGGTCAAAATCTAAAGTTACCAAATTCAATGTTGAAGCCTCAGGGCTTCAACGTACCCAATCAGAAGATGCTGTAACAAAGAAGCATCACTTCCACAATTAAATGACAGTGAGCCCTCACTCAGGTCCTGAAAGCCCTTATTGTACAGCTTTACACAGTTCCTTTCTAACTGGCCAACCAACCAACAATACCTGGTCCTACTCTCAACTTTGCACAACTCTGAGCTTCACAATGCTTTTAGGATTCAGTCCCTTTTAACTTAGTCATACATCATTCCCCAAGAGCTTCTGAAATTTTATTTTCCTGCTGTTGCCAAACAGAAAATTGAACTTTCTGTATAGACAATTCAGCTTGCTCCTAAACAACCAGGACTTTGATTATTGTTCTGGTGCAGCACTTCTATGTGACAGCATCAATGTGCTGTTCACCTTCTGCCTCCAGTTTTATGCCCTTAGTGTCTGCAGCTCTCCAATCACATGGCTCCTGATCTTAACTTCCTTCCTATTGGTATTGCTTCCAGGTCAAAGTCACCAGGTCACATGGACCAATATTTGTTATCCAAAAAAATTACAAATGATTCTTTTGAATTGATGCAAACTCTTAAATTCCCTATCAAACTCTTAAAAACAATTACAGATTCCATTGACACTTTAAAAATTATGAGTTTTCCTTACAGTACTACTGTATGACTAGAGGTCATCATCACATCATGAACAGCACAATGCACCAAAAGTGTGTGAATTCATATGACTAAGATCTTGACCACAGGATAGACATAACATGCCCCAAGTGTTCTGCCAATCAGAGGTACAATTAGTACTAGCCACTTGCCTTTCTATAGCTCTGGCATGCTATGCAGCACGGTATGTGTTCTTATGGTCAGCCTTCAGATAATCCCTTGCAGGATACGTTGCCCCAGCTTGAGAAGTTCTGGCTCACCTTTGTGGGCAGATTCTTTCAGTTAAGACCTGCAGAGATTGCTGTGGTGGCCATCCTGATGTTATGCCTGTCCAGCCACCTACACCACCACCACCACCATCCCCCCACCCCCCCACTGATCTTACCCCTAACTTAGACCAACTTAGACCAGAGCCCTTTCCTGTTTTGCTATAAGTCCATCTCATATGTTGGGTCTGGATGGTACATATAGATCTGAAGAAAACTGAATGGCTAAGATCACTGAAAAATTTTATCAGATGACATAGATCTATGGACACATGTTGACTATTTTTAAACTGATTTCCCCTCTGCCCGAGGCTACTAAACAGAAAAAAAAGCTCCAAATATTCTTGTTTCTCTTGAATATTCTGGTGAAATGTTTTTGAAACGTGCTCCTTTGATGAAAGGACCATATTTGTACCGAAGAAATGATAGCATGATCTGGTGTTCCCAATAGGGAGCTGCACTCAGATAGCATGAACCTGGAATTCAGGGTTATGATGTTGTATCCTATCTTTGATCTGCAAAGCATGCATGAGAGGCTCCTTTCGAACTATCATGCCTACTGGTGCAAGTGGAAGAAAATTATAACTTTTAAAAATCCTGACAAAAAGATTTTACGGCCTGCCATGTCAGTCGGAAGTGCCAGATTCTGCCATACTCGAAGAAAAGCAGTTATTGAGTACCTGCTGCACTGCATTTTTTTTCTCCTTCTATTAAACCCACCACAGAGGCACTGGAAAATTGTGCCCAATGTCGCTATATTTATGGTGGAGTCCAAGGAAGATCATATACAACTATACATTGTTAGTTTGGTCTTCAGTTTTATGAGCAAAACAATATAGTTTACTTTTATTTATTAGTGTCACAAGTAGGCTTACATTAACACCGCAGTG
Source organism: Carcharhinus amblyrhynchos (assembly GCF_965287045.1). NCBI lineage: Eukaryota > Metazoa > Chordata > Chondrichthyes > Carcharhiniformes > Carcharhinidae > Carcharhinus > Carcharhinus amblyrhynchos. Next base: position 90,444,547 of record NC_137325.1, read on the forward strand.
ATGTTACTGTGAAAATCCCATAGTCACTACACTCTGGCATCTGTTCACTGAAGGAGAATTTAGCATGGGCCAATGCACCTAACTAGCATGTCTTTTGGCGTGTGGGAGGAAACCAGAGCATCTGGAGGAAACTAATGTAGACACAGAGAGAACATGCAAACAGTGACCCATGCTGGGAATCGAACCCAGGTCCCTGGTGCTGTGAAACATTGGGGAGATCATGCAGACACTACAACAACAGATGAATGAACCTCACTCGACAATCACCAGGCAAGAGTGTTCTCTTCCTGTTGGGCAACACTTCAGCAGTCACAGGCATTCAGCCTCTGATCTACACGTAAGTGTTCTCCAAGGCAGCCATTACGACACACGACAACGAAGAGTCGCTGAGCAGAAACTGATAGCCAAGTTCCGTACACAAGGACCATCTCAACTAGGATCTTGGGTTTGTGTCACACTATCTGTAACCCCCATGACTTGCCTGGGCTTGCAAAATCTCACTAACTGTCCTGGCTGGAGACGAGCTGGCGGCGCGGGCTCGTTGGGCCGAAGGGCCTGTTTCCCGTGCTGGGTTGTTCTTTGTTCTTTGTTAATACACATCTCTTAAAACTGTGCTTAACCGTCTCTCCACACACTGTGTCTGTACCTTTAAGACTTGATTACCTGTAAAGCCTCACATTCCAACTATTATCTTGTAAATTCAGTTTGTGTCTATACATGCCCTGTTTGTGAGCACAACTCCTCACTCACCTGAAGAAGGAGCGACACTCCGAAAACTTGTGCTACCAAAAAAACCTGTTGGACTTTAACCTAGTGTTGTGAGATTTCTCACTGTGCTTACCCCAGTCCAACTCCGGTATCTCCACATCACGGCTGTGAGGCAGCAGTGCTAATCACTGTGCCTCCCCAAAGTTTAACCTAAATGATTTCATCATGCATTACATTTTATTAAATACTTGAATCTGCAGTGAACATAGCTGTTAAAGCTCAATCGTGTTTCTGTACAATTATATTAATTTATGTAACTTTTTCAATCTATGAACAAATTAAAAATATCAACTTTTTGAGAGACTACTAGCATAGTGAGAGCAGTACAACAGTTACAGTATTGATTGTGCAACCTGATCTCCAGTTTACCATGGTCCCTTACTAAAATCCACCCCCCCCTCCCCCCCCGCTTAAATGTACAGAAAAACATAATGATTGTTTTCAGAAAATTGAATGTTATGTAGCATGTTATGTATGATTTTTATCAAAGGAGCAGTTTTGCGCTCCCACTGGGGAGCAGCAGTCACAGGATGTACGGGTTGGAAACAGGGCTATGACATTCATCCTTCAACCTACGCTTTCCGCAAGTAATGTTCCCCACTGAGTGTAAGGATTGCAGATCACCCCTTCAAATGTGTTCATTCTTTTTACAAAAGTTAACAAACAGCTACTGAATAATGTGTACTGCACAATCTGTGAGGTCCACCATTAAGCAAAAAGTCTTTGCTTGTGTAGAATGCTAGAAAACAAATTCCAAAGCAGCAAAACATTGAAAACATTAAGGGTTTTGTAGAATGGGTAAAAGGGAACACATAGTGGCTACAAGAAATGTGAAAAGAGGTCTTCCTGCTTTTGTTTGTGAGGCTTTTGCAAGCTTATTTATAACATTCAGTTTGAATAGGTAAGCAAATTAAAGACTGTTTTCAATTTCTTTCTAGGTGGCATGTCAATGGAGAAAGATTGGGACGATGCCAATCATATTTTTTTCACATGCACAAAGTGCTGGGACTTGGAATTACGAGAACAGACAGAGAAGACTGTCGTTCATGCATGAGGGTAGAATCATCACTAGCAAAAAGACAGATATGGAATTGGAAGAAATAATTGCATCTTTTTTGTGACACAAACATTATTTGTGTTTTATTCAACATTGCTGGCATGAGAGAACTCTATTGTGCCTAAGGTATAATACCATGTGTTCAATGCTGCATTTAATGCAAGAAGGACAACAACCAATCCTGATATCCCTTGTCTGTGCATTGGTGCAAACAATACACACACCAAATAAACATAATTGTTTCAATAAAACAAACTTAGAGATTTTCTTCCAGGAAAACTGGTATTTCTTTGGCAGTAGTAAGAAAAGTTATAATCCTGGTCCATATAAATGATCAAATAAAATAGTGCCTTGCCTCACTATACTAAACATTTTTATGTCAGTAATTAGTTTCATGAATAAAATTAAGGGAGAAAATTTAATCATTTGAAAGTAACCAACAGCTACCAGTCAATAGAGCTGGGAAAGAACCTTGATTAGACACCCCATGTGGGTGCTTTTCTTATCTGTGACTTTTGAACTATGTTTTTCTTTGCTGTAAATAGGAAATATATACATTAGCTGCTGTTATGGGAGTTTGTGTCCATATGGGTTCCTCTGTTTGTCATTATTCGGTGGCTCACATTGACTTATGTGAGCCAGATGTTCATGAGAGGGAGACAACAGGAGAAGGTGCCATGGGCCTAGATTGTCTTATTAAGCTGGAGATGTCTTGCTATTGGAATCTTCTCATTTTAAGGAAATCTCTTGACTCTTTGGCATACAGACCCTCCCATTGTTTGACTTGAACACCTAACTGGTATGATCCACCTTCATCTTTTGTCAGAGCCATTTAATGGTGGAATGCTGCTCCACTATTCAATTGTGGTTGATAAGTTTATCAACCTCATTCTCCTGCTTTCTCCCCCATAAAGGAGCAGTGCTGATTGGCATACCAGAGTATGGTATCCATGAAAACTTCAGTGCAGTAATGGGCTATAAATTGGGTGATCCCTAAGGTCTTCACATGCTGCTTGGAACGACCCAGAGGAGAAGAGGTTGAATGCCACAATGACGTTTGAGAACAGAGGCATCAGGAGGCCACCCAAATAATGGGAGGTTGCCTCTGGGGAAAGTGTGTCACAAAGGGGAATGATTGCCTCCCTTGAGAGAGGAGGCACTGTCCCTCTTACCTTTGCAGGCAAGGCATCCTGAACCCTGCAGACATCGTTGGAAGGGTAGTGCCTTTACCTATCTCTTTCCTCCTGATGTTGCTGTGGTCCCTTTGCAGCTCCTTGCTTAAGAAGCGGATTGCTCACATTGATGGACTATATGGCACACCTGTCCCTGGCTAACTGCCTTACTCCCTCCCTTTTTCCTCCTCTCCTACTCACTGGAGGAGGTGCCTCCAACAGAATGGACAATTCCCTTAGGGAAGAATGATGGCCTGCAGTGAAGTGCTGAACGTTAATTGGAGCAATTCCTTTTTGTCCCCTTTCCTGAGGATATGCCCTAATGAAGATTTAAATATAATAAAATCAGAATAAAAGTTAGAAGTTTATTTATTAGTCATAAGTAGATTTACATTCACACTGCAATGGAATTACTGTGAAAATCCCCTAGTCGCCACACTCCAGCACTTGCTTGTGTACACTGAGGGAGAATTTGGCATAGCCAATTCACCTAACCTGCACATCTTTGGACTGTGGGAGGAAACCAGAGCACCCAGAGGAAACCCATGCAGACACATGGAGAACATGCAAACTCACAGACAGTGGCCGAAGCGGGGATTGAACCTGGGTCCTTGGCGCTATGAGGCAGCAGTGCTAACCACTGTGACACTGTTAATAACACAAGCTCAGTCTTCCAGTTTCAGCAGCAGACTTGTCTGCTAAAGTCAGTGATAGTCCCACTCAGAATCATAGAGTCACAGAATCTCTACAGTGTAGAAGAGGCCATTTAGCCCATCAAGACTACACCAATCCTACGAAAGAGCACCTTACCTAGGCCCAATCCCTTGCCCTATCCCCTTCACCCTATGCATTGATCATGGCCATTCCACTTAACTTGCACATCTTGAATACATAAGAACATAAGAAATAGGAGCAGGAGTAGGCCATCTGGCCCTTCGAGCCTGCCCCGCCATTCAATAAGATCATGGCTGATCTGTCGTGACTCAGTTCCACATTCCCGCCCTCTCCCCATAACCCTTAATCCCCTCTCTTATCAAAAACCCATCAACCCTCTTCTTAAAAATATTTAGCGAGGTAGCCTCCACCACTTCAACGGGCAGAGAATTCCAGAGATTCACCACCCTTTGAGTGAAGAAGTTCTTCCTCAACTCTGTCCTAAACTGCCCCCCCCCTTTATCTTGAGGCTGTGCCCCCTAGTCCTACTGTCCTTTCTGAGCGGGAAGAATCTCTCCACCTCTATCCTATCCATCCCATTCATCATCTTATACGTCTCAATGAGACGTCCCCTCATTCTCCTGAACTCTAACGAGTACAAGCCTAGTTTATTCAGCCTCTCCTCATAGCTCAACCCCCTCAACTCCGGCATCAGCCTAGTAAACCTCCTCTGCACTCCCTCCAAGGCCAAAATATCCTTGCGTAAGTACGGCGACCAAAACTGCACACAGTACTCTAGCTGCGGCCTCACCAATGCCCTATATAGCCGCAGCAAGACCTCCCTACTTTTATATTCAATCCCCCTCGCTATGAAGGCCAGCATCCCATTCGCCTTCCTGACCACTTGCTGCACCTGCAAGCTGGGTTTTTGCGACTCATGCACAAGGACCCCGAGGTCCCTCTGCACCGTCGCCTGCTGCAGTTTTTCTCCACGTAAGTAATAATCCTTCCTACCATTCTTCCTACCAAAGTGGACCACCTCGCACTTGCCAACATTAAATTCTATTTGCCAGTTCCTGGCCCATTCGCCCAGCCTATCTAAATCCTTCTGCAGACCCTCCACACCCTCCGCGCAATTTGCTGTTCCACCAATCTTGGTGTCATCAGCAAATTTCGACACCATACACTCGGTTCCCTCCTCCAGATCAAAGGACGTTTTATTATGGCCAGTCCACCTAACTTGCTAATCTTTGTGAGGGGAAACCGGAGCATCCAATGGAGACCCACCCATGGGGAGATATGGGGAGAACGTGAAAACTCCACACAGAATTATTCAAAGCTGGAATTGAACCTGGGTCCTGCACTCTGAGGCAGCAGTATTTTATCATTAAAGCCAATTGCAGCAGTGATGGAATCGGAAATGAAAATGGAAAATGCTGGAACATCTCAGCAAGTCTGAAGCATCGGTGGAGAGAGAAAAGAGTTAATGTTTCAAGTCTGGATGACCCTTCATCAGAGCAGCCTTGATACTCAACTTTTCAACTATTTATGAAAAGAAACCTTCCACTAACTGGTTTCTCATGCAGCCATCATATTATGGTGTGGGTAATGTTTCATTCCAGGCAATTGGTTTTAAAACAAGCCTGAACACTTGTTAATTAAGGTTTTAAAATTGGCAGGCTAATTTATGCACTCCTTGTGACTACACTGCTGTATTGTGGATTGGTTTTGTTTGAAGAGAATGGGCCTCCACAAATTAATGGATTATTCTAAAGCAAGTATAGATGAGGTACGTTACTGGTTTGACTGATTATCTTAAATTGGTCTTCAGTATAGCTCAACACGCAGGATTTGTCAGCAAGTGCTGTCCAATCATTGCTTTCCATGCCTGCTGGGCACCACAGGGACTGGGGTGTATTATCAACTCCTCAAATCACATTTTAATTTGCTGTTTTAAATTTTCTTTCCACTCTATTTTTTGTTTTGGGCGGTTCCCTCCTTTTAGGGATCTGCCCTTTTTGAGTTGTCCCTGAGTTAATTTGACTTTGTTTATTTGGTTAGCACACTAAAAGAAGTGCTGTCCAATCACAGAATCACACCTAATAGTGGACATTGCATTTTGGGATTTGTAAGCAAGGGCTGGTTAAGTATGCTCTAAATTTGGCTGATAATAAGCAATTGAAGGAATATGCTGTTTGATTTGATCAAGTAATTGTTGGAACATACTATCTCCATACCTGGAATCATATTAGCACTGAAATTCTTAGACGATGTAACTCAATTGTGTGGTTGACAGAACATCTTCTTGAACTGATGGCATCTTGTTATTAATACCACTTGCATAGCTATTACATTGTAGTAGCTTGCAACAGCTTGATTAAATATTGTTCAAATTATTGAGATGCTTTGCCTTTCTAGGGTAACTTGAGATCGACCAAGTTCTTTTTAGGTCTGCCAGTGGTGACCTTTGGCCTATTTGCAAGTTGCCTATCACTCAGAGAGTGTGGATTTAGCAGCTGAGTCTACAACTGAAGGCAAGAGTGTTAACCTGTAGATTTTTGTGAGGTGTACCAGTTTAAAGGTAGCATACATTGAAGGGGAGTGAGAGGGAAAGCAGGTCTGGGACCCTGGAGGATCCTTGAAAGGGAAGGCTCCAAAGAAAAATTTGGAGTTCACTATCCCCATGGAAATTCTGCACCCTGGAAGAGGTTCCTCCAGTGAGGAGGAGATGAAGAGAAGGAGAGTCTTGAGGGCAAATGGCCAGAGTTAGGTATGTCTTGCTAACGGATGTGTGAGGCACTTGCCCTGCAAGGGGCAGAAGGCTACAGTGACCAAAAACACCAGCTTCTTCTAAGGAGAAGAGTATACCCTGCATGAAGAGTGTACAGGCAACGGATGAACTACCTCCAGCTATCAGAGCACCAGTGTCATTACAGATTACATCTTTCCCAGAAACAGTAATGTCCCTTTGCAAGTTGCCAGCAGGGGAAATTAGTTCCACACACCCTCTTTCTTCAGTTCTTCCCTGATCCCATGCCCTCTGCTATAGGTTGGTAACACCCAGAAACCAGCTTTCAGTCTGGCCCAAACCCTTCCCCTCAAGCATGTCCAAAATGTACCTACATAGGACTTGTGCCAACCACTACCTGAATTTTGACACCAACACCTGCAATCCCAGAAACCTGGACCCTTCTCCCCCTCCTCAAGCTTTGATTCCATGATCTTAGCTGACATAAGAACATAAGAACTAGGAGCAGGAGTAAGTCATCTGACTCCTTGAGCCTGCTCCGCCATTCAATAAGATTGTGGCTGATCTTTCCATGGACTCAGCTCCACTTACCTGCCCGCTCAGTATAACACTTAATCCCTTTACTGTTCAAAAATTTATCCATCCTTGCCTTAAAAACGTTCAATAAGGTAGCCTCAACTGCTTCACTGGGCAGGGAATTCACTACCATTTGTGTGAAGAATTCCTCCTCAACTCGGTCTTAAATCTGCTTTCCCTTATTTTGAGGCTATGCCCCCTGGTCCTAGTTTCACCGCCAGTGGAAACAACTTCCCTATCTTATCTATTCCCTTCATAATCTTACATGATTTTTTTGAAAATCTTATATGTTTCTATAAGATCTCCCCTCAATATTCTGCATTCCAATGAGTATAGCCCCAGTCTACTCAATCTCTCCTTGTAAGTCAACTTTGGAATCAATCTAGTGAATCTCCTCTGCACCCCCTCCAGTGCCAGTATGTCCTTTCTCAAGTAAGGGGACCAACACTAGCCTCACCCGCACCTTATACAGCCGCAACATAATCTCACTGTTTTTAAGCTCCATCACTTTAGCAATGAAGGACAAAGTTCCATTTCCCTTCTTAATTACCTGCTACAAACCAATTCCTTGATATTCCTGCACAAGGACACCCAAGTCCCTCTGCACAGCAGCATGCTGCAATTTTTTACCAAAATGGATGACCCCATATTTATCAACATTGTATTCCATCTGCCAGACCCTCGCCCACTCATTTAAATTATCTATATCCCTTTGCAGACTTTCAGCATCCTCTGCACTCTTTGCTCTTCCACTCATCTTAGTGTCATCTGCGAATTTTGACACACTACACATGGTCCCCAACTCGAAATCATCTATATAAATCGTAAACAATTGCACTCCCAACATTGATCCCTCAGGCACACCAATAGTCACTGATTGCCAACCAGAAAAACATCCATTTACCCCTACTCTTTGCTTTCTGTTAGTTAACCAATCCTCTATCCATGCTAATACATTATCCGTAACACTGTGCACCTTCACCTTATATAGCAGTGTTTGGTGCGACACATTGTCAAATGCCTTCCGGAAATCCAGTTAAACCGCATCCACAGGTTCCCCATTGTCCACTGCACATGATTTGTTCTCAAAGAATTCCATCAAATTAGTCAAGCATGACCAGCCCTTTATGAACCCATGCTGTGTCTTACCAATGGGACAATTTATATCTACATGTCTGACTATTTCTTCCTTGATGATAGATTCAAGCATTTTCTCTACTATAGAAGTTAAGCTAAATGGCCTATAGTTACTTGCTTTTTGTCTACCTCCTTTTTTAAACAGTGGCATCACATTTGCTGTTTTCCAATCTGCAGGAACCACCCCAGAGTTTTGGTAAATTACCACTAATGCATTTCTCCTGCCATCTCTTTTAGTACCCTGGGATGCATTCCATCAGGAATAAGGCTATGTGGTATTTAGAAAACAACTTTTGGAAGTCCATGTCCACCACATCACCAACAATCCCTTTGTCAACCGTCTTACCTCATCAAAAACCTCAAATAAGTTAGTTAAACATGATTTCCCTTTTCATCAATCTATCCTGAATTTCTTTAATTCCATTTGTCAAAGTGATTGTTTATTTTGTCAGAATAATTGTTTCTAAAAGCTTTTCCACCATCAAAGTTAAACTGATTGACCTGTAGTTGCTGGTTTTATCCTTGCATCCCTTTTTGAATAAGGGTGTTACATTTGCAAAGATTCCTCTGGCACTACCATGGTTCCTGAAGAGGATTGAAATGGTCAGAGCATCTGCAATTCCGGCCCTTGGCTGCTTCTCATCTGTTCCCATTGACTGATCAACTTTAATTACACCCAGCCTATTGATCGCTGTCTTTTTCATAATTTCTCTTCCATCCTGTGTCTCAACTATCTCCTCTTACATTATGACTTGTGCAGCATTTTCCTCTTTAGTCCAGATAGTTGCATCTTTATCATTTGATACTTAGGCTTTGCCCCAGCCTCCAAGTTTAAATCCCCTTTTGGTCCCTAATCAAAAGCATTTCTCTTTTTACATTTACTATTTATACACTTATAGAAGACATTTATATGACCTTCTACATTAGCAGCCAGTTTCTTCTCATACTCACTCCTTTTTCCCTTTATTTTCACTTCCCCTCTGAATCTCCTACATTATCTACCTGAAATCTGTCATATGCATACATCTTTTTCTGCTTCATCCCACTCTCTATCTCTTTTGTCATTCAGCTCTGGAATTATATGCCGGACCTTTCTTCATGGGAATATACATTGACTGTGCCAAACGATCTCCTCTTTACTGGCAACTCATTGATCTGTTACAGTAAAGGCGAATAAATGTCGTGTCTGATGAATTTATTGGAATTCTATGAGGATGTGATTAGTGCAGTAGACAGAGGGGAACCGGTGGATGTGGTGTCTCCCGAATTTCAGAAGGTGTTTGATAAGGTGCCGCACAAGAGGTTGCTTCAGAAGGTTAGGGGGCATGGAGTTGGCAGTAGGGTGTTAGCGTGGATAGAGGATTGGTTGTCTAATAGGAAGCAGAGAGTTGGTATCAATGGGTGCTATTCTGATTGGCGGTTGGTGACTAGTGGAGTGCCCCAGGGATTGGTGCTGGGGCCTCAATTAATTACCATTTATATAGATGATCTGGAGGAGGGGGCTGAGTGTAGGGTGTCGAAATTTGCTGATGACACAAAGGTAAGTGGAAAAGCAAATTGTGAGGAGGGTGTGGAAAGTCTGCAGAGGGATCTAGATAGGCTGAGCGAGTGGGCGAGGACCTGACAGATGGAGTACAATGTTAGCAAGTATGAGGTTATCCACTTTGGCAGGAATAATAGTAGGAGGGATTACAATTTAAAGGGCAAAAAGCTGCAGCATGCTACGGTGCAGAGGGACCTGGGGGTCCTTGTGCATGAGTCACAAAAACCCAGTCTGCAGGTGCAGCAGGTGATCAAGGAGGCAAATGGGATGCTGGCCTTTATAGCGAGGGGGATGGAATATAAAAGCAGGGAGGTCTTGCTGCAACTGTACAAGGCACTGGTGAGGCCACAGCTGGAGTACTGTGTGCAGTTTTGGTCACCGCACTTGCGCAAGGATATTTTGGCCTTGGAGGGAGTGCAGAGGAGGTTCACTAGGCTGATACTGGAGATGACAGGGTTGGACTATGAAGAGAGGCTGAATAGATTGGGTTTGTACTCATTGGAGTTTAGAAGGATGAGGAGGGAACTTATAGAGACGTATAAGTTAATGAAGGGGATGGATAGGATAGAGGTAGAGAGATTCTTCCCGCTCAGAAAGGACAGCACAGCCTCAAGATAAGGGGGGTGCAGTTTAGAACGGAGTTGAGGAGGAACTGCTTCACTCAAAGGGTGGTGAATCTCTGGAATTCTCTGCCCGTTGAAGTGGTGGAGGCTACCTCGCTAAACATATTTAAGACACGGGTAGATAGGTTTTTGACAGACAAGGGAATTAAGGGTTATGGGGAGAAAGCGGGAAAGTGGAACTGAGCCACTTCAGATCAGCCATGATCTTATTGAATGGCGGGGCAGGCTCGAAGGGCTAGATGGCCTACTCCTGCTCCTATTTCTTATGTTCTTATATTCTTAAATGATTA